>NC_090362.1:7328637-7928637 GCF_035084215.1 Heptranchias perlo | reverse complement strand
CTCCTGTTGCTAACATCAGCACTGGAGCCTCCATAACATCTGCCCTGATCAGCGCACTAACCGGTACAACATGATGAATAGGGCATGTTGTGGGGAATCCTTATCAGCCCTGGGTTTTTTGTTTGCTTTTTGCCTCTACCCTGGACATTACATAGCACTGGGGGTGGAAGTGAGGGAGGGAGTTCAGGGGGAGGGAAGAAGTGTTTAGTCATCATGGTCCAGCCAACACGAGTGTGGGGCAGGCTTGATGGACCAACTGGTCTTTTCCTGCCCGTTTCGCATGTTCATAATCACCAGCCTCCAGCACCCCTGAACAGTCAGACTGGGGTTCACTCACGCGCAATGCATACCCATCTCTGCCTCTCACCATAACAAACACAAGACAACGACCCCAGCTTTAGTACTCTCCTACCTTTGAAGGAAGACTCGAGGACAGGAGCTGGTTTCTGAGCCAGGAATAGCTTCTTGGCATATTTGCTCAACACTCCGCTTTTCTCGGTGGGAACGATGAGTTGGCGGATGAAACGAGCTCGGTCTCGGATGTCATAGTTCTGGTCATATTTGGCCAGGTTAAGGACATACTGAGTCAGAAGTTTGGTCTAGATGTAAAAAATAAATAAATAAGAAGCCCAAATTGAGTATAAAGGAAGACGACAAGGCAAGAGCAGAGCGAGATCGACCTCTTATCAAAGCCTGTAAGCAGGGCGACAGAATGACGCTCGGCGGGAGGTAACTAGGCCATAAAGGCAGATGTGCAGAGACTGCAGCTTGCAGGTGAACGTTGTTTGATGCATTTACACCCTTGATGCATCTGGCACTCCTGCAGCACGTACCATGGAGCCAATTATACAGGGGTGGGGCATTCCATGGAGGATGTCCGAGGTCCACAGCCCGAGACGTCTAGCCTGTGATCATGTGGCCAGACACTGCACACAGCACTAGGATATCCCAGACACAAGGCTCATTTACCGCCCCCCGACACCAAAAAATTAGTTGGCCTCCCCAAATGCAGCTGGAACCTCCAAGCAGTGCTCGAGTCTCTTGAGTGCCAGTTTGGGATAGAGTTCTCCAGGGGGAAGCTTGGATGGGAGGTGGGGGGCGGTGGTGGAGGGAGGAGGGAGGAGGGAGGGAGCCCTCCCTTATGATGAGGCCCGTTTCCTTCCTCAATCAGCAGCTCTCACCCACCCGGCGGGACTGGAGTACCCAACGGCCACAAAGAAATAAAACATGGCGGTAATGTCTGGGCAGCCAGCGGCTCTTTACCGGCTGCTGGTGCCAGATATACTGGTCCCACCCGCGTGATGCCCCCAGTGAATAAGATGGCCTCAGATTCGTTTCTGTGTGGGCGGGAGTCCCCAATTCACAGCGGTCCCAGAGACGCTGGGCCGGGGCTGCTTTATTGGCCCCTACGAGTTAGAACCTCAAGACCTTCAAGAGGGAGTTGGACCAGTTCCTGATTGGGGCAGAGATTGGACCCAAAGAAGATAAGTATCTTTATAGATAATACTTGGTCCGTGTGATCTCCTGAACTGGTTTCGATCACCTGAGGGGATCGGAGAGGAATTTTCCAGTGTGTTCTTTCCCTTATTGGCCCTGGGTTTTTTTTCCCCTGTTTGTTTTGCCTCTCCCAGGAGGTTGCGGTGAGTGGGTGGGGGTGGAGGAGAGGGGTGAAGGGGAGGGGTGGAGAAGTATTTAACCACGATTCTCCGGCCATCATGGTGTGGGGGGCAGGCTTGATGGACCAGCTGGTCTTTTCCTGCCCATCAATTTTGTACGTTCGTAAAACGGTTTGATCCGTGTTTGGGGTGGGGCTGATCAGGAAAAGGGAGCAGTCGATATTTTTCCCCATTAGCTGGTAATCCCAGTCAGTTCAGTCCTTTTATTCTTGAGAATGAGGCTTGATCAGCAATTTTAATTCAATAGAACAAACTCTTAACATTTTCAAAAAGCCTTTAGAATGAGAGATTTGACCTTCGCAAATGAAGTGTCATTGGAAAAAGAACTGCAAGGCCCTTATTAAATGCAACAGCACAATTATGCAGCAACCGTGAGCTCGGAATTGTGAGCAACTCTCAACGTAACTGCCCCTGCTCCCCCCCAAACCATGGCTATGTATAAAACCGCATTGGTTCATTCTGGGTGTACGAAGGGATAGACCAGCACCTGTTTGGAGTTGGTGAGGTAGAGCTTGGCGGCCAGGTTAATAATTTGCAACTTAACAATGTCTTCCTCATTGGTGAAGGATTTGGCCATTTTTCGAAGCACGTCCGGTGCGATCTTGGGCACGTGTTCGCAGTACTCTCCGATAAGCCACAGGATGCTGGCCCTTGCCATAGGAACCTGCCCAAAGAAAGGGGGGGTGGGGGGGAAAAAAAAAATCGGTCAGATCGGCCTTTTGTGTCAGTAAACAGGCTGTTCTTTGAGCGTTATCAAGTTGTGTTAGCCGTGGCTCAGTGGGTAGCACTCTCACCTCTGAATCAGAAGAGTGTGGGTTCAAATCCCACTCCAGACACTTGAACCTACATCTGGGCTCACACCCCAGTGCAGTAGTACTGAGGGAGCACTGCACTGTCGGAGGTGTTGACTTTCAGGTGCAATGTTAAATTGAGGCCCCTTCCGCCCTCTCAGGTGGACATAAAAGATCCCATGGGACTATTTGAGAAAAAGCAGGGGAGTTCTTCCTGGTGTCCTGGCCAATATTTATCCCTCAACCAATACCTAAAAACAGATTATCTCAATGCTGTTTGTGGGAACTTGCTGTGCATAAATTGGCTGTCATGTTTCCTACATTACAACAATGACTCATCTACCAAAATAGGAAGCCATTTGGCCCAAAGAGCCCGTGCTGGCTCTTTGTTAGTCCCATTTTCCCCCTGTAGCCCTGCGAATTATTTCCCTTCAAGTATTTATCCAATTCAATTCATTGGCTGTGAAGCGCTTTGGGATGTCCTGAGGTTGTGAAAGGCACTATATAAATGCACGTCTTTCTTTCTTATAGTGGACTGATGCTTCGATGAGATGAGATTATTAACTTCAATGTGGATTACCATTTTAGACATTTTGTAATGTCAGGATATTCCTCCGGCAGGATTTGGGAAATTTAGATTCTCAGTTCAGGCTTCATGTTTTTAAAAAAAAAATACAACTGGCAAATCACCAGTGGCATTGCTCACAGTGAGAGGCTACTTTAAAGGGTGACCTCTAAAGTGTGACAGGAAGCAAGTGCAACACTTATATAGGAAGTGTGCGCTTCACACAAGCTTTATAAAAATATTAGAGAAGTCACAGATCACAGGATATACATATATTGGGGAGAGGGGCATTGTGTTGGCATGAGGTGAATTAAGAGTTAAAATGAGCCCTATTGTAGAGGAACCCCTGATTATCTACACACCTTCATTATTTCCATTGCATCACTGAACCTTTTCGCCATTGTTACGAATGAATGTAGTGAGTGATCAAACAGAAATTTTACACCATGGGGAATATTTTCTTCTCTCTCTCGTGTGGGGTTAAATAACTTGGTGTTCAAGACTTGTGGAATATTATTCCATTATTATCCAACTCTCGTGTTCAATAATAATTTGGTTCAATCAAAATGGCAGATTATCCCCATTTTACAGTAGCCGACCTCGCGTAGGGAGACGAAGGACAAATATGGTTATGAATTCAAGGCCCTTGGAATTATTTCGGGGAGAGCAGTATGTAAATGCTTCACGCCCACATGCCCGGCCCCGACACTCACCATGATGTTGTCAATGAGTTTTGCCATGTGTTTGATGATGTCGCTGTGCTGCGATGGCTGCATCTGCAACAACTTCTTAATAACAACCACGGACTCGGCCACCACCAACTCTAATACAAAGAACAGCAGTGATTAGAAATCAGAAAAACACAGTAACAGCCCCCTCAGTCTTCAGTACCGTGGGGCAAGTGGGCACACAGCACAGGCACAATATGAGGGACGAGCGAGGGACGAGCGAGGGACGGTTCCTCACTGCGCAGATCTGTTGCGAGACGGAAACAAAAGAATATTAGAGGGATTGCAAATTGAGACACCGGGACAGGGAGATCGCAAGTGTAGGAAACCACTGAGATTACAGGAAGTGGAAAATACTTTAGAGGGTAGAGAAAAACGGACGGTGAGATTCTACTGTAAATAAGAATGAATCTATCAGAGGGTCTGTATCGTGACCTATACTTTCTACTGGTCTTACGTTTGTCACTGATACATAAAGGAATGTATCTTAAATTATGTATCACATGCAAAAGATTTTGCTGTCGGACTGGTCAGTATTTGCTTTAGGCTATTGGTTACTTGGACCTCACCGTCTCTATTGGACAGCAGTTGAACCAATCCATTGAGGCAAGTGTCCCGGACTTCGTCAATGTTGGTGGCACATCGACCAATGGCCTGTATGGTGGCAGCCACAAAGTCCTTGTCCTGGCTCTTGATATATGTCTAAAGAGAAAGTGAAAGAGAAAGAGAAAGAATGATGACAGTAAAGTAATAATCATGGTTATAGTATTAGACTCTTCCAACTCTGGCCTCTTGCACATCCCCGATTTTCATCGATCCACCACTGGCGGCCGTGCCTTCAGCTGCCTGGCCCTAAACTCTGGAATTCCCTCCCTAAACCTCTCTACCTCTCTCCTCCTTTAAGACGCTCTTTAAAACCTACCTCTTTGACCAAGCTTTCGGTCACCTCTCCTAATATCTCCTTATGTGGCTCAGTATTAAATTTTGTTTGATAGTCGCTCCTGTGAAGCGCCTTGGGACGTTTTACTATGTTAAAAGGCGCTATATAAAAGCAAATTGTTGTTGTTGATTCCAACCAATGTTACAGCAGGAGATCAGAAAAACCCGTGCAGAATTTCAAACACCCTCGGAGAGACCCATGGCACGACCGGGACGGTAGGAGGCAAACCAGGTGGACCTTGGTCTTTTCTCGTCTAGCAATTTCCTATGTTCCTCCGGAATTCTACCCCAAACCCCCCAATATCTGAATCAATCACTTAAACGAGATCTAACGGTGATTAAAACGATGTGTGAATCTTACTCCCATACAACAAATAAAAAAGTCGACAAATTTTTGTGAAGAAAAGCACCCTTTCAAACTCCAGAGGACAGAACACCCACCAACTCATAGACCATGCTGCATTTTATACCAGTGGTCTGGTCTGTTACCCCGGAGACTGGTGACTGTGGGTTGCCAACTCTGGCTGGACCTGTTCCTGGAGGTTTCATCAAAACGCCCCACCCAGTCAAACAGCCTTTTTCCCCCCCATCGCCAATAGTTTTATAACTAAGGAACGCAAGTGTTAAAAAAAAAGGGGAAAAAAAAACCACCATTTCTTTTTCAAAGCCTCAATGATTTTTCTCCCAGGTTTGCTTACAACAGCTTCCAGGAGATTAATCGTCAATTCCTGAGCACTCCAGGGCAATCCTGGAGGGTTGGCAACCCTTATACGAGCCAGCTCCCCGTGTTTACACAGCAAAATCAGGCTTCCTTATCGTGCTGGTAGACTCATAGAATCAGGGAGCTCGACCTCCCTGAATCCATCCTGAATATGCAGCAGAGCTGTCCGGACGTAGCTCCTTGGCCTGCTAGAGATTGTCCATTGTACGGCGCAGCCCGCTTACTTAATTCAGCTCACATTTCAGCTATTTGCCACCCGACCTCGGCTTGACCTCTTGTTTTCAACAAAAATGACTTGGGACAGTCAGGTGATAAAAACCTCCACAGGTCCCAGGGGTCAGCAGAAGGCCATCTGGTCAAACAAGAGAGTTTATTAGGAATGTTTACGACCTGAGGCCCTTGTGTTTATTGTTCTTTTGAGGCCACAAACCCGGGGATCTGGGATTTTGTGTGGGGGGGTTTTTTAAACTGGATAGCTAGAGTGTGAAGAGGAAAATGATCATGTTACCAGACCTGGCATTTCTGACAGTTCACCAAGGGCTTGTGTACTGGAGGTCAGCAGACTCTCGACTCAAGGACTGGATCCTGTGTAACCGTTTATAGACCAAAGTTCTTCAAATAGAATTGACAGCACAGAAACAGGCCATTCGGCCCAACTGGTCTATGCCGGCGTTTATGCTCCACACGAGCCTTCTCCCACCCATCCATCTAACCCTATCAGCACATCCTTCCATTCCTTTCTCCCTCATCCAGCTTCCCCTTTAAATGCATCTCTGTTAATTCCTAACTCTTGCGCACATTGGTCACCCTGACACATTCTCTCACACATCGACTCCTCTGTTGAATTTTATTACGAGCGACCAGGGTTAGGTCACATGACTTCAGTAAAAGGCTACACATGCTGGGCAATTTAGTTCCTCAGATCAGATTTCTAACCCTGGGTGGAGACCACAGGACGTGTTCCTAACGGAAGATAACGCAATTCAATTTCCGCTGGTTGGGGAGTCGAGGACTAGGGGACGTAGCCTAAAAATTAGAGCCAGGACTTTCAGGAGTGAAGTTAGGAAACACTTCTGCACACAAAAGGGTGGAACTCTCTTCCGCAAACGGCATTTGATGCTAGCTCACGTTTAAATCTGAGATTGATAGATTTTTGTTAACCAAAATGTATTAAAGGATATGGGGCTGAGGCGGGTATGTGCAGTTAGGTCACAGATCAACCATGATCTCATTGAATGGTGGAACGGGCTCGAGAGGCTAAATGGTCCACTCCTGTTCCTAAAGCTCAAACATCAGAAACTTCCACATCTGAATACAAGCCTTGCCCAGACAGAGAGACACACAATTAATCACGTGGGGTTGGAGCTTGGACTGTAGGAAGCCTCGAGCTTTGAAGTTGCAATCATAGAATGTTACAGCACAGAAACCATTCAGCCCATCAAGTCTGCGCTGGCGTTTTTCTCCACATAAACCACCCAGTCTAATCCCACTCTCCTGCTCACTCCTGATACCCTTTAATATCCCACCCAGTCTAATCCCATTCTTCTGCTCACTTCCCATTCTCTCCAGATTTTTTTGCACAACCCTCAAATTCATGGACTCTGCTTAAACAACGGTTTGTGGCTCAGGATTCCACATTCCAAACCCCTGTGTGTAAAGAGATTTTTCTAACCTCCCCACCCCATTCCAATCTCCAGAGTTGACGTTAATCCAGTCATGCGTCGGAAGATCAGCTGAGTTGGAGTGGAGGGATATCGCCGCTCCACTGGGAGTGCGCAGGGGTGGAGGGATATCGCCGCTCCACTGGGAGTGCGCAGGGGTGGAGGGAGGGGCAGAGTTATCGACAAGGAAAGTCTGGAGGGCATTGGTTGTGTTGCTAAAGGCAGTGTGGATGATTCTGGAGCTTAATACACTCTGCCTTACACAGAACAGGAACAACAGTGACACAAATGCTTGGTCCCTCCTTACCTGGAATTCCCGGAGAATAGTAGATATGTTTGTCTCATTGGCGAGATTGGTCAGGACTTCCAACTGCATGAGACAAGGGAATAAGCATCAAGTTGCTGTAGTGGTTTGATAGCGTGTAACAGAGAGAGAGACACCGAAGCCAACACAATCTGTGAATACTGACCCACCTTCAGCACTTTAATCTGGGTTGGGTCTGTGGACCTGATGTAGAAACTCTTCAGATGGGGTTCAAACATTCCCTGAAAAATTGAAGTCAATTTTAGTCATGTCACTGCCCAATAATAGTAAGGATTTGGCTGCTTATCGGTACCCACGGCAACGCACAGCACGTGGAGAGCCATGCGACAAATCTTCACTATTCCTCAGTCATTTTCGTCGTTATTCACATTTCTGTTGCTCCGCCCTCACTGTTGGCTCGGCCCTCACCGTTCCTTCTGGCTGCTCCTTATACCTCGTTACTCATCATCCTCATGCTTATCTAACCTCACAGTTACTCACCGTTACTCGTGATTACCCATCCTCATTGCTACTCACCGTTCACTCGCGCAGTTATCAAACGCTTGTCGCCACCCTCACGGCTATTCAAATTAGCTTCGTCAACTCTGATTGGATGTAATCCTGAAGGTTTACCCGCCATTGGTCGCCCGACATGTCCATCATCACGACACACTGCCTTCACGAGCCAATTGGAAGGCGCATACCCTTTCCCACCGCCCCCTACCATCGCCAATATTTTTATAACCAATAAATAAAAGTGTTAAAAAGAAACTGAAAATAAAACGTGTTTTTTCAAACACCCCTATGGTTTTTCCTCCCGATTTGCTTGCAACTGTGTCCTGGAGATGAGTCTTTAATTCCTGGAGACTCCAGGACAATCCTGGAGGGCTGGCAACTCTAATTCAGGTATACGAGCACAAGGCCAAATAGAACCAGGCAATTCTTCCGTCTCCAGCTCCACCACTACGGTCTCAAGATGCCTTGATGTTGTCAGTCAGACGAGACACGCGAGCAAATGGGCTCCTCTCATGCATGTTTATAGCATCAATATCAGCAGATTAAACCCATCAAAGTGACACAGGATTTACGAGCACGGTTACACAGGAAAGCATCAAATTACTGAAGGAATTGGAAGAAGCAGGTGCAGCGACTCACCCTCCGTTTGATTGACATGGTGGCGACATTCTGCAGCACAACAAACTGCACCTCACTGTACGGAGAAAAGAGAGAGAGAGAGAGAGAGGAATGGCAGTAATTCATCGCACTGGAGACAGATAATCTCGCTCATCAACCACAGCCAAACTCGACCCAAATATTGTGGTAATGAGACCCGATACACTTTACGACCGTCTTTAGTGCGAGTGGGGAGGCACCGGGAACTCGGGGTCAAAGGTGAGAGTTTCGGATGAGACGTTAAACCGAGGCCCCATCTGCCCTCTCGTGTGGGTGTAAAAGATCTCATGGCACTATCCGAAGAAGAGCAGGGGAGTTCTCCCTGGTGTCCTGGCCAATATTTATCCCTCAACCACTAAAAAAAAACAGATTATCTGATCATTTATCTCACTGCTGCGTGTGGGATCTTGCTGTGCGCAAATCGGCTGCCGCGTTTCCTACATTACCACAGTGACTACAGCCAATGAAGTGCAAAGTGTTTTGGGATGTCCTGAAAGGTGCTATATAAATGCAAATTCTTTCTTTCCGTTTATTCAGTGGGAGAGTGGGAGTGAACAGCCTGTCAAAGGAGGAGTTTCCAATAATGGGACTGCTCCGGCGTGGAATGGTCGGACGTGGTCCTGGATCTCAGCCGTGTCAGCAGCGAGCACCGCTGGGCGAAAGGGTCACCTCCAATAAAGGCTCTGAAGTCACCCGGTCCACTCTCGCAGGGGGCAGGTGACCAGAAAACAGGTCACTTGCCACGAGAAATGGAACTGGAAGAATAAAACTTACGACTGTTTATTTTTCAATCCTTTTATTGTCTGCTGTGCCTCACCTCAAAGTCAAGGCCTGCAGCTGAGAGGTCAGACTATGAGCACGAGGCTCTCCGTGACATCGTGGCCGGTCAGTGTTGCGTGGGGTCAATATTGAGCTCCCGGGGATATTTTTTTAGACTCCATCACCAATTGATCTCAGATGATACCAGGAGGATTTCATAACACTGCTTCAACCAGAATCAAAATTCAGCTGGAAAGGGAAGGTCATTGCACAATTCAAGAAAGTTCAGGAGGAAAATGCAGAAGAGGAGGTTCGAACATGTGCAAGGCTATCACGGGATGTGACCCCCGCCTCGCCGCGCACAGGGTGGGCCCGGGGGGTGGGGGGGGGGGGGGGGGGGGGGGGGGGTGGGGCCGCCTCTCCAAACAGGGTGGGCCCAGGGGGGGGGCGGGGGTGGGAGCCGCCTCTCCGCGCACAGAGTGGGCCCGGGGGGGTGGTGGGGCCGTCCTCGCTGCGCACAGGGTGGGCCCGGGGGGTAGGGGGGGTGGTGGGGCCGCCTTGCCGCGCAGGGTGGGCCCGGGGGGTGGGGCCGCCTCGCCGCACAGGGTGGGCCTGGGGTGGGGGCGCCTCGCTGCACACAGGGTGGGCCCGGGGGGTGGGGCCGTCCTCGCTGCGCATAGGGTGGGTGCTGGACAGGGCATTGTGTTTTTACCTATCCAGTTGATAATGAGTTGCTGTGAGTTTAAGAATGGACATCAAAGGCTCCTTGAAATTTCAGTGACAGATTGAACTCTGGTTTGAAAGAAATCTGAGAATCCAGTCATTCCTCCTTTTACAATAGACGAAGGAGATCGACCGCTGCCAGTGTCTCTGCTGCTTCCCCCTCTCCTCCGCTCCCTCCCCATTTTGATGGTTGCAAAATACTCAGCGCACATTTAATGTGTGTCCACAATGAAAAGGGAGACCCTTTGACCCATCCAAATGCAAAATAATTACTATCCTTAATCTGGTACACACCCCTCGTCGTCTCCCCACCACAAGTGGGACTCAGAATGCTTTTTTATATCTATGATTGACAGGTTATCCCATCGCCCGGAGTAAGTTTCCATCTTTACATAGAATGACACAGAATGTGCAGCACAGAAACAGGCCATTCGGCCCAACTAGTCTATGCCGGTGTTTATGCTCCACACGAGCCTCCTCCCTCTCACCCTATCAGCATATCCTTCTATTCCTTTCTCCCTCATGTGTTTATCTGGCTTCCCCTTAAATGCATCTATGTTATTCGCCTCAACTACTCCTTGTGGTAATGAGTTCCACATTCTAACCACTCTCTGCGTAAAGACGTTTCTCCTGAATTCCCTCTTGGATTTATTAGTGACTATCCTATATTTATGACCCCAAGTTCTGGTCTCCCCCCCCCCAACATTTAGCGCCCGGGGAGCTGTTCAGCCAGGAGCATGGCTCATCCCACGGGCCCACCATCTATCATCCATTAAAATTACCGGGCGGAAACTCGCTCCCAAATTCCCGATCGGCGTTCCTGGTGAGTGAAGCACTAAGGACGGGAATTTATCCCGGAGTCTTATCGGAAACCCTGGCCGTTCAGGAGGAGCAGAGCTGGTCCCTGGCAATTCCCCTCATGCTCCGAGGAAGGCTGTGCCTCGTGGGCTGAAAGCGCAGGGTTCCTGGTGACTCCAGAGCGGCCCCTACTCTGGACATTGTGTCTTTCTCACCCTTGCAGCAGAGGCGCTCCTTACCTGTGGCTGCGGAGCAGACGTACGAGGGCCTTGGCTATGACACCGACCTCCGCTTTCGGCGCGAGGTGAAAATAAAGCTGTGCCACTGCCATCACCACCTGAGGGGCAAAGAGACAAAGGGAGACCCTCAGCATCGAGCGATGGAATCCTTGCAGAGTCCCACATCAGAGCCAAGGCAATGGTGGAAAGTGCTGCAGTTGCGGAAATGGGTGATGCACGTATCTGCTCCCTGGATCCCCAGTCAGCCTTTCCCTTTTGCTTTGCCAGCGGTCAAGGCTTTTCCGAGTGTAACAAGAACTCCCAGCTGGTCTTTCTCCCCTATTCTCTCCCCCTCTGAGACGGAGGCCCACACTCCCCCCCCCCCCCCACCACCTCCCCACCACCAATAGGACATCCCTCCTCCCAGCAGCTAAAATGGAAAGCTCCATCACCGAGAGGGGTCCACAGGCGAAGATATCTTCTTCACCTCCCACTGCCCCCCCCCCCCACTCACTGGGAGGGGGATACAGGCTAATGGACGCCCCCCCCCCCCACCAGTCAGGCTGCTCCAACGTTAAGATGTGCTACAACGAAAACTCATTCCCTGCTCCGTGGAGAGCTCCCTCGCCGTGAGAGGCACAGGGTCACATGATTCTGGTGTTGCGTCAGGTTGGGATGTGACTCTAAGACGATCTGAATGGAGTCTAATATTTTGCTGCTGGAGCGACTGGGTGAGAGAGGGGGGCGGGGGGGGGGAAGGCTGGGACTTAAAACTGGAGATCATGTGGCTAGGGTGGAGCGGGATGGGAAAGGATGGGAGTGGGGCGGAGCGGGAGGGGATGGAGCGGGATGGGATGGGGCGGGGCGGGATGGGATGGGGCGGGGCGGGATGGGGCGGGGCGGGATGGGGCGGGGCGGGGCGGGATGGGGCGGGGCGGGATGGGGCGGGGCGGGGCGGGATGGGGCGGGGCGGGATGGGGCGGGGCGGGGCGGGATGGGGCGGGGCGGGATGGGATGGGGCGGGATGGGGCGGGGCGGGGCGGGATGGGATGGGGCGGGGCGGGATGGGGCGGGACTGGGGCGGAGTGGAGCGGGACTGGGGCGGAGGGGGATGGGATGGAGCGGGGCGGGATGGGATGGGGCGGGACTGGGGCGGAGGGGGATGGGATGGAGCGGGGCAGGATGGGATGGGATGGAATATCTGTTTTTAAGGAACATGGGCCTGTGCAAAAGCTGATTCAAACAAAAACAAATTAAGTTGATTCTGCTAAGCTCAATGACTGAAAACATCAATGAAAAATCATGTTAAAAAAGGAAGAGAGACAGAGTTATGGAAGTGGGCGAAGAGATAACTTGGGAAGGAGAATTGGGGACCTCTCCCCCCCCCCGCCAGAGCCAGAGATGTGGGATAGTGTAGTGATCAGTGTAATGGAGCCTCATTATAAACTCTGATCTTACACAACATCTCAGTAAATCAAACTCGGTGACTAAGATGAGCTCAAGCTGCAAGGGGACGCTTACTCCTGTCAGGCCCAGGCTAAGTTTGCAGCGTACTGGCACCGTTCCACATTCCCCCCACCCCGCACCCCCCCACACCCCCCAGACGTGGGGAGCGATCAGTGATCTTACCGCAGCATTCCTGCTCTGTAGAAGAGGTTTGGTGTTGCGAAGAAGCAGTCGGTGATCAGGATCCATCACATACGGCTTCCGTTTCGGAAGCGCTGCCGCGTCCATTTTCTCCTGCTTGGAATCTTCCTCATCAGAGCCGTAAAACGCTTTCTCCGGGTTTTCCTCCAGCAAAGACTCCTGACCGCAGCGGAACGCGGAAGAAATGACATCGTTATTGATAAACTAATGTATTGGACAGGGCAGCGTCAGAGACCAAACACTAAATTATGGAAGATACTAACAGGGGTTGGCTGACTATATGTTACACATGGGGAGCTACATTACTACATTTCCAAAGACCTTCATGGGCTGTGAAGCACTTTGGGACATCCTGAGGTTGTGAAAGGTGCTATATAAATGCAAGTTCTTTCTTCCCTAGATGTTCGGATCAACAGGTGAGCAGCATGGATCTATTAGCAAATTGTGCAGGGAGCTGCATGGGGTGTAATGTGTATTACACACGGCAGTGTCACAATACAAAACACACAAAAACAACAGGCAGGAAAAGGCCAACCGGTCCATCAAGCCTGCCCCACACCCCATGATGCCTGGAGCATGATTAGACACTTCCTCCCTCCCAGAATTTATGCAATCTCCTGGGAAAGGCAAAACAAAACAGAAAAAGAAACCCAAGGCCAAAAAGGGGGGGGGAAATATCTGGAAAATTCCTCCGAACCCCCCACCCCAGTCGTCTCAGGTGATTGGAACCAGTCCAGGAGATCAGATGGACCATCCATACGTCAACTGATGAAACACTTATTGTGATCTCTGCCCCAGCCAAGGTTCCAACTCCCTTTTGAAGGCAGCTGTGCGCAGTTTAGGACATGTCCATGGAATAATACCCTTCAAACAGATCTTAGAGAGTACAGAAGCACGAGGAAGAGGACACAGATTTAAGGTCATTGGCGACATGAGGAAAAATGTTTTTACGCAGCAAGTTGGAACGCGCTGCCTGAAAGGGTGGTGGAAGTAGATTCAATAGTAACTTTCAAAAGGGAATTGGATAAATACTTGAAGGGGAAAAATCTGCGGGGCTGTGGGGAAAGAGCAGGGGGAGTGGGATTAATTGGATAGCTCTTTCTAAGAGCCGGCACAGGCACGATGGGCCGAATGGCCTCCTTCTGTGCCGTATCATTCTATGGTTCTACGAACCGCCTTCTGTAAGTGACTTACAGCGAACAAATATTGTTCTAACTGCATCAGAAATTTTAAAAGGCAAGCTTGTCCGACACAAGGAACAAAGCGTCTCTGTGCGAGGCAGCGATCTACGCTGAGAAATAGCCTGCGATGGTAATATACCCGAGACTCACGAGGAAGGTATATTGGGAGGGGCAGAGGGCCAGCACTCACGTTGTGGTTGGGGTTGAGGAACTGCGTGCGTGCGTATCGTGTGAGCATGTTGATGATGACCACCTGTCCCCACTCCTCCACGTCAATCAGAAGGTTGCAGAGCTTGCGATAGTTCTTGTGGATCAGATCAATGCGCTCAGGGCAGACTTCTTCGAAGGCCATCACCACACTCCCTGCAACCAGCTGCACACAGACAGACAGACGGACGAAGAGAGGCAAGAGAGCATTAGCGAGCAATTTTCTTTTTTTAAAAAAAAATTCACTCGGGCTGTGGGCGTCGCTGGCAAGGCTGGCATTTACTGCCCATCTCTACCTGCCCCGAGAAAGATTGAGACAACTGCGTGAGGCCACGCCAGAGGGCAGTTAAAAGTCAACCACGTTGGTGTGGGGCTGGAGTCACATATAGACCGGACCAGGTAATCACAGCAGGTTTCCTTCCCTAAAGGAGATTAGTGAAGTTTTTTTTTACAACAATCCGACAGCGAAATGGTCACTTTTACGGATATCAGCTTTTTATTTTCAGAGTTTTAAACTGAATTCAAATTTTCAACCTGCCATGGTGAGATTTGGACTCACGCTCTCTGAATTATTAGTTCAGGCCTCTTGATTACTAGTTCAGTGACATAACTATTATTCTTTTCACTCAAAGGGTAATGGAGCTGTGGAATAATTTACCAGGCATGGTCACTGAAGCAGCTGTATAAGGCCTTCAACTAAACGTATTTCAAGGGCGGTGAATATTATGGAGGAAGGTAACTCCAGATGTGGGGTCAGTGAATGTTGTAAGAGAAATAACTCCAGTTGTGGGGACAGTGAATGTTACAGGAGAAGTAACTCCAGATGTGGGGACAGGTAATGTTACAAGAGAAGTAACTTCAGGGGTGGGGACAGCGAATGTTACAGGACAAGTAACTCCAGATGTGGGGACAGGTAATGTTACAGGATAAGTAACTCCAGATGTGGGGACAGTGAATGTTACAGGACAAGTAACTCCAGATGTGGGGACAGTGAATGTTACAGGACAAGTAACTCCAGATGTGGGGACAGTGAATGTTACAGGACAAGTAATTCCAGATGTGGGGACAGTGAATGTTGTAAGAGAAATAACTCCAGTTGTGGGGACAGTGAATGTTACAGGAGAAGTAACTCCAGATGTGGGGACAGGTAATGTTACAAGAGAAGTAACTTCAGGGGTGGGGACAGCGAATGTTACAGGACAAGTAACTCCAGATGTGGGGACAGGTAATGTTACAGGATAAGTAACTCCAGATGTGGGGACAGTGAATGTTACAGGACAAGTAACTCCAGATGTGGGGACAGTGAATGTTACAGGACAAGTAACTCCAGATGTGGGAACAGTGAATGTTACAGGACAAGTAATTCCAGATGTGGGGACAGTGAATGTTACAGGGCAAGTAGCTCCAGATGTTAAAGGAGAAGGTGACTCCAGATGTGGAGACGGTGAATGTTAAAGGAGAAGGTGACTCCAGATGTGGAGACGGTGAATGTTAAAGGAGCTGTGAAGGTTCGATTTTCTGTTGGAAGGACAGACGGTTGGAAGTTTTGCCCAGATTGACAGTTCTCCCTCAGCAGAATAACACAGCTTTGAATAACCAAATATCAGCGAGGCTCTTGTTCTTCCACAAGGCCCTGGACTTCTCGGCACCTCCTTCTTACCGTTGTTTTGTCGGCCAGCAGCTTCTCAATCACCTCGATCAGCTGGTCCTTCTGATCTTGGTCCAAACTAAAACAAGAGAGAAGCAAGAGATCAGGGTCAACTTTAAAACTACAAAACTAGGGGTCATAAATATAAGATAGATACCAATAAATCCAATGGGGAATTCAGGAGAAACTTCTCTACCCAGAGAGTGGTTAGAATATGTAATTCATTACCACGGAGTAGCTGAGGCAACTGGAATAGACGCATTTAAGGGGAAGCTAGATAAACACATGAGGGAGAAAGGAATAGAAGAATATGTTGATAGGGTTAGATGAAGTAGGGAGGGAGGAGGCTCGTGTGGAGCATAAACACCGGCATAGACCAGTTGGGCCGAATGGCCTGTTTCTGTGCTGTAAATTCTACATAATTCCAAGTAATTTAGTACAAACAAAGGCTCCTGGAAATAATCGTGTGGGGTTCTCAGTTTAACTGGACATCCAAAGGGAAAAGGAAAGAAGTGGAATATCCTTTTGGGAAGCGCTGATGGTGAAAGTCCCTGAAATAGGTGAAATGAGGGGATGGGGTAATTGTCCAGAACATCCCACATGGAATCCCGCCCACCCAGCATCGCCGCATCACCGACGACACGCCCATTAGTTTCTGAAATTCACTGGTGCGGAGCAAAGCTTCCCGCTCCCAGCGTGTGCTCGGAAAGGTCAGACTGACGAGTACAAGCAGACACGGCACACCTAGCCCTGGGTCGGGTTCGTGTCGTGGTTCTGGCACTGGACTAGATTAGGGACCTAGTGATCGTCACTTCAAATCTCACCCTGGCAATTTGTGAAACTGAATTCAATTAGGTTGGTCATTGGAGGGCCTGCACCAGGAAAAGGGACCAGGAGAGCTGCCAGATTGTGGTAAAATCCCAACTGGTTCACTAATTCCCTTTAGGGAAGGGAATCTTTCATTCCCACCTGGTCTGGCCTCCACCTGACTCCAGTCCCACTCTAAATGCCCTCCGAAATAGCCCATCCAGTCACTCAGTTATAAATTCTGCCTGGCAAAGGTCATTCTTGGGGCAACTCGGGATGGGCAATAAAATTGGCCTTGCCAGTGTCACCCACACCCCGAGAATAAACAAAATCACTCCACTCAACATCTCTTGGTCTTTTGGACTAAAATATAAAACATATTTGATTGTCATACGAGAGTCAATTAGGACGAAAAGCGACTCAAACATGGCCGCGTGCTTCTAAACCCTCTCCTAAAAACGTGGAAGCCAAGGCTAATAGTTTAATGATTTCCATTTTTTTTCTCTCTCCCTTCCAAGTCCATTTGAGACACAGCTACTATTTTTTTTATAAAACCGTGCTGGCTCGTCTGCATTTTTAGTCCATCCTTGAGAAGGTGGTAATCGGCCTTGTTGAAGCATTTATTGTTTGTATAAGTTGCTAAGCTTCTTCGAAAGGGCACTTTGTATGGACTAGAGTCGAGGTAGGCCAGACCGGGTACGAGTTACAGGTGAGCTGCTTCTTCCTGTCTGTGTATCGCTGTGTCTCAGATGGAGGCCCAATCGTCCTTGCAACGAGCTGCCTGCCTATCTGTGTACCGCTATGTCCGAGAGACAGACAAACAGGGATGGCACTATATGTGCACTACAGAGTCTGTACAGACTATCGAGGCCTTAAATAACATCGAAATTTAAGTAACAGGCTTTAAAATTTCCACAATAAAAGTCTGGTATTGATTTTTTAAAAATTCTCAGTCATTTCTGACATGATAATACATTGGCCAGGACACCAGGCAGAAGTCCCCTGTTCTTTTTCGAAATAATGCCATGGGATCTTTTACGTCCACCTGAGGGGGCTTCAGCTGAAAGACGGCACCTCTGGCAGTGCAGCATTTCCTACCGAGTTGTAGTGTCAGCCTGGATTACAGACACGTGATTCTGCAAACCCGGCGGGAAGCTGTGCTCCTGGAGGTCATGGGTCGGAGAGTTGGGCCTACGATGTTGCAGTCCCATCTCCAACCTGCGCTTCCAGTGAGCACATAGTCATGGAATCCCCATAATAAGGATGGTCAGAGAGACCGATTTTTCAAATGACTCAATTGAAAAAAAAGAGGCTTATAAAACAAAATAAAATATAAGGGGAACAAAAGGAGGAAGTCCAAAGGATAAAATTAAGAAGAAATAAGATAAGTACGAGGGAAAAACCATTCCTGGGTTCACTTGCTCTCCAAACCGTGGCCAATTGTCTCCAAACAACCAGTGTCCAACTCCGTTCCTCCCCCTGAAGCCTGGGGGAGATCGGAGAGATGACTGATCATAGACCCACACTCTACTCCCCTGTGTTTCTCAGAGAGAAGAGAGAGAGAGACAGACAGACAGAAAGAGAGGAGAAACATCACACGACAGGTGGACCTGGTGTTTCTTACAGGGCGGGACAACAGAGACATAGAGGCAGGTCTCCTCTCCATCCTCCCAGAATAGGGATGCTGCACGACTTAAGAGCGCGAGAAAATGAGAAACGATCGAATAATAAATATATTGCTATATAGTCAGCCGTGGCTCAGTGGGTAGCACTCTTGCCTCGGAGTCAGAAGGTTGTGGGTTCAAGCCCCACTCCCGAGACTTGAGCATAAAATCCAGGCTGACACTCCAGTGCAGTATTGAAGGGTAACATTAAACCGAGGCTCCATCTGCCCTCTCAGGTGGGTGTAAAAGATCCCATGGTATTAATTGTATCTAGGCAATTTATATCAATTAGTGTTAATTGTATTCAGGTGGTGGGTATCAACTGGGGCCTCTTGTATCCATTTATAGGAGGGAGCTTATCTAGAGGGTGCACAATGTGTAATGTGGATCTCTGAAAATAAAGGCTTGGAAGCAACTGAAGACTAGGCTCTAGTATTCGATCCTTCACCACCTGGCTATCCGACTTTTTACACACGGCACTAGTTGAAGTGTCCTGGTTGACATTTATCCCTCAAACAGATTATCTGGTCATTTATCACATTACTGTTTGTGGGATCTTGCTGTGCGCAAATTGGCTGCTGTGTTTCCTACATTACAACAGTGACAACACTTCAAAAGTACTTCATTGGCTGTAAAGCGCTTTGGGAGGTCCTGAAGTTCAGCTCATCCAAAACTCTGCTGCCCGTATCCTAACTCGCAAGTCCTGTTCTCCCATCACCCCTGTGCTCGTTGACCTACATTGGCTCCCGATCCAGCAACGCCTCGATTTTAAAATCCTTATCCTTGTTTTCAAATCCCTCCACGGCCTTGCCCCTCCCTATCTCTGTAACCTCCTCCAGCCCTACAACCCTCCGAGATCTCTGCGCTCTTCCAATTCTGGCCTCTTGACATCCCCGATTTTAATCGCTCCACCATTGGCGGCCGTGCCTTCAGCTGCCTGGGCCCTAAGCTCTGGAATTCCCTCCCTAAACCCCTCCGCCTCACTACCTTTCGTTCCTCCTTTAAGACGCTCTTTAAAACCTACCTCTTTGGCCAAGCTTTTGGTCACCTGTCCTAATATCTCCTTATGTGGTTCGGTGTCAAATTCTGTTTAATAATCGCTCCTGTGAAGCACCTTGGGACATTTTACTACGTTAAAGGCGCTATATAAATGCAAGTTGTTGTTGTGAAAGGCGTTCTATAAAATGCATGTTCTTTTTTCTTTCTATAAGTCTCTGAGCATTCCAGTAGCCTATAAACTGGACTAACTGAAATCTGTAAAGATGCCTGTTCCTTCATATCTCAGCTCCTCTCAGTTTCTCCACTTCTAACAAGAGTTCCCAGTCAGGCTGCCAGAACCCTAGCGTTTAAAATACTTCACGGATTTTTGTATTTACTGAAATGCTTCAAAAAGGACAGAAAGACAATTCGCAGCATTCCCACGTTCTGGAGGATCGAAAGGTCGCAGGGGACGTTTTACCTGTACAGCTTTGGAATGGCGTGGGCAGCAGTTTTCCTGACGTAGGGAGACATATCAGAGGCAGCTTCCTTTATAGCCAACATCATTATGGGGACAATGATCGTGACGCGGATGCTGGAGAGAACGCGGAGGGCGCTGGCTCGTATCAGCTGATTTGGATCCTGGAAATAGAAGAATAAAAAAAAACCCACACAGAGTTCACCTGAGCATCAACCCTGAAGCTGGTTCTGTGACTCGGTCCAGTGCGTTCAGCTCGATTAAAAGTTTCAAAGCGCCGAGAATTCAATTTGTCCCTCTTTCGATTCACCATCTCTGTAACCTCCTCCAGCCCTACGTTCTTCCAACTCTGGCACGTTGTCCATCCTCCCCTTCCTCTGCCTCACCATTGGCGGCCGTGCCTTCAGCTTTCTAGGCCCTAAGCTCTGGAATTTCCTCCTTAAATCTCTCCGCCTTTCCTCCTTAAAACCTCTCTCTTTGGCCAAGCTTTGAGTCACCTGTCCTAACGTCTCCTTCTGTGGCTTGGTGTCGATTTTTGTCTGATTACGCTCCTGTGAAGCGCCTTGGGTCATTTTACTACATTAAAGGCATTGTATAAATGCACTTTGTTGAGCCTTTTTTTTCCTGATCAGAACAGCAGTCATTAAAGAGCTGCAGCAAGAGGTATTGTTTCATTGCCTCAACAGCTCTCTTATTGGCTGCACTTTTAAAGTGTCAATCGCACAGCCGTTTATACCATTTATACAGACAGCACATCCCCAGCAATGGCCTTCTCTTCCAGTTCCTGCAAGTTCCATCACCCCCCCCCTTCCTAATTCAGATACTGCCCCGTAGCGACAGTGGAAGGTAAGAGGTGAGTTTCCAGATATACGCTGACCACTGCACCACTTCCCTTGACCCTACGGCCACCTCTGTACCGTCAGACTAACCGGCTAACATTAAGACATGGACAAGTCAACGTTGACTCCAACTGAACATCTGAAAGATTGAAGCCGCATTCTCCGCTCCGTTGCCGCTGATTCTCTTCCCCCACCTTGGACAAATTGGGTTGCCGCAACCCGTGTGAAACCTTAAGATTCCTGTTCACCCCAGAGTCGAGCTCCAAACTCCACATCCTATCCTAAACCGCTTACTTCCACCTCCGCAACATCACCGGCCCCCAGCCCTACCTCACGCCGAAACCTGTCAAAATCCTCATCCATTTTAGATAAACGTGTTCCAATTTTCCTCAGCTGAGATGCCCCTTTCAGTGATACCTCTCATTTAATTCCTTCCCTTGGGACGTTTTTAATCTTCATCCTCAGCTGTGATGATTTCCAGATCATCATGAACCTTTACTGGTTCCCAAAGGCTCTCGGTTATAAATGCTGTCCCGATGCTCAGGGGAACCTGGTCATGCTCACGGTACTCCTAGTCGAGTCCTTAGTGCGTTGGATCAAGGGGCAGTCATGTACTGATTCCTATTCCCAAGCCCCACATCCATTGGAAATTCCCACTTTCTGTCGGGTTACTGAAGTCACCCGTGATGATCACGTTATTGTCAGGATCAAGCCTTTTGCATTTCATCATAGACAGTGTTGTCTTCATCCTTACCCTGGCTGGGGCAGGAGGGTCCATAACAGATCGCTATCCTTACCTCGAAGCTACACGCGGCTTGTCCATTCAAGACAGACTATTTCATTCTCCCTCTGACATCACTTCAGCATTTCTTCCCCACTAAGTTACCTCGAACATAAAAAGCAGAGGATCAGGAGCCGGCCATTCAGCCCCTCGAGCCTGTTCCGCCATTCAATTCCACTTACCCGCCTTGGTTCCGTAACCCTTAATACCCTTGCCTAACAAAAATCTATCAATCTCAGTTCTGAAATTTTCAATTGACCCCCAGCCTCAACAGCTTCTTGGGGGAGAGAGTTCCAGATTTCCACTGCCCTTTGTGTGAAGAAGTGCTTCCTGACATCACCCCCGAACGGCCTAGCTCCAATTTTAAGGTTATGCCCCCTTGTTCTGGACTCCCCCAGAGGAAATAGTTTCTCTCTCTCTACCCTATCAAATCCTTTAATCATCTTAAACACCTCAATTCGATCACCCCTTAATCTTCCATACCCAGGGGATTACAAGCCTAGTCTATGCAGCCTGCCCTCATAATTTAACCCTTTTAGCCCCAGTATCATTCTGGTGAATCTGCGCTGCACCCCCTCCAAGGCCAATTTATCCTTCCTGAGGTGCCCAGAACTGAACGCAGTTACTCCAGATGCGGTCTGACCAGAGCTTGATACAACTTCTCCTTTTCTGCCGTGCTTCTCCCATTTTCGAGATTGATTCTGTCATTTGCACTGAGATAAAGACCAGTCTGAAACTGTGAGGCTTCTCTTCACAGTGAAAGGCAAGGAGACCAGTTGCAATCCAACTGCAGGAAAGTGTAGATAATTAGTTCAGACTAGTTTGCCTGTAAAGCACGTCACACGGTGACAATGCAATGATTACTCCCAGGTCAATATCTCCCCCAAGCATTATTCTGGTGCGTCTTACTGGGGACCATTACTGCGTCGAGTGCACCAGAAAAAATGACTCAGACACCAGCCTGCTGTTTAACAGAGAGACGAACTGTCACAGGTAACGTCAAATAACAATCACTGGAATACTTGGGAGTACTGACCTTTAACCCCCTCTGGAAGGTGCTGATGGAGAGCAAGGCCAGATCCTGCTGCTCTTCTGCGTATCGGACCAGGTAAACGTAAACCAACTTCTTCACCTGCGAGGGACAGCGTGAGTAGCAAAGACCAGACACCAAACTGGCAAAGGGATTCAATTCACGTCCAAGAATTTCCCGATTGCCCACCTCCCCTTTACCCCTTCACCAGGTTAGCTTTCACCCCTCATCAACAGTGTCTGTGGTGTAGGTTTAATGCACTGGCAAAGGGTTTTTTTTTTGTTTGATTTGTTCTCGGGATGTCGCTGGCAAGGCCGCATTTATTGCTCTTCCCCTGGTTGCCGAGAAGGTGCCGTTGGGCCTCCTTGAACGGCTGCAGTCTGCGTGGTGACGGCACTCCCTCAGTGGCGTTAGTTTTGCAGCGATTGTTTCTACAACCAACTACGCTTGGGAGAGTGATAAGTGCGGGACTGGAGTTACGTGTAGGCCAGAGCAGGAAGGTTGGCAGGCTCCCATCAGCGGTGGACCAGTTGGGTTTTTATAACAATCCGGTGTGTATGAAGTAGGAACGTACGCGTTCATTTCACGAATGGACGTCCCAGAGAGGAGCGGCACTTACAGGGGGCGTAAG
The DNA here is from genome assembly GCF_035084215.1 of Heptranchias perlo. Classification (NCBI taxonomy): domain Eukaryota; kingdom Metazoa; phylum Chordata; class Chondrichthyes; order Hexanchiformes; family Hexanchidae; genus Heptranchias; species Heptranchias perlo. The sequence continues at coordinate 7,905,690 of NC_090362.1, read as the reverse complement.
GCGAGGGGAGTACGGGTCGGTGCTGGAGCGGGTCAGTGCGGGCCTGTCGGTCAGTGCGGGCCTGTCGGTCAGTGCGGGCCTGTCGGTCAGTACAAACCCCTGCCTGTTGCAGTGAGCCAAATCTCACGGTTTTGTGAGGTTCTGGCTTGGTGCCCGAGTTTGGTGAGGGAGCAGTGGGTGAGTGATAGCCATGAGTACAAAAGAGCAAGTGGAGGTAAAGTTTTATAGTGACAGATACAAGCACTGGGCAGAGGATGATGAAGATTACAATGAAGTATTGGGACACCACCCATGTGCATCATGGACACACCTTTTAAAAAAAATTAATTCTGGGGATGCGAGTGTCGCAAGGCTGGCATTTGTAGCCCATCCCTGGTTGCCCTGAGAAGGTGGTGGTGGGCCTTCTAGCAGTTTGATACAACTGAGTGTCTTGCTAGGCTACTTCAGAAGGCAGTTAAGAGTCAACCACATTGGTGTGGGACTGGAGTCACATATCGGCCCAGACCGGAGAAGGACGGCAGATTTCCTTCCCTAAAGGACATTAGTGAACCAATTGGGTTTTACGACACTCATGGTCACTTTTACAGATACCAGATTTTTACTTAGAACTGAATTCTAATTGATTTCCATTCACATTCTCTGGATTATTAGTCCAGTAACATAACCACTACACTACTGTACCCCTCATTTGACTGGTGTGCTTTGGGAGGCTCCTCCTGGATATCCCATCCTGTTCACGAAGGAGATGAGAAGCTTTGCTTACCTCGATGTTTTTGCAGGCAACGTTCTTCACCACTGCAGGGAAGAGCTCGGAGGTATTCTTTCCTCTGGCGATCATCTGCAAGCAAAATAATAAGCACGCAACCCATTACTATCGCTGTCGAGGAATGGTGACATTATACATGCGAGATCAGGGTGTTCAACCTGCAGCCCGAGGGTCACAAACAGTCCCCAAGCCCTGGCAATCCAACTCAAGTCCTCTTTACAATAGTGACTACATATCAAAAAGAATACTTCATTGGCTGTAAAGCACTTTGGGACGTCCTGAGGCCACGAAAGGTGCTATGGAAATGCATGACTTTCTTTTGTGCTTTTATTTCTTATTATTGGTGGTTTGCCCTGTTTGAATTTTGAGGAGGTTTGGATGGGCCTGATTTTAGATGCATTGGTGGATAAATCCTAAATCCGAACACACAAAGATCTGCTCGTATCAGCGGCTCGAGATAAAGTTTATCTCAGGCTTCTCCCCACCCCCGGAAGCTCCGCGATACACGCCTATGTGGTCCGTAAAGGCAAAAGCTTAGACGCTCCTGAGCTAGTTGAGAGCGGAAATGAATCAGACGGTTGGCATCGTCGGAGTCCATGGATGAGCAAAGGTCCATTAATCTACAAAACATGGCGGAGACCCATATGAACATGTTACAGTGTTACCCATCTAACAATGGGCACCTTGAATATCGGGTCAACAGGTCGTGTCCAATGCTGCAGCCCCACTCTGCTATGCCATGGATTTGTGTCACGATTCTCTCCCAGACTGAGTGTGAGGAGATGTGGAGGGGCGGTCAGGCACTTTGGAGGGGGGGGGGGCGCGGGCAGGGGGTGGAAGGAAGTGTCAAAAGGGGCAGTCGCTCCTAGGTCCATCTCATGGGCTCTAAACACCCAGTAACGGTGTGGCAGAGATCTGGGTGGGTCACCTGGAATGGGTAGCTGGTCTCCCCCACAAACCCGGCCACAGATGTTATGCATCATGAGAAAAATCAGGGGTGTTTGAAGAAAAATAGCTTAAAATTGAGGCAGTCTCACCTCCCACCACACCCCCTCCCCCCCGAACTCCATTAAAAATCAAGTCCACCATTTTAATGGGTTACCACCGCCATTACAATCAGGCAGTCAAAGGCAATCTGTTTAGAGCCATTTTCGAAGTTGAAGACCTTGAAGAGTGAATGTGCAAGTCATCAGTCAACACGTTTGTGTAAAGTAATTTCTTATTAAAAGAGGACACAAGGTCCTGATTCAGCTCCCATTTGCTGTTACTACAGGTCTACGCTTTCCGAGTTTTGACCAAGTGTGACTTTAGCTGCTGAGACTCACATCTTGTGATTGATGTCCTTCAAAAAACATCAGAAACAGCATTTTACTTTATTGACACTTTTTTCATTCAATGTGCCTTCAGATTTTCTCCCCTGAATACAAGGACTCGTGAACACGCAAAGGATCACGAAATAACCTCTTGTACGTCAGCAGGGTCAGAGAATCAGGGGCTAAAGTATTATAACCATCTCCGACCTGCGCTGACTTCGAAAGCATCTTTCTCGCTGGGAGTGGAAGATTGTGGAATTAACCCCACAGCCCCAAAGCTGCTGCCAGCTGTCCAGTATCTCAGTCACATGACCCTCGGTCTCTTCCTCCTCCCTCGAATCCTCACTCGTGCTAAACTCAAGGCTCATCACACAGCCTCTGACTCTAACTGATTCTCCTCCACCATCTCAAAACTGTGCAACTCCTCACCTCCCCCAGCCCTTCGGTCGTCCCTTCTCAGCCCTTCTAAAACTCAAGTCCGGAGCTCCTCAAGGCCTCGGTGAATAATGGTCATGAGCGAGAACCCGAGTCCTCTTTTCCCCCTCCCTAATCAGGATACAGAGGCCAACTATAGGAACGCAGTGATGTCCTGGTTATAAGCTAATTCAGAACAGACCAGGAATCAAACGTAGGGTCTTTCTTTCCTCAAGAGCTGCGTGTGTATTAAATACTGGTCTGGGTGGCACGGTCAGAACCCCAACTCTCGTTTCAAATCTCGGGGCCGTTTTCATTAAAACAAGAGGAGATTATGGGGTGATTTGACAGAGGTGTTCAAAATTATGAAGGGATGAGACAGGGGTAGATAGAAACAGAGTTTGATGAGTCTGCAATAAGGGGACAAAGATACACGGTTAATGCAAGAGATTTAGGATCAAGAGCAGGAGAAATCTTTTTCTTTTTTTTAAAAAACAGAGGGTGTGGAATGCACTACCAGAGTTAGTGACTGAAGCAGAGACCAGGTCAACTTTTAAGAACACGATAGGTAGGTGGTTGAGGGAAAGAGGGATAAAGGGATACGGGAACAGGGTGAGCACATGGGATTAGGATTACTACTCGTTTGGAGGAGTGTGTCCACGTCGTCAAAATCCAGCCCTGAATAGTGCAGTGGGATGTTTTACATCCAACAGGGAGAACAGGCCTTGGTTTAACATCTCATCCAAAAGGTGGCTCCTCAGACAGTGCAGCACTCCCTCAGCACTGCACCCGAAGATCTGTCCCCATTGATTCATTCTGTTGTTCAATTTGACAATATGTACAGAAGAAATTATTTACTTTTCTTCAGCACTTCATCACGTCCTCAGGATGTCCTAAAGCACTTTACAACCAGTGGGTTACGTTTGAAGCGCATTCACTGTTATGTGGGCAAATGCAGCAGCTAATTTGTGCACAGCAAGGTCCCACAAACAGCAAATGAGTGAGTGACCAGATTCGTTGTATTTTTAGGGATAAATGTTGGTTAGGACACTGGCAGAACTCACTGCGTTTCTTTTCCAGAAATGCGTCCCCTGGAATTTGGTTTAACGTCTGATCCAAAAGACAGCACCCCCGGCAATGCAGTGCTCCCTCGGTACTGCACCGATCTGTCAGCCAGGATTACATGTTCAAGTCCGTAATGACACTTGAAGTCACAAGTTCCTGACTCAGAGGTGAGTGCTACAGCTTAGCCAAGCCGACACTTGGTTTCCAGTGTTTCATTTGCACTTAGACCTATTTTTATAACCGTAAGTTTAGGGCGTAAGTGGAGTGGGGTTGGACAAATACATAAAATAACATTAAAATGAATCATCTGATGAAATTGAAATCCTTCTTGTCTGTAGACGAGCTCACTGGGATATTTTTAATCGGCCTTTTATAAACTACATTTCACAGCGTCATCTGCAAAAGGCCCAAATCGAAGAGAAACTATTTTTTTTTTAAATGAAATATATTCTTCACGTATCGACTGAAAAATAACACCAGAATTCTTCATTTACAACAGGTACAATCACCGAGTCAGTCAGTCCAACAGATCAACCAATACATAGCAAACACTTCTCTCACAGGCCAAGTGTCCCTTTTAATCAGTGAACATTTTCTGTTTCACAGCAAAGAATAAACTTGCATTTATATAGCACCTTTCACAACCTCAGGATGCTCCCAAGTGTTTCACAGCCAATTAAGTACTTTTGAAGTGTAGCCACTGTTGAAAAGGAAACACGGCAGCCAATCTGCGCACAGCAAGGTCCCGCAAACAGCAACGTGATAATGACCAGGTCATCTGCTGTTAGTAACGTTGGTTGAGGGATAAACGTTGACCAGGGAACTCCCCCGCTCTTCTTCAAAGAATGCCATGGGAACTTTTATATCCACCCGAGAGGGCAGATGGGGCCTCGGTTTAACATCTCATCTGAAAGACGGCAACTCCAACAGGGCAGCACTCCCTCACCAGTGCACTGAAACATCAGCCGAGGTGATGTGCTCATGTCCCTGGGAATGGGACTTGAACCCACAACCTTCTGACTCAAGGCTTGATCTTGATTGAATTTAAGAACAGATTTGGCGATCTAGGCCGCTTTGGGTGAGGCCCATCTGAAGGCTGATCTGCCTCATCCCACCGGAGTATCACACCGAGTCCCGAATCAGACAAGGAAGCACAGTTCCGCCTTGTAAGGTTGCGGGCAAAGATTCAGAAGTACAGTGACTCAGCACAATCCCTTCCCCGTTATATTCAGGGCCGTTTACTTCAAAACAGTGACAGAAAAAAGTGTTACTCGAAAATTGTGACAACAGGAAGTGCACGCGTGGACAATATTTATAATCTAATACCAGTCACACTCCCGTGGCACAACTCACAGGGAATCAAGATCAAACAGAGCCTTCAGGCGAAGCAGAATAGAGGACAGAGAGTCATTGAACCAATGTGCACAGATGTAAATCAGTCCGCATTTTAAAATCATATATTCTGTCCTTTTTTCCCTAATACATATTTTCATTATAAATGTTTATGTCCACATTTATAATGAAAATACCTGTGGAAACTTGCCAGCACAGTGGTGTCTCCACAGGCAGGATGGTGTAATTATAGGGCGGCCAGTTTACAGAGGTAGCCTCCATTATAAACATGGACACAGGAATTTAGACTGGAAAGAGTTGAAAGGAAGTTTGCGCATACATATCGAGAGAGAGGGAGAGATAAAGGATCATAAAACAGTGGAGAATTGGGCCCTCATGGGCAGCCATTCATAAACCCAGGGAAATGTTACCTGTAACAGTTACAAGGCAAAGCTACTGTCAATATCACATTACAACTCAACATAAATATTCATTATTTGTGCCGAGAAGCTAAGGTACCATCCATGCACAATCGAATTGCGTTTTAACTTTAGGCGTTAGGACTTGGAGTTTTATGGCCCTCTTTCATGCCCAAAAGAAGTTCTTGTCTGGGAGGATTGCTGATAGGGAGTGGAATGAACTCTTGATTCTGTTTGCGCATCATGGCGGGAGCTAATTAGTAAATAAATAAATAAAACCCGGTATAATTTGGTGTAAATAATGGAGTAGGCGCAGGGCTGGGGACTGACATCCACACCTCCGATAAATATTTAACAGGTTCTTTCTCCGTCCCCACCAGCTGTGAGCTGCAGCTGGCATTCTGGCACAGCCCCACTAACGAGCGGTCGCCATCACACAGGAATCTCACAGGATCCGAGGCGAGGAGTCACTTACGGGAAACGGGTGGGAAATGAGATCGGTCGACATTATCTCATGTCATCGGGGTGTTGCGTCGGTGGGGAAGCGTAGACGGTGCGACTGAACACGGGCTCACAGGCCACTTTCCCACGTCCCAACTTAAGCCAAGCCATTAGATAACACCACCAAATAGTGGCAAAACCCTTCCTTAGAGGGAGGGTCTGTCTGTCTGAAACAATACGTGTCTGCACGTACTTCCTGTGAAATTTTTCCATTGTAATGGGAATTGCCTGTGTAAACTTGTGACTCTGTAATGACACTCAATCGGAAAATGAGTCAGCCCAAGACCTTGCTGGTACATCTCCTAATAGGGTGGGATACGATGGCAGAGGCCCTGGTGTAGATTGTCTGCTTTCCCCTTGGCTGGGCACATGGCTCAAGGAAGAAACAAAGAGGCCTCACAATCTGTGCCTTCATCATTTTTTACATCAGTATTTCGGAGTCAACTATAATTCGGCCTTTGAATCCAAAAATAATTGATTCTGGAAGGGTGAGGTATTAAACATTAAAATAAAGTAGTTGCTACAAATTACAATTGGCTTGGTTTTTCCTTCCATCAGCAGTAACACCCAGTGACTATAACACAGCAGACCCACCCTGTGTGCATCTGCCATCTCTGAATGGTGCAGTAACGACGCAAGCAATAAACAGCCCCGGATTCCACAGACAGGGGCCTCTGTTACAACCGTGCAGGATAAACATTTCAACGCATCTTACACATAACGAGATTGATCGGCACTGGCACTTTGCTGCCATTGATAAAAAAGACGGGGAAACTATCTGCCTCACCACTAGTGACCATGCCTTCAGCTGCCGAGGCCCCACGTTGTGGAATTCCCCTTCCTAAACCCTCCACGTATCCAACTCCCTCTCCTCTAACAATCCATCTCTTTGACCAAGCCTTTGGTCACCCCTCCTAACATCTCCTTCTTTGTCATAGCGTCCATTTATGTCTGATTACGTCCCTGTGAAGCACCTTGGGAATGTTTTCTCCATTAAAGGCGCTATATAAATGCAAGTTGCTGTTGTTATGCTTATTCTCCCTATTGGTTGGTCCTGAAAGCCTGTGTTCAGGATCTCCAGGTACTGAAACGAATCAATAATCGGGTCAGATGGCCTTTGTTTCTTCCAATCAATACTTTGAGATCCCCTCGACCTGTGCATAGGGTCACCGGCCCATATCCCACTGGTTGGCCCCTTCTTTAAGATGGTGAGTAAACCACACTAGATCCCCCTGCGAGTCTGTCAAAATCACAATCCTATCCGTGAAAAGGAGCACCAACAAATTCTCTCGGAAATGCCCAGGACAGATACTCCGAGGTCACCTCATCCACCAAATCATCAACGAAGACATTGAGTTGGATGGCTAACCATGGACAAACTTGCCTTACTCCTCTTTCGAGAGAGAGGTATGGGTTCAGCGAGTCTTCCATCAAACAGCCACAATGACCAGCAAAAGTTATATGGAGTGATTCGGCGGGTCTGCACTGCTGGTGGGAAGCCACTCTGTTAACCTTTTCCTCATGTTTAAATCTCTTCATGGCCTCCCCCCACCCCCAGACTCTCCGTTCCTACAACTATGGCCTCTTGTGCATCCCTCACTGGGGGGGCGGGAAGAGAGAATGAGAGAGAGAGAATGAGTGAGAGAGAGAGAATGAGTGAGAGAGAGAGAATGAGTGAGAGAGAGAGAATGAGTGAGAGAGAGAGAATGAGTGCGAGAGAGAGAGAGAATGAATGAGTGAGAGTGAGAGAGAGAGAGAAAGAGAGAGAGAGAATGAATATGAGAGAGAGAGAGAGAGAGAGAGAGAGAGAAAAGAGAGAATGAGTGAGTGAGTGAGAGAGAAAGAAAGAGAGAATGAGTGAGAGAGATGTGGAGACATGTGGGATATTGTCATGCTCAGAGTGAGAGAGTGAGAAAAAGAGAAAGAGAAAGTGGGACAGAGACGAAGGCCTGGAATTTCTGCGGGGGTTCACGTGAGCTCCTGTTGTACCTCTGGTGGAAGATCAGCAAAAGCTCAGGAGAAATGGTCTGAACAGTCACTTATGCCCTTCAGAGTTTCTACCGATCTGGCACCACTGGGAGATCCTCTGGAAATTCTACCCGGGAGAGAAACATTAACCACACTAAGCTTTTTAACAAAACACTTCTTTGCCAGTCTGCCTGGTCGATCCACCAGCTTTTCACAGCAAACAAACTGTTTATAAGGAAGATTTTAAAACAATTTAAGTTTCCAATTCTTTCCTACCATCCACTTTTTACAGACTGTAGACGTCTGCTGTCTCACCTCCATGGGCCACTGATGTGAGTCACTTTATGTTTGAACCATGGACTGCCTCGGGTACCAGGACATGCCTGGACAGATCGATAAGATTTTTGAACTCTAGGGGAATCAAGGGACATGGGGATCGGGCGGGAAAGTGGAGTTGAGGTCGATGATCAGCCATGATCTTATTGAATTGCGGAGCAGGCTCGAGGGGCCGTACGGCCTACTCCTGCTCCTATTTCTTATGTTCTTATGCGCAGACAATTCCAATCCCCGTATAGTCTTCTCAATGCTAACAATGTACTCAGCGCCATCTTTTGAATTAACATTGCTCTGATTGGCCAGTATTGTTGCTGTGGTTTATAGTCAGCCATCACAGCACAGGTCGGCCACATTCATCCACATCGCCTCCTCCTGTGCTGGCTGGAAATATCCAAGCAACACAAGCAGCGTTTCACCCCGGGTTGAGAGAGTGCTGCACTGTCGGAGGTGCCGTCTTTCTGATGAGGCAATAAACCGAGGCCCCGACGCTATTTCGAAGGAGAGCTAGGGGAGTTCTCCCAGGTGTCCTGGCCAATATTTATCCCTCTCAGTGCCCCCGCACAGCCTCCCACCACAACAGGTGAAATCGGGAATCTGTCCTGTAAAAGCTGTGGACATAATTCCATCATGGATGTGGGGTCACCACACTGCCAAATTCAAATGTTCCTTTAGCTCCAAAATATTGCAAACCATGTCATTCCACGAGTGTATTACAGCCCATCCTACGAAACCAAAATACAACTGAAATCTAGAGGGCACTCAATTCCCTGAATACTGGATACAATAAAATGGACCCCAATAGGGTGCTGGTTAAGATCAATTTTCCACTAATCATTAATGCCTCTGTTAGATATCAGACTCACCGCTACAATCCTCTTCATTGCCTCCAGCTTCAGTGAGTCCTTATTACTGTCCAGCATCTCCTTCAGGTCATCGTGTCTGGGAAAAGTGAAAACCACATTAGTTTCTGGACTTCTCAGGAATTTAATCGTCCGAACTCAGCCGCACAGAGCGGTCATCTGCTGTCAGAACCGCACTGAGGAGTGGGGAGAAAACCACAGCACCGCACTCCAGCTTTAGGTGAGGGCTCAGATCGAAAGCACGACCAACGGCCAGCCTCAGAAGCACATTGCCAGACGTTGCCGGTCACCTTCTCCCCTCCATGTAGAAATACGGATCGCCGCACTCACTACAGGGGAGAGGTGGAACACCAGCAGGGTCGGGCCTATCATTGGAAATAAGCTCTCTGAGGGGGGAGAAGAACAAGGAGCACCAGACCGGACACTGAAAAACTTCCTGAAGTCAATGGGTAGAGATGTAAAACTGGCTGCCGATTTTCAATCACCTGTTTTACGTTATCGCACAAAGTCAAAATTACCCCCGTTGTCTCATAACAGAAGAAAGTTTCTCAATGTGGGGTCAGTTTGACTTTGTGCGATAGTGTAAGAGGGGAGATAGCGAATCGGCAGCCCGTTTAACATCTCTCCCCGAGTTTATTTCCATTGAATCAATGGGGAGAGATGTAAAACCGGCCGCTATCACCCCTCTTACACTATCGCACAAAGTCAAAATGACCCCCCCGCATTGAGTTGACCTCCCCCTTCTCCCTCAGGATTCTCCAGTTGTTACCGAGTGTGAAGTCCCACATTAATGCTGGATATCACAGCCTTCACATTCTCCCAGACAAAGCTCCAAATATAGTCATGTACGTAGAAGAGGGTATTTAATGACGACAGGTGATCACAATACAAGCCAGCAACTGGAATAGCACTTCACCTCTCTCTGCCCACAACTTCCTGGCTGTTGCTTATATACAAACCTTCACCCTCCCCTTCCTCAGGGGTGGGGGGAGCCAAAGCTTCACCTTCCGGCAGCCCAATCATAGGAACATAGGAATTGCTGGTCGAAAATAGCCCAAGGTCCATCTAGTTTGCCTTCTACCATCCTGACGATATGATAATTGAGTTGTTGACTAATCATCAATCAGTCTCTACAATTAGTCTACAACAGACCCAGATATGAGGTGAGGACAATCCCCAGTGGTGGAGAGTTTTGGGAACTAGAGGTCCAAAGTCAGCTGTTCCTCCCGAGCATCTCTCAGATTGTTACATTCTTCCACATCTGGTAGTTGCATAATGATCCAGTATGAATGTAATGTATTTCTCCATCTCCCAGCTCTGCTGCTTTCTTCAGTAACCTTGAAGAATAACCAAGGTCACAACTGATAACTGAACTACAAGGGGTAAAGGGCAAAGGGCTGAGGACAAAGTATTCCAATCATTGGAATTCCCCATAGGACACAAGATTTATTAATCTCCTCCAATCCCATCCCATACCTATGAAAGTCTTACTGGACGATCCCAGCTCTGCAACGTCATCCCACCCCCACCCACTGGCAGTATCTGTTCACCGGGCATTCAAAAGTGACACAGAATGAGGAGGATAAAGACGAGAACTGCTCCCCCTCCAGAGTAACCTCAGGATTTCACACTGCCATGTTGTCGCGTCCTCCATAAACGCTACCCCCGCCGCCCCCATGTCCAGGATGGAAGTGCGTCACACGCCAATAGTAATCTCCGGGTACCAAACCTACCAATAGTGACCTGACTGGTCTCCAATAATTTCCCAAGCACCCTGCACGGACCCCAGTCCTGGTAATCCTTCAAGGTTACTGAAGAAAGCAGCAGAGCTGGGAGATGGAGAAATACATTACATTCATACTGGATCATTATGTAACTCCCAGATGTGGAAGAATGTACCAACTTGAGGGATGCTTGGGAGGAACAGCTGACTTTGGACCTCTAGTTCCCAAAACTCTCCACCGCTGGGGATTGTCCTCACCTCATGTCTGGGTCTGTTGTAGACTAATTGATAGAGTCTGATTGATGATTAGTCAACAACTCCATTATCGTATTTGTCTTCTTTATCCCTGAGGCTGGTCAATAAATTTGGAACCCGTTACTCCACTTCTGCCTGATCAGAGATGGGTTTTGTGCTGAACCCCTCTCCCTGGGAAACGCCTGAAGGTAGTCATAACTCTTTCCCTGTCTGTAACCTTGCAGACTATGGATAATGCTACCTCTTGAGAGGTGGGGGGTGGGGGTGGGAAACGTTCCTGAGGCTTTGTACTGCAATGTAGATAGCCATGGTTTGTGAGGCTGGTTTACACCGCCGCCAAAACATTTCAGCCGCCAGTCTCTTGTCACACATTCCAACATCCCTCAGAATGACTGGCATTGTGAATCTGAGAGATACTTTGCATCCTTGTAACACCAGCTGAGGTCTGGTTGTCAGTGTCTCTGTGAAAGGGTGGGGAATTGGATGGGGTACAGTGTCTGTGTGTGAAAGGGTGGGGGAATTGGATGGGGTACAGTGTCTGTGTGTGAAAGGGTGGGGGAATTGGATGGGGTACAGTGTCTGTGTGTGAAAGGGTGGGGGAATTGGATGGGGTACAGTGTGTGTGTGTGAAAGGGTGGGGGAATTGGATGGGGTACAGTGTCTGTGTGTGAAAGGGTGGGGGAATTGGATGGGGTACAGTGTCTCTGTGTGAAAGGGTGGGGGAGTTGGATGGGGTACAGTGTGTGTGTGAAAGGGTGGGGGAGTTGGATGGGGTACAGTGTCTCTGTGTGAAAGGGTGGGGAGTTGGATGGGGTACAGTGTGTGTGTGAAAGGGTGGGGGAATTGGATGGGGTACAGTGTCTGTGTCATAGGGTGGGGAGTTGGATGGGGTACAGTGTCTGTGTCATAGGGTGGGGAGTTGGATGGGGTACAGTGTCTCTGTGTGAAAGGGTGGGGGAATTGGATGGGGTACAGTGTGTGTGTGAAAGGGTGGGGGAGTTGGATGGGGTACAGTGTCTCTGTGTGAAAGGGTGGGGGAATTGGATGGGGTACAGTGTGTGTGTGAAAGGGTGGGGGAGTTGGATGGGGTACAGTGTGTGTGTGAAAGGGTGGGGGAGTTGGATGGGGTACAGTGTGTGTGTGTGAAAGGGTGGGGGAATTGGATGGGGTACAGTGTCTCTGTGTGAAAGGGTGGGGGAATTGGATGGGGTACAGTGTGTGTGTGAAAGGGTGGGGGAGTTGGATGGGGTACAGTGTGTGTGTGAAACGGTGGGGAGTTGGATGCTGCCCTACAGAAGCCAGGCATTTCCCCACAAAACACATCCCCTGGACTGTGTCTCTAACCGCGACATGGTGTGGTATTTATTAACAGCGAACGGTTACCGGTGGATCAGATGGGTATCAGTGCGTGTCCAAGGCAGGGAAGAGCTGAAGAATAATTGTGTGGAAAATGAAATAAACTAAATTGCTGTGTCACCTCCAGCTCTGCCGGTCCCTAACCTCACTTCACTCTTTAATAGACTCCCATTACAGTCTCTGCCAACCCACATACATCAGCCGAGTGATTCATGCCTTGTAACAGACACACATTCAGTGACAAATGTAGAATGACAGTGAGAACGCCAGAAACAGCAAGTCCAATTTATTAAATCGTTCGCACAAGTGGGGAAAACCCTTCAATATTAATGAGTCATCCAAATGAAGGCAGAGACTCACAAGGGTAAATTTTCCGATCGGGCCCTGTGTTAGTTGCACCCACCTGCCTGATTTCCAAGGGTTAGCTTCAGGTACTCGGTGTGGGTGAGCTCCCAGCACGTATCAGATCTGGTCTGGGGAGCTCACCAGAAAAAGAGGGAGGGAGGAAATTTAAAGGGCTGTGGCCACTTAAAGGTAAGTGGTTGCATATGGGCAAAAATGTTGGCAGTCTTTATAAAGGCTAACATTTTTAATGTATATTTCAGGCTTTGCAAAAGGTACAATCACCAAGTGATGGGAGCAACGCAACACTCGAACCCTTGTTTGGTGGCTGCTGAAGTGGAGCTGGTGTTGACTGGTAGCAGGGAAGGTGGCAGGGAAGGTGACTCAAGCACACCCTCCCCTTAAGGCAGTGTTACCACGCCATGCCACGAAGGGGGCAGAGGGCACGGCTGACAGTTTCTGCCATCGGCACTGCCAGCCCTTAGCTGCACGTTAGCCAGAGGCGGTAGCACCACTCTGCTCCAACTCTCCACTGACCCGGAGCCTCTGGAGCTGTTTCCAGGTGCTCATTGTCAGGTGGGTGCGTCAATTCGGGCGGGAGGGCACCAACAGCTGGGCACTTTCAGCCTCTGGTGCCACCTGACCTCCCGGCAAACCCTCCATTACCCCTCTCTTTTTCCTCCAGAAACCATATGGGGAATTCCCATTGGGAAGCCCAATCTCCAACTCCATGGGGCATGTCAAACAAAATGGCAGTTCCAAAACACTTGGCACAAAGCCTTTTGACCAACTAAGTTGACACAGGAAAGAAACAAAACAAAAGGATGAAGTAAATTGAGAGGGGTTTTGATCGAGTCGATAGGGAGAAACTGTTTCCACTGGAAAGAGGGTCGATAACCAGAGGACGCAGATTTAAGGTAATTGGCAAAAAAGCCAGGGGGGAGATGAGGAGAAATTCATTTACACAGTGCGTTATGATGATCCGGAATGCGCTGCCTGGAAGGGCAGTGGAAGCAGATTCAACAGTAACTTTCAAAAGGGAATTGGATAAATACTTGAAGGGGGAAACATTTGCAGGGCTATGGGGAAGTGGGGCTAATTCTCTTTCAAAAAGCCGCACAGGCACAATGGGCCGAATGGCCTCCTTCTGTGCTGTAGGATTCTATGATTCTAGGGGTCAGAAATAGCTTCAAAGTTCTGCTGCAAATTTCTCTTCAAATCCACTTCCCAAACTTTGCCCCTTAACAGCCGAGTTACCCATCTTCTCCAAGCAGGTCGAGGACTGAGCACTGTCCCGGTGCAAATGCCAGGAAATTGTGTGGACAGCTACATGATGTGAGCTGGGCCCAACTTTTAATATAATCAGCTGCAAACTGGCAGGTACTTCTGGAGCAATTAGAGAACACAGTCAGGAAACTGGATGGGGCAATAAACGGTGAAAACCCTGTCCCAGTGGATCTCCACCCACCGGCTTTGTGCCTGTCCACCTACCTTATTCTACCTTCGACAGGCCACTTTACCCACCCCAAAAACAGTGCAGATCGGGATCAATTACAAGGACGGTGCATGTGTGACAGAATCGATATCACGGAAGGAGGAAACCAGCAAAGTCTTACTTTCATCTTGATGTTGATAAATTTGTGCATGTTCTCAGTACATTGCCCTGTATCGTGTATTTCATAAATAACCAGAATTGACAAATCATCTTTTCCACCAAAACAGCAGCCCTTTAAAGGCAGCTGGTACTCTGGAGTTTCAGGTTAAATAAATTCCAATTACACAAACCTGAAGAGTTGGGATAATTCAAAATGGTGGCCAATGTGTGAATTTGTCACTGAAGACGTTTGTGGATCTGTTTTAAAGCAGAGAGAGTATCAAAAAACTTGAACTCTGAACCTGCTCCAAAACAACAAACAACTTGCATTTATATAGCGCCTTTGACATAGTAAAACACAATCTGACACCGAGCCACGAGGCGATATTCGGTCAGGTGACCAAAAGCTTGGTCAATCAGGTGGGTTTTAAAGAGCGTCTTAAAAGGAGGAGAGGTGGAGAGATATAGGGAGGGAATTTCAGAGATTAGGGCCTAGGCAGCTGAAGGCACAGCCGCCAATGGTAGAGAGATGAAAATCGGGGATGCGCAAGAGGCCAGAATTGGAGGCGTGCAGAGATCGCGGAGGGTGGTAGGGCTGGAGGAGATTACAGAGATAGAGAGGGGCGAGGCCATGGAGGGATTTGAAAACAACGACTGGAATCGAGGCGTTGCTGGACCTTGTTCAGTATAAAATCTGAAAGTAAATAAAGAAGGGCAAAGTGGTGTAGCCTGCTGTGCCAGGGGGCAGTGGGACACAAGTTCACACCTTCACTTTCCCCATACAACAAATTCTTGCTATCTGATGCTACTGGGAGAGATACCAAGTGGATTCTAGATGCTTCCACACAGGGAGGGAGAGAACATTGCAGAGTAGGTTACCCTGGACCACTCTGTACCACCGAGCAAAGGCCTTGAGAATGGTGCATGGCACAGGGAGACTGGAAAAGGGGAGAGAATTTGAAGTGTTTTTCTTTATTCGTTCATGAGATGTGGGCGTCGCTGGCAAGGTCAGCGTTTATTGCCTATCCCTAATTGCCCTTGAGGTGGTGGTGAGCCGCCTTCTTCTACAGGGAGAAGAGGTTTTACTACTTTAAAGGCGCTATATAAATGCAAGTAGTTATTGTTGGTGAGAGGTTCAAAACAGCAATGTAGGCCAGAAATTACAGCTGGCCAAAATCTCAGAGGGCGTTTAAAGCGTTCATGTAGTATTTCTCCGGCTGTTATTTTAATGGCGGTGTGAACCCGCGAATATTAAGTGGGTTAAAGCCTCCGCTCGTATGGTGGAGAGGAAGATCAGACCAATGCACTGAGTTTGTCGCTATTTCAATTTCAAACCTCGGGTTTAAAGATTTCTTTTTGAAAACAGTCTAAGTTTGAAATGCGCCAAGAGGCTGATCAGCATCGAAAAACGGGGGAGAAGTCTGGCTGGACCCCTTCACCAGAAGCCGGTTCGAAGATTTTGTTTCCATGACGATGAATCTGCCTCATCCCTCCAGGAACTGCTTAAAAATTACATAGAATTTTACAGCACAGAAACAGGCCATTCAGCCCAACAGGTCGATGTCGGTGTTTATGCTCCACACGAGCCTCCTCCCACCAGACTTCATCTCACCCTATCGGCATAACCTTCTATTCCTTTCTCCCTCATATACTAATCTCGCTTCCCCTTAAATGCATCTATGCTATTCACCATAACCACTCCATGTGGTAGCAAGTTCCACATTCTCACCACTCTCTGAGTAAATGTCATTATCACAGTGCTTTTGTGGGTTCCTTGACAGGGCTGGACAGACTGGATGCAGGGAGGATGTTTCCCCTGACTGGGGGAGTCCAGAACGAGGGGTCACAGTCTCAGGATACGGGGTAGGACATTTAGGTCTGAGATGAGGAGAAATTTCTTTACTCAGAGGGTGGTGAACCTGTGGAATTCTCTACCACAGAAGGCTGTGGAGGCCAAGTCACTGAATATATTTAAGAAGGAGCTGGATAGATTTCTAGACACAAAAGGCATCAAGGGGTATGGGGAGAGAGTGGGAATATGGTATTGAGATAGAGGATCAGCCATGATCATACTGAATGGCGCAGCAGGCTCGAAGGGCCGAATGGCCTACTCCTGCTCCTATTTTCTACGTTTCTATGTTTCTTGCTGTGCGCAAATTTGCTGCCGTGTTTCCTACATTATAACAGTGACTTCACTTCATAAAAAATAATTAATTGGCTGTAAAGCACTTTGGGACATCCTGAGTCGCTATATAAATGCAAGATCTTTCTTTTTGTCTTTCAGGAAGTTTCTTCTGAATTCCTTATTGGATTCATTAGTGACTATCTTATACTTATGGCTTTTAAAAATCAGAATATCCCCAATCCACGGAAACGCAGAACAGGAGCATGTGCGACAGTAAGCCCATTAATGTCTAGTCAATTGTTTGTTGGAAAAGCTGACAAATTATTGTTATGAAATAAGCTAGGCCCTGTAAAGTTGTATCGAACTCCTTACAAACACTTTTTTCTCCCCCCCCCCCATCTTCAAAATATCTGTAAACTTCCAGGAGAAATTATTTTGGGCTTGAAATGCAGAATTACAATAGGCTTTGAAAAAAAGCACCAAATAAAGTATCAAAAATCAAAGCATTCTGAGGGTCTTTGCTCCCAGACTCTGCTAGAAAACAAATCAACTCAAATCCCCTTTCTGAATCCGCCACTGCTGTAAACTGTGCTTCTGTGTCCACTTCAGGTTTCTACCCTGCAGTAAAAGTGAGAACATTGACTATAACTGCAGCTTAAGTTATGACAAAACCCATTCCCGTTACACTTCCAGTGAACCCTTCATGTGTCAGAAGGCCTGTAGTCAGGATAACTTCGTTTGCGGTCAAATTTTCTGTCAGTTTCTTTGAAGCTGTCGATGACCATTTGCTCACTCTCAAGATTGGTCTGGATGTCTCAGTGCAGCTCCGCCTATCCAGGAGATGGTGGGGGGGACAGCAGGGATGGGAGGGAGAAGGGAGATTCAGTTCCCCTTTGAAGCCATCACAGAAGGCTATTGCTGGGAGGAGATGGGGCTAATGTCGGCTGTTAGCTTGGTAACTGGGTGCGGGTTATATATTTAAAGGAGGTGTGTCCCAAACATTTGGGGGATTATTCTTGCCTCCATTATCCTGCTGCCTTTAAAAGACTTGCATTCATATTGTCCACAAAATGCAGGACAAATCCAATGCGGCCAATTACCGCCCCATCAGTCTACTCTCAATCATCAGCAAAGTGATGGAAGGTGTCGTTGACAGTGCTATCAAGCGGCACTTACTCACCAATAACCTGCTCACTGCTGCTCAGTTTGGGTTCCGCCAGGACCATTCGGCTCGAGACCTCATTACAGCCTTGGTCCAAACATGGACAAAAGAGCTGAATTCCAGAGGTGAGGTGAGAGTGATTGCCCTTGACATCAAGGCAGCATTTGACCGAGTATGGCACCAAGGAGCCCTGGAAGTCAATGGGAATCAGGGGGAAAACTCTCCAGTGGCTGGAGTCATACCTAGCACAAAGGAAGATGGCAGTGGTTGTTGGAGACCAATCAGAGCATTGCTGCAGGAGTTCCTCAGGGCAGTGTCCTAGGCCCAACCATCTTCAGCTGCTTCATCAATGTCAGAAATGGGGATGTTCGCTGATGATTGCACAGTGTTCAGTTCCATTCGCAACCCCTCAAATAATGAAGCAGTCCAAGCCCGCATGCAGCAAGACCTGGACAACATCCAGGCTTGGGCTCATAAGTGGCTAGTAACATTTGCGCCAGACAAGTGCCAGGCAATGACCATCTCCAACAAGAGAGAGTCTAACCACCTCCCCTTGACTTTCAACAGCATTACCATCGCCGAATCCCCCACCATCAACATCATGGGGGTCACCATTGACCAGAAACTTAACTGGACCAGCCATATAAATACTGTGGCTACAAGAGCAGGTCAGAGGCTGGGTATTCTGCGGCGAGTGACTCACCTCCTGACTCCCCAAAGCCTTTCCACCATCTACAAGGCACAAGTCAGGAGTGTGATGGAATACTCTCCACTTGCCTGGATGAGTGTAGCTCCAACAACACTCAAGAAGCTCGACACCATCCAGGACAAAGCAGCCCGCTTGATTGGCACCCCATCCACCACCCTAAACATTCACTCCCTTGGTACACACAGTGGCTGCAGTGTGTACCATCCACAGGATGCACTGCAGCAACTTGCCAAGGCTTCTTCGACAGCACCTCCCAAACGCGTGACCTCTACCACCAAGAAGGACAAGAGCAGCAGGCACATGGGAACAACACCACCTGCACGTTTCCCTCCAAGTCACACACCATCCCGACTTGGAAATATATCACCGTTCCTTCATCGTCGCTGGGTCAAAATTCTGGAACTCCCTACCTAACAGCACTGTGGGAGAACCTTCACCACATGGACTGCAGCGGTTCAAGGCGGCGGCTCACCAACACCTTCTCAAGGGCAATTAGGGATGGGCAATAAATGCCGGCCTCGCCAGTGACAACCACATCCCATGAACGAATAAAAAAAAATATGGTGCCTAACATGACCTCGGGACGGCCCAAAGTGCTTTATAGCCAATGAAGTACTTTTGAAGTGCAGTCATTGTTGTAATGTAGGAAACATGGCAGCCAATTTGTGCACAGCAAGATCCCACAAACAGTAACCCTATAATGACCAGATAATCTATTTTAGTGATGTTAATTGAGGATAAATATTGGCCAGGACAACGGGGAGAACTCCTCTGTTCTTCTTTGAATGGTGACGTGGGCTCTTTTACGTCCACCTGAGAGGACAAACAAGACCCTCGGTTCAACATCTCATCCAAAAGGCGGCACCTCCGACAATGCATCCCTCCCTCAGTACCAGCCTAGTGAGAAAATGAGTATCTGGAAAAATTCAGATTATGGGAGACTGAACTGGCTCCACAGTTTACTGAGAGGTCACACTCAGGCTAGTGATTTGCTGCACTGCAGTTGTCCTGAACGTTAAACTGAAGAGGGGCCCTCAGGTAATAAGCCAGCTGGCAGCAATGGCACCGTGGCCTCCCTACCCAGTAAAACATTCATCAAGAGAGCGTAGACGCTTATCTGCAAATCTGTGATCAATCTCACCTCTCTGGACACAAAGACGCTGAAGCCCCCCCCACCAGTCAAAGGGAGGATTATAAAAGGTACAGCAATTGTGTGAAATCTAATTCACACTGCAGTATTCATGATACCAAACACTCAACATGAATAATGGATCTGAAACCCATGGAAAAATCCTACTGACCCAGCAACAAACTCCCTCATCATTCACACACCTACCCATCAATGCGAATTGGGTTCGAGCCCCACTTCAGAGACTTGAGCACATAATCCAGGCTGACACTCCCAGTGCCAGTACTGGGGGAGTGCTGCAATGTCGAAGGGGCCGTCTTTCGGATGAGATGTAAACCCGAGGCCCCGTCTGCCCTCCCAGGTGGACGCAAAAGATCCCATGCAACTATTTCGAAGAAGAGCAAGGGGAGTTCTCCCCGGTGTCCTGGCCGATATTTATCCCTCAGCCAACATCACAAACAGATTATCTGATCATTATCTCATTGCTGTTTGTGGGATCTTGCTGTGCGCAAATTGGCTGCCGTGTTTCATACATTACAACACTGACTACACTTCAGAAGTACTTAGTAGGTTGTAAAGCGCTTTGGGACGTCCTGAGGTCTGATAGGCGCTATATAAATGCAAATCTTTCTTTCTTTTGGATTTTACAGGACAAATAGCTAATATCCAATTACAGAGAGGACAGTAGGAGAGAGACAGAGAAGGGCCTGCTGACCCACTAATTATCAGTAAACATGCGCTCAGTTTCCATCTGTATGTTGACGACACACAGCTCCACCTCTTCACCATCAACTCCAGCTCCATCTGTGGGGTCAAACTGTTCTGCTGACATCAAGCAGTCAAGGATTCAGAATCACCTACCACTGAACACCAGGAAGGCCAAACAACATTTTCATTCGGCTCCCAACCAAAAAAAAATCTGTACCCCTTGCTCCCCGACTCCATCCCCCCTCTCCCTGGCTGCTCTCTCGGGCTGAAACCCCACACCTTACACATCACCGAGACCATGTACTTCCACTTCTACAATATCCTCTGCCTCCACCCTTACCTCAACCCTGCTGCCGTCGAAACCACGTCACAGCCAGGATCTACAATACCCACCCTTGCCAGCCTACCACGCACAATCGCCAACATCGTCCTGAACTCTGCTGCCCACGAACAGTCAACGACTTGCATTTATATAGAGCCTTTAACCTCTTAAAACGTTCCAAGGTGCTTCACAGGAGCAATTATCAAACAAGAGTTGACACCAAGCCAAAGAAGGAGACATTAGGACAGGTCACCGAAAGCTTGGTCAGAGGTAGGTTTTAAGGAGCGTCTTAAAAGGAGAGAGGCTGAGAGGCTTAGGGAGGGAATTCCCAATAACGGGGCAAAGGAGGCAGGGGATGCACAAGAGGCAGAGTTGGAGGAACGCAGAGTTCTGAGAGGGTTGTAGGAGATTGTAGACTTAGGGAGGGGCCAGGCCCTGGAGGGATTTAAACACGAGGTTGAGACTTTTAAATTTGAGGCGTTCATGGACCGGGAGCCAATGTAGGTCAGCAAGCACAGGGGTGAGGGGTGAACGGGACTTGGTGCGAGTTAGGATAAGGGCAACAGAGTTTTGGATGAGCTCAAATTTATGGAGGGTGGAAGATGGGAGGCCAGCCAGGAGAGCACTAGAAGAGTCAAGTCTGGAGGTACCAAAGGCACGGACGAGGGTTTCAGCAGATGGGCTGAGGCTGAGGCAGGGGCACAGATGGGCGATATTACAGAGGTGGAAATAGGAAGTCTTGGTGATGTCCCACACTACATCCCCGATCCTCGCCAGCCTCCAGTGGCTCTGTCCGCAGTTCTTCAAATTCAAAATCCTTGTGCTCATGTACAAATCCCCCTCGGCCTCACCTCACTCCATCTCTGCTCCCCGTTCCTGCACCCCAGTGCAGGCCCCTCCTCACACCTGCTCTACTGTTGGTGGCCAAGCCTTCAGCTGTCCCAGGCCCACTCTCTCCCCAAGCCTCTCTGTCCTGCCACCTTCCTCCCTTCCAAAACTTCCTTAAAACCTCTCTTATAGACAGTGCTTTTGGTCATCCATCTGAACTCGTACTGCATGGTGAAGCACCCTAGGACGTTTTCTACATTAAAGATGCTAAATAATTGCAAAGTGATGTCTTAAATCAATCCGGGTGCAACCAATCACAACAGAAATAAGCCACATTGTCTAATTGTGAGCCAATCACAACATGGCGATATGATCATATGATTTTGCCTCATGGAACACCACTGGCCAATCAAAACACAGCAGTCATGTCGCAGAATCTGCGGTCAATGCACTCAATTACAGAACTCAACCTTGGACAATTTACGTCTCTGCACGTAGTGATTGGTTAAGTGGCTGTAATATGGTAATGAGTCCCTCAGAATGCTGGGGCTCGAGGATCCAGCACCTGCTGAGTGAATACAACAGGTTCCATTTTGACTTACTTCATAAAAGTGGTGAGAAAGGAGCAATGGAATGCTGGTGTGACAGAGGTATGTGTCTAAACCTGCCTCACGCTTCCCCCAATTAAACATCGCAACTATTTCGTCCATCACCCGCTCATACATTCCTGCACAGCTGCTAACATTTGAACCCGAGTTTCCCTCAGATTAAGTTGGCCAACCGACCAGATGTTCCTCTTACAAGAGCACTAGATAGTTACAGACAAGGGAGCCCGTTCACTCGTCTCAGCTCATCCATCCAGAAAAATATCCGACAGTTCCCCCTCCGTACCATCCAACTGCTTCTTAGATGATTCCTGCGCACTTGCCATCACTACACTGCCCAGATGTTCATTCCACATGTTGATCGCGCTTTAAGGAAGAAAAAAAACACTTGAATTTCAAAAGTGTCTTTCACGACCTCACGGTGTCCCAAAGTGCTTTACAGCCAATGAAGTACAACACCATCTAGCATTTATTTAGCGCCTTTAATGTCGTAAAACATCCCAAGGTGCTTCACAGGAGCGTTATCAAAAAAAGTACACTTTTTGAAGTGTAGTCACTGTTGTGATGTAGGAAATGCAGCAGCCAATTTGCGCACAGCAAGCTCCCGCAAACAGTAATGTGATAATGACCAGATAATCTGTTTTTAGAGATGTTGATTAAGGGATAAATATTGGCCAGAACACCGGGGAGAACTCCCCTCCTCTTCTTCAAAACAGTACCAAGGGATCTTTCTGTCCATCTGAGGGGGAGACGGGGCCTCAGTTTAACGTCTCATCCGAAAGACAACACCTCCGACAGTGCAGCACTCCGGTGTCAGCCTAGATTTTGTGCTGCAGTCTCTGGATTGGGATTGAACCCACGATCATCTGACTCAGAGGCGAGACTGCTACCAACTGAGCCGCGGCTGACACCCGACTGGGTAAGGCCTTGCTAGTTTGCACCTGTGCTCGCGTGTGCTACGGTTACAGTTTAATTTGAACTAGTGTATTGGATTTCATTTTTCTCTTCCACTTATTATCTTTTATATCTCTCGAAAGCCAACTATTGGCCAGGACACCGAGGATAGCTCTTTGAAATAGTGCCATGTGATCTTTTACGTCCACCCGAGAGGGCAGGCGAGGCCTTGGTTTAACGTCCCATGAGGGAAAATATATGAGCGAGCAGAACGACAGCACATGAAATTTAAAATGTAATTTCTCCATGAATGGTGTGAAATAGTTATATTTGTAGTTGAAGTCGAGAGGTTTTTAGTAGATTAAACACTCAACATGGCCAATCACTGTGGAGCAGCAATCAACAAATAGAATGCTGTACTCGCATTTGTCACACGACTTGCCCGTGAGAAAAAATTTCCTCCAACTAAATATTGGGAAGACCAAAGCCATTGTCTTCAGTCCCCACCGCAAACTCCGTTCCCTAGACACCAACTCCATCCCTCCCCCTGGCCACCGTCCAAGGCTGAACCAGGCCGTTTGCAACCTTGGCATCCTATTTGACCCTGAGATGAGCTTCCGACCACATATCCGTTCCATCACCAAGACCTCAGTAACATCGGCAGTCTCCGTCCCTGCCTCAGCTCAATTGCTGCTGAAACTCTCATCCATGCCCTTGTCACCTCTAGACTAGACTATTCCATGCTTTCCTGGCCGGCCTCCCATCTTCTATCCTCCAACACTCTGCTGCCCGTATCCTAACTCGCACCAAGTCCCGTTCTCCCATTACCTCTGTGCTCGCTGACCTGCATTGGCTCCCGATCCGGCAAAGCCACAATTTTAAAATTTTCATCAGTGTTTTCAAATCCCCTCCCTATCTCTGGAACCTCCTCCAGCTCTACAACCCTCCGAGATCTCTGCGTTTCTCCAATTCTGGCCTCTTGCACATCCTCGATTTTAATCGCTCCACCATTGGTGGCTGTGCCTTCAACTGCCCTAAGTTCTGGAATTCCCTCCCTGACCCTCTCTCTCCTTTAAGACGCTCCTTAAAACCTACCTCTTTGACCAAGCTTTTGGTCGCCTGTCCAAATATCTCCTTATGTGGCTCGGTGTCAAATTTTGTTTGATAATCGCTCCTGCGAAGCGCCTTGGGACGTTTTACAATGTTAAAGGTGCTGTATAAATGCAAGTTGTTATTGTTGATAGATTTTTGTTAAGCAGGTTATCAAGGGAAATGGATCAAAGGCGGGTAAATGGAGCAGAGGTACAGATCAGCCACGGTCTAACTGAATGGCGGGGGCAGGCCCGAGGGGCCGAATGGCCTCCTCCTGTTCATATGTTCCTAACTGGGCACAGGGATTTCTTTTTTTGGACTTGGCAAACCATTTGACCTTGAGCAGAATATTCGCATTCAGATAACGTATGGATCCCCCACATGCACTGAAACATTGTTTGACCCTGACTTGGGCAGACACACGCGCACACACACACACAGAGTCAGTGTACGTTTCCCCTCCCCGGTACACGGTCAGATCCAGAGCAGGATAAACACTTGATAAATGAAACCACTTTTGAAGGTCAGCAGGTCATTTGCTTCTTAGAAACTAAATCATGTAACAGCTTTTGGTTAAAAGTTTCTGTTGGACTGCACTCGGAAGGGAGGGCACTGCTCACTGCATATCTCTGTGGAGTGAGCACTGAGAAGGAATCTTTGGTCGACAGGTAATAAATAACCCACGGGCTTCAATGTCACATTTCACCGGGCTGTGCCGTGGAACGGAAGGCCAGGGTCGGCCAGGGCATCCACCAATCCTCAGCCAGCTCCTTCGATCCCACTGTGCTGTCAGCAGGGGGGGGGGGGAACGGCGAGTCGAGGCAAAGCTCGACTCCATGTCGGGGTCGCCAACCCTCCAGGATTGCCCTGGAGTCTCCAGGAATTGAAGACTAATCTCCAGGACACTGCTGGGAGCAAAACCGGGAGGAAAATCGGAGGGACGTTAAAAAAATAACTCTGCTTTTCTTCATTATCTTTGAACATTTCGGTTTGTTAGTTGTAAAAATATTGGAAGATGGGAAAAAAAGTTGTTTTGACTGACAGTCAAAAATCATCCAATTGGCTGTGGGAAGGCTGGACATGTTGGGAGTGTGGGGGAGGGGCAGCCAAAGGCAGAAGGTCATGTGATGAAACCTCCGACCAAAGTTGGCAACCCTAACTCCATATGAGAGAGGAGATGGGAAACGAAATCCCAAGTGAGCTTCACCTCACTGGACAACAACAGTAACTAGCATTTATATAGCACCTTTTAATGTAGTAGAACGTCCCAAGGTGCTTCAGAGAAGTGTCATCAGACAAATTTTGACTCCGGGCCACAAAAGGAGATATATGGGGCAGGTGACCAAAAGCTTGGTCAAAGAGGTAGGTTTTAAAGGAGTGTCTTAAAAGGAGGAGAGAGGGGTAGAGAGGAGGAGAGGTTTAGGAAGAGAATTCCAGAGCTTAGGGCCTAGGCAGCTGAAGACACGGCCGCCAATGGCAGAGCGATGAAAACCGGGGATGCCCAAGAGGCCAGAATTGAAGGAGCGCAGAGATCTCAGAGGGTTGTAGGGCTGGGGGAGGTTACAGAGATAGGGGAGCAGAACAGAACCCAAGGAGGTTGCAGGCAAAGGATGGCAGCAGGCTGCCTGGGAATTGCACACTGGTTTCGGGCCCAGGAAAAGGAGGAGAGAAAAAAAATTTAAATCACAGACGCAGGTTCTTCTCCCACAATTTTTCACCCCCTCTCTCTGCACCCCCTCCCCCTGAAGTCAGCGACTTGGGCTTTCTTTAAAAAAGAAATTGAGAACTAGAAATGAATGCTCTGGTTGGTGCCGTGACCTTTTACATGGTGACCTTTCACCAAGGAATCTGGGTTTGAATCCAGGCCAATAATAACAACAACTTACATTAATATAGCCCCTTTAACGTGGCAAAATGTCCCAAGGCGCTTCACAGGACAATAAGATGCAAGTCGACTCTCTCTGCTGGCTGCAGGGGTCCTACGTTAAATGAGTCTGGGCACATCAACCAAGCTCCAAATGGATGTGTGACCACAACACAGGACTGCCTCCAGTTTTGCTAAAGGAAGAGTACGATTCCCTGGTGGTTATAGTTACAGCCACCCAGGGGTCGTGAGTTCAAATCGCACCGTGGCAGATTACATTGTGGTACGTTGGTCATTTATGGGCTGCCATTGTGGGAAAGGAAATGACCATGAAAGCTGCTGAATTGGGCTTTTTATGACCAATGGTTTACTGACGTCCTTCGGGAAAGGAACCTGTCAATTCTTCTAGGTCTGGTCTTCGTGACTCCAGTCCCACATGACACGTCTGATTCAAGGCACGGGCAATAAATACGGACTTGCCATTGTCGCCCACATCCTCAGAATTAAACAAAATTGCCAATTTCACTCCTAGAGGCCAAGGGGCTGAATTTCCTGGCTCCCCCTACCCCCATCCGGGTTGCCCCATTTCTCTGAGCCCGGGTACATCTGAATTTGCTGGGCCGGGGGCTTTAGCGTGGCCCTCAGGCAGGTCCCCTGCCCACCAGCAACCCCACCCCCACAATCCCCTACCTCCCAGCAGGGCCTTGTGGCAGGATTCATGGAGCAAACCAGATCGGAAGTGCAGGCCTGTTGGCGAACCACAGCCCGAGGCCCTCTGGCTCGAAAACAAAGCAAGGCCTGCTGAAAAACAAAAAGACTGCCCTCCTACCTTCCGGCCTCACTGCCAGGCTCCCCCTCACAGCCCCCAATCTGAGGGCGGTCACCGGCTTCTTCCAGGCATCCATGACAGTGGGCGTCCAACCAAGAGAAGAGAATACTGGGGCAGGAGGGCTGAGAGCATTGTCCCTCCTTCCCCCCACCACCTCATTGACCTGACATTGTTGTGTCCACGTCAAATATAAATGCAGGCCCATCTCTGACCCTCCCACCTTTCCCCAGGGAGCCCTGGAAATCCCAGAGTAATGTGAAGGGTTGGAGGGGGGAGGGGTGGGACAGAGACCCAGTGTTATTTGGATCTCCTCCCCTCGCTACCCCCCACAAATCCCCTTGCGCCCGGGCATTGGACGCCACCCAGGAGACAAAAGCCAGGAAAATCAGGCCCCCGTTAAGGTTGACCGGTGTCAGAAATAGCAAACGTTACCCTCGGAGGTTGGGGAACGAGTCCGGGGAGCTTTGCTCTGAATCTACTGTTGCCTCAGGTCAGCACCAAGTTCTCCGTGACTAGGGAGTGCTGGACGTTGCCCCTAGGGGACAGAAAACTGGACCTCAATTCTCCTCAGCATTGACAACCTTCTCAAAAGCGCACAAACGCAAAATTAACTCCAAAAACAAATTAAAAAGGGAGGGTTTGCTGCTCGGGTAGTGTCAGGGCTGAAACACACGGTTACCCGTCTCACTGATACCATGACGACGATTATATTCACATCTTAATACAGGAAGAGTTATAATAAACCGTGTCTTATGCCCTAAGTCTATGCAAAGTAGTGTAACAAATTGTGTTATGTGCTTTTAATAGAGTTATGGGGAATGTTAATGGCTGTTCTGAGAAATACAACAGATTTGCCTTATCCACCCTCAGTTGCAGAACATTCCAGTTAATTGCAGCCCTCTTCCAGATCTGGGTGTCCGATTAAACGACTCGTGTGGGTCTGACTGTTCACGAGCTGACAGTGATATCGATGCAATCGTGACTGTGACTGAATGCTGGGAGATGACAGGATGTAGTTACAGTGACTCTGACTGGACGGTGTTCACACAGGCCTGTATAAGGCGCAGTGCGGTCAGCACAGCAGAAAGATGGCAGAGTTGCTGAAAGAGATGGAGGCCGTGGCTATTCCGGCTCTGAAATGGCAGTTCTGCGACAAGGTCGTTCATGGCTGTTCCTGATGCCCAAGCTCGCGAGTCCGTGCCTGGCCTTTCCCTTCTGGAACCACCGGAAGAGTGCCATCGAATAATTTCCCCCTGAACTGTATGCCTTTAAAGGGGCGTGGGGCAAAGTCACCACGAGGCAAGAATTCCTCTGATCGGTGTATTTGTAAAGATCTCCTCTGCTCGCTGTTTCTGGTTAAACCGTACGGAAATTTTAAAACAAAACACTTAGATTCTCGGTGGAAATATCCCTATTTAAGTGTCTGAATTGTCACATTTGGAAGTACTTTCACCTCAGAGTCAGTAGGTCGTGGGGTCAAGGCCCACTCCAGAGACTTGAGCACAAAATCCAGGCCAACGTTCCCAGTGCAGCACTGAGGGAGTGCAGCACTGTTAGAAGTGGCGTCTTTTGGTTGACTCGTTAAACCAGTTGAGGCCAGTCTGCCCTCTCGGGTCGGTGTAAAAGATCCCAAGGCACTATTTGAAGCAGAGAAGGTCACTTGAAGAAGAGCAGGGGAGTTGTCCCAGAGTCCTGACTGACATTTATCCCTCAGCCAACACCAAAACAGGTTATCTGGTCATTTATCTCACCGATATCCATGGGACCTTGCTGTGCGCAAATTGTGTTTGCCTACATTACAACAGTGACTGCAAAGTACTTGGGGACGCCCTGAGGATGTGAAAAGCGAGGTACAGATCAGCAGTGATCTAATAGAATGACAGAACAGGCTCGAGGGGCTGAATGGCCCTCTCCTGTTCCTATATAAATGCAAGTTCTTCCAGTTATTTGGGTGCTGTAATTTACTCGTAGCTCCACAGGCACGGTTGGCTATTCCCCTGTAATACCCAACAAAATAAAACTCGGCGTAACTTTAATTCGGATTGCATGACTTGTTGACAAGAATCAACAGTTTGTTACAATCTGCCAGTGACGCCCATCGCCGGCGAACGAACGGTTTGCCTTAGAAAACGGGAATGAAACCACCACTCGAACCTGTAGCCGTTACCACGGGTAACACAGGCTGGAGTCAGCTTCAGGAACACGACACATCGCACAGGGGAGGGCAATGCGGTTGATGTTGAGTATATGGACTTTCAAAAATAGGCGTTTGATCAAGTGCCGCATAATAGGCTTGTCAGCAAAATTGAAGCCCATGGAATAAAAGGGGCAGTGGCAGCATGGACACAAAATTGGCTAAGTGACAGGAAACAGAGAGTAGTGGTGAACGGGCTGGAGGAAGGTATACAGTGGTGTTCCCCAGGGGTCGGTGCTGGGACCACTGTTAATTTGATATATATTAATGACTTGAACTTGGGTGTACAGGGCACAATTTCAAAATTTGCAGATGACACAAAACTTGGAAGGGTAGTGAACAATGACAAGGGTAGTGATAGACTTCAAGAGGACATAGACAGGCTGGTGGAATGGGCGGACACGTGGCAGCTGAAATTTAACGCAGAGAAGTGCGAAGTGATACATTTTGGTAGGAAGAATGAGGAGAGGCAATATAAACTAAATGGTATAATTCTAAAGGGGGTGCAGGAACAGAGAGACCTGGGGGTATATGTGCACAAATCTTTGAAGGTGGCAGGGCAGGTTGAGGGCGTGGTTAAAAAAGCATCCAGGATCCTGGGCTTTATATTGGAGGTTTTGAGTACAAAAGCAAGGAAGTTATGTTGAACCTTTATAAAACACTGGTTCGACCACAACTGGAGTATTGTGTCCAATTCTGGCGCTTTAGGAAGGATGTCAAGGCCTTAGAGAGAGTGCAGAAAAGATTTACTGGAATAGTTCCAGGGATGAGGGACTTTAGTTACGTGGATAGACTGGAGAATCTGGGGTTGTTCTCCTTACAACAGAGAAGGTTAAGAGGAGATTTAATAGAAGTGTTCAAAATCATGAAGGGTTTCGATAAAATAAAGAGAAACTGTTCCCATTGGCGGAAGGGTCGAGAACCAGAGGACACAGATTTAAGGCTGCGATTGGCAAAAGAACCAAAGACAACATGAGGAAAAATTTTTTTAAGCAGAGAGTGGTTATGATCTGGAATGCGCTGCCTGAAAGGGCGATGGAAGCAGATTCAATCACGGCTTTCGAAAAGGAATTGGATAAATACTTGAAGGGAAAAAATTTGCAGGGCTATGGGGAAAGAGTGGGGGAATGGGACTAACTGGATTGCTCTTACAAAAGAGCCAGCATGGGCTCGATGGACCGAATGGCCTCCTTCGGTACTGTAACCATTCTATGGTTCGTCGTTCAAATGACACCGGAAACCAGAGCCCTCGATAATTGAGTGTCGGCTGAGGCTCAGTAGTAGCACTCTGGCATCTGAGTCCCACTTCAGAGACTTGAGCACAAAATCGAGGCTGACACTCCAGTGCAATACTGAGGGAGTGCTGCACTGCCTGAGGTGCCGTCTTTCGGATGAGACGTTAAACCGAGGCCCCCGTCTGCCCTCTCGGGTGAATGTAAAAGATCCCACGCCAGTATTTCGAAGAACAGCGGGGGAGTTCTCCCTGGTGGCCTGGCCAAGCCAATATTTATCCCTCAGCCAACATCACAGTTTATCTGGTTGCTGTGTGTGGGATCTTGCTGTGCGCAAATTGGCTGCCGCGTTTCCGACATTACAACAGTGACTGCACTTCAAAAAAAGCACATTGTTGGCTGTAAAGCGATTTGGGACTTCCTGAGGTCATGAAAGGCGCTACATAAATGCAAGTTCGTTCTCTCTTTACTGCCTCGTGACCCAGTCCGTAAACGCCCGAGGGGAGGGGGAATGGGGGGACTTTGCTACGTGCTGCGCGTCTCCTACCGGATGGGTTGTGTCTGACCCGCGTCGGCCGGCTCGCCCCCCTGGTGCTCGGGCTCGGGTGAGGATTTCAGCAGCCTCAGCTCGTCGGGCTGCACCGCGTTGTACCAGGCTTGCTGGCTGCTGTCCGCACTCAGCACCGGGCTCTTAGCTTCCTCCTGGCACAGTGGCTTGATCAGGTTCACAGCCGACGCCGGGAGCTGCAGCAACTTCTGCATCGGTTTCATCCTCTGCTGCTCCCGCTCTCCGGCCAATGCAACAGTCTCTCGCCCAGCACACAGTGAAGGAATTCCACTTGTAGCAGCCCCTGGAGTGATGGAGGCTCACCGGCACATCGAGCTCCTAAATTTCTCTTTGTGGTTTGCACAGCTCTGTTTTTCTATCTTTCTGACTTTCTGTGTCTCTCTGTCTGTGTGCGTCTGTGTGTCTCTCTCTCTCTGTCTGTCTGTCTCTGTCTCTGTCTGTCTGTGTTTCTCTCTCTCTCTCTCTGTCTGTCTGTGTCTGTGTGTCTCTCTCTCTGTCTGTCTGTGTGTGTCTCTCTCTCTCTCTCTCTCTGTCTGTGTCTGTGTCTCTCTCTGTCTGTCTGTCTGTGTGTTTCTCTCTCTCTCTCTGTATCTGTGTCTCTCTCTGTCTGTCTGTCTGTGTCTGTGTTTCTCTCTGTCTCCGTCTGTCTGTGTCTGTGTTTCTCTCTCTCTCCGTGTCTGTGTGTGTCTGTGTGTCTCTCTCTCTCTGTCTGTCTGTGTGTTTCTCTCTCTGTCTGTCTGTCTGTCTGTGTCTGTGTTTCTCTCTCTCTCCGTGTCTGTGTGTGTCTGTGTGTCTCTCTCTATCTGTGTCTGTCTCTCTCGGTCTGTCTGTATGTCTCTCTCTCGGAGCTGCTTCTCACTCACTGCCCCTGCCCGCCTGCTTCCACTCTCTCAGCCACGTTTACAGGCTCTCCCCTCGTCGGCTCTTCCCACTGACGTGTGAGTCAGCAAACACAGCGTGAGCAGCCGCCTCCTTCACCTCCCAGCACAGCCCCAGCCGGCCGCTAGGCAGGGGAAACATTATGCCAAAATCTGCCTGGAGGAAACCCGACACCACACACACACCACACACTGACTCCATCAGGCTGATAACGCAGCTGTCAAGAGGAAGATTAGTTCAGTCTCCTCCATGGGGTGGAACTGCCGATCAGAAAAATGCAGCAGACAGATTCAAAGCCCTTTCCATTCAGAGACATTTCTGCCCCTCACAGTCTTCAGTCAGACCAGACTGGCTCTCGGTGGAGAGTTACTGTTTAATGGTCAGTCTGAGACAGTCCAAGCTCAGTGTGTGAGGTTCAGCCAGTGGGCCCCACCAGCTCACAACCCCCCCCACCCCCCCCCGCCACCTCGTTTCAACTTAGTTTCTACCAGTTTCAAAACCTTAAACATCAATTGAGATTTTGCGACGCTCGACGCCCCCTCCTCTCCCCACCCCGCCCACCCGACATTAACCCCGACGCTGCCATCGTCTCCTCGAGCTCGATCTCAGAGGGGAGGGAAGGTGGTGCCCACTGATGTTTGTCTGTGTAAATGACCATCGGAACCTGAGGAGAATGTGGGGTCGTAGGTGCCAGGACCGGGTATAGTGAGCAGGAGGCTTGTGATCAGGGCTGGCAATAGTGAGCAGGGGTCTCGTGATCAGGGCCGGCAATAGTGACCAGGGGGCTTGTGATCAGGGCCAGGTATAGAGAGCAAGAGGCTTGTGATCAGGGTCAGGGATAGTGAGCAAGAGGCTTGTGATCAGGGCCAGGGATAGTGAGCAAGAGGCTTGTGATCAGGGCCAGGGATAGTGAGCAAGAGGCTTGTGATCAGTGCTGGGTATAGTGAGCAAGAGGCTTGTGATCAGGGCGAGAGATAGTGAGCAAGAGGCTTGTGATCAGGGCCAGGTATAGTGAGCAAGAGGCTTGTGATCAGGGCCAGGGATAGTGAGCAAGAGGCTTGTGATCAGGGCCAGGGATAGTGAGCAAGAGGCTTGTGATCAGGGCCGAGTATAGTGAGCAGGAGGCTTGTGATCAGGGCCAGGGATAGTGAGCAAGAGGCTTGTGATCGAGGCCAGGTATAGTGAGCAGGGAGCTTGTGATCAGTGCTGGGTATAGTAAGCAGGAGGCTTGTGATCGAGGCCAGGTATAGTGAGCAGGAGGCTTGTGATCGAGGCCAGGTATAGTGAGCAGGAGGCTTGTGATCAGTGCCAGGTATAGTGAGCAAGAGGCCTGTGATCAGGGCCAGGTATAGTGAGCAGGGAGCTTGTGATCAGTGCTGGGTATAGTGAGCAGGAGGCTTGTGATCGAGGCCGGGTATAGTGAGCAGGGAGCTTGTGATCGAGGCCAGGTATAGTGAGCAGGAGGCCCATGTCGGACGGCCATTTAGTGCCGCCTTACAGATGTGATCAGCAACTCCACATGTGGGGTTGGGGGAATAAACCTGCTTCTTATCACTCCCACCCACCCACTTTTAAGTTTATCTTGTTCACCGGGTGTTAAGTGTTAGAAACCACACAACTATTTTCAAAGTTACCAGGAAAGTTCCACCTATGTCAGCAGCAATACAAACACAAGGAAAGAAAGATCTTGCATTTATATAGCGCCTTTCACGACCTCCGGACGTCCCAAAGCGCTTTACAGCCAATGAAATACTTTTGAAGCGTAGGCACTGTGGTAAATGTAGGAAAGGCAGCAGCCAAATTGCGCACAGCAAGATCCCACAAACAGGAGACTGGGATAAGCCAGGAAATGATAAACCAGTTATTCTTACTTCAGTCGTTAAAAGATTAATTCGAGGTTAAAATATTAAGCACTTAGAAAATCGCGAGCTAGTCAGGGCCAATTAGTACAGATGTTGAAAGGGCAGGAACTACTCGATCAACCTTACAGAATTCTCTGAAGTAACAGAGGATAAATAATGGAAATGCAATGGATGTGGTTTGCATGGATTTTAAAAAAAACATTTGATAAGGTCCCACTTAAGACAAAGATCAGAGTTAAGGGGAATGTGGCTGTAAGGATTAGGAGAGATGGTCAGAGGGCAGAAGGCAAAGAGCAGGGGTAAAAGGAATGGAAAGGTAAGGTGAGTGGGTGTACAGAGGGCAGTGTTGGGGCTGCTCCTATTTACTGAATACAGAATTGATCTGGACTTTGAATTGAGGGAACACTATGGAGGTTTGCTGATGACACCAAATCGGGAGGGGGTGGCAAATTGTAACAGAGACTGCGAAAGACTGTAGGAGGACACAGGCGGGTTAGCAGGATAGGTGGATTGGTGGCAGGTGCAGTTTTTTTTTAAAAAAGGAATCATTCTGGAGATGTGGGCGTCACTGGCAAGGCCGGCATTTAACGCCCATCCCTGGTTGCCCTCAGAAGGTGGTGGTTGGTCTTCCAGCAGCTTGATACAACTGAGGGGCTTGCTGGGCCACTTCAGAGGGCAGTTAAGAGTCAACCACCTTGGTGTGGGACTGGAGTCACATATAGGGCCAGGCCGGGTAAAGGCGACAGGTTTCCTTCCCTAAAGGGCACGAAGGGACCAGTTGGGTTTTTACAACAATCCGACAGCTTCAGGATACCAGCTTGATGCAGAAAATAAAACCTAAATACACTTTGGAATGAAGAACAAGGGAAGGACATGCACACTAAATGGAAGACTTTAGACAAGGTAGAACAGCAGTGAGGCCTTGATCTGCAAGGCACAGATCATTAAAAGGTGGCAGTGCAGGTAGATAAGTCCACAAAAGGGCAAACTGAACCTAGAGGCGCAGGCTATAAAATTAAGGAAGCAACTGTACAAGATCTTAGTTAGATCGTAGTTGGATTATGGGGTAGTTCTGTAAGACTATAAAAGCAATGGAACAAGATGCAGCCGAGACTCACCAAAATGTTAGCAGGGTTGAGCGGTTACATTTACAGAGAGAGAGTGACTTGGGAGGTTAAGGCTTTTTTTGACTGGGGTGGAGATGGTTAAGAGGCGACCTGATGCAAGGTCTTTCAGATTATGAAGGGTTATGATAAGGTCACTCGTAACAGATTGTTTCCCATGCTCAGTAATTCGATCATGAGAGGGCACAAGTTTAACCTGATCACAAAAGAATTCAAGGGGAAGGTTCATAAAGAGTCCTTACCCAGAGGGTGGTCAGAATGCGGAATTCTGTGCCACTAACCCACGTTGAAGCAGAGTCCATGAATTCTTGTAAGAGGACTAGGTTTGTTAGATTAGAGGAACCTTGGGCCAGATTTTGCCGTGAGACCAACGGGTGAGGCTAACAGCACTCACCGTTATTTACGTGCAAATCGAACGGTGACATCCAGCGACCGCACCTGCGCAGTTAAATGCGGAACTCGAGAATTCGCCAGCTGGCTCCCCGTTCAATTAAACGGCGTGACGTTCCTGTACTGACGGGTCAGTTACTGATTAATCTCGCCCAAAAAATGTTAGGGCTTGTCCATTCCAATCTAAGTACCCTTTTAACGGTGTGGCAAGTCTTAATTACTGCCAAACCACCTCTCTGGCACTGAAAATTAACTTTTACAAGTGTGGAGTCTCGTTCCTTCAGCTTTCAATTATTGTTAGACATTTGTTTTAAATTGAAATTAAAATGTTTTTCTTCCTGCCTCTTTTATCCCTCCGTCTTAATCCAATCTTCCTTTCCCTCTATATTTCACTTACTGTCCCTGATTTGACATTGAACTCACTATTCGAACTTACACCACCTGTTTCAGACTCTGCGCTGCTCATTAACGATTCTTCAGTTTGATGGTTAAGGAGATACACAGTTGCTTGCCCTGTTCACACAGGTCCCAGATGCCCTGTAGAGGGGGCCGCACTGAATGGATCTCTAATTTACAGCAACTTCCAGTGCAAAAGCTCATGGAAATTAAACGGACAAGGGCAAGTTTAACGAATAACGGGTGCCGTTCATTCGCTGCACACAGTAACATCCGGCCCATCAAAGCGTACGGGGAGTGAGCAGGAGAGTGGGGTTAGACTAGATGGGATATTAAAGGGTACGGGGAGAGAGCAGGAGAGTGGGGTTAGACTAGATGGGATATTAAAGGGTACGGGGAGCGAGCAGGAGAGTGGGGTTAGACTAGAAGGGATATTAAAGGGTACGGGGAGCGAGCAGGAGAGTGGGGTTAGACTAGATGGGATATTAAAGGGTACGGGGAGTGAGCAGGAGAGTGGGGTTAGACTAGATGGGATATTAAAGGGTACGGGGAGTGAGCAGGAGAGTGGGGTTAGACTAGATGGGATATTAAAGGGTACGGGGAGCGAGCAGGAGAGTGGGGTTAGACTAGAAGGGATATTAAAGGGTACGGGGAGCGAGCAGGAGAGTGGGGTTAGACTAGAAGGGATATTAAAGGGTACGGGGAGCGAGCAGGAGAGTGGGGTTAGACTAGATGGGATATTAAAGGGTACGGGGAGCGAGCAGGAGAGTGGGGTTAGACTAGATGGGATATTAAAGGGTACGGGGAGCGAGCAGGAGAGTGGGGTTAGACTAGATGGGATATTAAAGGGTACGGGGAGCGAGCAGGAGAGTGGGGTTAGACTAGAAGGGATATTAAAGGGTACGGGGAGCGAGCAGGAGAGTGGGGTTAGACTAGAAGGGATATTAAAGGGTACGGGGAGCGAGCAGGAGAGTGGGGTTAGACTAGATGGGATATTAAAGGGTACGGGGAGCGAGCAGGAGAGTGGGGTTAGACTAGAAGGGATATTAAAGGGTACGGGGAGCGAGCAGGAGAGTGGGGTTAGACTAGATGGGATATTAAAGGGTACGGGGAGCGAGCAGGAGAGTGGGGTTAGACTAGATGGGATATTAAAGGGTACGGGGGGCGAGCAGGAGAGTGGGGTTAGACTACATGGGATATTAAAGGGTACGGAGAGCAAGCAGGAGAGTGGGGTTAGACTAGATGGGATATTAAAGGGTACGGGGAGCGAGCAGGAGAGTGGGGTTAGACTAGATGGGATATTAAAGGGTACGGAGAGCGAGCAGGAGAGTGGGGTTAGACTAGATGGGATATTAAAGGGTACGGGGAGCGAGCAGGAGAGTGGGGTTAGACTAGATTGGATATTAAAAGGTACGGGGAGTGAGCAGGAGAGTGGAGTTAGACTAGATGGGATATTAAAGGGTATGGAGAGGGAGCAGGAGAGTGGGGTTAGACTAGATGGGATATTAAAGGGTACGGGGAGTGAGCAGGAGAGTGGAGTTAGACTAGATGGGATATTAAAGGGTATGGAGAGGGAGCAGGAGAGTGGGGTTAGACTAGATGGGATATTAAAGGGTACGGGGAGCGAGTAGGAGAGTGGGGTTAGACTAGAAGGGATATTAAAGGGTACGGGGAGTGAGCAGGAGAGTGGAGTTAGACTAGATGGGATATTAAAGGGTACGGGGAGGGAGAAGGAGAGTGGGGTTAGACTACATGGGATATTAAAGGGTACGGAGAGTGAGTAGGAGAGTGGGGTTAGACTAGAAGGGATATTAAAGGGTACGGAGAGTGAGTAGGAGAGTGGGGTTAGACTAGATGGGATATTAAAGGGTACGGAGAGTGAGTAGGAGAGTGGGGTTAGACTACATGGGATATTAAAGGGTACGGAGAGTGAGTAGGAGAGTGGGGTTAGACTACATGGGATATTAAAGGGTACGGGGAGTGAGCAGGAGAGTGGAGTTTGACTAGATGGGATATTAAAGGGTACGGGGAGCGAGCAGGAGAGTGGAGTTTGACTAGATGGGATATTAAAGGGTACGGAGAGTGAGTAGGAGAGTGGGGTTAGACTAGATGGGATATTAAAGGGTACGGAGAGTGAGTAGGAGAGTGGGGTTAGACTACATGGGATATTAAAGGGTACGGGGAGCGAGCAGGAGAGTGGAGTTTGACTAGATGGGATATTAAAGGGTACGGAGAGGGAGCAGGAGAGTGGGGTTAGACTAGATGGGATATTAAAGGGTATAGGGAGTGAGAAGAGTGGGAATAGACTGGTTGGGATATTAAAGGGTACGGAGAGCGAGCAGGAGAGTGGGATGAGACTGCGTGTGATATTAAAAGGTACGGGGAGTGAGCAAGAGAGCGGCTTGTGGAGAAAAACACCAGCACAGACTTGATGGGATTAATGGCCTGTTTCTGTGCTATAACGGTCTACGATTCTGGTGAAGACTCAAAGCAGTTGGAGTCAAAAGCTTTTTTAACGGGTCGGGGGGGGGGGGGCAATGTTTGGGCCTAGTGGGTTAAACATTGTCCTTTTGCCTGTCGAACCAGGGGCTTGGGTCTCAGTCTGTCACATCATCCGATCACCTCGCTGTACCACCCGCCTAGTAACACCCTCCAGCCCACGTATCATCTCAGCAGAATGGGATGTGTTAGTGATTGTGTTATAGCGATGGGAGTAAAACCCACTTGGGAATACCTTTGGGAAACCTGCTACAGCTGGTTCAGGAGTAGGGACTGTCTAAAACCTGGGAGCTCCAGTCAGGGAATAGTGCGACACGTGAAGAGCAAAAGAAAAGGGAAAAAATTGAACTAAGAACTGGACCACCCCTAGTTTGATCGCTGAAAAGATCTTCCCTCATGGGAAGAATTTTTTTTTAAAAAAAGATCTGATTAATCTAAGATTTTAAAACAAATAAACTTATTTTGAAGAATCTGAACACAACCAAAGGTGCAGCCAATGTTATATATTTTGGTTCACTGATATGAAAATGATTGTATGTCTTTGGGAGACACTGCTGAGTGGCGATTGGTGGACAGCCTCGTTTACAAGAGGACTTCGGATTCTCTCGACTGTTTAACGGTTCTGGAAATGTGCAGCACACTGCTGCCATCTGTCTGCAATACTGCAAAAACACCACACACACACACACACACACACACACACACAAACACACACACAAACACAAACACACACACACACACACACACACTCTAACAGGCACAGACACACACTGTCCAGTCAGCTGTGGCTCAGTGGTGTGTGTGGGTTCAAGTCCCACTTCAGAGACTTAAGCACCAAATCCAGGCTGACACCCTAGTGTCAGTGCTGCTCTGTCGGAGGTGCCGTCTTTCAGACGAGACGTTAAACCGAGACCCCGTCTGCCCTCTCAGGTGGATGTAAAAGATCCCATGGTACCATTTCGAAGAAGAGCTGGGGAATTCTCCCCAGTGTCCTGGGCCAACACCTACAGATACAGAGGCGCGCGCACCGTACACATACAGAGGCGCGCGCACCGTACACATACAGAGGCGTGCGCCGTACACATAGAGGCGCGCGCGCCGTACACATACAGAGGCGCGCGCCATACACATACAGAGGCGCGCGCACCGTACACATACAGAGGCGCGCGCACCGTACACATACAGAGGCGTGCGCCGTACACATAGAGGCACGCGCACCTACACATACAGAGGCATGCGCACCTACACATACAGAGGCGTGCGCCGTACACATACAGAGGCGCGCGCACCGTACACATACAGAGGCGTGCGCCGTACACATACAGAGGCGCGCGGACCTACACATACAGAGGCACGCGCACCTACACGTACAGAGGCGCGCGCCGTACACATACAGAGGCGCGCGTGCACATGCACCTTCACATACACACGTGCACACAAACACGCACCTTCAGATACACAGACACACATGCATAGAAGCATCATTTGCAGGTGCGCCATTGTGTGCACACTTACGTATGCACAGATACAGTGGCATAAACGTACACACACATACACAAGCTTCCATCTATGATATGCAGGGTTACTGAAAACATGTGGTAAGACATGCTGACTGTACACAGAGAAGCCACCTGATAACAAGTAGCAGTTCACTGACTCCTGGTACTCAATTGTACACATCACAAATGGGAACTCACTGTATAAGTGGCATGTGTTCGATGTGGTTTTATAGTGCCTTTCACGACTACAGAACGTCCGAAAGCGCTTTACAGCCAATGAAGTACTTTTGAAGTGTAGTCACTGTTGTAATGTAGGAAAGGCTGCAGCTAATTTGTGCACAGCAAGATCCCAAAAACAGCGATGTGTAAATGACCAGATAATCTGTTTTAGTGATGTTGGTTGAGGGATAAATATTGGCCCAGGACACCGGGGAGAACTCCCCTGCTGTTCTTCAAATAGTGCCATGGAATCTTTTACATCCACCTGAGAGGGCAGAGCCGTGTGATATCCAATAAAGAGCGACATTGCATCAGGTCAGTGAAACGGCCTGGAATGACTACAGGATAATGTTGCAAAAAGAGAGCACTTCAAATGGCTGGGAAAGATTTCAATTTTAATCTTTGAAATAACGGGTTAATTAAACCATTAAGCAACATGTACAGACACAGCAGGAGTCCAACATAGCACACCAGGAGCTAAGAAGCCAATTAAAGATCCATCATTGTGACTGTATAATATGAGAGCTGTAGGCTGCCCTCCATCTTCCCTCCCCGGGCAGTGATTCAGTTAAAAAAGGACTTGTAGGAAACGCAGCAGCCAATTTACGCACAGAAAGCTCCCACAATCAATGTGATAACGACCACATTA
This sequence comes from Heptranchias perlo, assembly GCF_035084215.1. Taxonomy (NCBI): domain Eukaryota; kingdom Metazoa; phylum Chordata; class Chondrichthyes; order Hexanchiformes; family Hexanchidae; genus Heptranchias; species Heptranchias perlo. The sequence goes on along the minus strand of NC_090362.1, from coordinate 7,865,668 downwards.
TCTGTTTTTTTTCCCAGGTGTTAGTTGGTGAATAAATACTGGGCAGAACTCCCCAACTCTTCTTCCAATACTGCCAGGGGATCTTTTATGTCCACCTGAGAAGGGGCAGGCGTCTCATTTAACGTCTCATCCGAAAGACGGCACCTCCGACAGTGCAGCACTCCCTCAGTACTGCACTGGAGGGTCAGAGGTCAATTGACACGGACAGCACAGCCAGATAGGAGAATAACGGTGAACACAATTCCAAACTCGGACTATCTTTCTCCACCGCCTTGCTGCGCTGCAAAAACATCGGTCAGAACTGCGCAAATCAGCCAGGAAAAAGGGCTACAAACCTGAGCACCGGTAACCACAGAGACAGACACACGCACGTCATAGTTCTGACATCACAGCAGTGACTAAACTTCAAAAGTAATCCATTGGCTGTAAACCGCTTTGGAACGTACTGAGGTCGTCAAAGGCGCTATATAAATGCAAGTCTTTCTTTTTGTCTTTTAGTGCAGTAGCTTCAGTTCGACTCTGGTTCCACTCTCACCTCAGAGGCAGAGGGTCATTTGCTCAAACCTCAAGGCAGGGGCTTGAACCCACGAATATAATCTAGGCCGGCACTTCAGTACTGAGGGAGCGATGCTTTGTTCGAGATGCCGCTTTTGAACCATTGCTGATGGCCTTGGACTAGCAACCCAGAGGTCAAGAGTTCAAATCCCACCAGGGCAAGTTGTGAAACGGAATTCAATAAATCCGGTGATTTGCGGGCTGACACCAGGGAAATTAGCATGAAGCTGTCGGATTGTCGGTAACTGGACAACCAGGAACACTACAGACGGTTACCCGCAGACCCGACCAAAGAACACACCCATCAGCTCAACAAACTGATCAAGACCTTCGATCCAGACCTTCAAAACATCCTACGCACTCTCATCCCACGTACTTCTACTGCCTCCCAAAGATACACAAAGCCAACACACCCGGACGTCCTATCGTATCAGGCAACGGAACCCTGTGTGAGAACCTCTCTGGATACATCGAGGGCGTCCTGAAACCCATCGTACAGGGAACCCCCAGCTTCTGTCGCGACACTACAGACTTTCTACAAAAACTCAGTACCCACGGACCTGTTGAACCAGGAACACTTCTCACCACGATGGACGTCTCGGCACTCTACACCAGTATCCCCCATGATGACGGCATCGCTGCGACAGCATCAATACTCAACACCAACAACAGCCAATCTCCAGACGCCATCCTACAACTCATCCGCTTCATCCTGGATCACAATGTCTTCACCTTCAATAACCAGTTCTTTACCCAAACACACGGAACAGCCATGGGGACCAAATTCGCACCCCAATACGCCAACATTTTCATGCACAAGTTCGAGCAGGACTTCTTCACTGCACAGGACCTCCAACCAACACTATACACCAGATACATCGACGACATTTTCTTTCTATGGACCCACGGTGAGGAATCACTAAAGAAACTACACGATAACATCAACAAGTTCCATCCCACCATCAAGCTCACCATGGACTACTCCTCAGAATCAGTTTCTTTCTTGGACACACGAATCTCCATCAAAGACGGGCACCTCAGCACCTCACTCTACCGCAAGCCCACGGACAATCTCACAATGCTCCACTTTTCCAGCTTCCACCCGAACCACGTCAAAGAGGCCATCCCCTATGGACAGGCCCTGCGAATATACAGGGTCTGCTCAGACGAGGAGGAACGCGATGGACACCTACAGACGCTGAAAGACGCTCTAGTAAGAACGGGATATGATGCTCGACTCATCGATCGACAGTTCCGACGGGCCACAGCGAAAAATCGCGTAGACCTCCTCAGAAGACTAACACGGGACGCAACCAACAGAGTACCCTTCGTCGTCCAGTACTTCCCCGGAGCGGAGAAACTACGCCATGTTCTCCGCAGCCTTCAACATGTCATCAATGATGACGAACACCTCGCTATGGCCATCCCCACACCTCCACTACTCGCCTTTAAACAGCCACCCAACCTCAAACAAACCATCGTTCGCAGCAAATTACCCAGCCTTCAGGAGAACAGCGTCCACGACACCACACAACCCTGCCACGGTAACCTCTGCAAGACATGCCAGATCATCGACACAGATACCACCATCACACGAGAGGACACCACCCACCAGGTGCACGGTTCATACTCCTGTGACTCGGCCAACGTTGTCTACCTCATACGTTGCAGGAAAGGATGCCCCAGAGCATGGTACATTGGCGAGACCATGCAGACGCTGCGACAATGGATGAACGGACACCGCGCAACAATCGCCAAACAGGAGGGTTCTCTCCCTGTCGGGGAACACTTCAGCAGTCATGGACATTCAGCCACCGACCTTCGGGTAAGCGTACTCCAAGGCGGCCTTCGAGACACACGACAACGCAAAATCGTCGAGCAGAAATTAATAGCCAAGTTCCGCACCCATGAGGACGGCCTCAACCGGGATCTTGGGTTCATGTCACACTACACGTAACCCCACCAGCGAACAAATGTTATCTGTTTTTAATATAACGGGTCATTGACTGTCTTCCTTATCTCTCTCTCTCTTTTTTTTTGGGGGGTTGTATATTCAGTGGCCTTTTAGATGACACCTTTCTGACTGGCAACGGGCAGTAATCACCAGGCTTTGTTCTGTGATCTTAAAATGCAAAGGATTCGAAATTGTCTTTTCCACACTGCCTGAGGAAGGGGAAAGCCCCCGAAAGCTTGTGGGATTAAAAATAAAATCGTTGGACTATAACTTGGTGTTGTAAAATTGTTTACAATTGCACATCCCAAGAACAAGTGTTAAAAAAACTGGAGGCTCTGTCTCCCTGTTCAGGTGGATGTAAAAGAATTCATGGTGCTATTTCAAGAGGAGCAAGGGAATTCTCCCAGCGACCTGGCCAACATTTATCAATCAAAACATCCAAAAACAGATTAACTGGTGATTTACCAGCTTGCTGTGTTCGGACGGGCTGTCCTACACTGTGAAGAGATGTCACGAGGGCATGAAAGGTGCTCTCCAAATGCAAGTTCTTAACAGTAAAACCAGGTAAGAGCCACTTAATTTGTACCCCTCGATGGCACTTCCCGCAATGGTTTTATTGGAGCCTCTGCATATCCAGCAGGTTTATAACTGTGTGTTTGGAGTGCGCGAATCATAGAGCAGGCAAGACTGTTTATAATGTGTACGTAGCTTGGATTCGCTGGACGCTCGTGTCACCTGGGGTTTACTGGTCTGTCGGCAGCTCATCCTTTGACGCACTTTATCATGGCAAAAACCACCAGTCGGCTGTAAAGATCAGCCTTTGCGAACGGTTTGCAGTCACTGAAAGAATAATTTTTTGGCAAATTTGCTCAAACCTCAAATGTACAGTAGGAGTCAAAAAGACCTGCATTTATATAGCGCCTTTCACAACCTCAGGACGTCCCAAAGCGCTTTACAGCCAATTAAGTACTTATGAAGTGTGCTCACTGTTGTAATGTCGGAAACACAGCAGTCAATTTGCGCACAGAAAGCTTCCACAAACAGCAATGAGATAAATGACCAGATAATCTGTTTTAGGGATGTTGGTTAAGGGATAAATATTGGCCCAGGGCACACGGGGAGAGAACTCCCCGCTCTTCTTTGAAACAGTGCCATGGGATCTTTTGTATCCACCTGAGAGGGCAGGCGGGGCCTTGGTTTAACGTTTCATTCAAAAGACGGCACCTCCAACAGTGCAGCACTCCCTCAGTACTGCACTGAAGTGTCAGCCTGGATTTATGTGCTCAAGTCCCTGGAGTGGGGCTTGAACACGGAAGATAAGAAAAAAGCAGCACATCCACTTGTTTCTGACGGGAAGCTGTTTTAAATGTATGAATTGGGGAGGGCCCCCCACAAACGTTGAGCCTCCCAAACAGCGGCCCTTAAAGGGACCTCCGGAGACCGACCGCTCAAAATAAAACCCGGCCGAGGAAATTTTTAGTTTTTATTTTGGTGGGGCCAGGAAGAGCAAGAATGCTCATTCTGATCCCACAAAAATTCTCCGGCCCACTGCTGGCCTGTGCGAGACCCACCCCCCCAGGCCCGACCTGCCAACTGGCTCAGCGTGTGGGAGACGGACCATTTCCCGGCCTCCCACAACCAGCGCTCATTTGGCACCCACATCTTGCCGGCGACTTTGCGTCCGCTTCGGGCAGAAGTTGACGATGGGCCACGTTATGTTCAAAGTGTCAGCCGTAGCTCAACGGGCAGCACTCTCACCTCTGAGTCCGATGGTCGTGGGTTCAGGTCCCACTCCAGGGAAGAGCAGGGGAGTTCTCCCCCGTGTCCTGGGGCCAATATTTAGTCCTCAACCAACATCACTAAAAACAGACTATCTGGTCATTATCTCACTGCTGTTTGTGGGATCTTGCTGTGCGCAGATTGGCGGCTGCCTTTCCTACATTACAACAGTGACGACACTTCAAAAATACTTCACTGGCTGTGACGCACTTTGGAATGTCCTGAGGATGTGAAAGATGCTATATAAATGCAAGTTCTTTCTTTCCTTAACATTTGAGAGTTTTGTAGTCCTGTTATTTGTGGAACACATTCTGAATTCAACGCCCAAGGACTGGGTGGCATGGTAAGTCAGCACCATCCTTGCCCCTCTGGGACCCAACCGATGGGATGAAATGCTGCTCCTTCAACTGCCTGCAACGCTCCCACATCAAACGACGTTGCACGGTCTCCATCCCGTAAGCAGCAGTTGTGAGATAAACTGGCAACTGTATTCTGAGACAGCTATGGGGGAGTTTGGGTGGTGATCCACTGCGGTAGACCTTAGCGATCAGCTGCCTTGTAACGTCAGATCAAGGGCGTAGTCACGGGTGGGCCATGGCCCACTACGGTTCAATCCTCAGAGACTGTCCTGGAATTTAAAAATACTGCACTGGAGAAAGTGCAAAAAAGATTCACAAGGATGATAGCAGAACAGAGAGGTTGCAACTATCAAGAAAGACTGAACAGGCTGGGGTTCTTTTCCATAGAAAAGAGAAGACTGAAGGGTGACCTGATAGAGGTCTTTAAAATTATGAAGGAGTTTGATGGGGTAGATGTAGAGAAGATGTTTCCACTTATATGGGGGAGTCCAAAACCAGGGGCCATAAATATAAGATAGTCACTAATAAATCCAATAAGCTGATAGGGTTAGATGAAGAGGGGTGAGAAGCATAAACACCAGCATAGACCATTTTTTTTATTCGTTCATGGGATGTGGGCGTCGCTGGCGAGGCCGGCATTTATTGCCCATCCCTAATTGCCCTTGAGAAGGTGGTGGTGAGCCGCCTTCTTGAACCGCTGCAGTCCGTGTAGTGAAGGTTCTCCCACAGTGCTGTTAGGAAGGGAGTTCCAAGATTTTGACCCAGCGACGATGAAGGAACGGCGATATATTTCCAAGTCGGGATGGTGTGTGACTTGGAGGGGAATATGCAGGTGGTGTTGTTCCCATGTGCCTGCTGCTCTTGTCCTTCTAGGTGGTAGAGGTCACGGGTTTGGGAGGTGCTGTTGAAGAAGCCTTGGCAAGTTGCTGCAGTGCATCCTGTGGATGGTACACACTGCAGCCACAGTGCGCCGGTGGTGAAGGGAGTGAATGTTTAGGGTGGTGGATGGGGTGCCAATCAAGCGGGCTGCTTTGTCCTGGATGGTGTCGAGCTTCCTGAGTGTTGTTGGAGCTGCACTCATCCAGGTAAGTGGAGAGTATTCCATCACACTCCTGACTTGTGCCTTGTAGATGGTGGAAAGGCTTTGGGGAGTCAGGAGGTGAGTCACTCGCCGCAGAATACCCAGCCTCTGACCTGCTCTTGTAGCCACAGTATTTATATGGCTGGTCCAGTTAAGTTTCTGGTCAATGGTGACCCCCAGGATGTTGATGGTGGGGGATTTGGCGATGGTAATGCCGTTGAATGTTCAGGGGAGGTGGTTAGACTCTCTCTTGTCGAAGATGGTCATTGCCTGGCGCGAATGTTACTTGCCACTCATGAGCCCGAGCCTGGATGTTGTCCAGGTCTTGCTGCATGCAGGCTCGGACTGCTTCATTATCTGAGGGGTTGCGAATGGAACTGAACACTGTGCAATCATCAGCGAACATCCCCATTTCTGACCTTATGATGGAGGGAAGGTCATTGATGAAGCAGCTGAAGATGGTTGGGCCGAGGACACTGCCCTGAGGAACTCCTGCAGCAATGTCCTGGCGCTGAGATGATTGGCCTCCAACAACCACTACCATCTTCCTTTGTGCTAGGTATGACTCCAGCCACTGGAGAGTTTTCCCCGATTCCCATTGACTTCAATTTTACGAGGGCTCCTTGGTGCCACACTCGGTCAAATGTTGCCTTGATGTCAAGGGCAGTCACTCTCACCTCACCTCTGGAATTCAGCTCTTTTGTCCATGTTTGGACCAAAGCTGTAATGAGGTCTGGAGCCCAGTGGTCCTGGCGGAACCCAAACTGAGCTTCGGTGAGCAGGTTATTGGTGAGTAAGTGCCGCTTGATAGCACTGTCGACGACACCTTCCATCACTTTGCTGATGATTGAGAGTAGACTGATGGGGCGGTAATTGGCCGGATTGGATTTGTCCTGCTTTTTGTGGACAGGACATACCTGGGCAATTTTCCACATTGTCGGGTAGATGCCAGTGTTGTAGCTGTACTGCAACAGCTTGGCTAGAGGCGCAGCTAGTTCTGGAGCACAAGACTTCAGCACTACAGCCGGGATGTTGTCGGGGCCCATAGCCTTTGCTGTATCCAGTGCACTCAGCCGTTTCTTGATATCACGTGGAATGAATCGAATTGCCTGAAGACTGGCTTCTGTGATGGTGGGGATATCGGGAGGAGGCCGAGATGGATTATCCACTCGGCACTTCTGGCTGAAGACGGTTGCAAACGCTTCAGCCTTGTCTTTTGCACTCACGTGCTGGACTCCGCCATCATTAATGATGGGGATGTTTGCAGAGCCTCCTCCTCCTGTTAGTTGTTTAATTGTCCACCACCATTCACGACTGGATGTGGCACGACTGCAGAGCTTTGATCTGATCTGTTGGTTGTCGAATTGCTTAGCTCAGTCTATAGCATGTTGCTTCCCCTGGCTTGTTGGTAATGGTAGAGTGAGGAATATGCCAGGCCATGAGGTTACTGTTTGTGCTGGAATACAATTCTGCTGCTGCTGATGGCCCACAGCACCTCATGGATGCCCAGGTTTGAGCTGCTAGATCTGTTCTGAATCTATCCCATTTAGCACGGTGGTAGTGCCACACAACACGTTGGATGGTATCCTCAGTGTGAAGACGGGACTTCGTCTCCACGAGGACTGTGCTGTGGTCATTCCTACCAATATTATCATGGACAGATGCATTTGCGACAGGTAGATTGGTGAGGATGAGGTCAAGTAGGTTTTTCCCTCGTGCTGGTTCGCTCACCACCTGCCACAGGCCCAGTCTGGCAGCTGTGTCCTTCAGGACTCAGCCAGTCGTGGTGTCACTCTTGGTGATGGACATTGAAGTCCCCCACCCAGAGTACATTCTGTGCTTCCTCCAAGTGGTGTTCAACATGGAGGAGGACTGATTCATCAGCTGAGGGAGGACGGTAGGTGGTAATCAGCAGGAGGTTTCCTTGCCCATGTTTGACCTGATGCCATGAGATTTCATGGGGTCCAGAGTCAATGTTGAGGACTCCCAGGGCCACTCCCTCCTGACTGTATATCACTGTACTGCCACCTCTGGTCGGTCTGTCCTGCCAGTGGGACAGGACATACCCAGGGATGGTGATGGAAGAGTCTGGGACGTTGGCTGAAAGGTTTGATTCTGTGAGTATGGCTATGTCAGGCTGTTGCTTGACTAGTCTGTGGGACAGCTCTCCCAATTTTGGCACAAGTCCCCAGATGTTCGTGAGGAGGACTTTGCAGGGTCGACTGGGCTTTGCAGTGTCACGGTACCTAGTGGTCAGATGCCGTGGTGGTCTGTCCAGTTTTATTCTTATTATGATTTTTTTTAAGCGAGATTTTACAACTGAGTTGCTTGTTAGGCCATTTCATAGGGCAATTAAGTATCAACCATATTGCTGTGGGTCTGGAGTAACATATCGGCCAGACCGGGTAAGAACGGCAGGTTTCCTTTCCTAAAGGTCAATTAATGAACCAGATGGGTTTTTACAACAATCCGGTAGTTTCATGGCCACCATTACTGATACTGGTATTTTAATTCCAGATTTTATTTAATTAATTGAATTTAAATTCCCCAGCTACCATAGCTGCATTTGAACTCAGACTCCGGATTACTAGTCCAGTAACATAACCACTACGCTACCAAATGGCCTGTTTCTGTACTGTAGGTTCTATGTATGTAATCTCCGCAAAATTGATTAATCTCCTGGACATTTCTGTGACCAGTGAGAAAAATCATAGGGACATTTTCTTCTCCCATCAGACAGCAGGATCGCAACACACCCAGGATCTAAGTCGGCTCTGTCACACAGACACTCCGATAAAACCACGCGGTGGGTAGAGTGGTTTCTGGAGCACAGAGGATTGTGGGTATTGTGGCCGCCATTATTGACTGGTTGCCACAATGATTGACGTGTCAGGTGACCAAGGGCGGTTGCAGGATGGAGGTCATGTGATGAAACCTCCCGTAATATGGTCCGCCCAGAATTGGTAACTCTGCGGCCTACCCGAATCTGAGCCTGTGTGAACGCCTAAATCGGGCTCCTGCTGTCTGAGACCAAGGGCCGAACTCCTGCTGCCTCTCAAACCCCTGTGAATTGCTTGTGAATTTAAAATAAAATTGTGAATTTAAAATAAAATTGCTGGACTATAACTTGGTGTTGTAAAATTGTTTACAATTGTCAACCCCAGTCCATCACCGGCATCTCCACATCTCAAACCCCAGCCTGCCTGCCCTGGGGATACTTCCAGTCCTCATTTCCGTCAATTGTGCTGACTGAACAGTTCAGGTGGTCAGTGCTGACCAGATGACCCGATCCTGACCCCGCTCAAGATTTGGTACAGTACGTGACAGGTTTTCTTACCATTCATCCTCGGGGTGTGGACATCGCTGGCAAGACCAGCATTTATTGCCCGTCCCTAGTTGCTCTGGTGATGTTGGGCCGCCTTCTCAATTAGCAAATACCGTTTTTATACAACTGAGTGGTTTGCTGGGCCACTTCAGAGAGCAGTTAAGAGTCATCAAGGTTGGTGTGGGACTGGAGTCACATATAGATCAGACCAGGTAAGGACAGCAGGTTTCCTTCTAAAAAAGGACATGAATGAACCAGTTGAATTTTTACGACAATGCGACAGTTTCATGGTCACTTTTACTGATACCAGCTTGTTTTTTTAAAAACAAAATTTAAATTCTCAAACTGCCTTGGTGGGATTTGAACTCATATTCTCTGGATTACTGGTCCAGTTACAAAACCGCCACATCGCCATACCCCATACCAGTGCTGAGATCCCCTCCTCCAGCGTGGCACTGTTAATCGTCCACTGGCTCTACCGTCTCTGTCGCCACTAACCCTTTCTCATCGCTCGACGGGGCTGGAAAGCAGAGGCTTGAGCTGAAACTACAGTCCGAGCTGCCCTCATCCCACTCTGGACCGTCCACCATACGTTGGGGCCTACTCCTGGTCAATATTTATCCCTCAACCAACATCGCAAACAGATTATCTGATTGTTGTCTCGTTGCTGTTTCTGGGATCTTGCTGTGCGCAAATTGCCTGCCGCGGTTCCTACATTACAACAGTGATTCCATTTCAAAAGTACTTCATTGGCTGTAAAGCACTTTGGGACATCCTGCGGTGGTGAAAGGCACTGTAGAAAATGCAAGCTCGCTTTTTCTTTCACACAAATTTCCATTCCTCACCATGTCACTGAGTTAGATTAAAAAAATGTTGAAGTTTTTTTTTTAAAAAGTCTATGCAATCAATTCTATTGATATCGGAAGCGGGGCCCCTTTAAAATTTAAATAGCCAGAAAGCCCAGGCATCTGACCGCAGAGACCGTAAAAGATCCCATGGCACTAGTCGAAGAGGAGCAGGGGAGCTCTTCCAGTGTCCTGGCCAATAATTATCCTTCAACCAGTATCACTAAAAACAGATGATCTGGTCATTATCTCAATGTTGTTTGTGGGATCTTGCTGTGCACAAGTTGGTTGCAGCATTTCCATACATTACAACAGCGACTACACAATAAAGTATTTCATTGGCTGTAAAGCGCTTTGGCACGTCCTGAGGTTGTGAAAGGTGCTACATAAATGCAAGTTCTTTCCTTGTGTGTCCAGGGAGAGCAAAGGCCCTCGGGTCCTGTATGATTGACCCCAAGTTGGGCTCATTTCATTCCTGTCCCTCATTAGGTGATCAGCCAAGCCCCCGGAGGCCCAAGGTCCACTAGCTATCCAGAAATAATTTACTCTGACCTTCCAGGAATCCTTGCACTCAACCCCAGCATTTTAGCACTAATAGGACAGGGTTGTAGGTGATACAGTACCCAACCCCGCAAAATCAAAACCACTGTCCGAGGAAGATTTCCGATCTGTTCTATGTGTAGCTAAATCAGAAGCCCATTTAAAAAGAACGTGTTTATTAGTTTGCTGCACTTTGCAAGCAGAATAAGTAACCTTTTCCCTCACAAGGATAAGTTGTGGATTTTATTATTTCTGTTCACTGTTTCAAGGGGCATTACATTCAAGAAAATGTATTTAGCAAACTTTTCATCTATTTGTTTACAAAAATATAAGATGATGACATCAAATGCATTACATCACATGCACATGATATACATGGATTTATCTCCCCAAGCAAAAACAGTCTCTTCCAACTCATGTTCACAAGTGTTTCAGTCATCGTTTAAACACTCCCTCCCATGAGTTAGTAGAAGTACAAACATTTTCTTCTATGTTTCAAATCTTAAATGTTTTTATTTAGATCATGGAAAGCTTCAATAGCTGTTGAAGCAGAGGCTGCCATATTATTTAAAAAGGGAATTGAATAAGGATATTGAAAAGGAAAGAGAGAGAGAGAGAGAGAGAGAGGAGGGAAATGGGCTCAGAGCAGTCAGCTCCATTGAAGAGCTAGCATCGGCACAGGCAGGATGGGTCGAATGGCCTATCCTCTGTCATGTAAATTCTATGATTCTAGAACTCAAATAGCCAAAGACCAGTGACGGGGGAAATATACACTCCCATTCTTAACATCATCAGGTAGATCCCTCCGAGTTTCTTGGACTATTACTTTCAAAACAACACAAATTACAAATCTACTCTAAAATAATCTATTTTCAACAGGACAAAAAGCATGAGTGTTATTCATAAACAGGTCGTGTCTGTCCAGTGAGATACAATAACCCCCCACATCAGTCCCAAACACAACCCTACCTCCTGAGTTCCCGGCCAATCTCATTGTTACCCTAACGTATATTGTATATTAGCATGAATTGTATATATAAGCTCAACACACATTGGCCCAGTTATTCGTGGATTCCTGTTACAATTGTGGGCCTGTCTGGTTATTATATGGAATTATGTTCTCCCTCAACTGATTCGCATTATCAGAGGTGTTACAGTTCGAGCTCTCTCCCAGCGCAGGACAATTGGCAGTTTCCACAAGGTGACCTGCATCCCCTATAAGCTGAAACTTAAAATCTTGAAGGGGTCGTGTTTGGGATGTGTTTCACAGGCCTAACAAATACCCCTTTCACCACAGTTTTAGATATCGGAGGCTGGTTGCCCACCATACACTCTGGAAAGCAGAAACATTACTCTATCGGGCCATATCATCCAGGCTAAAATTAGTGGTCGAACTTATTTATAAAAATTATAATTACTCAGAAGCAAAAGAATAAAATCAATGCAATGTTTGATTTACACAATACTTCAGATTAACCTGAAAATAATAAACAGCGCAAAATCTTAGTGTCCTTCAAACCCCAAAAAAGTTCTTTCACACGAGTGTCAGCCTTGGCTCAGTGGGTAGCACTCTCGCCTCTGACTCAGAAGGTTTGGGATTCAAGTCCCACTCCAGAGATTTGAGCATATAATCTAGGCCAATACTTCAGTGCAGTACTGAGGGAGTGCTGCACTGTTGAAGTTTTTTTTTATTCGTTCACGGGATGTGGGCATCGCTGGCAAGGCCGGCATTTATTGCCCATCCCTAATTGCCCTTGAGAAGGTGGTGGTGAGCCACCTTCTTGAGCGAGATTTTTTTTTACAACTGAGTGGCTTGCTAGGCCATTTCAGAATCAACCACATTGCTGTGGGTCTGGAGTCACATATAGGCCAGACCGGGTAAGGGCGGCAGGCTTCCTTCCCTAAAGGACATTAGTGAACCAGATGGGTTTTTACGACAATCCGGTAGTTTCATGGCCATCATTACTGATGCTAGTATTTTTAATTCCAGATTTTTTATTTTTTTATTTAATTAATTGAATTTAAATTCGCCAGCTGCCGTGGCGGGATTTGAACTCATGACTCTGGATTTTAGTCCAGGCCTTTGGATTACTAGCCCAGTAACATAACCACTATGCTACCGTACCCTTTCCCATGAGACGTTAAACCGAGGTTCCATCTATCCTCTCAGGTGGACGTAAATGGACCCACAGCACTATTCAAAGAAGAGCAGGACAGTTCTCCTGGTATCCTGGCCAATATTTATCCCTCAACCAACTCCTAAAACAAATTATCTGGTCATTTATTTCACTGCTGTTTGTGGGAGCTTGCTGTGCGCAAATTGACTGCCACGTTTCCTACATTACAACAGTGATACACTTCAAAAAGTACTTCAATGGCTGTAAAGCGCTTTGAGGTTGTGAAAAGTAATAAATAAATGCAAGTCTTTCTTTCGACGTTCAGGTAACCAGCAGATGGCTGGCTATTTGGCGAGCTGCATTTGCTTTTTGACACCCGACTTGCCGATCAGATTGGTTGGCTCTGAAAATCACAAGTGTCTGACAGGCATCTGCGCGGATTTAACATTTCAAAGACATGAAGGAATTTTTGATGTGATTAACTTCTGAGTACATGTAATGACTTCCCTCCAGAAAAACAGCTGACCTAGAAAGCCAGCCACAAAAATGTTCGATATCCCTTGACAGTATTAGTGTATTGTCTTTTCCCCACAAAGAAAAAGGCACGAGATAATGTCACAGTACTTTGCTTACCTAAAATTTCATATAAAAAAGATATAACACAGGTTTTCATCACAAGATAGACTTAAAAATATTACTATTAATAAATACAAAAGCCACACTCAATGTAAATATGCACAGTTTACAACATCTCATCAGGAACATTCATTTCAGTCTGTGAAAATTCACTCGATACACACATTTCCAGACAGTCGCAATGGATAAACCACTGGCTCATTCAGCTCACAGTAAGCCACTGTGATAGACATAGATGCGATAATAAGCAATTTTAAAAGCGGCGAACCAGTTTGATGTAGGATCAACAGACTCCCTCATCAGCAGCCTTCGTCCCAACTCAAATTAAAAACAAAATGAGAAAAATTCACCCATTTGTAACGACTATTATGTACAGCTTGAGACTTCTCAGAATGCGGAGCGGAGTAAAGATGTCGGGTGAGAACTATTCAGGCGGCTGTCATGGTGGATTGGTTGAGGCGGAAACTATGTCAACGTTCAAGATTAGATTGGCTAGGTGGATGAAGGAAGAGAGGTTGAAGGGATACGAGAATAGGGTGGGTAAATGCGATTGGAACTATTTGCTCATGTGAAGGGTGAATGCCAACACGGACTGCTTGGGCCGAATGGCCTGCTTCCATGTAGTAACTTCTATGCATTTCTATGAAACACGAAGCCAACTGCTTAATAGAAATGCCACACACATTCTCCTCTAACAGGGTTCCTTGATATTCTGGACCCGACCAGCAAGCATTTTCCTGAAGTTGGGTTGCCACCTTCTCTTCCTTCTCCTTCTCCAGCTGTATGGCAAAAACTGCCGAGAGCCTGATCGCCACACATACTCCACTGGGTTGGGGAAGCTGAAACAGTCTCCGACATGAAGGGACCTCACCTGACTGAAACACGTTAGTCTAAGCAATGGGCAACTTAGACACGACAGATGGCAGTCAAACTATTTTCTCCTCAGATATCACTACAGTCCTTTAACACTTAATAGATAAAATATATAAAGCATGCTCTAACACTCTGATATTGAATGACTTCCAATATAACAAACTTTGTTTATAGTTTCCTAGGTAATAAAGAAAAAATTCAAAATTATCTTCACCATAACACTGTCCCATCAATACAAAGAAAAAACTGAGGTAAATTGTAATCTGTCATTAACATATTAAACACTTTCTATAACCTGCCCACCATTATGAGGCTTTTTCTATGGCTTTCATAGATAGCTCACTGTAACACACTAGAACAGCTTCACAGAGGTGGTGTAGCTCCTTGTTTTAAATCTCTCGGGACTGTTGACTTTCTTCCTAAATAGCGATTGTTTATACAACTGAGTGACCTACCAGCCCACTTCCAGTCAACCACAACCACAATTTTCATTTATATAGCGACTTTAACATGTAATTTGACAGTGAGCCACAGAAGGAGACGTTAGGACAGGTGAGGTCGGTTTTAAGGAGTGTCTTAAAGGAGGAGAGAGGTTTGGGGAGGGAATTCTAGAGATTAGGCACATTGTGTGGATTGGAGTCACACATAGGCCAGTGTAGCTAAAGGTGACAGGTTCATTTCCCTGAAGGACATCAGCAAACCAGCTAGGTTGTTAGAACAATCCAACAGTCCTCATGCCCACAAATTACCAGATTTATTGAATTGAGTTTCACAAGTTACCACCACTGGATTTGAACTCGTGGTCTCTGGATTACTGGTTTAGAGTAGTGTTGTTCAATCCGTTCACCACTAGCCACATGTGGCTAATTGCATTTGATTCATAAATCAAGAAGAGTTGGGCTTGTGATCTCAATGCTCGATTCGCACTTGAACATTTTGGTGCGTTTGTCGGTAAAATGTTCTGGTGAAAAGCAGAGCGAGAGAATGTTTTTTGATTGTTGTGAGTGCTTTCATTCCTTGGTTACTGAACGGTGGCAGATTTTAGTTAAGCAAATATACACGTGCGAAGTACATTTATCTATAAAGTGCGAGCGGATTGTGTGGAAGGCGTTTTCCACTAAAATTAGTGCATGTGGCTAAAACAGTGTTGCTGTCAGCACACATGTGGCTCGTGAGCCATTTCTTTTGGACAACACTGCCGGAGAACCAGAACCATCAGACTATTATAATTGCACTCAAACACAAGTTGTTCGTTGGGGAGTTTCTGGGCACATACATTTCCGAAACATAACTGTTTGTTTATAGAGTAGCTCTGCCTTATGTGCCAAATTACAAATTTCAATTCCTTATTCACAAGCAACAGGCTCTGACCACTCTCCCAGACCACGAGCTGCAGAAACATCCGTCTTGTGACCCTCCCAAAGTTTTTGCCACACACGCTGGGAAACGTTGCATCACTGCAGCCGGCTTTGTCGGTGCGAAAGTTTCCGCAGAACGGGTTGATAAAAATCTTAATCACCTTTTGTTTTGTGGGCCAAGCCTCTCTGGCAAGTTTTGTAACACAACTGCACAGCGCGAATTACGTCATCCTTCCTGTAATGTTGCACTGGGAGGCAACATTCCCCTTGTGGTGACAGAATGGGGAAGAGTTCCCCTTTAAGAGAGCTGTCACCATGGTAACACTGCTCAAACTGCTGCAACGGCATAAGGACTGTAGAAATCCATTCAGCACAAGAAGGTGCCCATCCCCCCAAGCAATGTGACAGCTCTGACTGGTCAAAATCAGATTAATAGATTTTAGAGTCATAGGCCCCGATTTTAACGCCCCCCACCCCCCCACCGTGCCTGGCGGAAACCGGGAAGTGGGGGAGGGGTAGCGTTTGAGTTAAAATGAGGCCAGTCACTTACCTCCCCCACCCCGCTCTGATCCCGCTGCTTTCCCACTGTGTCCCGATCTTAACCTGTTCTTGGACAACCGAGGGAAGGAAGCGGGAATCCTACTTTAAATATGCAGATCGGGTCCCGATGATGTCATTGGGACCCGACTGCAATCTTAATCAGAGGCCTGAGTGAAGGGCGGGGGAAGTGATGGCTACCCACCGCCCCCCCCACCCCACCCCACCCCTCGTCAAACCTGAGGGGAGTGGGGGGATCGTGGGCCAGAACAGGCCCAGCAAGGTATGTTTGAAAAAATTTAATTTTAGATTTCCTTGTGGGCCGTGAGGGAGGTGGGGGTGGGGGGGGGCAGGAGTGCTCCTTGCCCCGGCTCCCGCCCCTCCCCCCCATTCGCAGCCAGAGGCCCCCACCCCTTAACTGAACGTTCCCACAGCCTCCTGCCGGGACTCACTGGCTGGGATCGGGGCCATTTGTTTCGAACTCTCAAAGAGCAGGCTAAGTGGATCGCAGTGCCCCCACTCACCATTCCCCACATTGAGAGTTTCTGGTCTCTACGGTGACATTGTAATGAGGGGCAGAAAACAAAAGGGAAATGAGGGGGTTGGTAAATTCCCCCTCCCCTGAAGCTCTTGCCTGTCCCACAGGCAGTTGGCTGTAGAGCAGTCGGTCTAAAAGTAAATCGCCAGCTCATCGTTCCTGACTTGGGGAAAAGTGTTTTGTAGATACTTAAAAAGGGGATCAAACAAAATTAAGTGAGAATACAGTAAGGCCTGTCGACAACAGTCACCTTTCAGAAGAGACTTCAGTTGGACTATTTAGTTTAGTGAGGTCACCCCACCTATTACAGGATCATGTGATATATTAATAACTGTAGGGGGGGGGGGGGGGGAAGGGAGGAGCGTGGAGTCTTTCTCACTCTGCAGCCTGTGGGCTCATCCTTCCATCATGTACACCCTCCCAGCCCCCAAAATTGGTCGACTTTCATAACCTACCACAGGTGGGAATTGGTGTTCACTCGTGCTGTCTTCGCTCTCCCTGCTCTTCAACAACTAACTGGTTCATCACGCTGGAGAGGTCAAAACTGCTGACGTGTCTCCAGTAAGCAACACTGAGACATCTCACTGCGTACGGTTCTCTTATTTGTCTTCACAGGTACGGAAACTAATGGATTCCGAGAAAAATGATTGTCCTCAAAGCTTGGTTAATCTTTACCCATTCACCTCAGCAAAAAATCAATGGGCCTTAGGAGACAGATAGATAGACGATATTTACCAAAGCTGGTTAGAACATTCCAGACCAACAATGAGATTTGGTAAGATAAATATTTGCAGTAAGCAGTAGGTGAAAGGGAATGATTCACTCCCATCTTGTACTATGCGGCCCATGTGTATCTCAGTGTTAGGTCCTGTACATGTACAGTACACAGTGGGTAAAAGGGAATGAATCACAGAACTGGACCCAGTACTCAACCTGTGATCTGACCAGAACTGGACCCAGTACTCAAGGTGTGATCTGACCAGAGACTCAAGCTCTGCAAACAAAGCCTCTGTAGAAATTGTAACCTTACTCTCGAAAGGGGACTGCCTGTACAGGGCTCAAAGTCTTCTACAGACAACGGATGTTACTATATGGGATAAACAGATTATCAGAGTCCAGTATGGTTTCCATCCCTGCCGCGGCACTGAAACGGCCCTGTTCAAAGTCACAAATGACATCCTGTGTGACTGTGGTGTACTATACCCACCTCAGCCTCTGCGACCTCACTGCAAGCTTTGACCAAGTCAACCACACCATCCTCCTCCAATACCTCTTCTCCGTTGTCCAGCTCAGTGAGACTGCCCTTGCTTAATGCGATTCTTACTTACCTGATCGTAGCCAGAGATCGCCAGCATTGGTTTCTCTTCCCACCCCCGCACAGTTACCTCCAGAGTCGCCCAAGTTGGTCGCTTCCTCGGCTACATGATCATCTGCGACATTATCCGCAGACACGGGGTCAGCTTCCACAGGCTCGCTGCCGACACCCCAGCTCGACCTCTCCGCCACCTCTCTCCATCCCCTCCACTGCCTCGGTGCTGTCAGGCTGCTTGTCCGACATCTTGCCGTGCATGAGCCACAATTTCCGCCAGTTAAAGGTCGGGAAGACTCAAGCCATCATCTTTGGCCCCCCCCGTCACATCGTCCATAACGTTCCCCCTCTCCAGCCACAGTCTCAGGCTGAACGACCCCGAACTGAACTTCTGACCCCATAGCCTCTCCATCACAAACACTGCCTACTTCCACCTCCATAACATCACCTGCCACCACTCTTAACTCAGCCCATCTGCTGCTGAAACCCTCATCCATGCCTTTGCCACTTCCAGGCTTGACGATTCCAATGTTCTCCTGGCTGGCCTCCTCGCTCCATCCAAAACTCTGCTGTCCATATTCTATCCTGCAACAAGTTCTACTCACCTACCAACTTTTCCCTCATTGACCTATCTTAGTTCCTGGTCCCCCAACGCCTCAAATTTAAAATTCACATCTGTGTATTTAAATCCCTTCATCGCCCCTCCCTATCTCTGTAACTTTCTCCAGTCCTACAATCCACCCCGCAAACTCTCCAATCCTTCGACTCTGGCCTTTTGTGTATTCCCTCACTCCCTTTGCCCCACCACTGACGGTCATTCCTTCAGCTGGTTGGGACCCACACTCTGGAATTACCTGTCTAAACCCACCCATCTCCAAGATCCTCCTTAAATCCCACCTCCCTGACCAGGTTTTTAGCCACCTCTCCTTATTTGGCATGGCGTTTATTTATCACTATCTCCGTGAAGCACCTGGGGACATTTTTCAATGTTAAAGGTGCTGTATAAATGCAAGTTGTTGTTATCTTCCTTGACAGACGGCTACCACAGATGGGGTCTCCCTATAAGGGATGAACAATCGGTGACTGCCACGGACTAAAGGGTCACTATAGGAGACTGATGGCAGGTGGTAACAAAAGACAATGGTCTCTGTATGGGTCGGACAGATAGTCACAACAGATAGGGTTTAATCAGCTCTCCCAAAGGCACAGCAAGTTGATCCAGTGAGTAACTGTGCCACATAGATTACGCTTGGCTCTCGATTTGTGCAGAGTTCGTTGACCTCAGCTGGGGAAGTGGTAGGCAGGCCACAATTGGAAATCAGCCAGATTTCCCACTCCTAGTGGTTATCCTGCTGGAAAGGGTGGACGCAAGATGAGAACGGGACTGGGCTTGAGTGTGATGCCCATGGTTGAACAGCCCGCCAACATTCCCTGTCGGGGCAGACACACGAATAATGGTCACTTGTACCAGGAGCTGTGCAGTGCCTATTGTCTGTGGAAACATCAATGGTAACAGGAGAGGAGTGGGTGCTATTATTGATACAAGACTGACAGTAGTGGTCAGCACACACAGGGCCCTGTATGCAAGGGATTATGTGAATTAAATGCAAGTCATGTATTAACAGGAACTTCAATTCAATCCCATACCATTGCAACACCCAATAAACAAGAACCATCTGCTATATTAAGCTGCAGGATCGCTATTTGTAGGAAGTGGCACTCAGCCAAGAAGCTAAGGACACGAAAAAGATGTTATTTACGGGACTCTCTGGCCTTCCTCATACACTAACCTTCAGGTAGATTCTGTCTGCTGTTTGTGGACCATCCCCTGGTCCAAACCTTGCAACTGAAACCTTCACCACCCTGATTTCCAAATCTCAGCACGACCTTAAGCAGGGGAGCGGAGTTTTGAATACACCGTCCTCCCGTCACACACACACCCACCATGGGCGTTTGATGGGCTCCGAACATCCATTGCATCCCCCCCCCCGCCGCCCGTCCTCTCCTCCGGCTCTAGATTGGGAATCTGCAGGGCAATCGGACCGCTACAGTCATCCTGCATCCCATGGGATTTGCTAGTCCTCCTTCTCCTGAGACTTACCCGGTGGGGGACAAAGACCCCCAGGGGGGGTGGGGAGGCTGTGAACCCAGACGTCCCTTGCCTCACCCAATGCTGCCTCTCTCCCCCCCCCCCCCCCCCACCCTTAATCCCTCTCCATCTTTGCTCGGCATCTCTTCCCAACCACCGGTCCCCTTTGCAACCCCGGGAGCTGCGTTCCCGTCAATAGTCTTTGCATTTCCATTTAAAATCTGCATTTAATTGAATGCAATAAGAATAAAACCTTCTCCCTGCGATGGAGATGCCCACCCCCCCCACCCACCCCGAGCCCACCATCCCTCCCTCTTAATTATCCCTATTTATTTAATTTTTTTTTTTCTCTGTTGTTTGCCAGTTACCGTTTGTAGTCGCTGGAGAAGATGCCGCCGCTGGCCGGGTCGTGTCCGTATTCGGGCTCCCCCAGGGACGAGCCCTTCTCCTCGTTGTAAGTGGGGCCGGACGACATGGTGCTGAAGAGAAAGCAGAGCAGCGGATTGCGCAAAGGAGCCGGGACCGGGAAGTGCCTCTTCAAAAGGGGGCGGGGCCGGCGGCTGACGTCAGAGAGAGGGTGACGTCACCCGGCCACGTGAGGGCCGAGGGGGCGGGGTTGGAACCTTGTGGATCATCGCGGACAACTTTTGGACTTGTGCAGATGTTCCATCACCTCTGCACGATGAAGTTGGGTGAGTGTTGGTTTTGTTTTTAATTCATTAATTGTTGATTAATTATTCATTGTTGTTGTTGTTGTGTATTTTCTGGCCCCTTTCTCCTCCTTGAAGGAAGAATTTGCATTTCTGTGGCATGGAATGTACAGCACAGAAACAGGCCATTCGGCCCAACTGGGCCATGCTGGTGTTTATGCTCCACACCATCCGCCATCCCTGCTCCATCTCACCCTTTCAACCCTTCTATTGCTTTCTCCCTCATGTGTTCACCTTACATGCATCTATGCCATTTGCCTCAACTGCTCCTCGTTCCACCTTCCGCATTCCATCCACTCTCTGCAGAAAGAAGTTTCTCCTGAATTCCCTATTGAATTTGTTTGTGACGATCTTATATTTATGGCCCCTAGTTCTGGTCTCTCCTGCAAGTGGAAACATCTCTACGTCTACCCTATCGAACCTTTTCATTATCTTGAAGACCTCTGTCAGGACACCTCTTGGTCTAGAGAAAAGAGCCCCAGCCTGTTCAATCTTTCCTGATAGGTATAACCTCTCAGTTCTGGTCTCATCCTAGTAAATCTTTTTTGCACCTTCTCCAGTGCCTCCATATCCCTTTAATAATATAGAGATGAACTGTGCACAGAACTCCAAGTGTGGTCTAACCAAGATTCTATACAAGTTTAACAGAACTTCTCTGCTTTTCAAATCTATCCCTCTAGCAATGAACTCCAGTGCTTTGCTTTTTTTATGGCCTTATTAACCTGCGTCACCACCTTTAGTGATTTGTGTATCTGTAACCCCGGATCCCTCTGCTCCTCTACCCCATTTAGACTACAGGACGTCCCAAAGTCCTTTACAGCCAATGAAGTACTTTTGAGGTGTGGTCACTGTTGTAATGTAGGAAACACGGCAGCCAATTTGCGCACAGCAAGATCCCACAAACAGCAATGAGATCAATTGACCAACGGGCCCAGACCGGGCACTGCGCGAATAGTAGGCACCACGAACGGAGGGCCTCAGGTCTCATCAAGGGGTGAGCTGCAGACCCCTGTCGCCCCTCCACAGGCAGCTGGCCCCACCAGAAAAGATGAGCGGCCCTCAGGTAAGTTCTGGGAAGCGGGGTTGGACCGGGCAGCGAGGAGAGGGCGGTGATCGCCAGGACTGTGGAGTCGGGGGAGGGGGGAGCTCCTCCTGGCTCCACAGAAAATTTAGATTATTAAAAAAATTTAAATGAAACTCACCTTTAGTTTAGGTGGCAGACGCCTGCCTGCCCCACTCATCAGGAACAAATTTGACAAGTGGCTAGGCCCCTAATTATATTTAAGCCCCCTAACGCCTGTTTTAAGCGTTCGCCCAGGATGCCTAAAAAAATAGTCCCCACGAATTTAGCAGTCTGACCAATGCCTGTGCAGATTGGGCTCGAAAAAATGGGAGCGAAAGGTACCAATTTCTATCCCATCTGTCTCGTGATGTTGGTTGAAAGACAGAAATTGGCCAGGACACCAGGAGACCTCCCCTGCTCTTCTTTGAATTTGCATTATGGAATTCTTTTACATCCACCTGAGAAGGCAGATGGGGCTTTAGTTCAATGTCTCACCCGAAAGACGACACCTCCGGCATTGCAGCTCTCCCTCAGCACTGCACTGGCGTATCAGCCTAGGTTATGTGCTCCAGTCTCTGGAGTGGAACTTGAAACCAAGGCTAAAGTGAGGAATACTGTCTACGTTCAGGGTTCATGTTCATTAGAAAGGGAGACCTTTTATTTATACCAGTGGATCTCTCATTGCGTTGCACCGGCCCACAGAGTTCAATAAAGAAATGGAAATTGTGTGATGCTGGCAAGGGAGAGGATGTGGTGTTTGAGAGGGAGGTGTTGATTGTGTGACATTTGAGAGCTGGTGTCGGAGCAGTTATGGGGAGTGGGGAAGTGAGATGTATTGTGGGGCGGTGAGCAGAGCACACAAATATCGACCTATAAAACTCGGAAAAGCCGACAAACAGCTTCAAAAAAACAAACTGAGAAAAAAGAAAAGAAGGAGCTTGCATTTAAATAGCGCTTTTCAAGACCTCAGGACATGCCAAAGTGCTTTACAGCCAATGAACTACTTTTAGAGTGTAGTCACTGTTGTAATGTAGGCAACGCGGCAGCCAATTTGCGCACAGCAAGGTCCCACAAACAGCAATGTGATAATGACCGGATAATCTGTTTTTAGTGATATTGGGTGAGGGATAATTATTAGCCAGGAGAACTCCCCGCCCTTTTTTGAAATAGTATCATGGTTTTTTTTTTAAGTCCACCTGAGAGGGCTGACGGGGCCTTGGTTTAACATCTCATCCAAAAGACAGCACCTCCAACAGTGTAGCACTCCCTCAGTACTACACTAGTGTGTTAGCCGAGATTTCGTACTTAAGTTTTTGGAGTGGGACTTGAACCTACAACCTTCTTGACTCAAAAGCAAGAGTGTTACTCACTAAACCACAGCTAACACCTAGAGCTGATGTTTACTGTAGTCCCCCTAGAGGTAGGGATAGAAAGATCAAAAAAAAGAGGAAAGGGGAAGTGTAAATGCAGAGCTCAGTGGGTGTAGCCATTGGTTAGCTGAGCCACAAAGAGCAGGAAGGTCTCAGGTTCGATCCCTGTTCTGTCCTGAATTAGCTGATCTCAGTCAAGTGGTTGCAGCAGAATAGAATTGGCCAGAGT
This sequence comes from Heptranchias perlo, assembly GCF_035084215.1. Classification (NCBI taxonomy): domain Eukaryota; kingdom Metazoa; phylum Chordata; class Chondrichthyes; order Hexanchiformes; family Hexanchidae; genus Heptranchias; species Heptranchias perlo. The sequence continues at coordinate 7,842,401 of NC_090362.1, read as the reverse complement.
GCTCCTGGGTTAAGGAGAGAAAAATGCACCTGGGTTCCCACTCCTGACTACTGACCAGCAACCCTTGGTGGTGGTGTGCATTGTTTGAGGATGTAATGCCTCCCACAATCAAATAGCCTGACGATATTCCTGGTCAGGCTAATCTCTGAACAATGGTTACTCGGGCAAGGTCCTGGAGTTCACCCTTGGACCCACACCTCAGCAATGAGTCAACTCTTGCAGAAGAGAAGGGGATGGAAGGAAATTAGTGAGGAAAAGTGATCTTTCAGAGACACTACATCTTACAAGGCCTCATGTGAACAAGGTAATCGATGCATAACTGTTCATTAACAATTCAGATCATAACTAGTTGTAAACACTTACTAGCTGGTAATGGGTGCATTTATGATAGAGAAAGCCAAAGGTTAACCTATTATGTAAAAGAGAGACAACAATTATTACACAAACACTGTGCATCTTTCAATGCCTTGGTTGGATACTCTTCCATTCTTCTGACCTGGCCGAGCCCAGCCCTGTAGCCACCCTAACAGGTCTGACCCTAGATCTTTTTTCAATGCTATTTCACAATAGGAGGGACAATCGCTGATTCCCTGAAGGCCGTTATGCAGAGTGGCTCAGCTAACCAATGGCTACACCCACTGAGCTCTGCATTTACACCTCTAAATTGATATTGTATTTTCAGGCCGGGAGTATTAATCTGAAAAAACGGTGGGCAGCATTTGGTAACGTGATCCGTTCGGGCAGGAGAACTGAGAGACAGCACAACCAGAGTCTACTTAATGGAACAAGACGTGCCCATCACCATCTTACAGGTTTAGGAGACGGCCAGTAATACGGAAAGAGTGCCCCCTGCCTTCCCCTCCCCCGCCCAACACATAAGGAATTTGTCGTCTGCAGGACGGCCTATTTTATGCAAACAATGGAAGAGGTGAAAGAAAATCTGTGAAGGGTTTTAAATTCGTGCTCACACTGAGAGAGACAACACAGGCATCAGGCCAGATGGTTTTCCAGTCAAGGGGTGTGTGGAATGCCCAGTCCTGTTGCACATTCTCCATTGTTTTGTCCCCTAATCCATCAAGAATTTGGTACATTTTTGCTACAAAGTGAAACTCGAGAGCCTCTTGTTTTATAAGGTTATCAAGTTCCGAAGCATGATGACGACTGAGAACCCTCCTCTACAAATTGAATCACGAGCGTATCGGACAAAAACTGAAGAATTCTGTTTTTCAGAATAATAACTTATTTAAATCAATTTATTTTTAGAATTTAACTCTTATATGAATCGGCCGTGGCTCAGTGGTAGCCCTCTCAGTCTGAAAGGTGGTGGGTTCAAACCCCACTCCAGGGACTTGAGTACATAATCTAGGCTGACATCCCAGTGCAGTACTGAGGGCGTGCTGTCTATAGGATGAGATATTAAACTGAGGCCCTGTCTGCCCTTTCAGGTGGACGTAAAAGATCCCATGGTACTATTTCAAAGAAGAGCAGAGAAGTTCTCCCCGGTGTCCTGGCCAACATTCATCCCTCGACCAACATCACTAAAACAGATTATCTGGCCATTATCTTATTGCTGTTTGTGGGATCTTGCTGTGCGCAAATTGGCTGCCGCGTTTCCTACATTACAACAGTGACTAGTCTTCAAAAATACTTCATTGACTGTAAGGCGCTTTGGGACGTCCTGAGATTGTGAGTCTTTTGTCTTTTAACACTTATCCCTCAATCAACACCGTCAAAACCAATTAACGAGTCATTATCTCATTGCTCTTTGTGGGATATCAGCTGCATTGGCTGTAAAGTGCTTTGGGATGTCCTGAAGTTGTGTAAGGGGCTATAGAAATGCAATTCTTTCTCTTTATTTTCCCAGCCTGTCTCTTTAAAAAGTGTGGAGTGAATCCTGCTGAGCCGGGCAGCTCTCGTGAAAACAGTTGGATGATCCTGGCCTCTGAGCCGTCCTGAGTAATTATTTCTGACATCTCCATCCGATCATTCAGCCTGCTGAAAGAACCGAGGTCAGCAGGGCCTGGAGCCTTGACCTCTTGAACCACGTCCACATTAAACTCATAAACCTGCAAAAGGCAATCCCAACTGTTTGAGCCGAACGCCAACTCATGTCATTCACATTAAAGTCGCCCAGTACAAGAAGGACCAGTAGCAAAGGTTGCATTGGACAAAATATCAATTATCATCAATGCAAATGTGTTTATATTAAACACATCACCAAACTAATATTAAACACATTTACATTGATGGTAATTTACATTTTCTCTATAGTTGGGGAATTAACACGCATTTGGAAAATAAAGGAAAAGGTCACATACATTTATCTATCTGCTGCTTGTGGGATCTGGCTGTGCGCAAATTGGCCATTCCTACAGTGACTATACTTCATAAAAAGTATTTCATTGGCTGCAAAGCGATTTGCAACACCCCGGGGTGGTGAAAGTCGCTATATAAATGCAAGTTCTTTCTTCTTTTTGAAGAATTAACAATCACGGAAAAGAGAAGTTGAAGAGAGGGCACTTTGAAAGTGATGCCCCACTGACATTAATTGATGAGCACAGGACCAGTGAAACCTCGTGGATGCCAATTTCTGCAACTCCGTAATAACATGCAGTATACGGTGAACGGTGCAGAGATTGTGTTTGAGTGCAGTTCACAATCACTTTTGCAAGCAAAGGATTTGATATGAACCCATATTGAGACGATGGTCAAGACCTGGAGTTTCTGTTTACCCCACTCCCCCATTGGACTCAGTACCAAGGATGTTCACAATAGTTTCCTCTTACAGAGTGAGCTCTTTTCCTGTAGCCACTACTTCTCCTCTGTTATGCAACTACTGAAGGCTACCACATCCTGGACCAATCAGTGCCATTAACCTGGTGGCAGCCCATGCCCCTGTGCCACAAAGTGTTGCCTAAGAACCTCTTCCATATTTACTACCCACTCATGCCAAGGCCTAGCACAGCTTTATGGACAAGGTAAAGATACGCCAGCATGCTCAACAGTCACTGGGGTGGAAATTAGTTACGGCCTGTTTTCAGATCCATAGCCTGCAGCATACCAACAGCTCGCGCTCCAACCAGGAAGCCCGATGCATTGGGGCGTCAACTCTGGTTGGACGTAGTCCTGGAGGTTTCATCACATGACTTCCTGCATCCAACCGCCCCGCCCCCACACTCCCGCCATTGGTCGCCCGACATGTCCATCCCCGCGGAACTCCACCTTCCCACAGCCAATCGGGAGGCGAACAGACTCTTTGTTACCCAATTGGATGATTCGTGACTCTCGGTCAAACTGCCTTCTTTCCAATATTTTTATAACTAATAAGCGAAAGTGTTCAAAGAAAAGGGAAATAAAACTTTTTTTTAATTGCTGCTATGATTTTTCTCACTGGGTGTTTGCTCACAACAGTGTCCTGGAGATTAAACTTCAATTCCTGGAGACTCCAGGCCAACCCTAGAGGGTTGGCAACCCCATATCGAGGCTGCCCCGAAACTGGACCTTGGGTCTTGTGGGCTTCATTTGGACAAGCTGCCAACTCCTGTCGCCCCCCACCCCTGCCCCCTCCCAGGCAACTCGCCCCTTGTCCAGAGGGGTGAATGTTGGGCTGCTTGCCACGCTGGCAGTGGCCTGGAGGTAAGTCCTGGGAGGGGGTGCAACAGCAACAGGTGGGGAGGCCAATCAGGAGTGCTGTAGAGTCGGGGAGCATCTCTGCTCCTCCTGGTTCCCACAGAAACTATCGGTGATTTATCTGTTTAAAACTAAACTTATATTTAATTGGAGGCCACCGAAGAATCCCCAGTCCCGACAGCTGCCCTGCCAATCACCAAGCAATCTGGCCAGGGGGACATAAAACAGGCATTAGGCCCCTCATTTACATCTGTAAGGGGCCTAATGCTTGTTTCAGGCGGCCGCCAGGGATGCCTGAAGAATGGCCCAATCCAAATATCGGGTCGGATGTTTTTCAGGCGTCCTTTGGGCGCAGGATGTTGGTCCTCTCAATGCGCTCATTTTACGCCCATAAAATGGGTGCAATGAGGCCCAATTTCTACCCCACGGATTCTACGAAGAGAAGGCATAGCCTTAAACTTAGAAGAGGGAGGGTGAGAGACACCCTGGAGCTAAGGACTCTATGCAGAGGTTGGTGAGTATAAGGAATGGACAATCACAGGAGTGAGTGGGGGCTGGAGAAAAATTTGATCGAGGGAATGGCAGGAATCATTGGATAAGCTATTTCCCACAAACTGGGACTGGCCAAATGGTCTTTTCCAGTCCTGTACATTCCTATTAAGTTCTTTCATTTCATCTCATGTATACCCATATTTCAGCAGGGCACACATTCAAGTTGCAACTTACAATTGAAAGCCTCGGTATCTTCCAAGAACTCCACATATAAAACCTTGTGATACAACTAATCTGCATGGTGCATGGTCACTTACTGACACACAGGGTGAGCGCAGGTTGGACACATGCCTATCACTGTGTATGTGTCCCTTCAACTTACCACATCTTAAGATTTTTGCTCTGTTGCATGGGAACAAACCTGAACTGGGGAAAGGCTCAGAAATTTCAAACTTTGACTCCCCTGGAGAAGGCTACCATTGGACATCCTTGCCTATAAGAGTGAGGAGGGAGTAGGCAAAGGTGGGAAACTAGAGTTCAGGGCGAGTACAATCCTTCTGGTATGTCTTGTCCTCCATTTCGAACAGCCATACACACAACTATACAAACATCGCACATAGTTTGCTGCAATGCAAGCTCTGTTAGAAGGGCAGCCTGTCAGCACTGCCAGTGGATCAGATCAAGACAGCACAACAGATCATCTGTGTATCTGTGTCCATCTCTCCAAAGCAGCAGGACAGCTACATACATCCTGCAGGTTGCAGTTAGTGAGCTTCAGAGAGTAGCAGCGGTGGGGCAGAGTAACGGTGAGGAGGAGCAAATGGTGGGGCAGAGTAACGGTGAGGAGGAGCAAATGGTGGGACAGAGTAACGGTGAGGAGGGGCAAATGGTAGGACGGAGCAAATGGTGGGACAGAGTAACAGTGAGAAGGAGCAAATGGTGGGACAGAGTAACAGTGAGAAGGAGCAAATGGTGGGACAGAGTAACGGTGAGAAGGAGCAAATGGTGGGACAGAGTAATGGTGAGAAGGAGCAAATGGTGGGACAGAGTAACGGTGAGGAGGAGCAAATGGTGGGACAGAGTAACGGTGAGAAGGAGCAAATGGTGGGACAGAGTAACGGTGAGAAGGAGCAAATGGTGGGACAGAGTAATGGTGAGAAGGAGCAAACGTTGGTGGCAGAGGAGGAACGGGAACCTACTGTGTTTAAAATGTTAAAAGGATTCGATAGGGTAGATACAGAGAAACTATTTCCTCTGGTGGGGGAATCCAGAACAAGGGGACATAATCTTAAAATTAGAGCCAGGACATTCAGGGATGAAATCAGAATGCACTTTTTTACGCATAAGGTAGTAGAAATCTGGAACTCGCTCCCCCAAAATGCTGTGGATTCTGGGGGACAATCGGAGCTTTCCATAATGAGATCGATAGATTTTTGTTAAGTAAGGGTATCAAGGGTTATGGAGCAAAGGCGGATTAATGGCATTGAGGTGCAGATCAGCCATGATCTGATTGAATGGCTGAGCAGGCTCGAGGGGCTGAATGGCCCACTCCTGTTCCTATGTTCGTACTGGCCAGATGCTCACAGGGCTGCCATCATTGACCTTTGGTGCTTTGGTAAGTACTGCCGTGCAGTGACATTGGGCGGCTGTGTCCTGCTCCTCTGCCCTTCAGTGGCAAAGCAAATTGAAGTGCTGATCATGCTGACCGGTTCATCAATCTCCTGTTTGATTCATGAGAGAGCAGCACACTCGCTGATACTGCAGGGCTAGCATGGAATGAACCTGGGGACATAGAGTTGAGGACCACAGTGACCTTGAATGCCACTGGTTGCAGTTGGCTGCAGATGCCCCTGCAGTAGATGCAAAAGCTCCTTGGGTTACCCAGAGCAAATGGAGGCAAATATTCTCAGTCATTGGCAGATAAGTGTGCTAAGACCTGCAAATATAGTTAGTTCCACAATGGCAGATACGGTGCACGCTAATCTCCCTGGCGTGCCTTCTTTCATCTTGTAGCACTTCAATCGTAAAACACGGTATTGGGAGATGCATCCAAACAAATAATAGATTGATTCCTGGGATGAGAGGGTTGTCCTATGATGAGAGATTAAGTAAAATGGGCCTATACTCTCTGGAGTTTAGAAGAATGAGAGGTGATCTCATTGAAACATATAAGATTCTGAGAGGGCTTGACAGGGTAGATGCTGAGAGGCTGTTTCCCCCCGCTGGAGAGTCTAGAACTAGGGGGCATAGTCTCAGGATAAGGGGTCGGACATTTAGGACTGAGATGAGGAGGAATTTCTTCACTCAGAGGGTTGTGAATCTTTAGAATTCTCTACCCCAGTGGGCTGTGGATGCTCAGTTGTTGAGTATATTAAAGACTGAGATGGATAGATTTTTGGAGTCTAAGGGAATCAAGGGATGGGGAGATCGGGTGGGAAAGTGGAGTTGAGGTCGAAGATCAGCCATGATCTTATTGAATGGTGGAGCAGGCTCGAGATGCCGAATGGCCTACTCCTGATCCTATTTCTTATGTTCTTAAATCACTGGTTAGGCCCCAGCTGGAGTATTGTGTCCAATTCTGGGCACCACACTTTAGGAAGGATGTCAAGGCCTTAGAGTGGATGCACAGGAGATTTGCTGGAATGGTACCAGGGATGAAAGACACCAGTTACATGGAGAGATTAGAGAATCTGGGGTTGTTCGTCTTAGAGCAGAGAAGGTTAAGGGGAGATTTGACTGAGGTGTTCAAAATCATGAAGGGTTTTGCTAGAGTAAACAAGGAGAAACGGTTTCCAGTGGCAGGAGGGTCGGTAACCAGAGGACACAGATTTACGGTGATTGACAAAAGAACCAGAGGTTACGCGAGGGAAAAGAAATTACGTTATGAGTTGTTATGATCTGGAATGCCCTGCCTGAAAGGGTGGTGGAAGCAGATTTAATAGTAACTTTCAAAAGGGAAATTGGATAAATACTTGAAAAGGAAAAATTTACAGGGCTCTTTCAAAGAACCAGCACAGGCACAATGGGCTGAATAGCCTCCTTTTGTGCTGTATCATTCTATGAGTCTAAGAAGGAGACCATTTGGCCCATCGTGCCTGTGCCAGCTCTTTGAAAGAGCTATCCAATTAGTCCCACTCCTCTGCTCTTTCCCCATAGTGCAAAAAAAATTCTCCTCCCCTCCCCCCGGTTCTTTTGTCAAGACCATTATATTTTCTTTCTCAAAGGTTGTGGTTCATATTGAGCAATGCCTCCTCATAGCTACTACCAGCCCCCTGGTACCTCACCCAATCTTCATATGGGAGCTGAGGCAGCAGAGGGCTCTTTGACTAGGGGAGCCATCACAATCAAGCTCAAAATTGCCTTTGTGTGGAGATTAAGATTGACAAATAGTTAAGAATTACTTACATTCTATACTATATTCCATTTTTAGATCATTTCTGTAGTTTAAAAACAGCTAAAATTAAAAGACTGCAAAAATGGCTGACAGTGTATCTGTAGAAAGTGGTTACGACAACATTCTCTAAGGCCAGCTGCACATGTTTACATTTAGATTCGCTTTATCACAACATCTGGAGACTCAGTTCTCTTTTTATGCCTTGCTAACCCAAACATATTAAGGAGGCCCAGGAACATCGTGATAGGGACTGGTACCGAGAATGGCTAAAGGGTTATGGAACGCAGATGCCTTTGGAGTAGTGCAGCTCCAAACTGTATAAATGAGGTAACATCATGGCCATGGGTTGGGAGATGAAGAAGGGAGGGTTGAGCTCGCCCGACTGTAACGCGTGTCTCTCTGCTGAGGCAAAGCGTCCTTTGCAATCTCGGTTTTGGCCGTGACTATATAATATCTAATCTTTAATAAACAGCAAGTGTTTAACATCCAAGAATTCATTCTGGACAATAAGCCCAGGACTGCAGCCGTGGACTATATCATTAGAAAATTCACATTGCTACCACCTTCACCTGATGTCCACACAAGGCCACTTCCAACTCGGATAGCGATAAGGAGCAGGAACACTGGCTGACTTCCTCCCATTCCTGTCACATGAATCCTGAGGCCAACTCTCACAGCCCCAACACTGTTCTGACAGAGCATGGTTTGAAGCTGGACCTTCCTGGTCTGTTTGACTCAGTCCCACTCACTACCAATGGGTCACTGGGGCAGTTCAGAGTACAATTTTAGTTTAATGCAGCAATTTTTTCAACGATGAAACAATGAATGCCATGTTTGCAGAGACTTGGATTTTATACTGAATCACTAATATGGAGACAGCTGCACTTTGGCCGAACTCTGCCCTTTCAAACTGCTGAGCGTAACAGTCCGATTAAGGACATCCTTGTGAATTAGGTGTCACAGGCGCAGTGGAAATCAACCAAGAAGGATTCTCTCAGCTGGAGACAGTTTCACGAATGTGCCCTGACCCAGGCATCGTGCTTTGGGTGCTAAACCTGGTGCTAACAGCAGGTGGAGCCAGAGAAGCAGAAACCAATAGAAAAATAAAATCATTGCTATCATTGGGGAGCAATAATGTTGGTTACTGCATGAAGTTCATTAAGTGTGGAAAGAAAGAAAGACTTGCATTTCTATAGCACCTTTCATGACCTCAGGTCGTCCCAAAGCCCTTTACAGCCATTGAACCTCTTGAAGTGTAGTCAACAGTTGTAATATAGGAAACGCGGCAGCCAATTTGGGCACAGCAAGATCCCACAATCAGCGCTGTGATAATCTGTTTTTAGGTTTTGGTTGAAAGATAAATATTGGCCAGGACACCGGAGAGAACTCCCCTGCTCTCCTTCGAAATAGTGCCTCGGGATCTTTTACGGTCCACCCGAGAGGGAAGACGGGGACTCGGATTAACATATCGGAAAGACGGCACCTCCGACAATGCAGCACTCCCTCAGTACTTGCACTGGAGTGTCAGCCTAGATTATGTGCTCAAGTCTCTGGAGTGGGACTTGAACCCACAACCTTCTAACTCAGAGGTGAGAGTGCTACCCACTGAGTCTTAAAACATTTGCTTTGCTCCTCAATTTGGTGTCACCCCCATGCACTGACACTCCACTGGTCAGAGCTACTACCTCCTTTAGAACTATTACTATTGATATCAACTCTTTCCCACTTACAGTTTAATTCATTTTATCCACAGAAAATAAAGGTCGAAAGAAAGTGCAGGTACACTTTAAAATGATGGCTGGATGCTTTATTCAGAGATAAAGAAATAACAGTTATTAAATAGTGCAGCCATTTCTGAAGAAGAAAGTTGCCAAAGTTAGAAATCAGATTTTTCAGGAACTACAAAGGAGGAACTAACTGTAGACAAATAACAATAGATATTATATCTAAAATATATTAAAACTCTGCATGCTCTTCCTGTTATTTGCTATTATAAATTCCTACGTCCACATTATAATGGAAGCTATCATGCTGTAATTGCACCCTCCCTGCAATGGGGGCCGCTGCAGGTTCCAATGAAGCAGCCGCACACCATTGATTCAACCAACAAAGACAAAGCTCCCTTGGTGTTGCCGCAAATGAGGGCTGTGGACTCTGGAGTCACATCTGTTGCTTGCCGCACGTCCTCGGAGATTGACCTCAGAGGAGGAGTGGAGATTTGATGTTTCTCAAACATTCTTCTTCTCAGTCAAACGCCGATGAGATCATAGAATCTTACAGCACATGGAGGAGGCCATGCGGCCCATCGTACCTGTGCTGGCTCTTTGAAAGAGCAATCCAATTAGTCCCGCTCCCTCGTTCTTTCCCCATAGCCCTGCAAATGAGATCTCGCTCTCATGACTCTGAAACTGGGGTAAGTTTCTCCTCGGCCTCCGCTGGGAATGGGGCACAACCTCACCCAATCCCCATTTTTCTGGCTCCTTCATGTACTGTGAATCACCAAGTTCCACATCCTCACCAACAAAATCTAATTCCTCCTTGGGTTAAAGTATCTGAGATGGTGCATGGGAATGAGAAAGCAAGCGAGGCAGGGGTGAGGTGCAGGAGGTTGTGCCCGAGAGACATCGGGCAGGTTCTAGGTCTTGGAGCTCATGAGTAGGCAGAACATCCTGTCCCTCATCATCATCATCATCATCACCCTAGTCGACGAGTACGATTGTCCTTCTCTCCTCCTCTTCATCATCATCTTCGTTCTCTTCCTCATCCACTGCCCCCCCCCCCCCCAGTAACTGTGATAGACCTCTAGGAAAGGAGGGTACAAGCTAAGAATAGCTGAGCTTTGGGACTAAGGAGACAGAGAAGAGTGCGGCAATGTGCTGCCAGAAATGTGTGGGTGGGCACTCACTAACCTTGCACCAGCACTGTGTCACCGATCTTACTATCGCCGCAGTGCAGCTACATGGCCTGCTTCTCATGGAGGGTGAGGCCTTTAATATCGGGGATGCCCCCCCTCAGGCGCTCTGATTCCCGCCGGCATTGTGCACAAGTTTCTCCTGCAACAAGATTGAGAGAATCTATCTATCAATTGATGACCGTCTCCCGTGTGACATCGGACAACTAATATAAGAGATCTGGTGCTATCACCTTGCCGAAGTGGAGGAAGGAGTGTTCAGGTTCTGCGTGTTAGGGACGATGGCAACACATACTGTAAGGTCCTAAGATAATATCCCGCAACTTCCCCACAACCAGAGTGCGATGTGAAAGGTTAGTTGTGCAGCTGTTAGTTTAGAGGGTGAGGAGTGTATTGGTGCCCAAGATGCCCAAGAAAGAAAAGGGAGAGTGGCTGGCATGTTACATTGCCTGCCTTTGTCAGGTCGCTGAACCTCTCGTGGCACTGATCTGCTGTTCCAGTGGTGGGAGAGCTGGCACTCAGTGCCAGTGCCACCTCCCTCCACCTGGCATGAGACACATTTTCTTGTGGCATCTTCCTGTGGAGACCCCCTCGCTGCTGAGCCTCCTTGAGAAGGATTTGGAAATCGGTCTCATTGAAGTCGTGTGCTCCTCTTTTGCACCTCAGTGAAATAACCTTCACCCTTCTTCAGCTGCCTCTGCCCAATCCTCAGGTGGAAGACATTTTTGCAAAGTGACAAACCGCTCATTTCAACCACCTCAGCGAGCAAAGCACTTTCCAACTTACCTGCTGCTCCCCCCAGCCTGGTGCTGTTGCGATTTTCAGCCAGGCTTGGCATTTTAATGGCTGGACTCTAATTTCCAAACACCCCCAGAGCAGTACTCCCATTTTACACAGGAGAACTGCTGATGGATATTTCAATAAGCCAACCCAGGAAACTCTGGTGAGATCAGCAGTGCAGAGCATTAGTGGGTGCTAGTCCTGCTTCTCTGGCGCAAATCTGACCCAATTCGCCGTGCAGAATTTCAAAGCCAGAGAGTTTAATAGATCTCACCCCTTACGAGGTGAAACAGTAATATTTGGAGAGAGCTGCTTCCTCCGTTCATTTCTGTTAATGGCTCGGTATTTGAAGAGATTAGAATCGTCTATTCCACTGTCCGTCAATCCACAACTTTTCAAACAATCTATCCCAGCCAGCAAGCAAACTTTTGACTTAATTAGTTTCTGATCAAAGGCTTTGAAACAATGAAAGAAATGCATTTAGGACAGATGTTTCCCACTGAGGAAAATTGCAGACAACCAGTAACATGTATTGGTCACCATGGGCCCGATTTTAACTTTGCTCCCCCCCCCCGGCAGAAGCTGGTGTGTTTCGGGGGGAGGGGGGGCAGTTAAAATAACAGGAACCAGTTACCCCCTCCAATCCCCATATTAATCTGCTCTCCTGAGCAGGCGAACGGGAGACCTATGGGAAAGCAGCGGGGTCCTGTTTTAAATATGCAATGATGTGGTCAGGACCTGATCTGCAATTTGTACTGGAGGCCTGAGCGGAGGAGGGGAGGGAGCGGGGGAGGGGAGTGTGGTGGGGGGCAGTGTCAGCTCCCCCATCAGGCTAAGCCTGCCGGGATAGGCCCAGAATATCAGTTTCAAATTTATTTTTCAGCTTTCCTTGTGGGCCAGGAGTGCTCCTCAGGACCTCACAAGGAAGTCTCGGGCCTCCCTTGCACTGGGCTCCCCCTCCCTTCCCCCGCATCGAGGCAGTCGGGCGGGAGTCCGCGTACTTTTATTTAAATCATTTTAACGGCAGGGTCTCCACGTCCCAGGCCTTGCCGGATTTTCCCCCCACACCCGCACTCCCCCCGCATCCTCCCCGCCTATATCGAGGCCCATGCCTCAAACTGTCCAAAGAACAGAGGGAGCGTCCCAAGCCCACTCAACAAGCTGAAGCTATTTTAAAATTGGATTCACCCAATCTGAAATCACAAAAAATAAAAGACAGATATTGTTTTTTTACATTCTTTCTCGGGATGTGGGCGTCGCTGGCAAGGCCGGCATTTATTGCCCATCCCTAGTTGCCCCTTGAGAAGGTGGTGGTGAGCCGCCTTCTTGAACCCCTGCAGTCCGTGTGGTGAAGATGCTCCCACAGTGCTGATAGGTAGGAAGCTCCAGGATTTTGACCCAGTGACCATGAAGAAATCTCCCAATTAGTCATAACCATTGGCTGGAAGAGATGTTGCAAGTGATTGGAATTTACATGCATGGCTGGAATGACAAGGTTGCTAATGGTCACAGCTTGAAATGTTCCATCACCACCAATACACACTTTACCCTCATTATTTCCATCCAGCCAGTTTCCTGAATATGTCATTAGTGCTTCAAACGAAAACATTCAAAAATATCAATAGTTGGCATGAACGAGATTGCAAATTGGTGCCTCAACACACTGTGCCCTAGAGCAATGACATGGATTTGTGAATTGCTCTGTAGTGAGTTCCTAATCTTGGTTCCACCATGAGGAGGAGGCACCAAGTGGATGTTAGGTATTTCCCCAGAAGAGTGGTGGATAAATCAGAGGTGTTACCCTGGGCTGCTCCATGTACCTTATGGTGGCTCACTCAGCGGTATATTGGGAGATACCTGAGGCTAAGCCACCTCCCGACTGTCTCAGCCTTGAAATTATATTTGGTTTTGGAGGAACCTTTTAAGTGAGAGGAAAAAAAGGGCAAAAAATTAATTTCAAAATCCACAGAATATAAGAAATAAGAACATAAGGAATAGGAGCAGGAATAGGCCACCCAGCCCCTCGAATCTGCTCCACCATTCAATAAGATCATGGCTGATCTTTTACCTCAACTCCACTTTCCCGCCCGATCCCCATATCTCTTGATTCCCTTAGTGTCCAAAAATCTATTGATCTCAGTCTTGAATATACTCAACGACTGAGCATCTTCAGTAGAGAATTCCAAAGATTCACAACCCTCGGGTGACTCTAGTCACCTGGACTCTCTGGGGCTCAAACCACCTGTGGTTGAGAGGACAGATGGCCAAACGATTCCTGGGTGTCTGACGTCACTGCTCTCTGCAACTTCAGAGCTCCACACCAAGGCACCATCGTGTGCAGAGAAACACCACTGCAAGCATCTAACAACAAAAGAGAAACTGGACCTTCTCTCAGAAGAAAGGAGCATTAAAGCATGAAAAAGAAAGATAGAAAGAAAGACTTGCATTTATATAGCATGTTTCAGGACCTCAGGACGACCCAAAGTGCTTTACAGCTAAGTAAGTACTTTTGAAGTGTAGTCACTGTTATAATGTAGGAAAAGCGGCAGCCAATTTGCGCACAGCAAGATCCCACAAACAGCAATGTGATAATGACCAGGTAACATCTGTTTTTATGATGTTGGTTGAGGGATAAATATTGGCCAGGACATCGGGGACAACTCCCCTGCTCTTCTTCGAAATAGTGCCATGGGATCTTTTACCTGAGAGGGCAGACGGGGCCTCGGTTTAACGTCTCATTCAAAAGACGGCACCTCCAGCAGTGCAGCACTCCCTCAGTACTGCACTGGAGTGTCAGCCTGGATTTTGTGTTCAAGTGTCTGGAGTGGAAGTTGAACCCACGACCTTTTAAAAGGAGAAGTGACCAACCAAGTGGATTTCACATAACAAGATTTTTCAGTGGGAAGGTTTTCAAAAGAATTTCATTACATTCTGTGACTCGGTTGACAGAGTCTTGTTCTTGAAGTTCTGCAGTTTGAACTATTGTTAACACAGGACACCTAGGGTAAGAAACCAATTCTTTCTTACACACTGAAATTTTCATGTTGAAATCCTAAACATGAGGCAGAGATGCAGAAAGTTCTCGGAAATTACATTTCATTTTTGAATAATACAAACTCATAACATTTTTTGTTTTTATTTGTTCTCGGGATGTGCGTGGTACTGGCAAAGCCATATTTGTAGTTGTCCTTTTTAGTTGTCCTAAGAAGGTGATGGTGACCCATCTCCTTTAATTGCTGCTGTCCTTGTGCTGATGGTGCTCCCACATTGGCGTTGGTAGGAAATTCCAGGATATTGACCCAACGATGATGAAGGAATGGCGGGTGATAAACGTCCAAGTCAGGATGGTGTGCGACTTGAAGAGGAACTTGGAGATGATGGTGTTCCCACGACATTGCTGTTTAACTTGTTATTTCCTGCTTTTCCTACTCTTTTGTCCTTTCCCAGTAGCTGCTAACCTCCACCCATCCTCTTTCAGCTCAGATGTTGGCAGCATGCCACTGTGTGACCTGGTCAATTAAAGTGACCCCATATTTTAAAATGTGCATTGCTTTTTTTAAAATTTTTCCCCAGATCACTATTTTCATCTCCATGCAACCTCCTGCTGGAAGGACGAGCAGGGATTTCTCTATTTTGCCTAAATCAGCCGCAAGAAATAAAGAACTTGCATTTTTACATCACCTTTCATGACCCCAGGATGTCCCAAAGTGCTTTACAGCCAATGAAGTGCGGTCATTGTTGTAATGTAGGAAACGCGGCAGCCAATTTGCGCACAGCAAGATCCCACGAACAGCAATGAGATCATCTGTTTTTAGGCATTGTACTATCTACAGGGTGCAATACAGCTACTCACCAAGGCCTCTTCGGCAGAACCTCCCAAACCCGCGACCGCTGCCACCTAGAAGGATAAGGACAGCAGATGCGTGGGAACACCATCACTTCAAGTTTGCCCTCCAAGTCTCACACCATCCCGACTTGGACATATATCACCGTTCCTTTATCGTCGCTGGGTCAAAATCCTTGAACACCCGACCTAAGAGCACTGTGGGAGAACCTTCGCCACACGGACTGCAGCGTCAAGGAGAAGGGCCCACCACCACCTTCTCAAGGGCAACTAGGGATGGGCAATAGATGACGGCCTTGCCACCGACACCCACATCCAGAGAAATAATTTTTTTTAAAATGCTTTTTTCCCATATGTCTCTGCAAAGCGCCTCAGGATGTTGTTTCGGCCTTAAAGGTGTTAGAGAGATGCAAGTTGTTGTTGTTGTTGCCGCTGCTGGTTCACAACAGGCAAAAACTGGCAGAATCTTTTCTAACTAACCAACTTTCTTTCTGGAAGACATGGACAACAGGAACCACAAGCTAAACAGGCAAAGTAATGACAATATAACATAGGAACATTGCCATCTAATATAAGAACATAAGAACGTAAGAAATAGGAGCCAGTGTAGGCCATGCGGCCCATCGAGCCTGCTCCGCCATTCAATGAGATCATGGCTGATCTTCAACCTCAACTCCACTTTACCGACCGATCCCCCCATCCCTTGATTCCCCTAGAGTTCAAAAATCTACCGATCTCAGCCTTGAATATACTCAACGACTGAGCATCCACAGCCCTCTGGGGTAGAGAATTCCAAAGATTCACAACCCTCTGAGAAATTTCTCCTCATCTCAGTCCTAAATGGCCGACCCCTTATCCTGAGACTATGCCCCCGAGTTCTAGACTCTCCAGCCAGGGGAAACAGCCTCTCAGCATCTACCCTGTCAAGCCCTCTCAGAATCTTATATGTTTCAAGGAGATCACCTCTCATTCTTCTAAACTCCAGAAACCATAGGCCCATTCCACCCAAACACTCCTCATATGACAAACCCTCTCATCCCAAGAATCAATCCAGTGAACCTTTGTTGCACTGCCTCTAAGGCAAGTATATCCTTCTTAGGTAAGGAGACCAAAACTGTACACAGTATTCCAGGTGTGGTTTCACCAAGGCCTGTACAATTGCAACAAGATTTCCTTACTCTTGTACTCCAACCCCCTTGCAATAAAGGCCAATATGTCATTTGCCTTCCTAATTGCTTGCTGGACCTGCATGTTAACTTTCTGTGCTTCGTGTACAAGGACACCCAAATCCCTCTGAACACCAACATTTAATAGTTTCTCACCATTTAAAAAATATTCTGTTTTTCTATTCTTCCGACCAAAGTGAATAACCTCACATTTCCCCACATTATACTCCATCTGCCTCCTTCTTGCCCATTCATTTAACCTGTCTATATTCCTTTGCAGACTCTTTGTGTCCTCCTCACAGCTTACTTTCCCACCTAGCTTTGTATCATCAGCAAACTTGGATACATTACATTCGATCCCTTCATCTAAGTTATTAACATAGATTGTAAATAGCTGAGGCCCAAGCACCGATCCTTGCAGCATCCCACCAGTTACAGCCTGTCAACCTGAAAATGACCCGTTTATTCCTATTCTCTGTTTTCTGTCCGTTAACCAATCCTCAATCCATGCTAAAAATTACCCCCAGCCCCAAGAGCCCTAATCTTGTGTAACAACCTTTTGTGTGGCACTTTTTTTTTGTTCATGGGATGTGGGCGTCACTGGCTAGGCCAGCATTTATTACCCATCCCTAATTGCCCTTGAGAAGGTGGTGGTGAGCCGCCTTCTTGAACCGCTGCAGTCCGTGTGGTGAAGGTTCTCCCACAGTGCTGTTAGGAAGGGAGTTCCAGGATTTTGACCCAGCGACAATGAAGGAACGGTGATACATTTCCAAGTCGGGGTGGTGTGTGACTTGGAGGGGAACGTGCAGGTGGTGTTGTTCCCATGTGCCTCCTGCCCTTGTCCTTCTAGGTGGTAGAGGTCGCAGGTTTGGGAGGTGCTGTCGAAGAAGCCTTGGCAAGTTGCTGCAGTGCATCCTGTGGATGGTACACACTGCAGCCATAGTGCGCCGGTGATGAAGGGAGTGAATGTTTAGGGTGGTGGATGGGGTGCCAATCAAGCGGGCTGCTTTGTGCTGGATGGTGTCGAGCTTCTT
This sequence comes from Heptranchias perlo, assembly GCF_035084215.1. NCBI lineage: Eukaryota > Metazoa > Chordata > Chondrichthyes > Hexanchiformes > Hexanchidae > Heptranchias > Heptranchias perlo. Next base: position 7,825,150 of record NC_090362.1, on the reverse strand, counting down.
GAGTGTTGTTGGAGCTGCACTCATCCAGGCAAGTGGAGAGTATTCCATCACACTCCTGACTTGTGCCTTGTAGATGGTGGAAAGGCTTTGGGGAGTCAGGAGGTGAGTCACTCGCCGCAGAATACCCAGCCTCTGACCTGCTCTTGTAGCCACAGTATTTATGTGGCTGGTCCAGTTAAGTTTCTGGTCAATGGTGACCCCCAGGATGTTGATGGTGGGGGATTCGGCGATGATATTGCCGTTGAATGTCAAGGGAAGATGGTTAGACTCTCTTTTGTTGGAGATGGTCATTGCCTGGCACTTGTCTGGTGTGAATGTTACTTGCCACTTATCAGCCCAAGCCTGGATGTTGTCCAGGTCTTGCTACATGCGGGCTCGGACTGCTTCATTATCTGAGGGGTTGTGAATGGAACTATGCTTTCTGGAATACCTTTTGAATACCTTTTGAAAATCTAAATATACTACATCCACTGGCTCCCCTTTATCTACCCTGCTAGTCAGATCCTCAAAAAACTCTAATAAATTTGTCAAACACGATTGCCCTTTCATAAAACCATGTTGACTCTGCCTAATCATATTATGATTTTCTAAGTGCCCTGTTATTACCTTAATAATGAATTCCAGCATTTTCCCGACAACTGATGTAAGGCTAACTGGCCTGTAGTTCCCTATTTTCTCTCTCCCTCCTTTTTTGAATAGCGGTGTTACATTTGCTACCTTCCAATCCACTGGGACCGTTCTAGAATCTAGGGAATTTTGGAAGATCACAACCAATGCAACCACTATCTCTGCAGCCACCTCTTTTAGAACCCCAGGATGTAGGCCATCAGGTCCAGGGGATTTGTCAGCTTTTAGTTCTATTAATTTCTCCAGTACTTTTTATTTACTAATATTAATTACTTTAAGTTCCTCACTCTCACTGGACCCTTGGTTCCCCACTATTTCTGGTATGTCTTTTGTGTCCTCTACAGTGAAGACAGTAGAATAACTATAACAGAACCCACAGGAATCACAAGCACAGCAACCATGAGCAACTGAGTAACAATCTAACAAGGCATCACAACAGAAACCACAATCAAAATAGAAAGAGCAACAAAGGCTTGAACAACAACAAAAACAAGAAACACATTAAGAACCAAGGTATGAATTCCTGCCACAGTGAGAAACAGATTCAGAACATGGCATAAGCCCCAGCCACAGTGGGAAGTACATTAAGACCCATGGCATAGACCCCAGCCACAGTGGGAAGTACATTAAGACCCATGGCATAGACCCCAGCCACAGTGGGAAGTACATTAAGACCCATGGCATAGACCCCAGCCACAGTGGGAGTACATTAAGAGCCATGGCATAAGCCCCAGCCACAGTGGGAAGTACATTAAGAGCCATGGCATAAGCCCCAGCCATAGAGGGAAGTACATTAAGACCCATGGCATAGACTCCAGCCACAGTGGGAAGTACATTAAGAGCCATGGCATAAGCCCCAGCCACAGTGGGAAGTACATTAAGAGCCATGGCATAAGCCCCAGCCACAGTGGGAAGTACATTAAGAGCCATGGCATAAGCCCCAGCCACAGACGGAAGTACATTAAGACCCATGGCATAAGCCCCAGCCACAGTGGGAAGTACATTAAGAGCCATGGCATAAGCCCCAGCCACAGACGGAAGTACATTAAGACCCATGGCATAGACACCAGCCACAGTGGGAAGTACATTAAGACCCATGGCATAGACCCCAGCCACAGTGGGAAGTACATTAAGAGCCATGGCATAAGCCCCAGCCACAGTGGGAAGTACATTAAGAGCCATGGCATAAGCCCCAGCCACAGTGGGAAGTACATTAAGAGCCATGGTATAAGTCCCAGCCACTGTGGGAAGTACATTAAGAACCATGGCATAAACCCAGCCACAGTAGGAAGTACATTAAGACCCATGGGATAAACCCAGCCACTGTGGGAAGTACATTAAGAGCCATGGCATAAACCCAGCCACAGTGTGAAGTACAGCAGACACCAAGAAATGAACCATAACATAAAATGCAGCAGAATCAAACAAGGGAATTGAAACAGAAATGAGAACCGAAACACCAGGAACGAGAACCACAACAGAAGTTGAAAAGGGAATCAGAAAAAATCATGACCTAAAGAGGAAAAGAAGCATTAGTTATAAACATAGCCAGAGGAACCACAAAAGGAACAACTAAACTTTTCGAATCCACAACCAAAACCACAACCACAACCGAATCTATAGAGAACTTACCATTTGCAAAAATCATTTAGCGCAATTGCACATTATCCCTGAGAAAATCACGGGAGGTTTTTTTTGCGATTTTATATTTCTCTACATTACGACAGTGGCTACAATTCAAAAGTACTCCATTGGCTGTGAAGCAGTTTGGGACGTCCTGAGGTCGTGAAAGGTGCTATATGAAAAGGTGCAAATTATTTCCTTCTTAAATGTACTCTCCCCGACACATTTGACATAAGGCTACTTAATATAACTCAATGCATCATATAGATAAATATTATCCAAATATAGTGATCTAATATTTACTGTCAGAGCTGGCAACACTGGTTAAATGCTGAGAATGACATTTATGATCAGTATGATTGTAAACCTATCTGTGTACATGGATGGACCACTCTATTTTGAAGAGTGACAAAGTCGATTGCATCTGTATAAAATTCCCATCAAATTCCCTTCCCATTCTCTCCCTAAAGCATTGACTCAGGCCAATGTACAATTCCAAGGGCAACAGCCATTCTCTCGTACCTTACCCAAATGGTGGCTCTTTATCTGCACTGGTTAAAGGAGCCTGGAATAGTCCACTATGTTGTTAGAACATAAGAATTAGAAGCAGGAGTAGGCCATTCGGCCCCTCGAACCTGCTCCACCATTCAATCAGATCATGGCTGATCTTCGACCTCAACTCCACTTTCCCGCCTGATCCCCATATCCCTTGATTCCCCTTGAGTCCAAAAATCTATCGATCTCAGCCTTGAATATACTCAACGACTGAGCGTCCACAGCCCTCTGGGGTAGAGAATTCCAAAGATTCACAACCCTCTAGGTGAAGAAATTCCTCCTCATCTCAGTCTTAAATGGCCAACCCATTATGCTGAGACTAAACCCCCTAATTCTAGACTCTCCAAACAGGGGAAACAACCTCTCAGCATTTACCCTGTCTAGCCCCCTCAGAATCTTATATATTTTTATGAGAGGAAAGATTGAGTAGAATGGGCCTATACTCTCTGGAATTTAGAACAATGAGAGGTGATCTCATTGAAACATATAAGATGCTGAGGGAGCTTGACAGAGTAGATGCTGAGAGGCTGTTCCCCCTGGCTGGAGAGTCTAGAACTAGGGGACATAGTCTCAGGATAAGGGGTCGGCCATTTAGGACTGAGATGAGGAGAAATTTTTTCATTCAGAGGGTTGTGAATCTTTAGAATTCTCTACCCCAGGGGGCAGTGGATGCTCAGTCGTTGAGTATATTCAAGGCTGAGATGGATAGATTTTTGGACACTGAGGGAATCAAGGAGTATGGAGATTGAGCGGGAAAGTGGAGTTGAGGTCAAAGATCAGCCATGATCTGATTGAATGGCGGAGCAGGCTCCAGGGGCCATGTGGCCTACTCCTGCTCCTATTTCTTATGTTCTTATGTTCTGATGAAAAGTCATCAACCTGAAACGTTAGCCCTACCTTCCTCTCGCCATAGAGGCTGCCTGACCTGCTAAGTGTTCTCAGCGTTTTCTTTTTTTATTTCAGATTTCCAGCATCTGCAGTATTTTGCTTTTTTGTTTTTGTTGGGAAAGTGTGTAATAGGGAGGTGTGCAAACAGGACCATCAGGAATATAGGAACTTTGGAACAGGAGTAGGCCATTCAGCCCTACGAGGCTGCTCCACCATTCAATTAGATCATGGATGAGCTGTACCTCCAACCCGTCGTTGCTCCATATCTCTTGATACCCTTACCTCACAAAAAACAGTCTTGAAAGCTCCAATTGTTCTCCAGGATCCACAACCTTTTGGGGGAGAGAGTTCCAGATTTCTACTAACCTTTGTGTGAAAAAGTGCTTCCTGATTTTGCTGCCTGAATGGCCTGGCTTTAATTTTAAGATGATATCCCCTTATTGTTGGTCCTCCCACCAGTGGAAATAGTTTCTCTCTATCTACCCTATCAAATCCTTGAAACATTTTAAACATTACCATCAGATCACCCCTCAATCTTCTATACTCAAGGGAATACAAGCCAGGTTTTTGCAACCTGTCCTCATAACTTAAAATTCTGGTGAATCGGCACTGCACCCCTTCCAAGGCCAATATATCCAGAGGTATATATAGAGGTATTCAGAACCATTAAGGGTTAGATAGAGTAGATGGAGAGAAACTGTTCCCATTGGCAGAAGGGTCAAGGACCAGAGGACATAGATTTAAGGTGATTGGCAAAAGAACCAAAGGTGACATGAGGAAAAACGTTTTTACACAGCGAGTGGTTAGGATCTGGAACGCACTGCCCGAGGGGGTGGTGGAGGCAGATTCAATCATGGCCTTCAAAAGGGAACTGGATAAATACTTGAAAGTAAAAAATCTGCAAGGTTATGTGGAAAGGGCGGGGAAGTGGGACTAGCTGGATTGCTCTTGCATAGAGTTGGTGCGGACTCGATGGGCCGAATGGCCTCCTTCCGTGCTGTAGCCTTTCTATGATTCTATGATATCCTTCATGGAGTGTGGTCCCCAAAGCTGAATACAATACTTTAGATGGGGCCTGACAAAGGCTCTGTACAACTGAAGCACAGCTTCCTCCCCTTTGTATTCCAGCTGTGAGTTTCAGCTCCATTTGGAGGCAAGTAAAACAATTTGGCCTCACCGCTGATTATTCGATGTCTGCCTCTCCGAACTCAGTGATCCCCCCAGCCCACTGGCATTTCATTCAACCAGCACTTCAGTCAGCTGACAGACTCAGCTGTTCTATCAATTGTTGGAAATTATTTCAGTTCTGTTTGCGTGTTGGTGGAACAGCTGAGTCATTAAGTGGAGTGAAGTAGCATACAGTTGGGGGAGATGGCCAGGTTGGGTGGTGTGCAGTGAGCTGTTCTGTCGAGGCAAGGGAATGACAAGATTTCAACATGGGAATGATAAGCAAAAGGCCAGGCTTCAAAAACATAGAAACACAGGGTACAAATTAATGAATGCAAAAATTCAGACGAGAATTTACTCTTAAGGACCGAGAAACTAGATAGAAACTGGTGGGAGAGCCAAGAACAAGGAGGTGTAACCTTAAAATTAGAGCTAGGCCATTCAGGGGCGATGTCAGGAAGCACTTCTTTACACAAAGGGCAGTGGAAATCTGGAACTGTCTCCCGCAAAAAGCTGTTGCGGCTGGGGGTCAATTGAAATAGTCAAAACTGAGATCGTTAGATTTTTTTTAAGTAAAGGTTATTAAGGGGTATGAAGCCAATAACCTTTACTTAAAAAATAGATGGAGTTGAGAATGGCAGAATAGACTCGAGGGGCTGAATGGCCTACTCCTGTTCCTATGTTCTGAAAAGGTTCAAATAGACTACAAACCCAGATTGAAAGCTCAAGGAGTTACAGACCTTGAGGAGCTTGTGATTGATGGCTCATTCTAAAGACACTGAATGGAGCTTTAAAAACCAAAAGACTTTGGAAAATAACTTGATTTCCACTAAACACAATCTCCTCAAAGTACAGGAGAAATGAGCTGAAAAGAAGTTGGAAAGTGGTCAAGATGGTCCTGTATGACATTCCAATTCTCCTTTCAATGGCTAATATACAGTACCGCCTGTTCCAACGACCAAGTACAATGATAGCCATCCACATGGTATTGATTTACGATGCAATGTTTTAATGGACCAGTTTTTGTTTTGTTGTTATTGATTTCCTCAGGCTTGGCTCAGTGGTAACGTTCTCACTTCTGAGTTAGAAAGTTGTGGGTTCAAGTCCGACTTCAGCATATAATTTTGGCTGGCATTTCAGTGCAGTACCGAGGGAGAGCTGCACTGTCGGAGGTGTTGTCTTTTGGATGAAACATTAAACCGAAGCCCTTCTGCTCGCTCAGGTGGACATAAAAGATCCCATGGTACTATTTCCAAGAAGAGCAGGGGAGTTCTCCCATTGTCCAGGCCAACATTGAACCCTCAAACGACACGAGCAAAAACAAATTATCTGGTCATTTCTCTCATTGCTGTTGGTGGGAGCTTGCTGTGCGCACATTGGCTGCCACGTTTCCTACATTACAACAGTGACAACACTTCAAAAGTGTCAATAGGGTAAAGTTTCTCTATTGTGCAATAGAGTATTGCAGTGGTTGTATGTTATCTCTGAAAACTGCAGGCAGTGGGGTAGACTGCAAATTAATTTGTGTCTCAGCACATGAAAATTTTTACAAAGAATATGTCTAGCTGGTCATAAAGCATTTTCTGGGCTGGTATGTTTCTCTTTGATACCAAGGTGTGAGCGAATATACAGTACTGCCTATTCTAACTGCCAAGTGCAATGGTTGCCACCCACATGGTATTGATTTACCATTATATGTAGTAATGGGCCAGTTCTTGTTTTGCTGTTATTTACTTATTCTGCCTTGGTCGCACTCTCCTCTCTGAGTCAGAAAGTCATGGATTCCAGCTCTACTCCAGGTCTTGAGGACATAACCTAGGCTGACACTTCAGTGCAGAATTGAGGGAGTGCCCCACTGCTGGAGATGTCATTGTTTGGATGAGATGTTAAATTCACCCCCTCTGCCCTTTCAGGTGGACATAAAAAATATCAAGCTACTATTTGAAGAACAGCAGAGTAGTTCTTCAAATGCTCGTGTCCTGGGTAGATTATCTGGTCATTTATCTCATTGCTGTTTGTGGGACCTTGCTGTGCACAAGTTGGCTTGCCTTGTTTCCTGCATTACAACAGTGACTATACTTAAAAAAGTACTTGATTGGCTGTAAAGTCCTTTTGGAGTGTTCTGCGGCCGTGAAAGATGGAAATTAGTCTGTTAGATTTGAGATGGATTTGATAGCTCACAAGCCAGATGTAAAGTAAATATATATTTAGAAACAAAGCATATCAAACTTCAGGTTGATGAAATAGATTGCAAAACTTCTGACCAAGTATACTTTTACTAGTTAAAATACCAATGGGAATACTAGTATATCCCAGTGATGATTTAACAGTATTCAATGTCTTTCTCTGGCTGGTGAATTTGGAAAGTTCATCAAATCTGCCCTGGATGCCTTAATTAAAGATGGCTGCCGTCCCTGCACGGTAAACGCGGGGTGTGAACATTGTGCGTTACAGCAACGCGTCCGGCAGGAGGTGACACTTCGATGTTTGGTTCCGCGCTTTTGCTGCTGGTTCACGTGATGGTATGAGCGTGTGTAGCAGTGTGTGATGTCCGTGCTGGAAGATGGCGGACGAGGTCGACAGCAGCGGGAGGCGGTTGGGCTCCGGCTCCGATTCCGAAGGGCCGCCGCCCCCCCCCTCCTCCTCCTCCGTTAATCTCACCCGGGGCCCCCGGCTCGTCAGGATCATCAAGTCGGAAACCGGTTACGGCTTCAACGTGCGGGGCCAGGTGAGCGAAGGCGGGCAGCTGAGGAGCATCAACGGGGAGCTGTACGCGCCGCTCCAGCACGTCAGCGCCGTGTTACCGGGCGGAGCGGCCGAGAGAGCCGGCGTCCGCAAAGGAGATCGTATTCTGGAAGTGTAAGTAACCCGGCGGCCGCCGCAGCCCCAACAAACCGGCCAGGGGGGTAGGGGAAGGGGGAAAAACACCGGCCCCACCGAGAAACGAAGCGGGGCTTGGCCGGTTCGCGGGATAATATCAGAGTGGGGTCGCCCGAACGGGGGACTGCGACTGGAGCCCGTGGGGGGGGGTGGGAGAGTCTGGGTTCATGGAGTTAAAGTTGACAGGAGGAGGGCAGAGCGGGGCCGGGAAGATTGCCCGCCCCCTGGGAGAGGACTGCGGTTCCCGAACTCTCAACGAATTCGCGGTTCGGAGCTTCGGACCGGGCTGGGTTGCGGGGAGCCTGAGCCTGTGGGGTCAGTCCCAGTTTGAGGGAGAGGGTGAGAGACCCGACATCTCTTTCAACCTTCCGCCCCCACCAGGAGGAACCTCTTCCCGCCACTTGGCCCCTTGCCCCCCTTTGCCCTTTGCCCCTTGCCCCCCTTTGCCCCTTGCCCCCCTTTGCCCCTTGCCCCCCTTTGCCCCTTGCCCCCCTTTGCCCCTTGCCCCCCTTTGCCCCTTGCCCCCCTTTGCCCCTTGCCCCCCTTTGCCCCTTGCCCCCCTTTGCCCCTTGCCCCCCTTTGCCCCTTGCCCCCCTTTGCCCCTTGCCCCCCTTTGCCCCTTGCCCCCCTTTGCCCCTTGCCCCCCTTTGCCCCTTGCCCCCCTTTGCCCCTTGCCCCCCTTTGCCCCTTGCCCCCCTTTGCCCCTTGCCCCCCTTGCCCCCCTTTGCCCCCCTTGCCCCCCTTTGCCCCTTGCCTGGTTGAATCTTGGGACATTCCCATTCATTGTTCCTGCCTGTAGTAATGTCCACGGCATTGGATATTTTGAGGCTGGAACTTGCAAAAAAAAATGATGAAAATGAAAGCTATAAACTAACCCTGCTCGTAACAGGAGTGAGGCGTCTTAAAATGTGACTCCCGCTTCAGTTGCTGGTAAAATTATTAATATTGCCCGAGATGTTTGTGCGTGATTTATAAGGCAATAACTTCATTGATGATGTAAATGTCCAGAATAAAGCTGAAAGGGTTGCCATTGGAAACCAGATTATTTGCAGTTTCTCCCACTTAGCCATACATATAATAATTATACAATGGTTATGAGACCTCACAAAGATTGATTCCTTCATAATTTAATATGTGAACTATTGGGAAATACTACTCATTTATGTATTACTGATTTATGAAAAGCTATCCTAAAATAATGGAATATCAACGCAGGAGGTGGCTGAAGGAGCTGTCTATTTATTCATTCCCCTGCCCTTTCAGATTTTTCTTTTTTCAAATATTTATTCACTTCTCTTCTAAACGCTACTGTGGATTCTACTCCCATCACAGTTTCTGGCCGGGTGTTCCGTGTCCTAACAACTGTTCTCTGTGCAAAAATAATTAATTCTCCTACCCTCTCCCCCTCCTCCTGTTCTCTTGATGCTCCCCAGTTACTGACAGAAATAATTTTTCACTATTTGCATTAATAAAAAGCCCTACCAGATCTCCTCTTAGCCTTCTCTGTTCTAGTAAAGATTCCCAGTTTCTTGGGGGTCTCATAATCTGTGTTACTATTTTACATTTGCCGTTTTGGTAAACAACAACTTGCATTTATATAGCGCCTTTAACGTAGTAAAATGTCCCAAGGTGCTTCTTCACAGGTGCGTTATCAAATCAAAATTGGCATCGAGCTACTACGTAAGGAGACTTTAGGTCAGGTGACCAAAAGCTTGGGCAGAGGGGTAGGTTTTAAGGAGCCTCTTAAAGGAGGAGAAAGAGAGATGGAGAGGTTTAGGGAGGGAATTCCAGAGCTTAGGGCCTAGACAGCTGAAGGCATGGCTGCCAATGATGGGGTGAAGGAAATCGGGGATGCACAAGAGGCCAGAATTGGAGGAACGCAGAGTTCTCGAAGGGCTGTAGGACGGGAGGGGGTGAGGCCATGGAGGGATTTGAACGCGCGGATGTGAATTTTAAATTCGAAATGTTGCCGTTATCGGGAGCCGATGTAGGTCAGCGAGCACAGGGGTGATGGGTGAACGGGACTTGATGCGAGTTAGGATATGGGCAGCAGAGTTTTGGCTGAGCTCAAGTTATGGAGCCCCATAAGTTACATCAGTTTCTGAATCTTCTCAATCAGAAATGCCCAAATTGCGGCCCGTGCGCCACACGCGACTCTTCAGGACCAGGCAACGCTCTGCTATTTGCGTTTATATTTTTTTATTGGCAGGTTTATCCTGTTTGGATTTTTGAGAGTCTGGAGGTTTGGGAATCACTCCTTTGTCACTGTTGCCTCTTTGAAAGATAAATCCTAAATCAGAATACCAGGAGCAGTTAGTGTTAGTACCTGAGGTATATGCAAATTAATGGGACCGTCTGTTTAAACTTTATATCTACAGCCAAGGCTCAGTGGTGTGCGCCTGTGCAGCCTACAAGGACAAATAGCTTGGACGTTCCTGCCCTATATTGATGTATGAATGCCGTGGCCTATTTTAAAGTATGAGGAGGAGAAAAATTAACCCCACTTGGGCCGCTGTTTTTTGATATTTTTGGGGGTTGAAGGGATATGGGAGCAGGTAAATGTGATTGGGACTACGGTGAAAGAGAGGGAGGGCGAGAGTGATACTCACTGGAGATCTCTTTCAAAGAGCCAGCACAGGCACAGTGGGCCAACTGGCCTCCTTCTGTGCCGTATGATTTTATGACTGTGCTCGTGTGGAGAGTAAATGCCAGCATGGACTGGTTGGGTCGAATGGCCTCCTTCCATGTTGTAATTTCTTTGTATGTGAGTTGGGATAGGGGCATTGTGTTCCCTGTCACCTATTTCACGGGCAAGATGTCCTGGAGACGGAAGCAACAGACTGTTAGGACAGACCCTAGAGTGCACAAAGAAAGGTGGCATGAAGGTGTGTTAACACGTAACAATTTTTTAAAAAACAAGAGGGTCAAGAGCCTTTTGCAAAAGTGCATTTTTTGTAATATTTGTGAACTGTACAAGTTTTCCGGCTTCAGTCCACCGCACCGTGCTGGTTCTTTGGAGAGTCAGATGCCCTCTTTCCCCACTTCTGAAGTGTAGACACTGTTATAACGTAGCAAACACGGCAGCCAATTTGCGCACAGCAAGTCCCCCAAACAGCACTGAGATAAAGGACTAGATAATCTGTTTTATGATGTTGCTTGAGGGCTAAATATTGGCCAGGGCACGGGGAGAACTCCCCTGCTCTTTAAAATAGTGCCGTGGGATATTTTACATCCACCTGAGCGGGCAGACGGGGCCTCAGTTTAACGTCTCATTTGAAAGACAGCACCTCTGGCAGTGCAGCACTCCCTCGGTACTGCACTGGAGTGTTAGCCTAGATTATTTGCTCAAGTCTCTGGAGTGGCGCTTGAACCCATGACCACCTGACTCAGAGGCAAGGGTGTGATCCGCATCTAGACCTCAAAGTACTGTTCTATAATTAGCTGATTCTCCCCCTCCACTTCCTGCGGAGAAGTGGCATGGCTGAGATCAGGATTTCAGAATGTTTGGAATCTGTGTGTTGCTGGGGTTCCAGAGGCTGTGCTTGTGACCTCTGTTATCGGAAGCACAAGTGCTCAATAGTGAGATCCATGAGTAACTGTGAAAGATGTTTTTTTTAAAAAAAACTTCAGTGCGCAGATGTGTCGGTGACCCACAAAACATGCAGCATGTGACCAGAGGTGAGACAAACCCACAGTATCCTCCCCCTGCAGCCAACCCCATTTCAGCTTTGCAGCTGTGGGCTACTCCAACGGCTAATCTAGTGACCTATAACTCTGTACATCTGAACCTTGTCACCTGCTGCACGTAACTCCCCTCATTCTCAACCTTAAAATGTCCTCAGACTGATCTTTCAACCCTCTGTGACTACATGTTGGTCTCTTGTGCTAAATCTATATACATTTTATAAATTCCCTGCTCATCACTGCTATTTTGGAGAAGTTAAGCATGGTAACCGTATTGAGAGAGGGGGTGATCCTGCACCCATAGGTACTGTATATCTGCGATTGAGCGCATATTGTCACATCTGTACTGTAGTTGCATTCTATACCAGCCAGGAGCCAATCTCGCAGAATTGCGCAGCCTGTATCACAAGGTCAGCAACAAGGTTCAAAGTGGAAAAGTAATTTGGAACGAGGAATGGCATTTCCTGAATGTTAATAGGAGGCATTCACTCAGCTGTTCAAATCTGAGCTTCAATTTTCAGATGAAGGAAAATTGTCATGAAAAAGAAAATAATTCTTCCCCCATTTTTGCTCAGCAGTATAAAGGGAATGTTCTCTGATTGGCGGGATGTGACACATGATGTTTCCCAGGGATCTGTACTTGGGTGATGGCTTTTCACCATACATGTCAGTGACTTAAATAAAAGAATAAAGAATTTTATATCCAAGTTAGGAGGCACAGTAAGTCGTGTGGATGGGAGTAGGAAGTTACAAAAGGGCATCGACCAAGTGAGTGGGCAAAACTGTGGCAAATGGAGCCCAGTGTGGGGAAGTTTGAGGTCATCTACTTTGGATCTGCGAAAGCCAAATCGGAATATTTTCTTAACGGTGAAAGGCTAGCAGCTTCAGTTCCTGGAGTAGCATTTGTCAAGGTGTTAGTAATGCACCATTTTGCGGGGCGGACGGGATGGGGTGGTGTGGGGGGAATATTTGTATTAGTTTTTCTAACCTCTCTGCATCTACCTTCAGTTAGGTGGCCTGACTTTCTCTGTGTTCCTGGCTTTTCCCGGCTTTATTCTCTGGGAATAAGTATCACGCTTGAGTGGGAAGGTTAGTTATTGTGGCAAGGACTATTCCTCAGCATGGTCTGTGACTAGTGTGTAGGTGTAATGTATTTACAGTAAGTACATGTTGATATACAGCACTTGAGGTTATGCTGATAGGAAAATATTCCGATTTGTCTTTCTTGATCCGAAGTAAATGACCTCAAACTTCCCCACGTTGGGCTCCATCTGCCACAGTTTTTCCTCAATGCTGCACAGTTTACCAAACCTGTCAGTGTGTGAAGTGTGAACTTGTTTTTTCTCTCAGTGCCTGCGACAGTGACTTTAAATGTTAGCTGACCTAAAACGAAGCAAGAGGAAACAACTGATCACGCACATTGCTTCCCAATTCAATATGAGAATTGTCAGGATCCAGTCATCTGCTGAGAACGGGGGTTAAAGATGACCAGATCCAGAATTCTGAGCAGCCTGATTGTTGGCAGCTGAGTGGTGACTTGGCTGCCTGTCGCCCTGACAACCGGTTCGAGCCATTTCCTGGTGTAGGGGGTCCTCAATCTTATTGAAGTACTCAACTCTGCCTTGTGTTTTAAAAGGCTCCCCTGCCTTTGGTTCAGGAACATTCATTATCTCCATATATCTTGGAATAAACCAGGAGTGTACTTAATTGTGGCGGTGCAGAAATATTACTATGATCCTAAATAGAATGAACTCAAAGGGACTGACGTTGGTGTTCTGTGTGCGTGTGTGTTTGGGAGGGGATGTGGCGTCCAGTATGAGCTCTGTGGAAGGATTGATCAGGCTGTGCTGTGTGAAGTGGTTGCTTCCTGACTGTGCAGCAGGCCACAGACTGTACGTGGACTCACCCAGGGCAGCACGGCAGGGGTTTGGCAGTTCCACTGTGAACCTAAGCACTGACTCTGAACAATCTTCAGTGGAGCAATGCACCAAAAAAAAAAAAATCTGCATTTGTGTAAAACATTAGCATTTAGCAGTTCACCCAAAATCTAGATTTCCAACTGTATTTTTATCAAAAGGAGTTTAAATTGCAGTACTTCGTCCATGAGTGAATTTTTGCCTTTCAATTAAATTCTTTGAGATAAGTAAACGATTGCGCTACTGCTTTGTATACATATTGAAGTAACTACAGGCATATTGAATGAATAAATCATTTTCCACTTGGAATTTGAAGAGTAAAAGGGACCAAAGGAAATCTACGGCAGTTGGCGCCTTTATGCTGGAGGGGCGAGCAGATCATTGACTAAATTATCTTATTGGGATTGAATTGAACTGTTGACCGTCAGTTTGGCTTGATCCACAGAGCAATGGGGTTTGGCATCTCAACTTATCCAATACTGAATCTTCACTAGGCTTTGGCTGCTATCTTTATTTGGCTTCAAATGAAAACGCTCTCAATGAGCTATCCCAACTCGCAGCTCCTCTCTAGGGCAGACTGTTTACGTGCCGTTTACGAATGGTATAACACGCAGCTCCGCTCCCAGAACTCCTGTTAATTCAAAGTCACTCAATGGGAATTATCCGCTAATTCCAATTAAGCAAGTGTGTTTTCCAGTCAAATTCAAATTGTACACAAAAGGGCTACTGTACCATTTTAATGCAATTGATTAATTGGAATTCCTGCGTAATTCAATTTTTTTGACAAAAGAATGACTTTGAATTATTGGAAGTGGACTGTGCCTTCAAATGATTTTATTGTTAATTTATTGGTTGACCTGTGACCTTTCATATTTCTGAAAGTGGTAAAATACTTGGCTATATATAATATACTAACATCTGTGCACACATCTGGTCTACAAGACCTCACTTCCTATTGTCATGTTTTTGTCACATTTTGTGTTGACCTTTTTGCATTATAAATTCCTGTGTCCACATTTATAAAGAGAAATACCCATGTAAACTTGTCACACTAGTACCATTTCCCGCCAGTGATGGTGCTATAGTGCTTAAGTTGTGACCTCCCAGCTGCTCAGCCTGTACTGCAGAGAAAATCCTCCAAGCAACTCTAAATCTCTGCTTCCCAAATTGCCCTACGTTTTGTTATTTAGCTCTAAACAATATAAAATCAAAATGTTACAAAAATAAGGACAGAAGGTATGAATTTAAAATGGGGATTGAATTACGTCTGTTATTTCCCACCCTCCGACTCCCCTTCACCTGAAAACTACAGTTGGTCCCAACTGTAATATCACAGCAGATTGATTAGTAAGTTATAATGTATATTATATGTTAATATATACCATTTCTAAGCAGGTTTGATTGTATATCAGATATTATGTTTGCATCATTCTGATATCAATAAACTAGTCTTTTTAAATTTGCATGCTTTTATGCTTTATTTTCTAAAAGCTTAAATTTCTGCGTAGGACTCACTGCAAAAAGCAAAGGCAATCCTTAGTTCATAGAATCCTACAGCACAAAAGGAGGCCTTTCGGACCATCATGGCTATGCTGGCTCTTTGTAAGAGCTATCCAAAAAGTCCCGCTCCCCTGCTGTTTCCCCATAGCCCTGAAAATTTTTCCTTTTCAAGTATTTATCCTGTTCCTTTTTGAAAGGTACTATTGAATCTGCTTCCACCACCCTTTCAGGCATTGTATTCCAGATCGTAACAACTCGCGTAAAAAAATTTCTTCTCATCTTCTCTCTGGTTCCTTTGCCAATTATCTTGAATTTGTGTCCTCCGATAACTGACCCTCCTGCCAGTGGAAACAGTTTCTCCTTATTTATTCCATTGAAACCCCTCATAATGTTAATTAGAATGTTTAAAAATGTGTGCATGAGAGTGACTGCAGAAAGTTACTAGCTTTCACTGGGAAATTGATATTGAACAGGCACCCAGAAGCTGTTGGGTGTCAGAATTCCTGAATTCACCCTGCTTTAATCCAGTTTGCGCTATCTGGTTATTTAAATATGGCTTATTTCTAACCAAGTGTACTATGTTGGAGTACATAGCTGCTGTGGTGGCTCAGAACACTGCTCTTTCACCTAAAGTATCTTGTTTCGAATCTAGATGGGATGAG
Source organism: Heptranchias perlo (assembly GCF_035084215.1). Lineage (NCBI taxonomy): Eukaryota > Metazoa > Chordata > Chondrichthyes > Hexanchiformes > Hexanchidae > Heptranchias > Heptranchias perlo. The sequence continues at coordinate 7,809,648 of NC_090362.1, read as the reverse complement.
TGCCCTCTCTGTTGTAAGGGTCCCAAAGTAAAACAGGTTTGGTCAGTTTTCAGACTGATCTTAAATGGCACGAATCTACAGCACAAAGCGGCCCATAACTTGGCACTAAATGGGCATTCAGAGAGGCCACAGGGAGGGTTTTTTTTGTGGGAACGAGCTTCCCTTCTGCGACCTGCAATGGGGCATTTACACCTGATCTTGATGCTGACACAGGCTGTAGGGGCTTCCTTCACGTTGACAAGGACTCATGTTCCCAGTGATGGAAAGATTCAGTGCCTTTCTAGTGAATTTATTTGGATGAGAATTCAGCAGTGTCAGGATAATGCCACAACATTTTTAATTGCAGATGTTTGTGATTTTATTGGATTTTATAGTAAATCGAAGAACTCCTGACTGTATTGGACTGCCAACTAATTGTTTTACAAAATGCGGATTACCTCATTTCAAATGTCTTGTTTCTGAAGAAAATCTGAAAAATTGACAGTAAGAACATTTTTTGGGTCATTTTTATACATTTCATGTCTAAAGATCTTGCAGTGACCTTTGCTGACCTTTACTATCCTGGCCTCTATAATGGCTGAGGTGTCTAAATATTTGCATGATAAAGCCTTGGAGTTCACTTGGCAGCTGTCACGATATAAATGCAAGGAAGACTTGCATTTTTATAGTGCCTTTCACAACCTCAAGACGCCCCAAAGCGCTTTACAGCCAATGAAGTATTTTTGAAGTGTAGTCACTGTTGTAATGTAGGAAACATCGCAGCCAATTTGCGCACAGCAAGCTCCCACAAACAGCAATGAGATGATCAGATAATCTGTTTTAGTGATGTTGGTTGAGGGATAAATATTGGCCAGGACACCGGGGAGAACTCCCCTGCTCTTTGAATAGTGCCATGGGATCTTTAAAGTCCAGCTGAGGGGGCAGACGGGGCCTCGGTTTAACGTCTCATCTGGAAGACGGCCACTCTGACAGTGCAGCACTCCCTCAGTACTGCACTAGAGTGTCAGCCTAGATTTTGTGCTCAAGTCCCTGGAGTGGGACTTGAACCCACGACCTTCTGATTCAGAGTGCTACCACTGAGCCACGGCTGACACTGTTTTATCGTGCCTTATCACGTCTCAAATGTCCGAGAGTGCTTCGTATAAAATAAACTACTTAGAATTGGAGTGCAAGTTATGTAGGAAAACACCGCAACCAGTTTGTCTTCATTTGTGGAATCGGCATGCAATCAGCTCGTCAGTTTGAAGTGAAAGAACCAAAGGTCAGATCAACAACTGAAGAAGCCAGGAGGTGAGCTTAACTGAAGGAATAGCTTCTCATTACTGGAAGTAATTGAGCACAATTTAATGCTGGGTCCAGCAATGAAAATACTTTTTAGGGAGAATTTGTTATTCCCTGGAGCCTGAGGCTTTGGCTTAAAGTCAAGATTTACTATTTGCAAATCTGAGGTTTGTATTTATTAAACCGTACTTTGTCCCTAGAGAAAAAGTAGCTGAAGGTTCAGATCTGCATATTGCTAGTCTATAGCAAAAGTCTGGCAGTTCTGGTGCTGTCAGACTGGAGTTATGAGGTATCCTTTCTTCGATTGTTCTGGTAAAGTATAAGTGCGTGGGGGCAGGGGGAAATTACAGACCACTCAGAGATGGGCAACCTTCAGTTTTCTGCCTCTGTGGCGCGCCTCCCCTCCCCCCTCCTCTGTGGCGCGCCTCCCCTCCCCCCTCCTCTGTGGCGCGCCTCCCCTCCCCCCTCCTCTGTGGCGCGCCTCCCCTCCCCCCTCCTCTGTGGCGCGCCTCCCCTCCCCCCTCCTCTGTGGCGCGCCTCCCCTCCCCCCTCCTCTGTGGCGCGCCTCCCCTCCCCCCTCCTCTGTGGCGCGCCTCTGACAGTGCAGCACTGCATCAGTAAATTGAGACTGTTTCATGCCGCCCTGAGATTAACTACAGTTCCTTTGAGTTTGACAGGTATTCCAGGGTCTGGTCGACACACTGCATTAGACACTGGCCTCTGGGATCTGGGTCCAAATTAACCCTGACATTTGGGGAGTAAAGTTGCCCCCATCTGCTAGGCAGTCTAAATCCAGTTTGGAATGGGGACAAATCTGCCCCCTAATTTGGTGCAAAAATTGGCCGCCCCATTCAGGAGTCGAGGGAATTGTGAAGTGCCACACTAGTACAGTATGGGGTGCCCTGTGCCACATTTGTCTAGCAGAGCTGAAGAGTGCGGTAGCCTATATGATTATGGCACTGGCCTAGCAATCCAGAAGTTGCGAGTTCACACCAGAAAAGTAACCACGAAAGTTGGCGGATTGTCATAAAAACCCAACTTGTTCACTAACATCCTTCTGGGAAGGAAACCTGCCACTCCTACCTGGACAGGCCTACACATGATTCCAGTCCCGCAGTACGTGGTTGGTTCTTAATGCCCTCAGGTCAACTGGGAATGGGCAATAAATGCAGCCTTGTCACCGATGCCCACATCCCGAGAACAAATAATCAAAAAAAGTCTAGTTTTACTGCACTTGGGGGTGCTTGATGGGGCAGAGTAGAAGGAGTGTTACTCGGCATTTAACTGTACTGTACCTGATCTAGGAGTGCTTGAAAAGTATTTCCTTCCTCTGCACCCATATCCCTCACCCTGTTGAGCACAACAATTACGTGCATAGGAAATGCAGCACATACAGTGTATTCAACCATTACACCTATGACCAGCATTGATGCAAAAACTGTACTCTGTGCCAGAGACTAAAATTCCCAAGGTAAAATAATGAAGGTCGGATGCTATGGAGCAAATTGTGATCTGCCTGTTTTAGTAAAGGAATTGATCTGAAATGGACTGCACTCTACTGGTACACTCTACGCCTGAGGGATTGGGAGAGGAATTTCCTATTTTTCTCCCCCCCCCCCCCCCCCCTCCCAACCTTGCTTTTTGGCTGTGGGTTTTGTTGTGTTTTTTTGCCTCTCCCAGGAAATTACATGACTGGGAAGGGGAGGGGGAAGAGAGGAGGATGGAGGGAGTGCAGAAAGTGTCTAGTCAAGATGCTCCAGGCATCGATTGTGGAGCAGACTTGACAGTCTTTTCCTTCCCGTCATTTTCATATGTTCGTAATTAATTTTCTACTTCAGGAAACAGCGGGAAATTTTAGAAACTAGAAAGGGCCATTTGACCCAGCAAGCCTTTCCCCCCTCTTAACCTTAATCATACTTGCTGATCTTCAATTCCAAATCTCCACTGGCTCCACCTTGTCCTGCACTAAATCCTTCTCGCCCATCATCTCTGACCTCTGCTGGCTCCTTGTTCCCCCAATGTATTGAATTCAATGTCCTCATCTTCCGTTTACACGTGCCTCCGTGGCCTTGCCTCAATCTACCTCAGAAACCTCCTCCACTCCATTTCCCCCTCGTCCCTCCCTTTCCCCCTCGCACATGTGTGAGAGAGTTGCAGGCAACATTGGCTAGCTGTGGTTGTTGGTGCAGCAGTGGGGAGTCTAGGACTAGGGGACATAGCCTAAAATTAGAGCCAGGACTTTCAGGAGTGAAGTTAGGAAACATTATCTACATGCACAGGGTGGTAGAAGTTTGGAACTCTCTTCCACAAACGGCAGTTGATGCTAGATCAATTGTTAATTTTAAATCTGAGATTGATAAATTTTTGTTACCCAAATGTATTAAGGGATAGGGGGCTAAGGCGGGTACATGGAGTTAGGTCACAGATCAGCCATGATCTCATTGAATGACGCAACAGGCTCGAGGGGCTAAATGGCCTCCTCCTGTTCCTATGTTCCTAATAAAGGATTCTACCCCTAATGCTGTCAAAGCCTCGTGTCAGCTTGTGGTGGAGCCTTCCTCTGGGATGCCCAATTTAGCTGCAACTTAAACATCTTGAAAGAATCGCTGACACCTTGTATCAGCTTGAAGTGCTGTATGTGCTTTGTGATTTATGTGACTCTGTGATGGAGATGTGCACAGCTGGAATGTGGTGTCAGTTTAGGCTCGGGTTGACGCACTTAACTGATAACGATGACCGGGAAGTGACTCCTTTAAAATTCAGAAACATGGCCTGTGCAACTATGGATTGGGTAGTAATACTTATTACAAGTTGATTTTGGCACTGTTGGCATCTGGGGAGTTGAGGGAAGGATTAAACCGTTGTCAGTTGTGGCATTTCTAGAGCAGCTTAGTAACTACAGTACTGGAGCAGTGGGGATCGTCGGAGTGAAGACCAGCTGGTCCATTGATCCTGACCTATACTGGCAGGGTGTGCATTCAGCACACTGTCATCCCAATCTCTTCGCCCCCCCCCCCCACAAGCCATACTATCTAAACGGGGAATTTCTTCGCTGACCCCTGAAGGCGATGGAACAAGTTCCAGGAGACCATGGCGATTTGGGGACACATCCCCCAGCAGCGCGCCCACCTTCTGTAGGAGGTCCTGTTGGTCACTCTCAGGAACTCACCTTTGAATGCTCATAGTCAATCACTCATTGCCTGTGCCAGCAACTTGCCCTAGAGGTCAACAACTCTCTGTGCAAAGTACTTCCTAGTGTCTAACCTGGTTCCACGCTTACGCAACTTGTGTCTCCTGGTCCACCCAAAGCTATTCAGCTCGAATAACTTGGACCAAGTCAAATCCATGCACTATTTTGGCGATCTAAATCAAACCTCCTCAAATTCTACACTTTTCTAGAGTAAAAAGCCTCAGCTTCTTTAGCCTCTTGTGGTACCCAACGGTCCTTAAACTAGATATCAATCTCGCGGCCGTCTTCTGCACCTTTTCCAGGGCATTCAGATAGCCCACCGTGTGAAGGGGCCAAAACAGGACGCAGTTTTCTAGATGTGGCCTGACCAAGACCGTGTATAGAGGAAGGATAATATTTCCATATGTCAGCCATGGTCTAGTGGTAGCACTCTTGCCTCCAAGTCAGAAGGTTGTGGGTCCAAACCCCATCCCAGAGGCCTGAGCACATAATCCGGGCAGTACTGAGGGAGTGCTGCACTGCCAGAGGTGCCGTCTTTCAAATAAGATGTTAAACTGAGGCCCTGTCTGCCCCCTCAGATGGACACAAAAGATCCCACGACTCTATCTGAAGAAGAGCAGGGGGTCCTCCCCGGTGACCTGGCCAATATTTATCCCTTAACCAACATCTCTAAAACAGATTATCTGGTCATTTATCTCAATGCTGTTTGTGGGCAAAAGTAGTTGCCGAGTTTCCTACATTATGGTGATGACACGTCAAAAGTGTTTTGTTGGCTGTAAAGTGCTTTGGGACGTCCTGAGGTCATGGAAGGCACTATATAAATGCAAGTTCATTTGTTGTTTTAAAATTTAATTGTTCTGGCAATACATCCTAATACCCTATTCGCTTTTACAATCACCTCGCGACACTGGTCATGGGACTTCAGTGTCGCATGCTGCATAACACCCAGGTCTTTCTGCTCAGCTGCCTTGAGCTCATAACCCTACATGGTGTACACAATCTTGTGTTAGCAATAAGCCCACATCCAGGGAGGGAAAAAAACTAGAAAAATGTATTTTTTTTTCAAAGCAAAATATCTGGTTTTGTGAAAGATCTGGGAGCAGACAGTTTTGTTCACCAATCACCTCATATCCTAAAGCGCGCTCACTAGAATTCACACTCTTACAGATGGAGCAGAGAATGACTGAATTACCTGTGACCCGATAATGGCTGATAAACCAGCAAGGTGAGATAAAATTGACATTTATTGCGTTATCTGGCGCATTGATTTTTCTGAGTTAGTCAATATGTAGTTTACTTGAGAAACTCTGTTATCTTGTCCTGTAAGAAAGTGGCCTTACTGTAGCTGTAACTGTAGCTTAGTTACAGCAGGACCATGTGTGCCATGAGGTACTTGCTGTGTTCGTGTCCAGCTGCTGGATAACATTAACTCCCTGATCAATTTTTGGCAAACAGATCCTTCCATGCCCTCGTTTTGTGTCAACGATTTTTCAATAGCTGTGTCTTCCTTGCAAGTTTCATGGTTCCCGCTCTATTTAGGTACAGCTTGTCTCTTCTGAATAGCTCCTTCTGTCCTGAAAACAGCCCCAGGTGCTGGCCAAAGTGACATCGTTATTTTTACACCAATTCGACTGCCATTTATTTATATGCTCAGTTTCCATGGTAAACTCCTGCTTTACTAAATGCCAAGTCTATTCGTACTTTGCATCCTGTTGTTGAGTTTTGAGACAATTTTCATATGCATGTCTCGAGCCATTCTTGGACTGTTCCGCATGCTGTTGAGCCCCTATATGGGTCAGCTGCTATATGGGTCAGCGCCAGTGGCTCTCTGCTCCCTTCAGTAGCTCTTCCAATGTCTCCTCAATGCGTGCAGCTCTAGCTCCAAATAACTAGCTGTGTGTGCGTGTTGTCCATGTCACGTGACTATCCACTTGTCTGAGCGACAACAATCTCCTTGTGTGTTTCGATCTGCATCCTGTGTTGGATTTATATAGGATATTGTCATATATCCCTATTGCCCTTATGTGGAGGTATTATAGGATATTATCATATATCCTTGACCTCTGATACAAGTTCGAGGACTAGGAAACATGGAAATGTTTGGTTAATATTCTTTATTAAATTAAGTCAATGAGATAATAAAACACAATCCCTTACATGTAGTTTATATGAGATAGGTACCAGTTATAACATTATAACTCATGTACCAGGGTCTCCTTTAGGAGATGGAAAGCATGTCGTCTTGACTTCTTGCGCTAGCCTCAGCAAGACAAGATGAAGTCCCCAAGGAACTCCAGTGCTTGTATATGTTTAATTGCATCCTCCTAACGTAATGCCATTGTGTCAGTGTTCTAACTACATCTGGTTAATCTCCTTTCAACGAGTCTGCGCAATAACATCTGTTATTAAATCTGTAAACATCCCATAGCGAATATGCCACTGGCCTTTGATTTTCTCAATAGATCCTTTCTAGTGATGACCTAAATTACCCCAGAATTTGCGTACTTATAATCCAAAATAAATCCCCTTTTCGACGCAAAGTCGGAGGATGTCATACTGAAACTCCAGTTTTCTTATCTGCTTATACCTTGAGTTTTTGGTACAGTTTTGCTCATTGAGATACAAGGGAAATGTTTAAGCCCTGGAGGTGGTGCAGAGGATTACGTTATGAGTGAAATACTGGAGTAACTTTCACTCCGCAGCCCTAAATGGAGGTGACTGAAAACCAACCTCGTAAGGTGGTGACCGGTATAGAAAAGGTAAATTGGGCGCAGGATAATCCAAGAGAGTAGGACAAGAGGACCCAGGTTCAAACAGGTGAAAGAGAGATTTACGACTGGTGAAAGGAAGTTCTTCACACTTGAAATGACCTTCCTGATAGGATAGCAGAGGCACAAATTTTGTAATCATTTAAGATACAACTGGGTGCAAAATGGGGGGTGGGGGGGCAGGGGTGGGGACTGTGGGCCTTTCTAGATCAGAGGTCAATGAGCCTTGGCAATCCAGCCAATGAAACCCAGGCAGTTCTGTTCTATTTCCACTTTGATCACTTGTTGGTCTGTCCTGTTAGAATTTTGTGGACCTGGAGGTTTAGAAAACGCCTTTCTTAGTGCCGTTGCCTTGTTGGTGGGTAAATCCTAAATCAGAACACTAGGATCTGTTCGTATCAAAAGTTTCAGAGATCCAAATCAATGGGATGAACGTTACATTAATCTTTATTTGTGGCCTCCGAGGCTCCGTGGTGTCCATCTAAAGCTTGGACGCTCCGAGATGGAGGGGCTGAATTGGTCTGAGTGGCTTCCGTCGTCTATATTTATCTTGTAATCATTGGATTAGCTAAACTGTGTGTGATTATTTCATAATCAAACGTGTCCCAAGAGCCGTGTCATGGGATTGAATCAGCTGATCCTTTTTTTATACTAAGTGTATGTGGATGACATCATTGGCTGTCAGTGACTGGCCTGACCAGACTCGCACTCTAGGGTCCTCATTCAGTTGTGTTGATGCTAGACTATCAGACCTCAGGGTATTTAGCCATCATGAATATTTGACAACAGATGATGTATAAATAAATGAGCTGTCTGACGAAGAGAGTGGTTTCCAAAAAGAGTATTCACCCTTTACACTCATCGAAGTGTTCTGGCAGTAAAAATCATACTTTACGTCAAAGCTGGCTTGGCAAAGATGCTGTGTATATAAAAAAAAATGGCACAGTCTATGAGCGTAAAGCTGTTGATGTATCGCTCAATAAATGCCTTGCTTGCGAATGTCACACTGCAAATTAGTGACGGCTGTTATCCCAAATAAGGTTTACTACACAGCACTGGACCCTCATGTCTATCTCTAATGCACTGTCGCCCTGGAAAAATCTTTTCTTCCCTTTGTGAAAGTCGCCTCTTCCTCTCACATCCTGCGCTATTCAAGTTACACAATGGCCTTGTGCCGAGCTGGCAAGAGATGACTCATCAGTGTTAAAAACCATACTGGCACGAGGTTCTTAGTACGTGGAACACTTCTCCCTGTTTGCACCGAGCGTCATTATAGAGCCTGGGTTAAGTGCGAGGTGTTGCTTCCGTCTAACCTGTGCCGACCACCGGCCCTTCGCTGACCCTACAGCAGGGCCCCTTTTTGCAATCGTGTGACAGCTTGATTTCTCATAGCAACGTTCTTTTACAAATCCCTAGTCACTTTATTTGGCCCTAACTTTCTAAAGCTTATGTTTGTTTCTTTTTGCCTGACTCTTATGGAGACATTACTATTCTTAAGATTTTCCAAACTGGCCTGCTGAGAAATCCGTACAGGTAAAGTTTGTGTTTGCCTGATATGGAGTGTGTGCACTCCTTGTAGAGAACTTAACCTACGTTCAGAGAGCAAGTTGGCAAGAGGCAAGGCTTGGGGACTCCCAAGCATGCACGGGGTACCACTGGAATTTAACCAGCTGCAACCACACAGCCTACAAGCACAGCGTATTGATGCTCAGTTTGGGTTCTGCCAGGACCACTCTGCTCCAGATCTCATTACAGCCTTGGTCCAAACATGGACAAAAGAGCTGAATTCCAGAGGTGAGGTGAGAGTGACTGCCTTTGACATCAAGGCAGCATTTAACCGAGTGTGGCACCAAGGAGCCCGAGTAAAATTGAAGTCAATGGGAATCAGAGGGAAAACTCTCCAGTGGCTGGAGTCATACCGAGCACAAAGGAAGATGGTAGTGGTTGTTGGAGGCCAATCATCTCAGCCCCAGGACATTGCTGCAGGAGTTTCTCAGGGCAGTGTCCTAGGCCCAACCATCTTCAGCTGCTTCATCAATGACCTTCCCTCCATCATAAGGTCAGAAATGGGGATGTGCGCTGATGATTGCACAGTGTTCAGTTCCATTCGCAAACCTCAAATAATGAAGCAGTCTGTGCCCGCATGCAGCAAGACCAGGACAACATCCAGGCTTGGGCTGATAAGTGGCAAATAACATTTGTGCCAAACAAGTGCCAGCCAATGACCACCTCCAACAAGAGAGAGTCTACGCACCTCCCCTTGACATTCAACGGCATTACCATCGCCGAATCCCCCACCATCAACATCCTGGGGGTCACCATTGACCAGAAACTTAACTGGCCCAGCCACATAAATACTGTGGCTACAAGATCAGATCACAGGCTGGGTATTCTGTGGCAAGTGACTCATCTCCTGACCTCCCAAAGCCTTTCCACCATCTAGAAGGCACAAGTCAGGAGTGTGATGGAATGCTCTCCCCTTGCCTGGATGAGTGTAGCTCCAACAACACTCAGGAAGCTCGACACCATCCAGGACAAAGCAGCCTGTTTGGCACCCCATCCACCACCCTAAACATTCACTCCCTTCACCACCAGCGCACTGTGGCTGCAATGTGTACCATCCACAGGATGCACTGCAGCTACTCGCCAAGGCTTCTTCAACAGCACCTCCCAAACCCACGGACAAGGGCAGCAGGCACATGGGAACAACACCACCTGCACGTTCCCCTCCAAGTCACACACCATCCCGACTTGGAAATACATCGCTGTTCCTTCATCGTCGCTGGGTCAAAATCCTGGAACTCCCTTCCTAACAGCACTGTGGGAGAACCTTCACCACACGGACTGCAGCGGTTCAAGAAGGCGGCTCTCCACCACCACCTTCTCAAGGGCAGTTAGGGATGGGCAATAAATGCTGGCCTTGCCAGCGACGCCCACATCCCATGAACGAATAATAAAAAAAATGTTCCCACTGCATGTCAAGCTAGGACCACCATTGGCTTGCATGATCACTTGGGGCCGAGTGTGAAGATTCCCAGCCTGCACTGACAGGTCTATCTCTCGGGTGCCACTAATGAGTCTGGCCGGCCTTCTGTACTGTGGACCTGCTCGGCTCAGGTATCGGATTTGGGTCTGCCAGAGGGTTGCAATCCTCCATCGCCAGATCTACCCTGGGGACCTTGTTTATGTTGGGTAAATAAGCACATAAATTTTGAAGCAACTGATTAACACTGTAGGTAGTTCATTCAACCATTTTGTTGCACAATTAGAGCAAGTCATTTGGCAATGGTAATGTCACACCGTTGGTGGAAGAGCCTTCAGCTGTTGCAATACTGTTCTTTGGAATGCCCACCCTACACATCCATCTTTCTCTCTCTCACTCATCCGTCCCTTTCCGAAACTTTAAGACCCTTTGACCTATCTTTGTCACCCATCCCAATCTCCCTTCCGAGCTCAGTGTCTAGCTTTCCTTGTGTCTATTTATGAAGGGGCTTGGCATGTTTCTTTACGTCAAAGGCACGATATAAATGAAAGTAGTTGACTCGCTGTCCGAGTGTTACATGTTTGCATAATAAGACCCGGAAATGAGCGATAACAAACGACTTAATAATCAAGGTGCTTCTTTCCTGACTATTTTGACTGTAATTACCTTGTATCATTGCTGGTGAGAAAAGTGTATATAGGATGTAACTCTTTCCAGCTTGCTTATTACATATCGTTAATTTCCCTTCCCCTCTCATCATTTTGTCTAGGTATTGACATGGGCAATGTGTCACAGGTTATCACTGTCTGTGCTTTTTCGGAGATTTTTGTATGACATATTTGTCTTGTGCTAGTTGAGAAATCTGACCACTTGTGGGATGGAATGTTGTATACCGTGGTGGTGCCTCAGTTACACACTTTACTCCTGCCATTGTTCCTGTGCTATAGAACACACGATGTATACGGATGAATTATTGACTGTCTAAAACACTTGAACTGCAGATTTGCACCAGTTGACCCAACCCACAGGGATTACTTCAACAGTATTTAAAAATGTAAAAACTCCCACCTCCTCCCATTGATTGTTTTTATCTAGTGCTATCATGTGTTTCATCCAGATAGACAGAGCACTTGCGGATCTCTCGTAGTTTCAACTGAAAATCAATAGCCAGTGCGTGTGTTGGGTAATTTAAGCCCGTCAGCCCTGGAGAAGGCATTCAGAGGCCTTCATTGGCCATTTGGATTACTAGAGCTGAATGTACTCCAACTGGGGCTGAAACTAATAGAGTTCTAACTGTTAGCACAGCAAAGTCTCAAAGACCGTTTCGACAAGCCAAGTAAAGGTTGCTCTGTGATGTGAAGTTAGATGTGGTGGAAATTGAAGTGTGCCATTCACTTGGGAGACAGCAGACTTGAAGAGCAGGTTTATGTATATCAGCACTTGGTCCTTAGCAGGTCAGGTTGTATTCTAATATTGAGGTGTGCAGTAACCGAGATTAGTCAGATAAATGCGTGTTGACAAGCATGGCATGTTGGAGCAGTTTCCCTTTGAACGCTTACTGGAAGGTTGCTGCAGGCTCCAAAGCTAAGATTGCTGATAGCAAACTTCTAATTAGTAATCTACCCTGAATTCAAATGAACACAGTCAAAGATTTGATGTACCTTGTTGCAGTGTCCAACTTGTATTACTGTCCCTGTTTTCAGTGTCTGATGGGGGCAAATCGTATTTGGTGCCCCTTACAGTGGAAGAATGTATTTGAAGAGAAGAGAACATTATAATTTTAAGTGGATTTAAGGTAGGTTTTACGACTTTTGAACACCGGTTTCAGTGATCCTAATCCAAGTCGCTGCATCATTCTATACCTCAGTATAGGGGAGCCTATGCTGCTGCCTTGGGCTGCATAGTTCATATTGTTGAACTTCAGGGTCCCATGTCAAGTTTAAATCCCTGTTCCCATTGATTTCCATATGTCTCTCGTTGCTGACGCTGACAGATCAGGGTGTTAACTGTGGTTTAGTGGTAGCACCCTCGCCTCTGAGTCAGACAGTTGTGGGTTGAAGTCCCACTCCAGAGATAGGAGCACAAAATCTGGGCTGACGCTCCAGTGCAGTACTGAGGGAGGTGTTCCACTGTGAGAGGTGCCGTCTTTTGGATGAGATGTAAAAGTTCCCATGACACTATTTCAAGGAAGAACAGGGGAGTTCTCCCTGTTTTCTGGCCAATATTTTGTCCCCCAACCAACATCACTAAAACAGATTATCTGGTCATTTACCTCATTGCTGTTTGTGGGACCTAGCAAATTGGCTGTTGCTTTTCCCTATAACAGTGACTACACTTCAAAAAGTACTTAATTATCTATAAAGAGCTTTGGGACATCCTGAGGCCATGAAAGGTGCTATATAAATGCAAGTTCTTTCTTTCTAGCTAAACCAACCCAAGTATTTAATATATTGGATAAAATTGGAGAGGGAAACATTTATAATTGATATGGTAACTAGAATAGAGAAGTGCCTTGGGTTTGGACATGACTAGAAACTTAATATTTCTATTTATAATATTTCATGAGAGATAGGGAGGACAGAAAGGGGGTGAGTTTGCAGTATTAATAAAGGATTCTATCACAGTGCTGGAGCGTAAGGATGTTCTTGGGGATTGTGTTAATACAGAGTTTGTATCGATAGATTTAAGGATTGGGTAGAGAAATTAAAATTCTTGGTGTGCAGAACTGACCACTGAACAGTAGAGTTAAGGTAAAGGGGAGATTTGTCGACTGTTGAGAGAGAGATGTAAAAACAAGGCATTTATACAGGGTGATTTTAACTATCTTAAGATAGAGTGGGATAAAGGTAATATATGTGGTCAAAGTGGGGAATCCATTTTAGAATGAATCTAAGACTGCTTCCCATATCAGTATGATAGTCCAGCGAGGAAAGAAGCATTCCTTGATCTAGCTTCGGGAAATGAAGTGAGGCAAATGGCTGATGAGAGCAGGAGAACAATATGGAAACAGCATAATTAAGTTCAATGTGAAAATAGAGACGGGTAGTCCAAGAGTGCTTGACCAGACAAACTCATGGTTCAGTGAGATCTATCTGGCCTGAATTAACTGGGCAGAAAAGTTTTCAAATAGGTTGACAGATCAGTAAGGGACAGTCTTCACATGCGATGGATAGAGTACAGAATGGATACATTGTAAAGTGAAGAGGGACTGCATTAAAGCATGGAGCTCTGAGTATAAATAAATGAAAATTAAACAAACTTAAAAGGAAGGCAGATGTTTAAACTAGGGTTAACGATACTGACGAAAATCATGAGGAATAAGGAAAGTGTATTGGGGTGGCAAAAAGGGAGATTAGAAGAAAGAGAACATGAAATGAAGGCTAGCAGGTAACATGAAAGGACATAGGGTTTTTATAAGCATATCAAAAGTAAAAGTAGAGTTAGGGTAGGATTGCTTCGGGAAATTCAGTTGTGTAGAATAGATATGAAATAGGTATCTTAGTTTTTACAATTGATGGAAATGAGTGTGTAGATGTACTGGAGGAAGATATAGATAAGTTGTTAGAGATAACTTTAGAAAAGGAAGTGGCCTTGATAGCTCTACCCGAGGCTGTTGAAGAAAGTCAGAGGGGAGTCAGCAGAGGCTCTGCCCACAATTTTTCAATCATGCTTAGGTTGTGGGACTGGAGAGCAGCCAATGTAAAACATCTGTTCAGAAAGGGAGAGAAGGGTTAACTGCTAACTACAGACTAGTTGGGGGGCAAACTCTTAGAACCCACAATTTCAAGATCAAATTTGGTGAGTTTTAAGAAATGTATCTGTTAATCAAGGACAGCCAGCATGGAATAAGTACAAAACTAATTTTCATGTATGTTTAAGTCTCATTTAAAGTAATTTATTGTAACAATAGTTTTTATTGGGATTACTATGATGTACCAGTATGAGACAAAGAATGTTTAAAATCTATAGTTGTTATAAAAAGCAGAATAATTTTATTACATTGCACAGCATTATCTGGTAAAGCATGAGGAAGGAAGATTATAGTTTAAACCAAGACAATTAGTGTCTGCAATTATGTTGAATTAATGTGTATAAAATCTTATTTAGGTGAATTAATTGGTATGTAAATGGATATAGAAATTCAGTTAATTTCTAGAAATAGCTGATTTATTTTTGGTTAGAGGTTTTGTGCGTGAGCTGCACGGAATGCATGTGTGTGTACACATGTTAGTGATCTGGACAGAATGTCTGTGTACATGCGTGTGTGAGCTGCACCGTGTACATGCGTGTGTGAGCTGCACCGTGTACATGCGTGTGTGAGCTGCACCGTGTACATGCGTGTGTGAGCTGCACCGTGTACATGCGTGTGTGAGCTGCACCGTGTACATGCGTGTGTGAGCTGCACCGGTGTACATGCGTGTGTGAGCTGCACCGGTGTACATGCGTGTGTGAGCTGCACCGGTGTACATGCGTGTGTGAGCTGCACCGGTGTACATGCGTGTGTGAGCTGCACCGGTGTACATGCGTGTGTGAGCTGCACCCGTGTACATGCGTGTGTGAGCTGCACCCGTGTACATGCGTGTGTGAGCTGCACCGGTGTACATGCGTGTGTGAGCTGCACCGGTGTACATGCGTGTGTGAGCTGCACCGGTGTACATGCGTGTGTGAGCTGCACCGGTGTACATGCGTGTGTGAGCTGCACCGGTGTACATGCGTGTGTGAGCTGCACCGGTGTACATGCGTGTGTGAGCTGCACCGGTGTACATGCGTGTGTGAGCTGCACCGGTGTACATGCGTGTGTGAGCTGCACCGGTGTACATGCGTGTGTGAGCTGCACCGGTGTACATGCGTGTGTGAGCTGCACCGAATCAGTGATTTGTGATCTCCAATGGTGCAGTTCACAGTCAGATTATACACGTTTTGTATGATCAGGAATACTATACCATCTAATGCAGAGTGGATTAGTCTACTGGAGAAGTGGAGTTCTGTCCCTTTAAGGTCACAAAGGCTAATTGTTAAGCAAATGGATCCTCAGGTGATTCACAATTTAATTGTCTGAACAGGAAATTTGGCACATTGAATCCGGAGCCTGCGGTCACTCAGTTCAGTGAGTTGGAACGGCCCCCTCAGTGTGCAGCTCCAGCGGAGAAGCAGACAATATTTCACACTTGTTTTGTATCTGTTATGAAGGGTGATGTCTGTGCACGCAGAAGTACTGTTTTTAAATATTTTACATAATATTGGAGCAGGGGAGTCATCCCCGGTGTCCTGGCCAATATTTATCCCTCAACCAAGATCACTAAAACAGATCATCTGGTCATTATCACATTGCTGTGTGTGGGATCTTGCTGTGTGCAATTTGGCTGCTGCGTTTCCTACATTACAACAGTGACCACATTTCAAAAAGTAATTAATTGGCTGTAAAGCACTTTGGGACGTTCTGAGGTTGTGAAAGGCGCTACATAAATGCAAATTCTTTTTATAAAGTTTGAGGTGACGTTGCTCTGTGGAAAGTCAGATAAAAGAAAGAAAGACTTGCATTTATATAGTGCCTTTCACGACATCAACTCGTCCCAAAGTGCCTACAACTGAAGTGCCAGCTTAGATTTTGTGCTCAAATCTCTCGAGGGGGACTTAAACCTACAACCTTTTGACTCGGGTGAGAGTGCTACCAACTGAACCAAGGCTGAATAGATGATTTGCTATTTTAAGGCATCCCTTATAATGCGCAATCTGTTCTGCTACGGTGGATTTGTGTTCCTTTTAAGGATACAAAGTCTAATTGTGAATTAAAGAGACGTTTAGGTCACTCAGAGTTCAATTGTTTATTCATGGAACTTTGCAGATTATCAAGTGTTCCTGGGTTTCAGCGCTGGGTCAGAAAAAACTAACGTTAAATAACTGGCTTTTTTTTAAAAGATAATTTTACATTCTGCAACAAATTGTAACATTACATCATTGGCAGATCGCCTGTGGAGTTGCTTATGGAGAGTCAAAGGATGCTGTGTAGGGGTGTTATCAAATTGTAACCATGAAGGTGTTACAGGAAACGTGTGACACTTACAGGAAGACTTAATGTACTATAGATTGGAACATTTCCTGTGGTATTGCTCACAGCTAGTATTGGGTGTGGAGCAGCTTTGTGGTGATTAAGTACTGACCTGGTCTGTGCCTTTGAGCCGTGATGGATGAAACTGAGAGAGAATCGCAAGAAACTAACCACATTTGGTGCAGCGAGCTGCTCGTGGTCACGGAAATTTCCCGGAGGAACAAGCAATTGTTTGAGGCAAATGAGAAAAATGTATGTACTCATTGCAGAACGATTATCTCCACAGTCACTTAATTGGAATATTTAGTAAATATTGGATTGGAGAGGTATTAAATTATTGAAATGAGAGTTTTGAGTGCTGCAGAATTAGAGGTCAGGAATCCAAGTTGCAGGTTATGGAGAGTACAGTGAAGTCGGCCATGGGGTGGGGTGGCCGGGCTGGGAGACAGAGGCGGGGGAGCGATGGGGGTCGGGAGAAAGAGGCGGGGGAGCGACGGGGGTCGGGGGCAGCACCAGATAAGAAATTGGGCAAGTTGAAGTCTAGCTGGGAGCGCGGGTTTCGGGAGAAGTATAAAGAAAATGAAATGTCAAGTACAGGGAGGAATGGGATCAGTGAAAGGAACTTGGAGAGAATGAACGAGAAATGCACGGGTTTAGTATCATGGAATCCTACAGCACAGAAGGAGGCCATTTGGCCCATCATGCCTGTGCTGGCTCTTTGAAAGAACTATCCAATTAGTCATGCAAGTTTTTCCTTTTCAAGTATTTATCCAATTCCCTTTTGAAAGTTGCTACTGAATCTGCTTCCACCAACCTTTCAGGCAGTGCATTCCAGATCGTAACAACTCACTGCGTAAAAGAATTTCTCCTCATCTCCCTGCTGGTTCTTTTGCCAATTACCTTAAATCTGTGTCCTCTGGTTATTGACCCTCCTGCCAGTGGAAACAATTTCTCCCTATTTACTCTATCAAAATCCTTCATAGTGAGAGGGACTAGAAGGACGATCACAGATATGAGCAGCAGGGAAGGGTGGTGTGTGGGAACAGTGGAGCATTGTGCTTACTGGGGATTGGGAGTGGAATGACCCAAATCGAGGTGGTTTAAACTTTTAATTCCCATAATTGTAATCATTGTTTAAAAACTTTGCTGTGCTTACAGCTAGCTGCCATCTTCAGTGCATTACTGAGGAAATGCTGTATTGTCTGTTTGTTCAGGCAGATGAGAAAGATCCCACAGAACTATTTGAAGAAGGCTAATGAGCATCTTAATGGAGGAGAGCGAGGTATAGAAAGAGAATTCCAGAGCTTCGGGCCTAGATAGCTGAAGGCAAGGCCGCCAAGGGTGGAGCGAAGGAAATCAGGGATGCGCAAGAGGCCAGAATTGGAGGAACGCAGAGATCTCGGAGGGTTGTAGGGCTGGAGGAGGTTACAGAGATCGGGAGGAGCGAGGTTATGGAGGGATTTGAGAACAAGGATGAGAATTTTATATCTCAAGTTGTTTCATCTCCATTTCGTCCCCTTCCTTCCTTTGGAGGAATGTCTAGTCTTCACGCTGTCTGCCTCCCCTCATCGGGTGGGTCAAATCAGAAACCTGAAGTGGAACGTTGCCAGCATGGGGCCGTATCCTACCGTATTAAAGGTGTCCCACACGGCAAGTGTAACCTGGCCCTTGGAGTTCCTGCTAGTTCTGTGCATAGAGATGACTTCTGCAACTTTGGACTTCACCTCTTTTAAACTTCCCAGGTCTGAAAGACTGGAGAAGGCAGCTCCCTGTTTGGTGGATTTTGACTGGTCAGGAAGTAGCCTTTACCAATTCCCCAGGCCTGGGAACTTACAAGGCTTAAAAGAGAGGGGAAGGATGGTTGTCAGGGAGGGGTTCTTGCTTTTTTTTTGTATGGAAGTTTTGATGCATCTGGGAGTCTTATTTTCTGTGGGTGGGAGGTCTCATTTTTTTGTTTGGGGGAATCATGCATTTTTTATATATGGGAGGTTACATTACTACGTAATCATGTACTCACTGGTTTTGACCTGTGTCTGACCCCTGACTCCGAAAGGTTGGACGACCCTACCATATGGTCACCCGAAACTGTGCTGTAACTTCTGATGGTCCTACAAGATTAGTTCTATTGCGGGCACTGGTTGAACTGGGTCAGCCATCCCTGAGGACAATATCGTCTTGAACCCCTGGAGTCCCAGATGTTCCTTGCAGTCTGAGATAAATAAGAATTGTATTGGGAGTTGAGCTGAACATCATTATTTTTAAGAACTTTTGTAGCTGTAAGAAGCTAAGTCTATAATGTCACATTTAATCCCTTGTTCTGTGAGAGATGCAATGGGAGAGCCTTTGGGACCAGGTTGGCTGCTTGCCAAGTCAAAAGCATCAACAACGGCAAGATTTTTACTTTTCCTTCAGCCTTTAATTTTTCCCCCTTCCAGTCCAATGGTTCCAATGAATCAGTGGACCAGTCCTGTGCTCGGACTGAAGGCCCGATTCAGATAACTATGTATTAACCGCCATGTTGCTTTAAACAGTGCTTCCAGGACAGCGGCAGTCTCGTTCCAACTTCAACGTGAAGCACTGTTGGTGGTGCCGTCTTTCGGATGAGACGTTAAACCGTGGCCCCATCTGTCCCCTCAGGTGGATGTAAAAGATTCCATGGCACTGTTTGAAGAAGAGAAGGAGCATTCCCCCGGTGTCCTGGCCAATATTTATCCCTCAACCAACATCACTAGAACAGAATATCTGATCATTATCTCATTGCTGTTTGTGGGATCTTGCTGTGCGCAAATTGGCTGCCGTGTTTCCTACATTACAACAGTGACCACACTTCCAAAGTACTTTATTGGCTGTGAAGTGCTTTGGGACATCCTGAGGTCATGAAAGGCGCTGTTTAAATGCAATTTGCTATTGTTATTGAGCCTCCTGTAAATCAATGTTGCCATAAAAACCTTTGATGGGGTAGACAGAAAATGTTTCCATTTGTGGGGGAGACCAAATCTAAAGGTCATCAATATAAGCTCGTCACTAATAAATCCATTAGGGAATTCAGGAGAAACTTCTTTACCCAGAGAGTGATAAGAACGTGGAACATGCTATCACAAGGAGTTGTTGAGAGAAATAGCGCAGATGCGTTTAAGGGGAAGCTAGATAAGCACATGGGGGAGAGAGGAATAGAAGGGTATACTGATATGGTTAGATGAAAAGGGGTGGGAGGAGGCTTGTGTGGAGCATAAATGCCAGCTTGGGCCAAATGGCTTGTTTCTATGCTGTCGACTTGATGTAACTCGATGTAAAGTCGATATATCTGAGGCTGCAGCTACTAGCCGGTGTTCCGATTTACGATTCATCCACCAAGAAGCACTAAGAACTGCCCTTTCCAAACCTGCATGCCCACAAAATTCAAACAGGACAAACTAGCTGGCTGCAAATATATGTGCAAATGACATTGAGTTGCCTGGGCTTCGCGAGTGGGATTGCCAGCAATTCTGGGCTGGTTATGGGTCATGGTTTATAGACAGTTTCCTGAGCAATATAGGAAATTTCCAAGAGCTGGGAGATTTGCCAGGAGTGAGGGTTTCAAGCTGAACAGTTCTGGAGCCCTTTCTGGAATCTGGGTAAATAATCAGACGGAGAACTTGTGTTGACCTCAGCCTGGGACTGAGATACCCTCAATACAGTGCACTGACTGTGGAAATATTGAGAAAGTGAAATGAACTGAGTTTACCAGGTCAGGAGCTAGAATTGTGTCTTTTAAAACTAGAGACATTTATATTCCATCCCAAGAAGTTTTTAAAAAAAAAATGTAAACATTATCGATTTTCTCTTTTTTTTGTCTGAAGTCTGTGTCTCAATTTTTGCCTCTCTCTCTCTTCTGGTCGGCCTACCACTTTGCACCCTCCGTAAACTTGAGCTCATCCAAAACTCCGCTGCCCATATCCTAACTTGCAGCAAGTTATGTTCACCCATCTCGCCCTCTGCTCGCTGATCTACTTCGGCTCCCAGTCTCCTTTGGGACATGCTGAGGTTGTGAAAAGCCGCTATATCAATGCAAGTCTTGGCACGTTTTTCTACGTTAAAGGCGCTATATAAATCCAAGTTGTTGTGAATGCCGGGTGCCGTGTTTCGTATGCCTGTCTCCTGCAATCCAAACTCGAATTGAGCCAGTACAAAAGAGGCTTTAGACTTCCCTTTGAAACTGATGGTGAGTAATCGAGGCAGGTAACACGAGCCGAGTGGTATATCTCGCCTGGTCTCTGAGGAGCATTTCTCTGAATGATCAAAATGTGGATCTAGGGCAAAATAACCTGCAGCAGAGTTGGCCTTAAGCTGCTTAACGCTGATTCATCAGAACACACGACTGGAACTTTGTTCCTCACTCGATATTCCCTCTGGATCAGCTGAGTTTCTGACTCTCGCCACTGAGAATCTTAATGCACCTGGAGCCTGCCTGGGAAATGGTCACACGTGGGCAGGGATACACACTGCCTCGACACTCAGCTTAAATAAAAGTTGACTTCGCATCGTTAGATAGAATTCTAACGGTAGCTGTTTCACTATTGCCAAAGAAAGAAAGACTTTTGTACAGCGCCTTTCACAACCTCCGGATATCCCTAAGTACTTTACAGCCAATGAAGTACTTTTGAAGTGTAGTCAGTGTTGTAATGTAGGAAACGTTGCAGCCAATTTGCCCACAGCAAGGTCCCACAAACAGCAATGTGATAATGACCCTGTTTTAGTGCTGTTGGTTGAAGGATAAATATTGGCCAGGGCACCAGGTTCCCTTGCTCTTCTTTGAAATAGTGTCATTATCTTTTATGTCCACCTGAAAGGACTGACGGGGCCTTGGTTTAACATCTCAGCTGAAAGGAGGCACCTCTGGCAGTGCAGCACTCCCTCAGTTCCGCACGAGTGCCTGCCTAGATTTTGTGCTCAAGTCTCTAGAGTGAGGCTTGAACTCTTGACCTGAATCAGAGACCAGCATGCTACCACTGAGTCACTGACATAAGTGCGTTTCACCAGTTCTCGGATGTCCTCTCACTACGTGATTTTACTACTCCAGGGTGTTGGGGGTGTGGAGGAGAGGGAGGGAGGTGGGGCGGAAAGGGGAGAAGAAAATTGCCATCGGTAGCTTCCCCTATAGCATAGGCTGATGGTGTGGCATTGCCCTTGACCGTTGATTTTCCTACTGCTCCGACTGCATGTTCGAAGCTCCCACGAGAAGTTGTAAGTTGGTTGAGGGAGGAGCTATTTGCAGTTGAATTAATTCTAAACATGGGATCCATTGATTGCTTTGCACAAGTGTTTTGTGTCTTAACAGTGTCCCTCTTGTATTGCTGAAGGTAGAATTTTTATTTTCCCTCCCCTATTTGGCAGAAATCTTGATGTACACAGAAGTCTTGGGCAAAAAAATTGGTGGTGTGTGCTTTGACTGATTGATGTGCTCCAGTGTCTCACGCATGTTCGGAGGGACTGTTCACTGCCCAGGCAACTATTGTATTGTTTTCTCTCTGGTAACCCAGCTAACCATCATTACCTCATCTGTGCACAAAGAGCATCTTAAGTTGCAATGTGAGCATTGCCATAGTTACGTAGGTACCCAAGATGGGCATCTTCCAACACAATCGCGCTCTGTAGACAGAGAGGGAGGGGCATTTGGTGATTAATTTCCTAAATGCCGGATAATTAACCCGTTGAGCACTGTGCATTCCTCTTCTCTAGATTGAGGTGTCCAAGCTTTTTGTCTTTGTGCTATTTAGCTTCAGGAGGCCTCAGATAAAGTTTAAATCCCATTAACCTCAAGTTACTGACACTAACTGATCTTGGTGTTCTGATTTAGGATTTATCTACCATTGTGGGCACAGGACTAAGAACAGCCCTTTACAAACCTCCTAGACCCACCAGGAGAAATAAACAAAGCAACAAATAATACATGCAGAAATAGGACAGTATTGTCTGGCCTTCAAGGACTGGATTAGTGGGGTTCTGAGGGAGGGGGTGCATGTGGCTCTCTGCCGACTGTGGATACCCCTGCTCTACATTTGTCTCCTATCTTATGATCTCCGTGCAAATGTTTTTGGCCAATTTCACCCCCTGAAGATTTAGGTTTTTGTATAAGCTTCGAACCATAAGCTGTGCTTTAATCTGATCTTCTCTGAATAAACTTTTCTTCTGCTGAAAGGTTTACGGTCCAGTGTGAGTCAGTGTTTCTGCATTTCACACACATACCACGTGACTAATCTAGCAGTGGGCTGTGGTATCTCCAAGTCACTTATTCCTGTGGCAGCGGAAAGGGAGGCCGGTACTTTCATGCCTCATGAGGAGGCTGGAAGAAAGGGCTTGGTGGTGCTTCCTATAAGCTCCTCTCCCATTCACGTGATGGGGATAAGGCAGCTCTTCCCAGTCACGTCATCGTGGGGGTGTGAGTTTTTTCTAAATTCGGAATGTGGGCATCGTTGGCAAGGCCAGCATTTATTGCCCATCCCTGGTTGCCCTCGAGAAGGTGGTGGTGAGCCGCCATCTTGAACCGCTGCAGTCTGTGTGGTGAAGGTGCTCCCACTGTTAGGTAGGAGTTCTAGGATTTTGATCCAGCGACGATGAAGGAACGGCCGATATGTGTCTAAGTTGGGATGGTGTGTGACTTGGAGGTGATGGCATTCCCATGCAGCTGTTACCCTTTTCCTTCTATGTGGTGGAGGTTGCGGGTCTGGGAGGGGCTGTCGAAGAAGCCTTGGCAACTTGTTGCAGTACATCCTGTAGATAGTACACACTGCAGCCACTGTGCGCCAGTGGTGGAGGGAGTGGATGTTTAAGCTGGTGGATGGGTTGCGAGTAGCTGCTTTGCACTCCCTCTCACGAGGCAGAATTATAAAATTGCTTCCTAATAAAATGCTCAGTCTTGATGCAAATATTCCATTCCCTTGAATTCATGTTTTCACAGCTCAACATACTATGTGCTGCTTTGTTGTTTAATCCCCACCAAGCACAACACTTCCTTTTATATGGAATGCAGTCCTGATTTGCGTGAGGTTTTTGTTAATGTTGGTTCAGTTATGTTCTCCTGGGTTTCCGTTTAGGGTTGGAAGTTGGCTGTGGCTCCCACTGAGCTGCAGAAGTGGGCGATGGTACAAATGCTGTAAATCGGGCATCTGTTCTCTGCAGTGTAAAGAACTCCTGACCACAGCAGAATGTCTCTTGGCAAACGGGTGCAGTGTTTGTTGGGACTGAGCCGCAGTAGCCAATCCGTTGACAGCCTGACGTTCAGAGAGAACCGATGTGATGTTTTTAACCCTTTCTCCAGCTGGGTTTCTGAAGAAGCTTCTTCCAGTTTGGGAGAATGAAATTAGGACACTGTCCTTTAGGATCTGGGTTTGAATTAAGTGCAGACTCTCTGGATGAGCCTCTGTCTTTCTACTGGTTGCAACAGCCCTACGTGAAAGTGGTCAGGGACTTCAGTTATGTGGAGAGACTGGAGAAGCTGAGATTGTTCTCCTTAGAGCAGAGAGAGTTAAGGGGAGATTTGATAGAGGTGTTCAAAATCATGAAGGGTTTTGACAGAGTAAATAAGGAGAAACCATTTCCAGAAGGGTCGGTAACCAGAGAACACAGATTTAAGGTAATTGGCAAAAGAACCAGAGGTGACATGAGGAAACCTTTTTTTAACCCGGTGAGTTATGATGATCTGGAATGCGCTGCCTGAAAGGGTGGTTGAAGCAGATTCAATGGCAACTTTCAAAAAGGAATTGAATATATAGTTGAAGGGGAAAAATTTGCAAGGCTATGGGGAAAGAGCAGGGGTGTGGGACGAATTGGCATAGCTCTTTCAAAGAGCTGCACAGGTACGATGGGCTGAATGGCCGCCTCCTTTTGTTCTGCCAGATTCTGAGTTTGAGGAGTGTCAACTCAATTCTCATAGTAGGTTTGGGTTGGCAGCATAGACGAATTGCCAATCTCCGAGACCTCAAAAATGGCTTGTATGGGAAACTGAAATTTACACTAGTGCAGTGGGAAATGTTCTTGTGAGATTGGAGTTAGGGCACACTGGGGCAGTGTACGACGAGCTTTGCTCTGCATTTAATCTGTGGAGCTAAGGTTTCTAGGGGCTATGTAGCTGGAGCATTATTCTCCATTTAATCTGTACTGTATGTGACATGGAAAGGCTTATTAATGACACAAAGGAACAGGAGTAGGCCATTCAGCCCCTGGTGCCTTTTCTGTCATTTTATTAAATCATGGCTGATCCCTATCTTAATCTAATAAGTTCCTCTGGAAAACTGGATTCTTGAATCTGGAAAATATTCTATTTCTCAAGTCTGGACTGTCTTCAGCTTTTGAGTCCTCCAGGTGGACATCACTGTTGTCAGGTCACAATCAGAACCATTCCAGGTGCAGTTCAGAGGCCGTGGAATTGGCCATACCATCAAACAGATGGAACAAACGTTGAGTGCACAATCGAGGCTGACACGTCAGTGCAGTACTGAGGGAGTGCTGCAGGGTTGGAGGTGCTGCCTTTCGTTTGAGATGTTAAACCGAAGCCCTATCTTCCCTGTTCGGATCCCATGGCACTATTTGAAGAAGAGTAAGGGAATTCTCCAGGTGTCCTGGCCTTCATTTAACCACCATCACCAAAAAACAGATTAACTGGTCATATATCAGTATTGTTTCTGGGACCTTGCTGCACACATTGATTGCCATGTTTGCCTACAAAAGCATGACTACATTTCAGAAGTACCTCATTGGCTGTGAAACGCCTGGGGATGTCCTGAGCACTGGAAATGTGCTATTTAAAAGCAAGTTTGTTCCTTCATTCTTTAAATGTCAGTGAAATAATATCAGCAAAGATGTTGCAGATCCCAACAGAGAAACGCACATTATTGTTTGACTTGGCGAATCATGTTACTAGGATGTTGAACTAGTGATAGGCTTTACTGAAGATTTTCTTTGCACTGATGATGTGGTGGAGTACCAAGACTAATGCACTGACTTGTAGGCCGCTGTTTGCCCCACACCATCCTTGTGATTTCCCCATGCACAGGGTTCCTGAACTTGGCGGTACATTTTGGGCTAGGTGAAGGCAAGATCTTTCCCAAAAGAACGGACCAGGGTGAGTTGCACAACGCTGCTTTTATTTCGGTCCTGCCAGCCAGCTTGAGCGGCATAGATAACTGCCTGAGAGTAGTTCTTGTTCCAGGCATTATGCTGCTAGGTCACCTGTCATGGTGCTGAGAGACCTAAAGAGGGACAGAAATGGGACAAGCTGCTTTCTTCATCAGTTACTTTTTTTTTGATTCTTGAAAGTGTTTTAGAACTGTGTTTCTACTTGGTCATTGTCACTTCTTCATAATTTAACTGACCCATTGTAGTGTGTGTTAGAGAAACAATAGGTGATGCAATGTCTGCTGTCTGAATCCTAACTCGCACCAAGTCCCATCCACCCACACCCCTGTGCTCGCTGACCTACATTGGCTCCCGGTGCAGCAACGCCTCAATTTTAAAATTCCCAACCTTGCTTTCAAGTCCCTTCATGATCTCGTCCCTCCTTATCTCTGTAACTTCCTCTAGCCCAACAACTCTCGAAATCTCTGCGCTCCTACAATTCTGGCCTTTTGCGCATCCCTGATTTTAATAGTTCCACCATTGGCGGCCTTGCCTTCAATTGCCAAGCTTTTGGTCACTTGTTCTAATATCTCACTCTTAGGCTCGGTGTCAATTTTAATTTGATTATGCTCCTGTGAAGGGCCTTGGGACGTTTCACTACATTAAAGACGCTATATAAATGCAAGTTGTTGTTACTGTGGGACTGCTAACTAGAGGTTCAGAGAATGGGTCTGACCATAAACTCCCTCAAACCCACCAGCCCTCCTGGGACGGGGTTTAGAAGTTCTCCGAAAGGTATCTTAGTCCACTAGTCATGGCAGTCGGCACTCCCATCTTCGGTGCAAGAAGAAGAGCAACTTGTGTGATAACATAAGAGAAAGAAAAACTTGCATTTATATACTGCTGTAATGTAGGAAATGTGGCAGCCAATTTGCACACAGCGAGGTCCCACAAACAGCAGTGTGATAATGAGCAGATAATTTGTTTGTGATGTTGGTTGAGGGATAAATATTGACCTGGACACCAGGGAGAACTCCTCTGCTGTTCAAAATAGTGCCATGGGATCTTTTACATCCACCTGAGAGGGCAGACAGGGCCTCGGTTTAATGTCTCATCCGAAAGGCACCTCAGTACTGCACTGAAGTGTCAACTTGAGTTTGTGCTGCAGTCTCTGGAGTGGGATTTGAACCAACGCCCTTCTGACTCAGAGACAAGAGTGCTACCAACTGAGCCACGGCTGACATCAAGAAGTATGTAGTGGGATATCTGGTAGCCGTATCTCGTAGTCTGGCCCAAAAATGGCTATCAAACCTCAGCAATAGAAAAATGGGGCCAAGTGCATTTCAGTTATTAGTCATGATTAGGTGTTTAATGGATAGTATATACAACTTTTTTTTCCTGAGACTCTAAGGCTTTTGTAGAGGGAGTGCTTCACTGGCAGCTGTGTTTGTCTGCCGTGTGTTAAGCCAGGCATATTAAGAGGCTTTTTTTTTTGAAGAACTTAAAAAAAAAAATAAAAGTGCTGGCAAATAAACAGACGTTTCCTGGGTAAGATTTCCTGTGGGATGAGGCCCCTACACCTCCTGTAAACTCCGAGCTGTGCAAATATTGGCTACAGATCTAGGAATGGAGCAGCTAATAGTGCAAGGATTGGGGCGGTTTCACTGAGCTGCAGCTGGGAGATTTAATATGCTAACTTTAAGGTATGCTTTTAGTGTAGAGTTTCTTCGGCGTGGGGGCTGGGGCCTCACTCGCGAATGGCTCTAGTACAGGGGGCTCGATTTAGGATCCCCAAGTTTGAATCCTAATCTTGAGCAGCATTTACAGTCAAGGTGACGGCAGAGTGTGAAGATCTCATTTGACTGGACTACCTGCTGTGTGAAACCACGCTGAACAACTCCCCTTAAAATATGTGTGGGGAGGGCAAAATGCTTCTGAAATACCAAGATGTTTCCACTTGTGGGGGTGACCAAAACTAGGGGACCATAAATATAAGATGGTCACTAATAAATCCGCTAAGGAATTCAGGAGAAACTTCTTTACTCAGAGAGTGGTTAGAATGTGGAAATCGCTAACACAAGGGGTGGTTGGGGCATATATCATTTGATGCATTTGAGGGGAAGTTTGATAAGTTAATGAGGGAGAAAGGAATAGAAGGTTATGTTGATAGGGTGAGATGAGGAGGCTCTTGTGGAGCATAAACACTGGCATAGACTGTTAGGCTGAATGGCCTGTTTCTATACTGTAAATTCTGTGTAAGTTACAAGTCGTTCAATGTTTTTAACAAATTTCTGGTGAATACTTGGGCCCTATTGATTTAAGAACATAGGAACAATGACGGACAGGAAAAGACCCACTGGTCCATCCAGCCTGTCCCACGCAACTGTGATGCCTTGTGCATCACAATATGTACACTCTCCACCCCACCCGAAGGCAATGTGATCTCCCAGCAGAAGCAAAAAGCCAGATTAAAATCCCAGGCCAATTTGTGCTGGGGTGGGGTGGGGGGGGGGTGGGGCGCGGAAATCTGGGACATTCCTCTCCAACCCCCTTCGACGATTGGAACTAGTCCAGGAGATCACTCTGGCACTGATTATTGTCATTCAGTTCCGGCCTTTTGTACAAAGTGATCTCCACCCCAGCCAGAAACACTTAATAGGCTGTGCCTTTTTATAGAATACACTTGTTGACGGTGCAATTTATTATGAATGTTGTATGCCACGCCTTTCTTTGATGAGCATAAGCTGCACTCGGTTATATTTGGTTGGCTAAACTGAGAAATTTGGGGGAAAAAAGTCTTCTGCCTGCCTTGGGATTTCTGAGAATCTCATTATTGCACAGGTTTAAAGAAAGACTTGCATATATTTAGCGCCTTTTACAACCTCAGGACGTCCCATAGCACTTTACAGACAATACCTTTGAGGTGTAGTCACTGTTGAAATGTAGGAAACAATTGCAACCAATTTGCACACAGCAAGCTCTCACGAACAGCAGTGAGATAAATAACCAGATAATCTGTTTTTAAAAGCAAAATACTGTTAATGCTGGTAATCTGAAATAAAAGCAGAAAATGCTGGAAAAGCTCAGCAAGTCAGGCAGCATCTGTGGAGAAAGAAACAGAGTTAACGTTTCAGGTCAAAGACTTTTCGTCAGAACACCTGTAGTAGTTGTTATGCTTGAGGAATAAATATTGGCCAGGACACTGGGAGAACTCCCCTGCTCTTCATTATAGTGCTACAGGATCTTTTGTGTCCACCTGTGAGAGTAGATGGGACCTCGGTTTAACGTCTCATCCGAAAGACGGCACATCTGATAGTCGAGCACTCCCCTCAGTACTGCACTGGAGTGTCAGCCTAGATTTTGTGCTGAAGTCTCTGGTTTAAGGTTGACTGGGAAAGCAATCTGCCGGCTGGACCAAACCTGCCGTATATCTGGCCTGGACTGTAAGCCTCTTCAAATTATGTGCAGTGATCTGGTACAGTTTTTACTGTTAACAGCTGCAAGCATTTCAGGCACGCAGCGGGCAGATTCACAGCAGTGGAGTTGGAACCAGCCTCGTTTCTCGTGTTCAAATATTTGCCCGCAAGGTCGGTGGAGCCCTCTGTTCTCAACCGGGCAATGGCGAGGCTGTGTCCTGTCACTTGATGCCCTCACTTTGGTCGGGCGAGCTTTGCTTGTACCTTAACTGAAAGACTAAAACTGGAATGATGGCGGTGGGTGCAGGTTTCAGTTTTTGTGCTTTTTGCTGGAAGGAGGCAGTGTGAGAGGACGAAGGAAGGATCAGGTACGGCAATTCACCTTCATCGACCCTTCCTGTTGGCTGCTAATCGGGCAGCAGTCACAATGTGAGTGTGTCCTGGTATCTTGCTGAGGGGAGTACTGTGGGCGAGTGACGGCAGTGGAGAGGAACTTAAAAATAAAATAACCGAAGCAGAGTTGCCATGTGTGTTTTTTTTAAAAATGTGATCTTCAACAGCAGTGAGGACGATGCTAAAATAAGTAGAGGTCACTGATTTTTTTTTCCACAGAAACTTAAAAGTTGTTTAAGCTATTTTTCAGACCCAATAATGACCAGAGGAGATTGTAGTAAATAGACTAACCCAGAACTTTCCAAATTTGTGCTTAAAATTGGGACGGATTTGCAGTTCACTGTAAAGATGAATGTCATAATCCAGCTGCGTATGTCCTATTGTAACATCCAATAACCTTACGTTTAAAACGTTTACCAATATTTAAGACATCTGAGTACAGAGTTTTCCTCAACCACTTTTCTTGCAGATTGGAGTATTTCAATCATCCTTAATGCCTTAATGCAAAAAGAAGTTGATTTTAGAGTGGGAGCTTGCCATTCATGGGATAATACTGGGACGGTAAACTCTGAATCCTGGATTTGAACCTACCCCAATTAAGGGACGAGTGCTTAACATAGCCCCTAGGCTGGATAGTTCCCCGAGGTTAGATATATCAGTAGATCCTGTGCAAGGCGAGATGACATCGCCCATTGAACAGTCAGACAATGTCTTGTCATTTTCCATGAGTATCTGTAATGCATTACCCAACACCCGGAAGTGTTTGCTGACTGATCTGGGTTTTGTTGCTGTGTTTGCTTGTTGCACAAAGCTGCACTTTTTTTTCCTGTTCGTTACCTGCCTGTGGTACCAGATGACCAAAAGGTGGTCGTTTAGACGCACAAGATTATTTGGAAGAAGGTGTCGTTGAGTAAATGGGACCATCAAGCATTTTTATATAATTAAAAGCTAGTAACCAACTAGGCCCAAAGCATTTGATATTTCAATCATAGAATCATACAGCATAGAAGGAGGCTATTGGGCCCATCGTGCCTGTACCTGCTCTTTGATAAAGTTTTCCAATTAATCCCATTTCCCTTGCTTTTTCCTTTTAGCCCTGCAAAATTTCCCTTTTCAAGTACAATGAAACCTGTAAATTAGCGTCACCTTGGGTTAGTATTGAATCTGCTTCCACCAAGCAGTGCATTCCAGATTGTAACAACTCGCTGCATTAATTTTTTTTTCCCTCATCTCCCATTTGGTTCTTTTGTCAATTATCTTAAATCCGTGTCCTCTGGTTATCGACCCTTCTGCCACTGGAAACGATTTCTCCTTATTTACTCAAAACCCCTCATAATTTTGAACACCTCTTAAATCTCCCCTTAACCTTCTCTGCTCCAAGGAAAATAACCCTAGCTTCTCCGGTCTCTCCACATAACTGAAGTCCCTCATCCTCTGCTCCCTCTAATAGGCTGATGCACATTGGCTGGCAGCTGGTATGAAACTTGTATGAATTTCAAGCCCTGCTATGGAAAGGAGCTGTATTTTATGTTGCACTTCACACACTGTCCCAAAACACTTCACAATCAGTTAATTACTTTCAAAGTACAGTCATTTTGTTTTTGTAAGTAAATGCTCTATTTTTGGTGTTTGAGGGAAGTGTGTTGGTCAGGGTACCAGGTGAATTCCTCTGCATTTCTTTGAATAGTGCGATGGATTCTTTTGTGTCCTCCTAAGCAGGCCTCGATTTATTATCTCATCCAAAAGACAGCATCTGTGACATTGCTGCACTCCCTCCGTACTGTACTATTTTATATACTGAAATCCTGGACTGGGGCTTTGAACCTACAGCCTTCAGACACTTGCCTGCATACCCACAACCTGTTACAGTTCCTTAAGTGTTTATTTTTTTACACACACACACACACACACTTCTAATAATGCTGTTCGTTGTCTCTCCAGGAATGGCGTTAATGTCGAGGGAGCGACGCATAAACAGGTTGTGGACCTGATCCGGGCAGGCGATCGGGAGCTGATTCTGACGGTACTGTCTGTTCCACAACAGGAAGCCGATCGCCTCGATCCTGGTGACGACTCCTCTGGGAACATTTACTACGACTACAGTGAGAAACGGGCAGTGCCGATCTCTATCCCCGGCTACAAACACGTTGAGCGGAATGGGGAGAAGTTCGTGGTGAGTGAAAGAAAGACTTGCATTTATATAGCGCCTTTCATGACCTCAGGACGTCCCAAAGCCCTTTACAGCAAATGAAGTATTTTTCAAGTGTGGTCACTATTGTAATGTGGGAACGAGTTGGTTCTTCCACCTGGTTTACCATTCGTTGTTGGAAAGCCCAAGACTGGATTTCCAGATTTAACCTCAACAACAAAAACAATTTGCATTTATAAAGCGCCTTTAACATAGTAAAACGTCCCACTCCATATATGTTCAGTACAGCTCGAGAGCTGGGCACTGCTGGCAAATGCCAACTGATGAAATTTTTGTACAAATGATTGGGCAACAAAATTCCTGGGGAAGAAACAATTCTTGGCAGAGCCTTTCGATTTGTTCTCGGGATGTGGGGGATGCCAGCAAGGCTGCATCTACTGCCCATCCCTAGTTGCCCTGAGGGGTTCCAAGAGTCAACCCAAGTGGCATGGACTGGATTCAAGTGTAGGCCTGACCTGGTAGAGATGGCAGGCTCTCTTTCCAGAAAGATGTCGGTGCACCAGTTAAACGAGAAAAGGAAAGAACTTACATTTCACAACCCCTAAGTCCCAAAGCACTTTATAGCCAATTAAGCACTTTTGAAGTGTTGTCACTGTTCTAATCTAGGAAAACATTGCAGCCAATTTGTGCACAGCAAGGTCCCACAAACAGCAACGTGATATGTGACCTCATCCATTTTTTTAATGATTGAGGGATAAGCACCAGGAGAACTCGCCCGCTCTTCTTCAAAATAGTGCCCTGGGATAATTTACATCCACCTCAGAGGGCAGCCGGGGCCTCGGTTTAATGTCTCATCCGAAAGATGACACCTCCGACAGTGTAGCTCTCCCTCAGTACTGCACTGGAGTGTCAGCCTGGATTATGTGCTCAAGACTTTGGAGTGGGAACTTGGACCCACGATTGTCTGACTCAGGAAGAGAGCTACCCACTGAACCAAGGTTGATACTTAAAAGTTGTATCTTTATTCTCTCTTTGAACTGCTCTAATGATCTCTGACCCGCTCTGCCACTTTTGTTTTAGGTGTTCAACATTTACATGGCTGGCCGCCAGCTCTGCTCTCGACGCTTTCGCGAGTTCACTATTCTTCACCAGAATCTGAAGAGGGAATTTTCCGACTTCCATTTCCCAAAGCTTCCGAGGAAGTGGCCGTTTTCTCTCTCGGAGCAGCAGTTGGATGCCAGGCGGCGAGGTCTGGAAGAGTATCTGGAGAAAGGTGAGCTTGGGACTCGATGCCAATTACAACTACCACTGGCATTTATATAGCACCTTTAACGTGGTAAAACATTCCGTGGTGCTTCAGAGCCGAGAAGGAGCGCACAGCAGCAAGAGTCGTTGGGGAAGGTGAGTGAATGCATGGCTGAGGAGGCAGAATGGTCATAGGTGTGTAATGAATAAGGTGTGTAAAACACACTTGTTCATCACGGTGTCAACCGTGGTGCAGTAGTAACACTCGTCTCTGAGTCAGAAGGTTGTGGGTTCAAGTCCCATTCCAGAGACTTGAGCTCAAAATCTAGGCTGACACTCCAGGCAGGACTGTGAGGGAGTGCTGCACTGTCGCAGGTGCTGTTTCTCGGATGAGACGTTAAACCAAGCCTGCCCTCTCTGGGTATAACATCCCATGGCACTATTTCGAAGAAGAGCAGGGGAGTTCTTCCCAGTGTTCCAGCCAATATTTCTCCCTCAACCAACATCACAAAAAGCAGATTATCTGGTTATTATCACATTGTTGTTTGTGGGATCTTGCTGTGTTCAAATTAGATACCGTGTTTCCTACATTACAACAGTGACTACACTTCAGAAGTACTTCATTTGCTGTAAGGCCCTTTGGGACGGCCTGAGGTCATGAAAGGCGCTGTATAAAGGCAAGTCTTTTTTCTTTACACATGTGACAATGAGGTTGGTGATGTGTAGCACAGTTCACTCCCATTAGTAATTCAAGTCCTGCTCTGGTAAGAATGTCCACGCAGTGTTGACAATGTGACTGCTTGACTTGGTAATGTAGAAAGCTGATGATTTCAGTGGATGTGTACTAATGGTGGGTATTGCACTAGCAGTTGTACGTTATGACCTCTCTAATTGGCTTTCTCATTGACACCAATGATTGCACTTTTACATGCTTAAATTCTTCTCCAAAATGTTAATTACTGGAGCCCACATAGGGTTATTACTGTGTCGGTACCACTGAATACCTGCCTTGTCGCAGCCTTCATTTGGTAATGTAACTTGACAATTCTAGGTTGTACCTCTCAGAAAATGTTGTCGATAGTTTGAGTTATCATGCTTTTAGCATTGATTGAATGTCTGAAATAGATTTAAATAAAGCTGACTAGCTAGCGGGTGGGTATTTGTGTATGTAGCATGAGGTATATATTTTTGGGAGTAATTATACCCTTTGAAAGACCTTTTTGTTTTCCTATAAGAACTATTTGTGCACAGCTCACTAAAAATGGGCAAGACACCCGGCCCTGACACGAGTATTGAAGGAGCTGGCAAATGATATCAGACGCATAATCTAAGGAAGTCGCTGGATACAGGAGTTGTGCCAAGGGACTGGGAAGAGGCAACTGTGCTAACTTCTAAAAATGATAACCCAGGGAGCAATAGAGCTGGGAGATTGACATCAGTAGTTAGTCAAATTAGATATTATCTTAAAAGAGATAAGTGAAACATCGGGCGAATCATAGATTGATGGAAGCGTTATCAGTAAGTGTTTACTGATGGCAGATCATGCTGGGCAAATCTAGTTCTTTGAAGTTATAATTGAGTTAGAAGATGAGAGGAGTTTAGTAGATTTAGTATGCCTAGACTTCAGCACAAAACAAACCACACTGGAAATGACAACATAGAAAGGCATGGAATAGAAGGGAAGCTTTTGAATTGGAGGCTAACTGGTTAAGAGGCTGCAAAGGATTGTTGTAGGAGCACCATCTACATGGAGAGAGGTTGCTAATGGGGTACTGCAGTGGTTGGTTCTGGGGCTGTTGTTTTTGATGTACATTTTAATAATTCGGAGCTAGGGACAATGTTGTCCAAGCTTGCTGATACCAAATTGGGAGGGGCCGTCTGGATTGTCAGGAACTCGCTGACCACTTACCGAAGAGATCTCGAGAGGTTGGCAGGGGTTGGACCAAAAAGTGGGAAATGCGAAACTAGGAAAGGGAAAATTCGGTAGGAATGCAAAATGTATGGGAACCGTCCACAGGAGACGAGACATGAGAGGGATCTGCAGTTGTTAGTGAAAAAGACTCTTAAACTGTCAGCACAAAATGTGGTGGGAGTGAAAGAGCTAATAGGAACTTAGGAAGTATAGCTTGAGTGATAGAACACGTCCCAAGAAGCATTGATCTGGCTCCAGCTTGAGTATTGTGTATGGTACTGGGTTGGGGGCGGTGCGGTGGTGAGGGGTGGGAGTACAAAGAAGGACAACTTGATAAATAGAATTGGGCATCTGAACTCTGAGGAAAGACCACGGTTTACATTGAAGAAACGGCAACTTAGAGGTGACTTTACAGAAGTACTTAAAATCTTCAATCGGAATTGATAAACTGGATCCCAGTTGTTAAATATTAACACAAGCATTAGGACAAGGGTACACGAACTCAAACTTAGAGGATAAAACGTGAATGTGTAGCCGAGGGTGGTAAACATGTGGAACTGCCTCCTTAGAGGCCGTGGAAGCAGAGGGGCGTATAAATTTTAAAAGACTGATGGATACATTTTTGACGGGGCTTTTGAGGGGTATCGGAAGAGAAGTGGGATCAGAAGTTCATGACTTTTGGGACAGGCATGATGGATGAAGGTGGTTATTTCCAGTCCTGTATAGTCCTGTGTTCCTAACAAAATTGGGACATGTTTGGGGGGGGTTGTGGGGAAGAGAGCAGGAGTGGTTTAGTTTAAGGGTCCATTTACGCCACAACTGTAACATTGGAGTGAAGTGGTTTTGCTTTGCAATGATTCTAAACTTGTGGAGTACGAACACACCATAATCGTGTTTAGCGATGCATTTAGGTAACCATAAGTTTCCTGGAATTGTCTAGGGGTGCCAATGAGGAATTTTCCTGAGTTTTTCCTGTAATTGGCCACAGGTTTCTTTGACCTCCTGCCAGGAGTTAAGGAACATGCATGAGGTCATTGTCTTCGGTCTCCGCCGCAAACTCCGTTTCCTAGCCACCGACTCCATCCCTCTCCCTGGCCACTGTCTGAGGCTGAATCAGACCGTTCGCAACCTTGGTGTTCTACTTGACCCTGAGCTGAGCTTCCGACCACATATCTGCTCCATCACCAAGACCGCCTACTTCCACCCTTCCACCTCCGTAACATCGCCCTTCTCCACCCCTGCCTCAGCATATCTGCTGCTGAAACCCTTGTCCGTGCCTTTGGTGCCTCTAGGCTTGACTATTCCAATGCTCTCCTGGCCAGCCTCCCATCTTCCACCCTCCATAAACTTGAGCTCATCCAAACCTCTGTTGCCCATATCCTAACTCGCACCAAGTCCCGTTCTCCCATCACCCCTGTGCTTGCATTGGCTCCCGGTCCGGCAAAGCCACGATTTAAAAATTTTCATCCTTGTTTTCAAATCCCTCCGTGGCCTCGCCCCTCCCTATCTCTCTAACCTCCTACAACCCTCCGTGATCTCTGACCTCTTGCGTATCCCTGATTTTAATCGCTCCGCCATTGGCGGGCATGCCTTCAGCTGCCAAGGCCCTAAGCTCTGGAATTCCCTCCCTAAACCTCTCCACCTCTCTCTCCTCCTTTAAGACCCTCCTTAAAACCTACCTCTTTGACCAAGCTTTTGGTCGCCTGTATTAATATCTCCTTATGTGGCTCGCTGTCAAATTTTGTTTGATAATCGCTCCTGTGAAGCGCCTTGGGACATTTTACTACGTTAAAAGCGCTATATAAGTGCAAGTTGATGTTGTCGTTGTCTAAGGGATGGGATGCCATCGGATCTTTTACGGCCATCTGCGATGGGACCTCGCTTTAACGTCTCATCTGAAAGTGTCACCTCCGACCGTTCAGCACTCCCTCAGAGAGGGGCTGGTTGAGGGGGGGGGTTGCTATGTGTCAAGGCAGAAGGACGGAGGGGAGCGTGAAACCAGTACAATTGGCCAATGATATATTGAGAACAGTGTGTCATCGCCTAATGGAGAGTAAAAGGATGGCGGATTAAAAGAGGGATAGAAAAAAAAATTAGTGAATGGGAAATGAGCAGAAAGACAGTTGCTGGAAGAGAGATTTTTTTTGTACTTGAGCAATGCCATGGGACATCAGCTGTATTATCCATTGTGTGTTAACTCGTGCTTTCCTCACCGAGTTGTGCCACATGATTTTACTGTGACAGTTTTTTTTAGAAGAATGATATTTGTGAGAGATTTTGGTCTCTGATATTCCTGTCAAGCTGCTAACAGGCTGGCCCTGGTGCTGCTGGGAGGAACTGACTGCTGAAAGGTCTCTTTATACCAACTGTGACGCTGTGCCAAAGAGAGTATGTGAAAGTCCTATCATCAGTACTCGTTTTAAAAGGCAGCAGTTTCCTTGCTGTGAATGTGTCATTGTGGTGAGTGTTGATCTTATCGGGGTACTGGTTGGGAGAAAATGCAATGGCGAATTGTGATCAGATTTGAGTTGAAGTAACCGTATTCTGCGCTAATGACTGTACGTAATCATTCTTCAGCTTTCTCAAGAATTACAAGCATAAGAAAAATCTGCTAACGTGCTCTGTTATACTTGAGATTTTTTATTGAAGTTCTCTGGTTACTGCACATCATCATGGTATAATACGGAGTGCGTGGCACAGTGTGTTTGGATGTAATAAGCATTTCTTACCAGCTTGGGATCGACAAAGCAGTTCTTTATCGGGGTTTCTGCTTAAAGGTTTGAGCTCCTCTGCTGGTTATAATAAACCTTCAGTCCGGGCCAGTTCAACGAGGGCTGTGATAATCTCATTATAATGCAGTCAGTCTTTTCCATTTTAGTTTCTCCCCTTGGCTTCGGGTCATTCCAAGCCACATGCCGCAGATATTCTCTCCAGACTCCTCCCAGTATTGTCCTCAAACCACCCGATTCATTTTTTTCCTGCTCTCTGTACAGGAAACGGGCTGCATGAAGAGTCTGAGGCCTGAGCCTGTGCCTTACCATTCTGTGGCACCATGCACAAAAGCCAACGTTGCAGGTTTATCAGTTCCATCAAAGAAAAATAAAACTGAATATTTTGACTTGCACAGAGCAAGTTAGGTACTTGAAAGGGTCGTGAGTGGATTTGATGAGTACTGTCCTGTCTATTACGGCACCTCATACAGCAATGGACACTGAGGTGTTGAAGATGATTAAAGGAGTTGATAGGGGAGAGAGAGCGAAACGTTTTCCTCTGGTGGAGGAGTCCAGATCAACGGGACACAACCGTAAAATTAGAGCTCGGCGGTTCAGGGTTGATGTTAGATAGCACTTCTTCACACAAAGGGTAGTGGAAATCTGGAACACCCTTCCCCCAAAAAGCTGTTGTGGCTCGGCGTCAATTGAAAATTTTAAAACTGAGATACAGATTTTTGTTAGGCAACAACAACATGCATTTATATAATGCCTTAACATAGTAAAATGTCCCAAGGCGATTCACAGGATCATTATCAAACAAAATTTGACACTGAACCACATAAGGAGATATTAGGACAGGATTGTGGGATCGCCCTCTAGTGCGTTGTACCCACCCTCTTGGACAATGGCTTAGCCGAGGAGATGTGTGCCCAAACCATTTTCCTTTCCGGTTCACAATTCCAAGGCATGCTGCAACAACAGCGCTTCATCCTGCCCACGTCTGAGTTCCAAAGCCAAGATGGGGAGCAGCTGCAGGGAAGGTGGGCTCCAGCCTACTCCATCCTGTCAGTGAGTATCCTGGAGAGGGAGTCGGCTTAACAGCAGTTACACCTCTTTGCCTACGCCCATTGTGCGAGGATCTGGATTAAGCAACGAGTGAGCTTGGTACAAGGCACTTGGACAACCAGAACACCAAGTTGTCTGGAACTGCGCTGGCCGACCTGTGTAGGTCCTTCTACTACCTGAACGCAAATGTCTATTGTGTAGCTAATGAGGAAACTCTGGGACTTGGTATGACAACTCCTGGAAGGTGTTACCTCGAGTCTGGGTATGAGAATTTGCACTTATATATCCAAGGCTTAGTGATGGGGATGAGGAGAGGCAAACAGAAAAGCCCTGTAACTACAATGTTTAGGAAAGTAAGACTTTTAAATATGAAAAATTGCCTAAATACACTTGTAGAAAGTTACCGTGATTGTTCATTTAAGGGAATCTTACAAAACTGAGCTGAGGGAGATGTTGACTGAGACCCCACACTAAGGGACCAGATTCTGTAATGGTGCTGTGTGCATGTGATTCAAAGGGAGCCAAACACGTAGGGTTAATGAGAAATCTGTCCGTGTATTGGCAGATCTCGAGATTGGAGAAAGCAGAGCAACGTTAGGGGCCATGCTCATCACATCTGACCAGGGACCAGAAGTGACAGGATGTCAGAATGAGCTTCCGTTTGGTTTGAGTGAGGAGCAGGACTGAAGCTGTCCCATAGCAGCACGTCAAACACTTGTATGCAATGGAATGTTGCCTTGGGACGCTGTTCTGTTTCACACTTGTAAAATTTTGTACGAATACCCAGGCCATTAGTCTGGCTAATTATTATGATGTGGAGATGCCGGTGATGGACTGGGGTTAACAATTGTAAACAATTTTACAACACCAAGTTATAGTCCAACGATTTTATTTTTAATCCCACAAGCTTTCGGGGGCTTTCCCCTTCCTCAGGCAGTCTTTTCCACACTGCCTGAGGAAGGGGAAAGCCCCCGAAAGCTTGTGGGATTAAAAATAAAATCGTTGGACTATAACTTGGTGTTGTAAAATTGTTTACAATGGCTAATTATTGGCAGAGGCTTGTGAGGATTTTAAGAAAAACTACATGAATGTAATGTTGCCACTCCCTGAGGCAAAACACGATGGTTAGCTTTTTGAATTCTTGTGCTCGTCAAGTTGAGGAATTTCCATCCTATGCAATTAAACACTTTTCACTTCGTTAATGCTGTGGAATTTAACACTTCCTGCACCTAGTGTCAATATCAGACACTGCCAGATCAAGTTTTGCATCATGGAGTTCTTCCGTTATAAATGTGAACATAGGTTAAATACAGAATTTAAAAAAAAATTATTCTTGGGATATGGGCGTCGCTGGCAAGGTAAGCATTTATTGCCCATTCCTAATTGCCCTGGGTACAACTGAGTGGTTTGCTAGGTCACTTCAGAGGGCAATTAAGAGTTAACTATAATGGTTGTGGGCCTGAGTCACATAACGGCCAGACCGGGTAAGGACGGCAGGTTTCCTTCCCTAAAGGACATTAGTGAACCAGTTGAGTTTTTACAACAATCTGACAGCTTTTACTGATACCAGCATTTTATTTCCAGATTGGTCTTTGAACTCTGCTCAAACAATGCTCCTTAATTCTGCCCCAAACTCTGAGCACCTCCTGTTTGCTGCATCTTTCCCTGAGCTGTTTTTGTCCTTTGGAGAGCTGTCTGATTAGTGCCTCACTTTGTGCTGTGGATTGAAGCTTGCTCGGAACAGGATGAGACTGCTCCCAGCTTAATCCACTTGAGGAATTCTGCAGCTGTGGGCAGCATGGCTTCTCTTCCATCAATCTGGCCTGAATTTGAGTTGAGTGCCTTGCTTTTATTTATTTCCTTTCTACATAGAAATTACAACACAGGAACAGGCCTTTCAGCCCAACGAGTCCGTGTTGGTGTTTATCCTCCACACGAGCAGCAGTCCTAATCCTATGTGCCCTCCCTATTCCCATATCTCATTTATTCCTCATTAACCACCTATCCAGTCTGTTCTTAAAAGTTGACATGGTCTCTACTTCAATCACTAACTCTGGTCGTGAATTCCACAGCCTCACCAACCTCTGTGTAAAAGATAACTCTCCTGCTGGGGAAGCTATCTAGAGATTACCACCCTTGAAGTCCTGCCCCCAGACATGCTTCCTGACCTTCTGCAGGACATCAGCCTTTTCTTCCCTAAGTCGTCACCTGCCACATGGACCATGATGTGGCTGCTTTCCCTCCCCTTCCATAATCATCTCCAGCCTTCCTGAAATGGTCCTTCTCTAGCACCTGGGAGGCAACAGAACATTGGGACTCTTGGTCTAGACTGCAAAAGATAGTATCTACTTCCCTAACTATCAAGCCTCCTATTGCTACTGCATTCCTAACTGAACCGCTAATCTCTTTCCCTTCCCCAAGCCATCTTGTTTTTTGGTGCCATTGTAATCCATTTAATCGCCTTGCTCATCTTCCCCACAAGAAGCCAATGTTTCAAACTTGTTGGAGAGCATACTTTGTTCTGGGCATTCCTACTCTAGCCTGTCACTCCTTGCATTCCCTAACGTGTAGATAGTCACCATTCTTTCCTCTTCTCCTGCCAGCCCTCTCACGCTCAGTCGCGTGACTACCCCCCGAAACCCTTGCTCAAGATCCCCTCTCCTTCCATGATGTATCACATTGTTTCCCAACTGCTCCCAAAGTTCTGAGCTTAGGTAATTTCAGTTGGAGACACTTCCCAATTATCCCTTCATTCTCTTCAAGGTGTTAGTCCATGGCAAGTTGTCCTCTGCTACCTCACCTTAGTGGCCATTATTTGGGAGCCTTGGCAGTGAGTGCCTCTGGGCTATTTGGTGGAGGACATACCAGCCAAGCCTGATCTCCCCTCGCCTAATGTATACAAATGCACTTTATAGCAGAGGTTGTTGGAAAGTGATCAAGAGCAAGGATCCTTACTGGTATTATTTGTAGTTGTTCTAGCCTCAGACCACTCCACTGCTGCATGACCCGGCATGCTTCAGAGGGGAGGATGCACTGGGCTCCTGCTACGATCTCGTGCTGGCTGAGGACCTGGTCCCCAATATTTGCCAGGCTCCAGAGCACCACAAGGGAAGGTAGGCCTCTGAGCTGGGAATGGAGCCAGAGTATGAGAGGCTGGGAGGGGAGAGCGAGAGACTGGAGGCTGCAATTGCAGGGATGGGAGAGCGAATGGAAGAACCGTTTAGAGAGGGACCTAGCAGAATGACCGGAAGTGGTGAGCACTGGAAAGCTGAGCTCCTGTCCTCTAGCAGCTCACGATAGATAGCTGGATCTGAACTGCGAGATTAGGGTGGGAGTACAATGTGTAGCTTGATACTGAGTAGTGGGGGGAGAAGAGAGTCATGTAATGTTGGGCCAGTGAGGTTGAGGCAGGAGTGGGGTTTAGATGTGAAGCATAAGAAGAGTCACCATTACTGGAATTAGAGATACGTTG
This sequence comes from Heptranchias perlo, assembly GCF_035084215.1. Taxonomy (NCBI): domain Eukaryota; kingdom Metazoa; phylum Chordata; class Chondrichthyes; order Hexanchiformes; family Hexanchidae; genus Heptranchias; species Heptranchias perlo. The sequence continues at coordinate 7,767,918 of NC_090362.1, read as the reverse complement.
AGTCATCATCTTTCTGTCTGGTGTCTTTCTCTCCCCCACCCCCCATAGGTCACATGATTCTCATAGACAAATCATATAGCTAGAAAAATTGAGACCACAGACCAATCAGATCACTTGAATTGACGGACTGAAGGCTAATTAGAGAAGGACCTGCACTTTAATGAGACATTCTTTGGCAGAAATTGCATTCTAGAGGTGCCAGAAGAAGTACAAAAAATATTTTTAGTTAGCAATTTTGGAACAGGGTCCACAAGATTAGCGAGTGGCCAGTGAACTCAATTTAAAACTGGTTCCAATATGCCTGGAAACTGTAGACCAATAAGGTTTAACTCTGATTCCAAGAATAACCTTCAAAGTGGTTATTGAGGGATCTGTTGGGTGAACACAAGGTTGTGTGTAACTTATTGAAGAATAGTCGACGTGCATTCAGGAAGGGTCTATCAAACTTAACTAACCTGCTGGATTATTGTCAGTCTATGAAACCTACTACTATCTTTTGTCTTCTCTATTCATCTTGTTTTGTTTGAGTGTTTGAGCACATAACATTGGTAGCAAATGTAATGATATAGGAACAGGAGCAGGCCATTCAGCCCCTCGAACCTGTTCAACCATTCAGTTAGATCATGGCTGATCTGTATCTTAACTCCATCTACCCACCGTGGTTCCTTAACCCTTAATACCCTCGCCTAACAAAAACCTATCAATCTCAGTTTTGAAATTTTTAATTGAAGTTTTGAAATATAGTCCTGTAAAGAGCATTTTTTGTCCCGTGCAGGGGCGTCCTATTTGACCCTGAGATGAGCTGCCGACCACCCATCCGCTGCATCACCAAGACCACCTACTTCCACCTCAGTAGCATCGTCCGTCTCCGCCCCTGCCTCAGCTCATCTGCTGCTGAAACCCTCATCCATGTTACCTCTAGACTTGATTATTCCAAAGCTGTTCTGGCCGGCCTCCCATCTTCCAGCCTCCATAAACTTGAGCTCATCCAAAACTCTGCTGCCCATATCCTAACTCGTACCAAGTCCCTTTCACCCATCACCCTTGTGCACTCTAACCTACATTGGCTTCCGGTGTGGGAATGCCTCGATTTTGAAATTCTTATCTTTGGCCTCGCCCCTATCTATCTCTGTAACCTCCTACAACCCTCCGAGATCTCTGCGCTCCTCCAATTCTTGCCTCTTGCGCAATCCCCGATTTTAATTGCTCCACCATTGGCTGATGTGCCTTCAGCTTCTAGGCCCTAAGCTCTGGAATTCCCTCCCTAAACCTCTCCGCTGCTCTACCTTTCCTCTTTAAAACCAACCTCTTTGACCAAGCCTAATATCTCTATGTGGCTCAGTGTGAGATTTTGTTTGATTGTTCCTGTGAAGCGCCTTGGGATCTTTTGCTATGTTAAAAGCGCTATATAAATGCAAGTTGTTGATTTATGAGAAACCACCTAATTAATTATAATGACAGTAACACAGACCCTAGCGTGAGTTCTGTGCAGAGTTTGGTCATTAAACCACGAAGATATTATTGCACTTGAGGTGTTATCAAAATCAGAGGTCAGGCATCAAGTTTGAAGGAAAGATCAAAGAAATTGATGCTTTGAGGTGACCTGATTGAAGATTTTGAATGGAATTGACAAAATGAATCCAGGTTCGCAGAGTTCAAATACCAGTGGACTTGAGTTTTAAAAATTAGGACAATGGGAGTAAGAAGGAAAGTCAGTTGGAACCAAAAGGAAATAATCATGTGGAATAAATTACTAGAGGATAGGTCATTGAAGATAACTTTTTTCCGCTGGTGGGGTTACATGTAACGTGACATGAACCCAAGATCCCGGTTGAGACCGTCCTCGTGGGTGCAGGATCTTGGGTTCATGTCACGCTACATGTAACCCCACCAGCGAAAAAAAGTTATCTTTTTTTAATACAACTGGACATTCCCTCTCTCTCTCTGTCTTTGTAATCTGACCCATTGTGTATTCAGTATACTGGGATGTAATGTTTTCCGTGGCTCACCTGTCTGAACACCAACGACACCTTTGATTGATGTGATCGTCTCCCAGCCGAGATGTGATGGGGGGCAGTTGGAAAGATTATCTATAATCACCAGGCATTGTTCTCTGACTATATATGCTATGCGTTTTTAGAACCCTTCACTCACCTGATGAAGGAGGTAAGCTCCGAAAGCTTGTGATTTAAAATAAAACTGTTGGACTATAACCTGGTGTTGTGCAAGTCCTTACATTTGTCCACCCCAGTCCATCACCGGCATCTCCACATCATTTTCATATCTTCACACTCTTCCCTTGGAGAACAATGTGAAGTAGTGGAAAGGTTTGCAGGTTGATTAACAGTGTGACGCAAATTCCAAGTCCATAACTACCTTTATACCAGCCGATAGGGTGGTTAGTCCTGTATGGTGGGAGGGTTTTATAAGCTCCCACAAACTGTAGGGTGGAAGGGGGCGACTCACATCCACCGGATAAGATTATCCCACTGGAATGTCAACCCAGAATGCAGAGCTAGGGCTCCGGCCTCCACTCGCTGGAACTGTCTAGAGTGGGGATTGAACCCTGCACCTTCTGACCTAGAGGCGGGAATGCTACCACTAAGCCAAAGGCTTGCTCGCTCCTCAGAGAGGTGGGGAAGTACCATGACTGAAAATTATGATCTTGGAAAAGATAAAACTAATAGTGCATCATTCTTGGATTTACACTTTCTGCAGCCCAATTTAATACACAGTAGCAAAACTGAAAGTGAAGCTCGATGACCACCTGACTGTCGAGTAGACACAACCGTGCCCTGTGGCAGTATGGTAAATTTAGTAGATCCAAGAATGTTCTCCAAGGGAAGAGTGCGAAGATATGAAAACACCAACCTCCCTGTGTATTACAGGATGGTGGCAGCGGCCGAGAATGTGGAGCTTTTGGGTTTAGACTGCAGCATTTGAAGTGCTACGATTGAAATAGGCAAAGAGAGTGCACAAATCATCTTGAAGGTATATAATGAATTCTGATGACATCAGGGAATTAGAATTACAGAGAAAACACCAAGGCGGAAAGGTTATTCTGTCCAGAAGAGGCAATATGCTTTCAGTGATCTACGGGGTATTGTAGATAGATCCATGACGATGCCTAGTGCTTTGCTGTATTATAAAAAGACAAAAATTTGCACTGGGTTGGATTAGGAGAGGGAAAAAGTTCCTCTCTTTGATCTCAACCTGACCTACCTGCCTCAATCCTTTCTCCCTCCAGAAAGGCAGCTGAGGGAATTACCCAATCGTCTCCATTCTGGTTGGGACTTGTGTCACTATATGCAGCTGTCACAGTGGTGTCAATATTTATTCCGATTAAATTTTCCATTCTTCGAATCTGGAAAAGATGCCTTCACAGATCAAGTTGTTACCTTTGTCAGGAGGTGTGGGCACCTAGAGTTTGGGCGCTGCCATGGTTCATTTTGAGAGGTGATGGCGTCTTGCCTTGCTGCAGGCTGGCCTATCCTTCGCTGAAGGCAATTTTTGTACGTGTTGAGCTTACGTGGATTCAAATCAAGGCAGATCCTATATTGTTGACATGGCCTCTCTCCAGGGTGTAATGAGATGTGGAAATTGCACAGTTTATACATCAGTCTTTGAGCAGAAGTGAAATGAATGCTTTCACTCGGCACTGAAAATTACCCATTCTGTACTGGCCCTGATTCGCAAATGCTATGTGAGGGGGGGGGGGGCGTGGGGGGAGAGTGTATGCATCAGCGCATCTGACACTGTCATTATTGTACATCAATACTGCTTCCTGGAGCATGGCACCTAATCGCACAGACTAACTGGCTGGTGTGACAGATGAAATTAAGTGTAGCATTTGAAATGAGCAGAAATGTGTATTTTTAAGAAAGCAAATTCACCCATTTTAAGGATACAAGAGAGAAGGCCATTGAGCCCATATGGTGTGCCTTGTCATGTAGATCCCACCAAAGCACTCTGCTTAAGTTACTGCTTAAATTTAATTTATCGTGTGGCTAAGAACATAGATTAAAAAAGGCCATTCCACCCATTAATCTCACACCTTCCATGGTCCTGATTCTACCTAATTATTCTTATTGAGGGAAAGTTCTGCATATATATTTAGATCCCCATTAAGTGTCAAGTAAAACTCCATATGATCCTCTAGCCTGATATGTGTACGTGTGTGCATGTATGTGTATGTGCACGTGTATACGTGTACATATCAGGCTGGAGGAATTATTTGGAGTTTTACTTGACAATTAACGGGCATCTAAATATTCATGCAGAACTTTCCCTCAATGAGTATAAATATACACACTTCAATGTCACTGATGAAAAATGCATGTGTGGATGTCGAGTGAGGATAGGGACCAGGATTGCCTGTGAATGCCCTATGCGGGCGAATTGCCTGCAGACGTTCCCCAAGCGTGCTAGTGAGGAATGAATGCTTTGGCAAGGGACTGAGGCCATTCTCGTTGTGGAACAGTTTCCCATCGTGAGTCGGGGGCAGTGGAAGAAGAAAAGATGGATTGAAAAACTCTTTTTTAAAAAAAAATTCCAATCTCTACCTCAAATTTTTAAATGTTTGGATTTTCTAACATGTGTATTTCTAAGTCATAATTTGAGATAAAGCACCACACTCCTGATTGGCGCACTGCTGATGAGTAGCATTGAATTTTTGAGGTTTTACACTAATGTAAGATCTACTCTGACACTGTAAAGGGTGAGGGAGCCTGTGCTTGACACTCAGCCTTCCCACAGTCTCCCTCACTGGGGTATTTAATGAATTATTCCTGAAACTGAAGGTCCATCATTAGTCTTGAGCACTGCACTGAATAGATCTTGCCTGAGTGCTGGGATATGAAATGAGTGCAGACAAGCCTGTCAGATTATTGAACCTCAGTGGATGTAAGTGCATTCCAAACTCACAGGCTATGTAGCTGCTGATATTTGTTAACTGTGGGATTGAAAGACATTTTATTTCCAAATTAGTAACTGTAGCTGCTATCTGACCAGTTGACAACTTGCTTTCTAAGCTGAGCATAAGGCACTTGGTTTGAATAAAATGTTTTAATTTTACTATTGAAAAGCTGACTGAGGGTGCCAGAAAGGTGCAGATTCTTCTTATGACTGTACACTACTGACCGCTGAGGGGATTCTACCTCATTTTCCCCAATGCGTTCTCTTTAACTATCACATTTCTTCCCTCCTCCAACAAACTTTAATGTAGAGGTAACACCTCGATTTTTTAATTCTCATCCTTGTGTTCAAATCCCTCTACGGCCTCGCCCCTCCCTATCTCTGTAACCTCCTCCAGGCCTACAACCCTCCGAGATCTCTGCGCTCCTCCAATTCTGGCCTCCTGCACATCCCCAATTTTCGCCCCACCATTGGCGGCCATGCCTTCAGCTGCCTAAGCCCTAAGCTCTGGAATTCCCTCCCTAAACCTCTCCATCTCTCTACACCTCTCTCTTCCTTTAAGATGCTCCTTAAAACCTACCTCTTTGGCCAAGCTTTTGGTCACCTGTCCTAATATCTCCTTGTGTGGCTAGTTGATCTTTGTCTGATAACGCTCCTGTGACACACCTTGGGACGTTTTACTATGTTCGAGGCGCCATATAAATGCGAGTTGTTGTAAGTAGAAAGGCTGATGAACACTTGACCCTGTACCATTCACTCGGTGTTGGTAAATATTAGAGATGGTGTTTATGTACCCCAACGTCTGGCCTTTGCAGCTCAGTATCTTTTTGCTCTTTTATTAAATATTGATAGTCAAGGGCCTTGTTTATATCCAATTAAATGGAGTGGATGCGCTGGAGAATAAGGAGATTTCCTTGCACGAAGACTGCGCCGCCATTCAATTAGATCATGTCTGATCTGCTCCACTCCTCAACTCCACTGATGTTACACACCTCTGGAACCCTGCTCTTAATCTCTTCGGTGGATCATCATTCATTGAGTTTGACATTTCCAGAGCCTCTGACATGGCCTCCCACCAAAGCTGTATTTGTACATCTGTCGTGTTCTCCCAAATCACTCCATCTCCGATCTAGGTCCTCTGACTTTTCCCATTAACTTGGCCCCTAGGATACTTGACCCTCTGCTGCTCTTCTTTCATACGAGTGATCTTACCCGGCATCATTCAGCCTTGTCGCCTTTTTCCTTGTCTCTTTTTTTTGCTGATGATTTCATTCTTTGCTCATTGACTTCCTGCAGGATTGCCCGTGGTGCTTAAAACCTCCTCTGCTTTCACAATGCAATCGCTCAACATTACAGTTTAACCCCCTCCATGGACTTCAGTGGGGGAATGAAAATCATGTTTTGCATTTCTTCATAGGGCCGTAGGAAGATAAGAACAGGAGTAAGCCATTTAGCCCCTCGAACCTGTTCCGCCATTCAGTGAGATCATGGCTGATCTGTGACCTAACTCCACATACTGTAGGGAGTGGTCTGAGATGCTGAAACCAAAGAACAGCTTGAGTAAAGCCCCAAAACTTAACTGAGAGGTTACAGCTTTGAAGAGAGACGAGAATTACAGAGAATTTACAGCACAGAAACAGGCCATTTGGCCCAGTTGGTCCGTGCTGGTGTTTATGCTCCACACGAGCCTCCTCCCCACCCTACTTCATCTCACCCGATCAACATATCCATCTATTCCTTTTCCCTCATATACTTAGCTTCTCCTTAAGCTAGGGCTTTTTTCACTGAAGCTGAGGAGGTCACAGGGGTGACCTGATCCAAAACTTCAAACTTATGAAGGATTATAACAGGTTAAATAGTGATGTGCACTATTTCCACTGGTTGGCGAGATGGTAACTAGAGAACACGAATTAAGATGGTCACAAAAAGAATTGAAGAGAATGTTAAACATTTCTTGACGCAGAGGATGGTTAGAATGTGGAGTTCTCCGGCACAAGCTGTTTTTGTGAGTCCATAAATTCTTTTGATAGCTGCGTGAACAAGAGGAGTATTGAAGGCTTATAGGAAGTGATCAGAAGAATGGGATTAGACTAGGTGTCTGATGGAGAAAAACACTGTCACGGACTTGATGGGCTGAATGGCCTGTTTCAGTGCTGTGACTCTGAATATACACAGGGTGCTACAGTATTTCCTTCTACCTTGGGCTTTTCAACATTTTTGAATGGAATATATTCCACTGCCACCTTGAGTAATCCTAGAGGTTAACACAGATGATGTAAATTGTCTTTTATGCACAGGTTTCTCTCCAGTGTGGATTAGCTGATGTAACAGGAGACTGTTGAGTGTAAGAAACGGTTATTCCAATCGAAGGCTTCTCAGTAGCGTGAATTTGCTGGTGTTTATATATGATGGCCATCTGAAACCCTTTCCACAGGCAGACCACTGATGTTAGGTGAGCTGTAAAGAACAGAAACTATTGGATTGACCCTGGAATACTCGGTCACACCCGTCCATTTGTTCACTACAATTTGCACAAGTCCATCCATCTCTGTCCAAAGTTAATTTCCACGATCCGTTAACAGACACATTGACTACGAAGGGCTTGGTCAGACCCAACTTGTTGGCAGAAAACTGCTAGCCTGCTCTCTCACCTCATCAATAAAAGCTGGCAATTGTGAAGTGATCTGTAGAGCACCATGTAACGGGGTCTTTACCTTTCTCTAATCAAACTGCAGACATGGTTGTACTGTATACAGAGCAGTGTTCAATGATAAACAGAAACTGGTATAGGTTAGCAATGTGCACACGTATAGTATTTTGTCTGTTTCCGTGTGTGTGCGTGTCTCTCGCTCTCTTGGGCTTTCTCCTCTCTCTAGTTCTCTCTTGCTCGTTTTCTGTCCTCGCTCCCCTCTCCCCCCAAGAACCTCTGACTTTTGCTTTATGTACCCTTTTTCGACCCCCCCCCCCCCCCCCCCCCGCCACTCCCCGATGTTGGGCGGAGTAACAGTTCCAGAATTCGCCCATCCCAGCTCCTCAGGATCATTGTGCTATGGAGAAATGTTCCGACTGTTGTAATTTGTCCATGTTGCATTATCCCATCTCACATCCTCGTCCTCTCTACAGCCTTCGACATGGTCGACCACATCATCCTCCTTTATTGTCCAGCTCAGTAGGGCTGCACTCACTTGATTCCACTCTCACCTCTCTCCTTATAAGTAGAGCATCTCTAGTAATGGCTTTGCTTTTCACCTCCGAAGTCCCCCAAAGATCTATCTCTGGCCCCCTCCTCTTCCTCACCTACATGCTGCCCCTTTGTAACGTGACCTGCAGACACGGGGTCAGCTTCCACATGCACGTTGATGACACCCAGCTCTACCTCTCCAACAACCCTCAACGATTCCACTGGTTCTGTGCTGTTGTGCTGCTTGACCAACATCCAGTCTTGGATGAGCAGCAATTTTCTCCAGCCAAACATTGAGAAGTTCAAATCCATCGTCCTCGGCCTTCACCTCTAACTCTGTCGCCACACTTATCGACTCCATCCCTTTCTCTCTCCACTGAACCAGATTGTTTGCAACCTTGCTGTTCTGTTTGACCCCGAGATGAGCTACCCGCCCTATAATCTTCTCCCATCTCCATAAATTCACCTGCGACTACCCCTATCCCCCCTCCTGCTGTACCCCCCTTTTTCCTGCTCCACCCCTCCTCTCTCCTGCTCCACCCCTCCCCTCTCGCGCGCGCGCTCTCTCTCTCTCTCTCTCTCTCCTGCTCCACCCCTCCCCTCTCGCGCGCGCTCTCTCTCCTGCTCCACCCCTCCTCTCTCGCGCGTGCGCTCTCTCTCCTGCTCCACCCCTCCTCTCTCGCGCGTGCTCTCTCTCTCCTGCTCCACCCCTCCCCTCTCGCGCGCGCGCTCTCTCTCCTGCTCCACCCCTCCTCTCTCGCGCGTGCTCTCTCTCTCTCCTGCTCCACCCCTCCTCTCTCGCGCGCGCTCTCTCTCCTGCTCCACCCCTCCCCTCTCGCGCGCGCGCTCTCTCTCCTGCTCCACCCCTCCTCTCTCGCGCGTGCTCTCTCTCTCCTGCTCCACCCCTCCTCTCTCGCGCGTGCTCTCTCTCTCCTGCTCCACCCCTCCCCTCTCGCGCGCGCGCTCTCTCTCCTGCTCCACCCCTCCCCTCTCGCGCGCGCGCGCTCTCTCTCTCTCTCTCCTCTACCCCTCCCCCAAAAAGCATTGATTGTTTTGAGGTCCAGTTTTACTGGCATGGGTGAGGCACAGGAGGGTGACTAACAAGACCGTGATGGTGCATGTTACCGGGCTATTTGACAGCAGGGGCATCACAACCTCACCTGTCCGTGTCCTCATCCTATTTTGGCGCTCTCGCCCTCCCTTCCCTTCCCTCCCCTCCCCTCCCTTCCCTCCCCTAGCCTCTGTTTAAACCTGTTGTCCCTCTTTAGCTGGTCAGTCATTTTTAGAAATCAATTGATGTTAGTAAACATGCACAGGATTGGGCCGCTCCATTTGACCATATTGATGTGGTTTCCCAGTTCCTTATTCCGAAAGGCCGCAGAAGAGTGAGGGGGAATTGGAAAAATACAAAAATGCTCAACGCGCAGAAGTTAAATGCTCAGCACCGATGGTTTCGGGTCCAGCCTTTCTTGGCGACCATGTCTCCAAAAGTCTTTGGCTTCTGGACAATGTCCCACATTTAAAATTCTCAACCTTGTATTTAAATCCCTCCGTGGCCCTCTCTTTCTTCCCTCTCTTTCTTTCTTCCCTCTCTTTCTTTCTTCCCTCTCTTTCTTTCTTCCCTCTCTTTCTTTCTTCCCTCTCTTTCTTTCTTCCCTCTCTTTCTTTCTTCCCTCTCTTTCTTTCTTCCCTCTTATAGTGATGCCTATTTGGTCTGTGCAAAACAAGTGGAGACCTTCGTTCACAGTTCATAGAATCGAGTCCCTGTTGATCATCTGCTTTATCTTTCCAATTCAATACGAAATTGTCTGGAGAACTGTCCTTTTTCTGGCCCTCCTCAGAAGATCTGTTTGAGAGTGATTCAGAAGCACATCGAAGTGGTCTGCTCTGCTCGCTCTGATTAAGGTGAAGCAAATTGAAGTTCATGTCTGCAGTGCATTACTGAACACAACCAACTCAGCAGTTTTCAGCCTACAGAACAATGTGTGGAGCACTTTCTAATTCATCATGAAAGATGTGCAGATAATCCTAGTGAATGTCTTTCAAGGACAGATTGTAGTTTCAATATTTTATTGTTTCTTTTTATAGAAGAGAGAATTTAGCTGAAGTGTCACCAAAAAAAACCCTTCTGCTTAGAATATAAAGTCTGAGGTGGTTTGCAAGGTCCTGATGCTCCCTTTCAGTTCTGTTTATTGGATCATAAAACATGGACTTTTTGGGGGTGGGGAATTTTCATGGTGCTGTTTATGATGAGGATTTCGACACTGGAGACACTTGTTACAAAGTGTTTTTGGTTTCTCCCCTCTCCCGCTCCGCCCCTCCTCCCCGCTCTCTGTCCCGCTCCGCCCCTCCTCCTCCTCCCCCCCGCCTCCCCGTCCCGCTCTCCCACCCCCCCCCTCCCGCTCCGCCCCTCTCTTCTCTTTCCCCCCCCCCCCCCCTCAAGTTTTCTGAGGTACAGGTCCACTGGCATTCATCACTCTCCTGTGCCTCACCCTCAGGAGCATGATGGTGCATGTCACCAGGTTATTTGACAGCAGAGGCATCACAGCCTGGCCTGTCCGTGTCCTCATCTTAACCTTTTTCTCGCTCTCCCTCCCCCCACCCAGTGGGCGGTCATTTGTAGAATTCTGTAAGTTAGTAAAAGTGCACAGGATTGGGCCGTTCCATTTGGCCATATTGATGTGGTTTCCCAGTTCCTCATTGCGAAACGGCAGCAGAAGAGTGAGGGGGAATTGGAAAAATACAAAAACGCACAACACGCAGATGTTAAAAGCTCAGCACCGATGGTTTTGGGTCCAGCTTTGCCTGCTAATCAGATGTCTCCAGTGGCCTGTTTCTGCCACTCGTGGCAAGACACAAGCTTTCACCACATCTCCTGACGTTGCGAGTATCCGGACTCAGCAGGAATATGATATCCGCTCTCAGTCAAACCGTACCAAGGCAGCCTATTGGCAATAGTTTCTAGTCATCCTGGAGTTTTGGAATAGCGTTTCATTGACTCCTTTGTCCCCTTTCAGCTTTGCTCATTATTCATCTCTTGTTCCATCAGTGAATCGCGTGATCAACATCCACTTCCAGCAATTCTGTTAAGTACTCTCCCATTTTGGACAAATGCATTTCTTGCAGTTCTAACAGTTGTCCATAACAGACAATTGACTGCTTTGGTTTATGCCCAATTGGGAAATCTTGGCTGTGGATTTAAGGGGAAGCGAGATAAGCACATGAGGGAGAAAGGAATAGAAGGTTACGCTGATGGGGTGAGATGAAGAGGGTGGGAGGAGGCTCGTGTGGAGCGTAAATACTGGCGGCAGATGGAACAGTTGACTCTAATGGCCTGTTTCTGTGCTGTACGTTCTACATAATTACAGTTTGCTTTTCTTACTTTCCAGCTTTTCCAAACAATGTAGGACATTGAGTCGCTTTGAGGTGTGTGCCAATGACAAGCTCACCCGTAGGAGGGGAGGGAGCCACTAACCCTGAAGGCCCACAGTGTAGAAAGACAAAATGACCATCCCCAGAGATCATTAATGCAGGCTGGTCCAGCTGTTAATTCAGCTCCCTCGTGCTGCTGAAGTGACAGGGTCGCTGAAGCAGTCCAGGTTAATTACTGTGTCGCTGCTGCTGTTAATCTGGTTCCGTAAGACTCAGCAACTTCTCTAAGCCACTTGTTCTTCTTTTGTTGAGTGCTGTCGCCATTCAAAAAGATGATTTGAATAACTCTATTGAATCAGGTCACTCTGCAACTGCCCATTTGAACATTTACCATGATGGTCAAAGGGTGCTTTTTTTTTTAAGATTATTTCTCGTTTTCCACGACCCACTGCATGAATTAATTAATATTTGTTGCTGTTCAATGAAAGAAAATATTACTTTGATTTCCACGTGCTATCCATTCTCGGTGCATGTCTGAATGTTTGCCGGGTATACTGGAAAAGCATTTGTATCCTCCTGTAAGGTCCTAGACCTGACTGGCCATTCTGACGTGTCCCAGCTGTGGCTCAGTGGGTAGCACTCTTGCCTCTGAGTCAGAAGGTCGTGGGTTCAAGTCCCACTCTAGAGACTTGGGCACAAAATCCAAGCTGACATTCCAGTGCAGTACATAGGGAGTGCTGTACTGTTAGAGGAAAGACTTGCTTTTATATGGTGCCTTTCATGACCTCAGGATGTCTGAGTTTTATAGTCAATGAAGTACTTTTGAAGTGTAGTCACTATTGTAATGTTGGAACTAAAAATCACAGGGTGGAACCTGGGACTGGATCAGAAATCGGATTAAATAAATTATAAAATTAGAGTACTTGAGAGAAGAATAATGTCATAATTGGGTAGGGGTTCACTGGGGTCTTGAAAGGGTCCTGGGAAGGATAGACGATTTCAATATTCTCTATGGAACAGATTATTCTCAATGCCTTTAACTATGTGAAGAAGCAATTCAAAATGCTTTTGAATCACTTGGTTCTTGTGGGACTCCACACTTGGCACAGTGTGTTTAATTCTGATTATTGCACCACAAAAAATGCATGCAAGCAATTAACGAGGTGCAGAGAAGAGCAAGAAAACGGAACTCGAGTGCAAAGAGGAGGACGTAAGATCAGAAGAGTTTAAACTGGAGTCTACAAAGTTGGTAGTTGAGGAAGATCTTCGCGCAGACAGGGTAAACCTAGGAGATTGTTTCAGATTAAGCCAGGATTAGGGGATGACATATTAAATTAGAGGGAACTTATTTTAAAACAGAATTTCTTACTCAGGATGATTAGTGTTTGGAACCATCTGCCAGGTGGGATCTGTGGTGAGTGTCTGGAACGAGCTGCCAGAGGCAGTAGTAGAGGCGGGTACAATTTTGTCTTTTAAAAAGCATTTGGACAGTTACATGGGTAAGATGGGTATAGAGGGATATGGGCCAAGTGCAGGCAATTGGGACTAGCTTAGTGGTATAAACTGGGCGACATGGACATGTTGGGCCGAAGGGCCTGTTTCCATGTTGTAAACTTCTATGATTCTATTCTATTCAGGACCTTCAGAATCAGGTCAAGTGCTATAATGAGAGAATAAGGGTGCCAGCAGGATGAACTTTGATGGGCTGAAAGGCCTTTTCTTGTCCTTGACTTGCATTGGATGTGTTAGGAAGGCCGTTTTGGGTTACTCTGATTCCTAACGTGTGATAAACCGTGCCTTAACTCAATTCCCATCCAGCGGGTTTCTGTATAAATGGTGTGCTGAACTCTCGTGTCAAGCTGTGGTGTGTCTGGGTGCTGGACATTCATGATGTTCAAACCTTGAGGCAATTTAGTGCCAAACTGATAAAGCAAATGAGGCATAACTGTGCTGGGTATCCGAGACTTGGACGTTCCTTTTTAGATCCAGTTCTATATGTTACATCAATGGAGGCAGCACATTATCTGAATGCAATTCTGTTGGGGGCGGCTGATGTATGTATTGTGTTTGTGCCTGGTATTAGGATACAGTAGAGATTTATCGAGTTACATCTACAGCACAGAAACAGGCCATTTGGCCCAACTGGTCCATGCTGGCGTTTATGCTCCTCGCGCGCCTCCTCCCTCCCTACTTCATCCACTCCTATCAGTATAGCCTTCTATTACTTTCTCCCTCGTGTGCTTATCTAGCTTCCCCTTAAATGCGTCCAGTCTGTTTGTTTCAACTATCCCTTGTGGAAGCTCGTTCCACATTCTTACCACTCTTTGGGTAAAGAAGTTTCTCCTAAATTCCCTATTGGATTGTTGGCATTACGTCATTGGCACTGCATCAATGGTTGTAATCACTAGAGTGATATGGCACTGATAAATTGTATTTATCACCATACTGCGATAGTGCTCTGTATCTTGCACCGTTCACCAAAATATTATTTGGGTGAGCTGCTTGAACTGGGTGGTCGTGAAGTTTTCTCTGAGTGGGAAAGGTGGTTTAGTTGGCTTTTTTTTTAATAAAAAGGTCTCGCCTTGTTGAGTTGAAATGAAAGTCTGAGCCTGTGAGCGAACAGCGTGACAAGTCAAGAGAGAGCGATAATTAGTCTGCTGACTTGCTGCCAAATTGTGTCGCCTACAGAGGGAAAGAATACACAAACGGAGGGTCAGGTCCCTCCGACACTTGGTGAGAGTGTAGCTCAGACAGTTTTGCAGTTTCTTCACTTCTCAAAAGTGAAATTCATAAGACGAATCAAAAACCAGCTGTAAACCCAGTGAGGGATGCACAGTCCCACGGTGCGAAGGGCAGTTTGATTTATGTACAAGTTATATTAGATTTTATAACAAATAAATATGAAATTAAGTAGATGCCATGTGTGTGTTCTGGTAGGAGGAAAGTGTGAAGTCTGTTGTTATCCCTTGAGCTTTTTTGAGGAATGGATTAAGACTGTATTCTTGTACTGACAGTTAGTGGAAGGGGAAGTGTAGATACACTCTCATCCCAATCCTCTATGTCCTGGCCAATATTTATCCCTCAACCAATATCGTTACAACAGATGATCTGGTTAATATCATATTAATGTTTGTGGGACCTTGCTGTGCGCAAATTGGCTGTCATCTATGGGGAAAATTCCAAGCTATAAACCAAAGTCCCAGCTGTGCCTCCCGAGAGCAGGACTGAGTGACTGAGCTGTGGTTGTAATGCCCTGTTTATTTGCTTTGTTTTGCAGTGTGCTCGGTCAGTGTCCTTGGAGAGAGCGACGTGATGCAGGAGTTCCTGGCTGATTCCAGCGAGGTAAGGCTGCGAAAAGGGAAACTGGCTTAGCAAGGGCCAGTTTTATTAGGAATCGAGTGATTAACATTTAACTCCTGAACATAGGAACAGGAGTAGGCCATTCAGCCCCTCGAGCCTGTTCCGCCATTCAATCTGAACTCCTTTTACCCGCGTTGGTTCCATATTCCTTAATACTCTTGCCTGACAAAAATCTATTAATCTCGGTTTTGAAATTTTGAATTGACCCCCAGCCTTAATAGCCTTTTGGGGGAGAGAGTTCCAGATTTCCACACCCCTTTGTGTGAAGAAGTGCTTCCTGACATCACCCCTGAACAACCTAGCTCTAATTTTAAGGTTATGCCCCCTTTTTCTGGACTCTCCCACCGAGGAAATAGTTTCTCTATCAACTCCTTTGATCGCCTTAAACACCTCAATTAGATAAATACAGAAGTTTTGCGATTGCCAGTTTCTTGAAAAATGAGATGTGCGAATTACTATTAAATATTACCCTGAAATATTCAGTATTTTTCCTAACTATGAAGTTGGAACTAAAAGTCAAAGTACTCATGTCAAAGCAACTTAATCTGTTCTGTATGTTTTTGGTGAGGGATTGTGAATGGAACACACAATCGCTTTTTGTATGCAGTGGTAACATCAGACGCTACCGTGTCAGGTAGAGTGTCGGTGTGACGTAGGGTAATGCATTCTATGCTGTGCCAACGAGCCATAACCCTACGGTGAGAAGTGTCCCTTACTGCACCAGTGTTGCTGTTCCATTTTTACGGTGATACTGTGCGTGTCTGGGATATAGTTGCTGCGAAGGGCCCTATAATAGCTGCGACCAGGATTAAGGGGGGGAATGGGAGCAGCCAGGTTAACACAGAATGAGAGGCTGTTGGTGTATGCTGGAAGTGTACGGTGGCCTGAGAGGATTTTCATCCAATCCCAGAAGGTGTGTCCAAAGGCACTCTCTTGAGCACAAGACTGATTTCACATCCAAGGAGACTTGCATTTATATAGTGCCTTTCACAGCCTTGGCACATCCTATTACAGCCAAGTAAGTATTTTTGAAGTGTAGTCATGGTTATAATGTAGGAAGCACAGCAGCCAGTTTGTGCACACCAAGGTCCCACAAACAGCAATGTGATAATGACCAAATAACCTGTTTTAGTGATGTTGTCTGAGGGATAAATATTTGGCCCAGGACACCTTCCTGACTCTTCTTTGAATAGTGTCACAGGATCTTTTACATTCACCTGAGGGGCCAGACGGGGCCTCGGTTTAAGGTCTCATCCAAAGGATGGCACCTCCTTCAATGCAGCACTCCCTCAGTACTGCACTGGAGTGTCAGCCTGGATTTTTGTGCTCAAGTCTCTAGAATGCGATTTGAACCCACAACCTTCTGATTCAGAGGCAAGAGTGCTACCCACTGAGCCACGGCTGACAAATTGACCCACCAGTGATGTTGCACTCTTATTTCGTTCGGTCATGGCCCTGTGTGGTGTACACAATGTTAAAACCACTGGTCCCTGTGAAATGCAGGGAGTGTATGGCTGCTATACTTTGTCTGAGATGCTGGATAACTGAATAATTGCCCCTCCCTTAGCATGAACTTATCCTGCTGTTTAATAGCTTTCCTTGCTATACCGGGTATGGAGTTTGGCCAGCGTGCAATAGCTGATGCTGAGATATACACAAGGTTTACAGTTCCAGGGGGCTGTGAATGGTTGGTTAATTTCTACCAAATGTGTGGCACTGAAGATCTTTCAGGTTAATTAACCTTCTGCCTTAGGGCTGTACTGATCATTGTACATCGCTGTTGAGTTAAATAAAGATTGACATGTACTTGAGCTCTCAGTTTGGGGATGGAGGAGAGAGACAGAGAGGAATCTGTTTTCAGATTTCAAGAATCCTTTTCTCAGCGTGTGCTATTCAGATAGTGACTTTGAAGAATAGAGGATACTGAGGATTTTTTTTTTTATTCGTTCATGGGATGTGGGATTGACCTCTCTGATGTGGTGTCCTGCCTCTTAAACATCAATCTAGTGTCAGTACTGTATTCAGCTGCCTTCAGTCTGTGTTCACCCTGTGACCTGTGCTCCAGGTGCAGGTATCTCTTGCTGCCAGCCTGTAAGTACTGTCAAGCCAAACCAGGTCACATATAGCCTGTTCCAGTCCTGGTACCACTGACTCCTCATGGGTAGTGAAGGGAGGGAGAGACAAAGGGGAGTGAAAAACTCGAGTACTTCAAGTGAAGAGAATCATTCCCAGCTGCGCTTGTATACTTCATGACTGGTTCAGAACAGTGTTGATGGAGGCCTGGGAACATATGACTTGGATTCAGTCTCTGGAACAGGTAGACCAGGGAAGTGAATACAAATAAGTGAGAGTCATCCCTTCACCTACAAAGACCTACAATAAGTATGTCTGGTGACCTCCATTAATTTTCTATCCTTAAACTGTTGGACATATCTTTCATTGTACAAACCTCCTGCTATGTCTGTTCACTTAAGATACATAATGGCTGCAATTTCCCAGTAACCTGTCAATAATTCAGCAATTCTTCAGTCAGGAGCACAGATCACTTATAGTTGGCAACTGTTACCAACATGAAAACTGACCAAGCAAATCCCCCATATAAAACTGAGAGAGTGTGGAGTGATTTCAGGACTGCCTCAAATCTATTTTGAGCCTTGAGGCTATTGGTGTCGTGCAGGTGAACTGGTGGCATGAGTCTAATTGCAGCCTGACTGACATTTGCACTTTTGTTTGCTTTTGATGGGGTTGGGGGAAGAAGGGGGTACATTTGTCAGTATTTGGATTATCTAGGATACGTAGAGAAAACTACATATCCTAGATAATCCAAATACTGACAATGGGTTTCTTACTATACCGTCCATGGTGATTAAACCAGGAGGCATTGTCTACAGAACTGTCCTCGAGTTGGACAGTCTACACTGCCATGAATCTGGGGAGGATAGCACGGATTCAAAGGGTTAATGTCAGTAGTCCATTCAAAGCCCACTTCTGCCTTTGGATGCACAATCTCAGTTGAGGGCAGAAAGACTCTTGGATATACCCTGGAACGGTGTCTATGATGCCCTTAGCTGATGTGATGTGCTGTAACAATTAGGACGAATGACACTGGCCTTGGCCCAAAATTGGTCATGTGTATAAAGGAAACCCAACAGTGAGTGTCCAAGGTTGGAGTTTAAATTGTCTATTGGGAGTCCAGTGCTTGTAATAGTGTAAGTATCACTGCTGACTCCTTACAAAAAGGATGGCGAGGCACTGGAGAAGGTGTAGAATGATATCAGAACAGAGAGGGGACAACTATCAGGAAAAACTGAATAGCCTGGGGTGCTCTCCTCTAGAAAAAAGGCTACAGGGTGGCCTGATAGAGGGGTTTAAAATTATGAAGGAGTTCGATAGTGTAGACTTAGAATCGATGTTTTCAGTTATGGGGGAGTCCAAAACTAGGGGTCATAAATATAAGATGGTCACTAATAAATTCCAATAAGGAATTCAAGAGAAACCTCTTTACCCAGAGAGTGGTTAGCACGTGGAACGTGCTATCACATGGAGTAGTTCAGGCAAATAGCACAGGCGCGTTTAAGGGGAAGCTAGATAAGTACGTGAGGGAGAAAGGAATAGAAGGATATACTGATAGGGTTAGCTGAAGCAGGATGGGAGGAACCTCTTGTGGGGCAAATGCCCTGTTTCTGTGCTGTAAATTCTATGAAATAACATTTCATTCCTGCACATCTTCCTCAGACTAGGGAATTCTACCAAATGTTGTCTTCAGTAAATGAATGTTCTAACAGCTGCGTGTTTATGGTTTCACTCTTGCAGAGTACAAATGGGTTGTCAGACGTGGACCTGAGGATAGCATTGCCTGACAGGAACATTATCACAGTCACCGTGAAAAAGAACAGCACTGCAGAAGAAGTCTATCGGGTGAGTCATGGTTCAACGTTCCGGCCGGTCACTAAGAATGAAGCGGCTAACAGCAAAGCTCAGGGTTTTGGTCGGAGATGTTGGGCGAACCCATTTAAGGAAACTGATGAACACATTTAGCTTTTGCCTGGATAAACAGGAAACTCTGAGCCATGAGAGAGAGCTCCAGTGGGGACAATCTGTAGTTGCTGGGTTAGTGTGACCAGGTTGATCAAACCTTTTGAATAATGCCTCTGAAGGGAAGCTGCGGTGATTTATTAATGTTCTCTCACTTGAAGATTGCGTTGTCTCGTAATTTTCCTATATTTACAATTCAGTTTTCTTTTTTAAAAAAAATGCTGGCCCATTGTCTTTTGTTGTGGGCGCCTCTCTCAACTGTGGTTATCAGGTCTAATGATTGTAACGCAAATGGTGCGAGGCTGTTG
This sequence comes from Heptranchias perlo, assembly GCF_035084215.1. Classification (NCBI taxonomy): domain Eukaryota; kingdom Metazoa; phylum Chordata; class Chondrichthyes; order Hexanchiformes; family Hexanchidae; genus Heptranchias; species Heptranchias perlo. The sequence continues at coordinate 7,748,748 of NC_090362.1, read as the reverse complement.
GTTGCAGAGTGTTACGGGTAGTCTGTGCCAGGGCTATTTACACACATTTGGAGGCTAGAGTGCTTCCAAATTCATCCATAATCTGGTCGTAAATAAAACCGTCCCGGACCTCTTCACAAAATGGTGGAAACTCTCAGCAGGTCGGTCACCGCCTGTGGAGAGAACAGGTGAGTTAATGTTTCGAATGTGGGCCCTCTGTCACACCACAGATTTGTGATTGGTGATCGACGGTATTCTGTTCAGGTGGAACGGAGTGAAAACCAGAATTTTTGATCCACGTGCATTGGGAGCCATTAACGATTTGGCAACACCTGTACATAATTCCTTCAAAGGTTAAGGTACATATGCAAAAGCTCAGATATTGTGCAGCATTGTGTGTTGATATGAGTTTTTTTTCTCAGATGTCAGAGATTGCTGATGTCAAAGCTTCTGCATTCCTACTCAGCCAGGTGCTCAGTCGTTGAGCATATTCAAGACTGAGATCGATGGATATTTGGACACTACGGGAATCAAGGGATATGGGGATAGGGCAGGAAAGTGGAGTTGAGGTGGAAGATCAGCCATGATCTTACTGAATGGCGGAGCAGGCTCGCAGAGCTGTATGTCCTACTCCTGCTCCTATTTCTTATGTTATATATTTGGAATACTATTACTGATCAGTCTTTTGTGAGTTAACACCCTTTCCTCTCCACTTCCCTTTAAGACCACTCATTCCTTTGCTTATCCGCCAGCACTAAGAGCATCCCTACTTAGCGAGGTGCTCTTCCTCAGAGGCTTTGACATCAGCAATCTCTATCTGACATCCAAGAAAAAACTCATGAACATTCCTGGGGTTTGGTGTTTTGCTTCGCCAAGACTTCAAGTGTTGCTGGCTAATTTGAATGCCAAGATAAGGTGGGGGAATCCAAAGTCTAAAACCATGTCTCCAGAGGTGTGAAGCAACTTCTTTCACACGCTTTCTTAAAGTTTAGCAATATTCTTAAGCAATTATTGGACTGTAAAATAAATTGATGCCTGGAACCGATAGTATTCTATGTGCCAAGGCGAAACCTGATATAAGATTTTTAAAAAGTTAATTCTTGGGATGTGGGTGTCACTGGCATTTATTGTTCATCCCATGTTGCCCTGAGAAGATGGTGGTGGGCCGCCTTGAAAGTTTTGATATAACTGAGGGGCTTGCTAGGCTATTTCAGAGGACAGTTAAGAGTCAACCTCATTGGTGTGGGACTGAAATCACATATGGGCCAGACCAGATAAGAACAGCAGGTTTCCTTCCCTAAAAGACACGAGTGAACCAGTTGGATTTTTATGACAATCTGACAGCTTCACAGTCACTTACTTTTTTATTTCCAAATTTTTAAACTGAATTCAAATTCTTAAACGGCCATGGTGGGGTTTGAACTCACGTTCTGTGGATTACTAGTCCAGTAACATAACCAATACACTTACCGTGCCCTTAAATTTGAAACTTGAGCACTATAATCAAGTTAGGAATTGCTAGACCGAGACTGTTAGATACAGTTGAACTCCTGCAGCTAATCAGTTGATAGGAGAACTCTACTATTGTGTTGCAAATTGAAGTCTAATTTTTTTGTTGGAGTTGACTGCACTCAGAGTGGAATATTTTCTGCTCCACATGGAGAAGGCATCAAATACCCAGATTAATTAGTCTATAGCCATTTTGGTGCGTTGCTGCCCTGCATCTAAAGAAAAAAACCTGGCCATACATTTCAGTGTCTGTGGCATTCCTATTTTATTGGACTTCAAAAGTATTCCTTTGGTTGTAATGGGCTTTGGGACATCCTGAAGACATGAGGTGCTATAAAAATACAGGGTTTTTTTTCTTTCCTGTTTCTTTTTTTTAATTTCTATTGTGAAATTGCTAAACATCAAGGTTGTGAGTTGATAACCATCAAAATTTGGAGCTAGTTTTACTTTGGTCTTGAGAATTTCTTCAACCCAGTTGGGTTGGATTTTGATCAAGATGAAAGACCAGTGTTTATTCTACACTTGACCATCCAATCTCCCCTCAGAGAATGACAATGATTTTCTCCTGGGCTGAATGTGAATCCATGTACAAAAAATGGAAGTTCTAACTTGCCAATGTTGACTTTCCTAAAGCTGATTTCCATGTCGTGTCCAATGCTGTGTAGGGTGCTCACCGTTTGACTGACCCCAGTGTCAGACTCTGCTGTTTTATCCCTGCAGGCTGTACAAGAGCATCTACGAATGGATAGCATCACAGCGAGTTTCTTCACACTGTTTGAAGTAGTGGACCACTTCTTCGGTAAGGGCGACTTGGAGTTTGTTTTTTTTAATTATTGAGGGAATAGATAACGGTGAAAGGCCCATGGTAATGGAATGCCAATTTATAAACAAACCAAACTCCCGTCCAGGAGCTTGTTACATAGAGGAGAACTAGTTGAGTGGGTTCAGATGACAGAATAAACAAGGAGTAAAGCCTGAGCAGTTTTCCAATGCCCTCTGAACTCTGCGATAGGCTATCCTTAAAATATACCTCAGCCTATCTTCTGAATTGCACTGCAAAATTTGTGCTAGAACGAGATGGAGATTCCTATGTTACAGAGGAGTGGTGTGCCCTGTTTACACATCTGGGAGCATGTTGTGTCCATGAGGGATTGAAGTTTGGGGTGAGGTGGGGTGGGGGGTGGGGAGAAAGAGAGAGAAAAGTTAAATGTAAAGGCCATTGATGCATCAGGTTCATAGATAGGACCAGCCCCATGCTGTCTGTTTGCATCTGAACCTAGCTGGTTGCCGTCTATTCCCTGTTAAATCAGACGAATGCTTCAACCAATTTTGCTTTCATCATGCTAGATTGAAAATAGCAATTTTTAAGCCATGTTTAGTTCCATGATTTCTTTAGGATCTAATTGTGTCTCCTACTTCCATTGTTCATCATATAGAATATCCCCCCCATCCAATACACAGACTCCCTTCATCATTTATATAAAAAAATCTTGGATGATATTGCCTGTCTCCCCCTCCCATAAGAATCCATTGATCTTTCATAGCATCACTTGAAAATACATTGATAGATGTTACTATTCTTACCCCTCACGGACGCTCTTCCATTGGTAAAAATTGGGCATGATTCACAAATGTTCTCATTTGATTTATTGTCCTAATCTCTCAGAATTTGTTCTCTATCAATCTTAACCACCAGAACTTTCTATATGAACTTAAGGGCGGTTTTCAGGGTAACAACTCTCATTTATATAGTGCCTTTAACGTTGTAAAACGTCTCAAAGTGCTTCACAAGAGTGTCATCAGACAAAATTTGACAGAGAGCCACATGAGATATTATGACAGGTGACCAAAAGCTTGGTCAAAGAGGTAGGTTTTAAGGAACGTCTTGAAGGAGGAGAAAGAGAGGTAGAGAGCTTTAGGGAGGGATTTCCAGATCTTAGGGCCTTAACAGCTGAAGACACTGCCGCCATTGGTGGGGTGATGAAAATTGGGATGGGCAAGAGACCAGAATTGGAGGAACGCAGAAATCTCGGAGGGTTGTAGGGCTGGAGGAGTTTAGAGATAGGGAGGGGCAAGATTGTGGACGGATTTGAACACAAGGATGAGATGAATCAATATTTGGCCAATGCATCTGCTCCTGCAGTAGTTATGGCCTCAACGGTATTGATTCTTCTACTCCTGCCCTTGCCAGGGATATCTCATTGTTGTCCGCCAGTAAGAAAAGCTCCCCAGCCCTTTTATGATTTGGAATTGAAAGTCAGCTTGAGGTATCTGTTGTACTTCAGTGATGTGGAAAGTAATTTGTGCATTCGCAGAGCGGAAGCTGGTGGGCAATGAGTTTCCACACAAACTCTATGTACAGAACTACACATCTGCAGCAGCTGGGACCTGTCTGGTCATCAGGAAGTGGCTCTTCACCATGGCCCAAGAAGAACTTCTGAATGACAACGATCTCGCAGTGACCTACTTCTTCCATCAGGTACATTTGCAGCTCGCTGTGCAGAGTGTACAGTTTGGGAGCGTGCGTGTGTTTAATGTTAAATAAATGACTTGCACAGAGTATATTGGAGGAAGTGTGAGACTCAGTTACGTCTTGTATGTTTGGAACTCATCTCTTTTATACGTGTCTAAGTGCCTCAGCATTAGAATGCAGTTGTCCATTGTGTGTTTGGGACTTGCAATATAAAGAACACAGTCAAAGTCTCAGCAATGTAATTGCTTAACTGGAGTCACCACTGAGGTTTTAATAAAGGATTCTGCTTTGTTTCGTAATTGTAATGTATTTTAACCCTATTTCAATTCCCTGTGGCAAAGTCTTTACATTGACTGAATAGACAACTGGCTCACCTGATTCCGCTCTTCACTCTATAGCTGCCCATTAGGAGGGGTGCGGCCTGGACACTTTCCATTTTCTGTTGGGAAGCATCTCTCACCTTGTCACATTACTCCCCCCTCCCCCCTCTGGAACCAACTTAGGCAATGGACTCATGGTGGAGATTCATTCCCATAAACCTACCGCCACCTACTCCATGGTTTAGACTCGGCATTGATATATATGTGTGTGTGTGTGTGTATAAAAATGTGTCTCTGTACATGTGTATATGCATATGTGTATAATGTATACATGTACATGTGTGTTCATATGTGTACCCATTCTGAACAAGTACAAAGTTGTTGCCTCAATGTTCTTTGCTTCACCTTGTTCAGTACAGCTGCAGTCTGTTAACTGGGACATTCTAGTAGAAGCTAAATGATCCCATTTGTCACTGTGTAAATCAGTAATAAAAATAGGAAATGCTGTGAATAGGCAGGTTAGTCAGCATGTGGGAGAGAGGAGGTTAATGTTTCACCTGGACCCTTTCATCAGAACGCTGCAGACCTGGACTTAATCTTAACTCCCTCAATTAGTGTGGCCGTGAAACAGAAATGCGTCTATTAACTGGTACCCACAGGCTTGCCTGAAAAGTCCTGTGTTACTGTGTTTCATTTGCACAATGTGAGTTTATAAAAAGAGGTTCAGTTATAAAGAATGGAAACTTGGAATGGTTTCATGACATTAATCACCGTCCAAAAAAATCTAGGACAAAAACTGCAGAAATAACAGGGAAATCAAAGAAACTGTAGTGGAACGGGGCTACAATAAATTAGTACAGTGCTTGATACAGTGGCTTTTTTAAGTTTGTTCTTGGGATGTAGGCAAGGCAGCATTTTTTGCTCTGAGGGCATTGAGTCAAGCACATAGTGTGGGACTGGAGTCATGTGTCGGTCTCACTGGGTAGATATGACAGGTTCCCTTCCCTCAAGGAGGCCAGCAAAACAGTTGAGTTTTTATCTCAATTTTCCAGTGCCAGCTACAAATTACCAGATATATTGAATTTAATTTCAACTTGCTGTGGTGGGATTTGAACTCAGCGCCTGGAGTGGGACTTGAACCCACAACCTCTTGACTCATACGTTTCTATGTACGACAAGTTTCTGATCTTGATCATGCAACAGTGAGGTGTTGCAGAGCGTAGACCAGCTGCTCCCTCGCTAGCTGAAGTGATTTATCTGCTCTGCCGTGTCCTGGAAAGAGAATTATTAAGTGTGGCTGGATTGGAGTAGCAAATTCCCAAATGGAGGGCACCCATGAGCCATCCCACAGCAATGCAGAAACGTTAGGTGGTAATATCCTTTTTTTTTGGTTGTAGTTATTGTGTGTCACCGCACCAAGTCACCCGGTTGATTCTTGTAATTCCAGGCTGTGGAGGATGTGAAGAAAGGGCGGATTCGAGTTGGTGATAAGTCATACCAGCTTCAGAAACTGTCCGAGCAGCACAAGAAAGTCATGGTAGGATTTTGCCCATCTGTTTGATGTTTGTGTGTCTACAGAATGGGGATTTGCATCAGAAGCTGCAGGTTATAGCTGCACTGAGATTACTATTTACCAGAAATTGTACAAGAACAGTGCTTGATTCTGATCTTCAGCCTCACCTCCTGAAAGTTGAAAATGTAACCAGTTCTTTCAGTGGCAGCAACCAGGTGAATTATTATAGTGTCGCAAAGGGACAATACTTCCCAATGGGTTTCACCGAGATTAAAATGAACACGGTGCAGTGGTAGAGTTGGGGGGTGGGGTGGGGTGACTGAATGTCTGGTCAAAGAGGTAGGTTTTTAAAAAGGACAAGACTTGTATTTATACAGTGCCTTTCACGACCTCAGGACGTCCCAAAGCGCTTTACAGCCAATGAAGTACTTTTGAAGTGTGGTCACTTGTAACGTAGGAAACGCGGCAGCCAATTTGCGCACAGCAAGATCCCACAAACAGTCATAAGATAAATTACCAGATAATCTATTTTCAGTGATGTTGGTTTAAGGAGGGGCATGAGGTAGGAAGGTGGAGTCGTTCAGGGAGAAAGTTCCAGAATGTTGGGCTGAGATTGAAGGTGGAGGTGTTCCAGAGTGGGGCTGGAGGAGGTTACTAGAGCTGGGAAGTGTGAGGACACGGAGGAACTTGTTGACAGGGTATGATTTTAATGCATTGGGAGATTGGGAGTCAGTGAAGGTTGACAAGGCCGAGTGTGAAGGGGCAGTCAGTGCAGGGTAAAGAGCAATCGAGCTTATATTTATATCGCCTTACATTTCCTAAAGAACGTCCCAAAACATTACACATCCAATGGAGTATTTTTGAAGTACAGTCACTGTTGTAATGTAGAGCAATGCAGCAGCCAATTTGCACACAGCAAGGTCCCATAAACAGTAATGTGATAATCACCAGATAATCTGTTTTAGTGATGTTGGTTGAGGGATAAATATTGGCCAGGACACCGGGGAGAACTCCCCTGCTCCTTTGTTTAGTGCCATGGAATCTTTTACATCCACCTAAGAGGGAAAACATCTCATCTTAGGGTGTGAGCAGTGGAGTTTTGGACACAGTGTGGTTTACACAAGGTAGAACTTGAGAGGCTAGTGAGGAGAGTGAATGGAGTATTCAAGCCGAGGATCATCATCTCTCACTAGTAGCAGTGGCACGGTCGGACAATGTTTGCTTCCTTCCCAAATTATCGGAGTATTTTGAGATCCGTTTTTCCTGTAGAGTTCCCTTGGGCTGCCCCCAATGCCCCACAATATAAGCCTCAAGTGGCTCTTCTGTTTCTCACATCCCAAGTTATTGTGTCTGAATGAGGTTGTCCGATTAGTTCCAGTATGTAACCGTGGCTCAGTTTGGTGGTGGGTGTGAGCAAGGGGTGTGTGTGTGGGTGGGGTCTCTATGTAGGTCGCACGTGGGCTATTTGTTTGTCTGACACCAAATGCCTGTCCATCGTTGCAGTACTTGAACATGATTCGGACTTGTGAAGGCTACAATCAGATAGTCTTCCCACACTGTCGGTGTGACTCTCGGAGGAAGGGACATGTGATGGCAGCCATTAGCATTCAGCACTTTAAACTCCACGCTTGCACAGAGGACGGGCAGTTGGAGGTATGTGAGATCAGGTGGGACCCCTTTGGGCATGTTCTTCGGTCTACATTGTCTCAATGTGGCATCCTGCTGTTCCTGGTTGTAGCATAAAATCTCCGCACTGAGTGGGGCTTCAGGTCGTGATCCTATGCGAGTTCAGAGAATCATACAGCACGGAGGAGGCCGTTCAGCCCATCCTGCCTGTGCCAGCCCTTTGAAGAGCTATCCAATTAGTCCCACTCCCCTGCTTTTTCCCCATAGCCGTGCAAATTTTTCCTTTTCCCGTATTTATCTATATCTCATTTGAAAATTACTATTGAATCTGCTTCCACCACTCTTTTGGACAGTGCATTCCAGATCATCGCTGCGTAAAAATAAATTTCTCTTGGTTTAGGTTAAAAGATTTCTTGGTTTGGGGCTCGCTGTCACGGGGAGTTGAGCGGCAGGCTCAAGTGTCTTCTCCACAGGGAGGAAGCGTCACTTCAGGCTGTTGCTGAGTATCTTCCAGCAGCTGGCTGACCTTCTGACTGAGTTGTGAGAGCAAGTCTGTCCTCTCTCCCCTCCCCACTCAGCGTAATGGTGACTGGTGCGTGCAACTCTAAAATGTCGCAAAGAAGCATCATTGGCACAGAATGCAATCCCATGGGTTTTTTCTGCCCCCCTGTCCTGCCAGTTTACTCTCCTTCCCCGCCTCCCTGAGGTGTTGACTCCTTGCTTAGGCTGCAGTGTCCTGGTCCCCAGATCCTGCCAGTGCCTCTCCCTAAGGTCATTCTTCCTGTATGAGTCTAGGCAGTGACTGTCCGACAATGGAGTGTCTAGACGGGAGCCCCGAACGGGAGCTGTAGCGTGCATTTAAAAAAAATCATTATTCTCTTGTCAGTTCTTGCACCAACTGCACAGATGGCTGGGACACTTTCTCCTAGGCTTCTGCCACCCCTAAGAACATCGGAACATTAGGATCAGGAGTTCAGCCTCACGAGCCTGTTCCGCCCTTCAGATCATGGCTGATCTGCACCTCGGCTCCAATTTCCCGCCGTTGCTCCATATCCCTCGATACCCTTACCTAACAAAAATCTATCGATCTCAGCCTTGAAAGCTCTAATTGTCTCACCGTCCACAACCTTTTACAGGGGGAGAGAATTCCAGATTTCTACTACCCTTTGTGTGAAAAAGTGCTCCTCTTAAGCTGGTCAGCGAGAGCCGGCATGGTGGTGGGGGGGGTGAGCCATGCTACAATATTTCCCCTCCCTCCAACAGGGCGATGTTCAGCCTCTGCCAGTGCGGTTAGACTGAAACTTGGAGGGTGGGATTGAAACCTTCTCTCGAACAATCTGCGCTGGCGTTGCGATATATATATATATATATAAATTAATCATGGTACACTGGCTTCAGTGTACGGTTGGTGAGCCCAAACAGTCAGGTAATGAATCCTGTCGCAACCGTCGTGAAATTGTGCCGCATGGAATAGGCCATTCAGCCCATCGAGCCCATGCATGAATTCTCCTCTTCGCCTGGGCCAACAAGTCTAATCCCACTCTCCTTGCTCCCCATACCCTTTTTCAAGAAGCTACCTAATTTCATTTTTAAAATAATTTACAGATTCTGTTCCAACACGGTTTGTGACACAGAATTCCACATTCTAACCACCCTCGTAGCAAAGGGTTTTTTCCCTTAGCCTCTCCTTGAATTCTTTTTGTGATCGCCTTAAATTTGCACCCTCTCGTGACACAATTGTCAACCATGGGAATCAGTCTATCACCATTGACCTTATTGTGACCCTTCATCAACTAAACGACCTCCATCAGGTCACCCCTTAACCTTCTGCTCTCTGTAGACGGGGTGCACTAATACCTGTTTTGCCGATAATCGGCAGGTGTTTGGATTATAAAGGGAAGGGGCAAATCCTTCCCGAACTCCCCGAGTACAATCAGATCGTCCTTTCTCGAGATGGGTTTTTTTTTTGTGAAAAGTGCTGAGGCTTTATATTTCTTTAAAAAGAACCAGGTGATCATGTTCGATTGGGACGAGATGCACCAGTGGGACACAGATGAAGAGGGAATGGCGTTCTGCTTCGAGTACGTCCGTGGTGAAAAGAAACCGCGCTGGGTGAAAATCTTCACTCCTTACGTGAGTAACTGATGTACTGTGCGTTTCTAGACCCCCCGCCCCCCTCGGTGCTCTCTGCTGCCAATTGCCTGCGGCTGGGACAGACCAGCATGGTTACAGTTAACGACATGCAGAGCCTTTTCCTCACTAGGTTTGAGTAGTGCCAGCCGTGGCTCAGTGGTAGCACTCTCGCCTCTGAGTCAGAAGGTTGAGAGTTCACGTCCCACTCCAGAGACTTGAGCATTGGGCTGACTCTCCAGGTGTCTGAGGGAGTGCTGCACTGTCGGTGGCCTGCCCTTCAGATGAGACGTTAAACTGAGGCCCCGTCTGCCCTCGGGTGGACGTAAGAGATCCCACGGCACTGTTTTGAAGAAGAGTAGGGGAGTTCACCTTCGGTGTCCTGGCCAATATTTATCCCTCAAACAACATCGCTAAAAAACAGATGATCTGGTCACTATCACTTTGCTGTTTGTGGGATCTTGCTGTGTGCAAATTAGAAGTCTTGTTTCCTACATTACAACAGTGACTACACTTTAAAATACTTAATTGACTGTAAAGCGCTTTGGGATGTCTTGAGGATGTGAAAGTCGCGATATAAATGCAAGCTTTTGTTTCTTGAGTAGTATCTGCTGTACTTCTGCCTGACTTGATGACGTGCTCCGCTTTTACCCATCGCTGCTCCGAGAGCCTGACTGACACACTGCCGCTGGTTTGGTCAATAAACGCAGGGCGACAAGTGGGCGATGTCGGGCGTGTAGTCCAGGTGCTGAACCGTTTGGGCGCAGAGGTTATATTGTTGACGTTTATTGTCTGTGGTGCATCTCGGGCAGCCACCAGGCGAGGTTTGAGACTGACCTGGGATGTGGTAACCTGTCCCACTGTCCCACCCGCCCCTCAACCCCCCCACCCCTCCCCCCACTCCCCGGGCCAGCGTGTGAGAACATGGCAGGGGCATCCATCCCTGTTTTCATTGTCACTTTTAGAAAGTAACCCATTGCCCGTCGAGCGCTCGGGGCCAGTCTGTGTGAGACGAGGCAGGTTCCTCTTGGACTGATTATGTGGCACCCACTTTGTATTTCCTTTTCCTTTCGCAGTTTAACTACATGCACGAATGTTTTGAGCGAGTTCTGTGTGAGCTGAGGTGGAGGAAAGAGGTAAGAGAGAGTAAAGGGGGAGTGGAGTGGAGTGGAGGTGGGGGGGGTCTGAACAGGTTCTGGTTTTGATTTGTGCTCAGTCCTGGGATCCGTCTGATCGCAGTTGGTACAGGGTGAAATCGGTACAGGGTGAAATCGGTACAGGGTGAAATCGGTACAGGGTGAAATCGGTACAGGGTGAAATCGGTACAGGGTGAAATCGGTACAGGGTGAAATCTATTTAGCCTCGAGGAAAGCAATTTACACGTTGGCTGCAGACAACTGTGTTACTGAGACCGTCACCATCTCCTGTCGGCAGGCTAGAGGGACTCTGCATTCAGCTGGAATGAGGCGGAGTCCAGCAAAACTATTGTCTGATATCCCTTGTTAAGAGGAAGCACTCTTTTGTACCCCATTGAGCTATCTCTTGGCCCTGGGGGTGTTGATGGGGATTTTGTGAACGCTAACTTATCACCAACATGTAGTGTTCTGTGTTTCATCAAAGCTTTGAGTCTTCCCGCTGGGCTCCGTTGGACACTGATTCTGTTCAAGGATTCCCACTGTCAGGGGTGTGGAGGAGCGGGTCTCGGAGGCCGGCAGCAGGAGCGATCACTTTGGGGATGGGGAGCCAGCCAATCTGGGGCCCCTGCACTTTTCTCTTCCCCCCCCCCCCCCCTCCAATATATGGTCTGACCTGTGTTGCCATGGGAATGATCGAGCAGAGCCTGGGACCACCCCCAGGGAGTGGGAGGATCATTGCAGCGATGGGCTGTCGCAGCAGCTTTAAAGACCTGGCCATGTCGAGTGGGGTGTGGACAGACTTGAGGGGGAAGAGGAAGGAACAAAACCATCTCCGTGGGCAGCACGTCGATGAAAGACCATTTTGACTGAAGTTATGAGATTTACTTTTGCCATTTTCTTGTATTTTGCTATTTCTTAATTCTCCTCCTTTGATGAGTAGATTTGAAAATTAACAGCACAAACATAATATCTGAGTGACTTCTGGAAGCTGTAAACGGTGCTGGGATCTGCAGTCTGCTCTGAGATGCTGTGTTCAGCAGAGATCTTTGAAACAATGATTGCGCCCCGGGTCGGGGAGCTGACCTCAGCCTTGGAGCCTGTGCCCTGGGTTGGGGAGCTGACCTCGGCCTTGGAGCCTGTGCCCTGGGTTGGGGAGCTGACCTCGGCCTTGGAGCCTGTGCCCTGGGTCGGGGAGCTGACCTCGGCCTTGGAGCCTGGGCCCCGGGTCGGGGAGCTGACCTCGGCCTTGGAGCCTGGGCCCCGGGTCGGGGAGCTGACCTCTGCCTTGGAGCCTGGGCCCTGGGTCGGGGAGCTGACCTCGGCCTTGGAGCCTGGGCCCCGGGTCGGGGAGCTGACCTCGGCCTTGGAGCCTGGGCCCCGGGTCGGGGAGCTGACCTCAGCCTGGAGCCTGGGCCCTGGGTCGGGGAGCTGACCTCAGCCTGGAGCCTGGGCCCTGGGTCGGGGAGCTGACCTCAGCCTGGAGCCTGGGCCCTGGGTCGGGGAGCTGACCTCAGCCTGGAGCCTGGGCCCTGGGTCGGGGAGCTGACGTCAGCCTGGAGCCTGGGCCCTGGGTCGGGGAGCTGACGTCAGCCTGGAGCCTGGGCCCTGGGTCGGGGAGCTGACGTCAGCCTGGAGCCTGGGCCCTGGGTCGGGGAGCTGACCTCAGCCTGGAGCCTGGGCCCTGGGTCGGGGAGCTGACCTCAGCCTGGAGCCTGGGCCCTGGGTCGGGGAGCTGACCTCAGCCTGGAGCCTGGGCCCTGGGTCGGGGAGCTGACCTCAGCCTGGAGCCTGGGCCCTGGGTCGGGGAGCTGACCTCAGCCTGGGTCCTGGGCTGGGGAACATGCACCCAGAACCTACCTTGAAGGGCAGCTTGCTCCCGGAACATGCGGTGGGTCAACAGTGCAGGGAATGGAGGGAAGAATAATTGGTGAGAAATAAAAGTCTAATCTTGAGTATAACCGTTCATGTTGTTTGATCCTAACTGCATTTACCAGATTACCGTATAATGACCAAATGCTGGTTAACGCATCTGAAAACTGCCTTGGGAGATCTATGTTTACTCTTTGTAAAATAAACCACATGTTCATTAACCAATCTGTATCTCCTCCCCTGGCCCCCGTCACTGTCTCACTCTCTCTCTGTCTCTTTTACAGATGGAAGAGGTTGGTGATGATGAAGATAACAGGAATAGCACCAGTGGAATGGTACGGACATGGGGGAAGGAGGAACGCGTAGAAATGCTTTGATGTTGCTGGTGAGGCTGGCATGAAGCTGTGACCGAGTTGTCCAATTCCAGACTTGCCCCTTAACAGACGCGCCTGAGACTCTCCTAAAGAGCAGGTGCCAATATTGGTGCCATTGAATTCAGTAACTCCTCCCAACCCAGCCCCCCAATAGTAACAACAACACTCTCAACTCAAACAGCAACTTGTTCTCAAAAATACGGTAACTATGGTGACGCCCTTTCAAACTATTTGACGGAGCCGGTTTCTCGATTGGCCTCTCGCTGTGATTGTGACAAGACCCTGTTTGAAATCACAGGTTCGATTAATAATCTCGAGTACAGAAGATTGAGGGATGATCCAGTCGAGATGTTTAAAATGTTAAACGGATTCGATAGGGTAGATTCAGAGAAACTATTTCCTCTGGTGGGAGAATGAAGAACGAGGGGGCACAGTCTTAAAATTAGAGCCAGGCCGTTCAGGAGCGAAATCAGTTAACAATTTTTCACTCAAAGGGTAGTGGAAATCTGGAACTCTCCCCCCTCCCCCATCCCCCCAAAAGGATGCTGGGGGTGAGTTTGAGCTTTCAAGACTGAGATCGATAGATTTTGTTAAGTAAGGGTGTCGAGGGATAGGGATAAAAGGTGGGAAAATGGAGTTGAGGTACAGATCAGCCATGATCTAATTGAATGGCGGAACAGGCTCGAAGGGCTGAATGGCCTCCTCCTGTTCCTGCGTGCCTAAATGGAGCTTTGGAACTTTTCACCGTATGGCTGCCATCCAGTGGCTGTTGGGTAACTCGAGCTTGCTCTCCTTTTCAGTTTTCTTCAACAGTAATTCCCAGAGCCCCCGTTATATAGTTGAAACCATTGTACATTGTACATTGTACATGTGGTGCTAATGGGAGGAGTACAATTGCTGCATTAGATTACAGGGTTAAAGCAATCGGCTTGTTCCAATTGCCTGGGTTTATGAGCTGGGGGAATGTGAGCTCACTGCCGGTTACTGATCCTGTTAGCTCCAGGCGCTATCCTTGCCTGTCTATAACCTGGCTCACTGTTGCTGGCTTATTTTCCCTCTTCTGCTTCTAATTTTTTTGGGTGTACATCTGAATGATGTTTTTAATAAGAAGAACAGAAAATGCTGGAGAAGCTCAGCAAGTCAGGCAGCTTCTGTGGAGAAAGAAACAGAGTTAACGTTTCAGGCCGAAGACCTTTCGTCAGATGTTTTTAATGTCTAGCGTAGTCAAAACTGTCTAAAAAAGGGCAAGTCTGGAATAGTGGAGCATAAACCCCAGCATGGACCTGTTGGGCCGAATGGCCTGTTTCTGTGCTGTAAAATTCTATTTAATTACTGGAGGGTCAGTTTCACAGAAATCTTCATCCTAACATCCTTGAGATGGTCGAATGCTAAATCCTGTGCATTATGTAATAATCCAGTATGTATGTGACAGTATCAGGTGAATTCTCTCTCCCAGAGCTCCCATTCATAGAATCATACAGCACAGGAGGAGACCATTCAGCCCATCGTGCCTGTGCCGGTTCTTTGAAGATGCTTAATTTAACCCGTTTTCCGACTGTCTCACTCAATCCAGTCCAAACTGTACTATCAGTTACATAAACCAAATCAATCTCAACCCGGCAGGTGCAAGTGTAATTAACTCCTGCTTACCTGGGTCGTCGTGGGTGCAGTTGGAGACAGACGCAGTTAACACTCAGAGAGTCAGGTAGTCATTCCGCACTGTAATCCCCGTCCCACCCCGATCGTGTGATGAATACTCCTTACCCCTACCTTATATCAGTGGAATGCAGCCTTGCTAGGTTCCAAGTAAGCTGCACCTCGCGTCACACTGACGTCTGTCACCTTGGCTCAGTTGTTGGTTCTCTTGCCACTGGGTCAGAGTATTGTTGGAGCTACCGACCTGCAGACGAGACGATGAAACAAGGTCCCTTCGGCTCGTTACGGTGCTTCCGGTGTACGGTACACATCAGTGGCACTATTTGAAGAAGAGCAGAGAGTTTTTGCAGTGTCCACGTTCAGTACCATCAGAAATCATTCATCTCTCAAACCTAAGTCACTGCACCTCATTAGTGATAACATCCCAAAGTACTCCACAGAATGAATTAATGTGATAAGCCACTGTCCAAGTACAATTATTTAATCTGTCTGCACCCGGTATCAATAATTGAATTACAGTATGCAAAGTCTACAGCAATAACAAATGGAGTCACCTCAGTCCAGTGTAAAAGCTCAGACTGTGAGTGTGTGTGTGCTTATTCAGATCACTCTCAGGGGCCCTACATAAACCTCTAGGTCAAGATTATCCAATTTTTTTGTGCTCAAGTATGTACCATATAGCCTTGTGGAAACCATATAAAGTACATTCCAAAAGTACTTCATTGCCTGTGAGGCACTTTGGGATGTCCTGAGGACGTGAAAGGTGCTTTAGAAATGCAAGTTCGTTCGTTCTTTAAATCTTTGTTTTGTTAATTTGTATATATCGCAAGTCGCTGATACGAAGAGATTTTGGGATCTGTCCACCGTTGAGCCAACAGCACTAGGGACGGCCCTTTCTAAGCCTCCTGGCCCACGAGATTCAAACAGGAAATCTAAGCACAAATGGGACCAACCTGCCTGGGCTTCGAGTGTTAGATTACCGGGGGCTTAGACCTCGTGTGGCTCACGGGCTGCTGTCTCGACACCTTTCTGGCCCCAGACCTGGAACTCTGGAGCGAGTCCACCCTAACACTTGGGGATTCGGTCTAAAATGTGGGACCGGTAAAATGGCGGGCAGTGTTTGGAGGGGTTGTTACTGTTCCTGACGCCCACTATTTGCTGCCAAGGAGACCTCAGTCTGGAGTGAGGAGGAGGACGGAATTAAATGCAGTTTTGGTCTAGTAGAGTTGATGAGAGAGAGAGAGAATGTTTCCCATTCAGTAAATGGAAACCATTTGGTGCAGGCCAAACGGGGATGAGCAGAGTACATCTTCAGTGGCTGTCAGCTGTACTGTACAGACTAGTGAGGTTAATTGTACAGATTTTGACCTGAACAGCATGACATTTCCAAAGGATATTCTCCCTGGATTAGACATTAGACTCTTAACAGCGTGTATTTTTATGGTTTCACCTGTTGATGTAAATCTTCAAAATTAACAGGCAGGACTGCGCACAGCAGTGTGTCAATGGTGCAATTCGTAGAATCCTAGAAAGTTACAGCACAGAAGGAGGCCATTCGGCCCATCGTGCCTGTGCCGGCTGAAAAAGAGCTATCCGGCTTAATCCCACTTTCCAGCACTTGGTCTGTCGCCCTGGAGGTTGCAGCACTTCAAGTGCTCATCCAAGTATTTTTTTAAAATGGGTTGGGGGTTTCTGCTGCTACCACCCTTTCAGGCAGAGAGTTCCAGACCCCCACCATCCTCTGGGTGGAAAAATTTCTCCTCAGCTCCCCTCTAATCCTTCTACCAATTAATTTAAATCTATGCCCCCTGGTCATTGACTCCTCTGCTAAGAGATATAGGTCCTCCCTATCCACTCTTATCTAGTCCGGTCATAATTTTATGCACCTCAATTAAATCTCCTCTCAGCCTCCTTTATTCCAAAGAAAACAACCCCAGCCTATCCAATCTTTTATCATAGTTAAAATTCTCCAGCCCTGGCAACATCCTCGTAAATCTCCTCTGTACCCTTTCTAGTGCAATCACATCTTTCCTGTAATGTGGTGACCAGAACTATACGCAGTTTATACAGTTCTAGCATAACCTCCCTGCTCTTATATTCTGTGCCTTGGCTAATAAAGGAAAGTATCCCGTATGCCTTTTTAACCACCTTATCTACCTGTCCTGCTACCATCAGGGATCTGTGAACATGCACTCCAAGATCCCTCACTTCCTCTACACCTCTCAGTATCCTCCCATTTATTGTGTATTCCCTCGCCTTGTTTGCCCTCCCCAAATGCATTACCTCACACTTCTCCAGATTGAATTCCATTTGCCGCTTTTCTGCCCATCTGACCAGTCCACTGATATCTTCCTGCAGTCTACAGCTTTCCTCCTCACTATCAACCGCACAGCCAACTTTTGTATCATCTGCAAACTTCTTGATCGAGCCCCCCACAATTGTGAAAGATTTTTTTTCTTAGTAAAGCAGTATAAGGGATTTCTGTTCTATCTCTGTCGTTTCCTCATTGTCCTGAGTACTGATTGGTCACCTTTCCAAAGGTTCTAATCAAATATTATAATCTCACCGGATTGGACATTAAACACAACCACCATTAAGAGTCTAATGTTTGTTAATTCCAGTCGAGCATCTGTAAGAAATTTTATTTGTTGCTTCCTATTCCCCCCCCCCTCCCCCGCTCCCCCCCCAACCAAAATAAACTGATATTCAATTGCCCGTCTTATCCACTGGGAATCTGTAAGTTATATTCTTGGATAGATTGCAGTCTTGCAGATGTGACTAGCCTGAGCTTAGGATATCCAGTGCAACATCTGGCTGGCCTGGGTTTCAGAGATCCAGTGCAACATCTGGCTGGCCTGTGTTTAGGAGATCCAGTGGCACCTTCGGGGAGGGGGGACTTGCTGATTTAGTGGTTTGGGTGTTGGCTTCACGACCCCACGATGTAAGGCTTTGAGTCGCGCTGTGCGAGTTATTGATTGTGGCGGACACGTTTGGGTTCTGTCATTGATGCGAGCCCATGTCATTCAGCAGAGCATTTAAACATGTTAATGTTGGACATCAGAGTTCTGAAGCCTCTCTTTGCTCAAACTATTCAAATAGATTTTCTTTTTTCTCTCTTTCAGAATATTTTTCATGCAGCAGCAGCAAGAGGTAAACGAGGCTCACTGTCCTGATGGAAGACCTCATTCTCTGTAGCATCTCAGCACCTTAGCATGAAAACTGAAGCAATTGGACCTTTGACATTGGGGGACGGGGAGACATGGAACAGCCCAAACCTTCCCTCAATGTAGCTGTGACATCAAAACAGTCTTCAAGTAGTCCATTCCTCATTTCATTCCATCTTTCACTGTTAAAATGTTGCCACTCGTAACCGCCTCTGTGAGTGATCAAGGAGTAACATGTTTATTGGACAGTGCAGGACGCTGGGACTTAATCTTCCTAACAAGAGGGAGCAACCAGAGCATGCGGCCAATAGAGTACAGGATGCTAGGCCTCGCCAGCCCTGATTTGTTAGCCTGGGACCAGTGGGTGTAGGGCGAGCTCTATACCTTGGCCAAAATCCATCGCCAGCCTGATGAGTTTACCGACAGTGTAAGCTACTGGTTAATTGCTGAGTATTAAAGAGACAGGATCCCTGTTCGATTATTTAGGGAGCTTCAGTCTCCAAACCAACTGTGTAATGTATGGAACATGCCTTCAGCAGCTAGATCCAAGCATCAGTTTCATCAATACAAGAAAAACAAGTTTCCAAGTGGATATTCTCTCTGTCCAGATCTGCCTGTGGAGTAGAGAAGAGCCTGTCGCTGGATGATATCCTGCATGCAGCATGTACAGTATTGCATTTCAGTAATATAGACCGGGAACTAGGAGGGAAAGTGTCGGAGCCTGAGATTAGTGAGGGAGGGGGGCTTTTTCCTTCAGACTTTACAAAAAAAAAATCTTATTTTTCTTTTATATTGAAAACCAGAAGCGATGTTTTGTATATTAAGAGCTGTGAGAGAGAGCAAACTGAAATTTAAACGTATATGGGGCTCTTGCAATTTTTGGGCTTTTCTAGCTGGGATAAGCATTGTGCCACCCAGTTTCTAGTGACCTCTCCAAAGCTAATGGGAAATATCCACTTTGGACACTTGTGTGTTGTGAAGATGAAATGAATTGACAAAGAATGGAGAAACCATCAGTGTTTAATTGGAGGCCAGGCTTGTGATTAACCCACTTTGAGTCCACGATATTTTTTTCCCAATCTTTGGGAAGGAATAAGACTGGTTCAGGCCAGTCACTCCAAGTCCCTGAGCACTCGGACTGAAAATGGCCCATACACTATTTACTAAAGTATTTCCAGTGCCCTTTTTTGTTGTGTATTGTTTCTGGAACAAACACAACCTTGACACACGGCTTAAGGACGCAACTATTCAAGCTCTGTGTGATGTGTTATTCACCAGGTGTCAGTGTTGGACATTTTGGGAGTTTGTATTACTCGCTGGCAATGATGTGGATCTGCACTGAGTTCACTGTGTAGTGTTGGAATCAGGGAAGTTTAGTCAGAAGGGAGGAATCATTGGGTGGGAGACCTTAGGAATAATTGATACCAGTTCCCTGGCTACCTCTATTTGTATCGTGGCTTCCTCAAAGTTCACCAGCAGGATCAGTTGGGCTAGGAGCACAGAAAACAAAAATAGGCGAGTCTGAGTGAGGGAGGGGAGAAGAGACTGATTCTGTGACATTTCGAAGCTTTCAATCAGCAATCTCCTCCGTTACACAGTGCAGCCTTTGTATCGTTCAAGGACTGATGGATCAGTTTTAGAGTCGACATCAACAAACTTTCTGAGCTTGGACCTCATAACCGAGGACTGACGGCAGAAATGTTGCTTTAGGATCCAGAAGTCTTTATAGGAAACTGGGAGAATGTTTGTATTTGTGTTAAGTTCAGGTATGGGCCTATACAGGCCAAAGAGTTAGGACACACTCCTGCTAGCCAGAGGCTGACTGTGGGAGAGAGGGGAACAATTGTTTTTGTAAAAAAAAATCCTAGTCTTCTCAAAATTACCATGTAATTTCTTGAAAGCATCAGTGTTAAAGCTGCAATGTAATTATTTATAGATCCATAATTAAAGGTGGTGACTGGTTTGTGTAACATGGCTTTCACTGTCATTGAGTCACTTTACTTCAAATGTGTGTGTAGAAGTCTTTCTTGTCCTATCAGAGGAGGGGCAGCAATAGCACACTTTATGAGCTATGGCAAACCAAGTAAACTGGTACCAGAATAACTGGAGGCGGCATTTCATAAACCACCAATAACCAACGTTAGCAACTAGTGGCAATCCTCCCTCGGCGAGAGGGAAGCAGGGATTGTTTTGGGGGTCGCGTTAGCTTTGAGATGGCAATGGGAGTTAGAAATCGAGCTGCTTCTCAACGGCAGCCACAGCGGTGGGGTAACTGAACCAGTCAAGTCCACAGTACTCCAGGGTGCTGTTAATGATTGACCAGCCACAATGGCTCATTGATGGGACCTGGAGGGTTAGAGGTGCCGTTGGGATTGCTTTCTACTTGCCTCTGATACCCGATCAGACGGTGACCCTCGTTGGACAAGCAATGGGGAGGTAGCAAAAGGAAAGACTATGCACTTATCAAACAAACTCTCAAACTAAAGTGCTGGAAATACACAGGAAGTCTGTCCACAGCTATAAAGAGACAGGTTAATATTTCAAGTTTCGATCTTTATTTCCACAACTTAATGTTTTTATTTCACATTTCCAGTGTTTTTGTTTGATTCCCCGATAGTTTAGGTTGAAGATTTGAGCCTGGTGATGGGTTTGTGTGTGGGCCAGATACTCAGCTCACCGAGAAAAGTGCACAACCCTGAGGATGGTGATGAAAATTGTAAATGGCCTTCGGGTTTTAAAATGCGATCGTCAGTTTTGTTGAATCACTTGCAAACTTTCTGAAAATCCCCAAGGGTTGAGGTGGGGTGCTGAGCAATTACTTGGCCCATGCCGGTACCAGTGTGAGTGAGTGAAATGTCGCACAGGTTTAATTCATTAGCTGGAAACCAGTAAAAGGTGCCTGTCTCTTTAAGTGGTTAATGCATTGTAACTTTGAGCCGGGGCTGTGTCCATCGCATCTCAACGTCAGTCGGTTCAGGGAACTGGTCATTTTCTAATCATTGCCATTTCTCATTCTAATTAGTGAGCAGCCTGGAAGGAGTTTTCTCTGTCATTTGCAGTAATGTAATGTCTAATGTAACATATTCTTCTAAATAAATGAAAACGTGTGCATTTCTGCCACTCTCCCTCATCACTTCTCGACCAAAAATAGTTCCCCTATGTAGCTCTGCGCAGTGCTTGGTGGCTGATGATTTGGTGAAGCAATTTCTAATTCCCACAAGGCACAGCTGAAATAGAAACTGGGCTCTCGGGTTTCTTTAATACTAAAGTGAGAAAAATAAATCAGCCAGATGGCTTACTTACTAACACACCCTCGAGGCTTTCAATTACTATTTTTTGAGAGGGAGGAGGGCAGATAACTCTCAGTATTTGATGAAGATACTAGTCGCAGGTAATGGAAGTTGGATACCATGACTAGGGCATTCCAGTAATGTTAATGATACTATCAAGTTCCCCCAGATGTTTAATATCCTGTTTGCAGTCAAGTTGTTACTTTTCAAGGTACTGCACGCTTAGAACATCTTTACAGTAGGGTAACCATTCGATCTACCTCACCTGAAATGGTCAGTAACCTCACGGCACCTTGTAACTGTGAGTTAGGAGGCAATGGCGAGTCTTCCAGTAGCTGAGTGTGGTGATGGGAAGTGATGTGACCTCGGAGATTGTAACCCCCATCGCTGCAAAGTACCAATCGCCATTTGAGGGAAGTCCTGCCTAGTTAAAGGAATGCTGTAGGTTGGATGGTGGAGTTTAGGGTTAAGAATTTCTAAGAATTAGAAAAAGGCAATTTGGCCCAATGAGTTGGTTCATTGATGAGAGCCTTGAAACCTCTCCCCAGAAATGTGGGGGCTCACACCCCTGATTTTACTCATTTTATGGCTACTCAGAATCCTGATTCCTACCCCACCAGAATAGGATTAGCAAAAATTCTGAAAGTAATTTGTACATTAGATTTGATAGGGTCAGGTGAAGAAATCTCATTGTCCCAGTTGATCTCGTCTTTCTAGAATACCCAACCTGCCATCTTCCCATTACAACGTTGCCATCTACTTGAAAGGGAGGCAGGACTTTAGTTTAACATTTCATTCAAAAATGACACCGCAACGCTCCCTCGACTGCACTGGCGTGTTAGCTCAAAGCCTCATACGGTGCTCAATCCCACAACCTTCTGCCTCATAGGCATGGGTGCTGCAAATTGAGCCAAGCTGACACTCATTTTACTTGTTTAGGTTATTATTCTGCAGCTGCAGTGTGAAATGTAAATAAATATTTTAGTTCAGACCAGACCTGGAGTTAGTGTGTTTAACAAAAAAGCAAAGATTTCAAAGTAGCAGCAGAAGTGGCTCGTTCAAAAGTTTTTTGTCTGAGAGCTCAGGGCATTAGAGGCACTAACCTCGCAGTGGGTGCACCAAAAGTTCTAGGCCTTTTGTGACTACAATGTGGCATCTGGTCCACAAAGACCTGCAAGGACCATCGACATAAAGATCCCCACCTCCTTCAAATCTGCCACAGGGGGTAGCTCAAAAGTCAACCACTTTGTGCAGGAAGGGGAGAAGCAAATGAACAATGATACAGTAGAAGTAAATTCATTTTAAAAATTGCAGTGCTTGTGGTGTACGTATGTTATTGGTGTATTCACCTCATGTTTTAACTTCTTACCATTGGCGGCTGTGCCTTCAGCCATCTGGGCCCTAAACCTCTCCCTCTCCTCCTCTAAGATGGTCCTTGAAACCTACCTCTTTTGACCAAGTTTTTGGTCACCTATCCTAATATCTACTTTGGCTCGATGTCAATTTGTTTGTCTGATGACACGCTCCTGTGAAGGGCCTTGGGCCGTTTTACTATGTTAAAGACGTTACATAAATGCAAGTTGTTGCTGCTACTAAGTGGTCTCCATTTGAGGCCCACTCCTGTCTATGACTAAGTTTGCTGGGTGGATCCTTCAGTGTCCCTGTTGGCTCATTGCTTTCAGAGTCACTTGCAGGGCTGCTTGAGGGCACAGGACAGCCATCAACATGACTGCCAACCAACTGCTCCTATGCTACTTGTGCAATTTCCGGAGGGCACCTTGTCACCATGCCCACAGCTGTTTTAACATCAAACAGTGGGCACCTAATGAGGCCTTGGACTCTGCCCTCATTCTTGCCTTTACCTATTCTCCAACACGAGTTGAAGCTGGCTTTTTCTTAAAATTCTCAGGATATTGACGTCACTGGCAAGCCTGGCATTGCTGCAGAATTTACAACTGGAGATGATGATAAATTCCCCACCCCCCCATATATACTGTATCTGCATAAGAGGGCTCATATCACAAGTTCTGCTCTTGTCCAATCCTACACCTACTAATCTCTCCCTCCGCATTGAACAGACTTACAATAGCTGGCTCTTGGAGTACCAGTCCAGGGATTTGGTCAACTTGCACCTTCCAATTACAACAAGTTTTGTTTTTAACCAGTGGAGCTTGAACAAGAGTGATTTAGCCCATGAGAAATGCTTCCTACTGCACATTTGCTCCCATGTATAATGGAATTTGTATGGCCCTATTATTCTCGTTTCTAATCCCTTGCTGCATTTTTAAATATTTTGCTGTGTAGCTTATTTTTTTGCATTGGTCTCTTCTGTAAATATGACTTCATTATGTGCATGAATGTCAGATACATGGCCAACCTTTGCGCCCTTTCACAGCTGTTGATTCTTCCTCGCCACCATCCAGCTCAGTCTGGTGGTTATGAGGCAATTGGCTTTTTCTGTAACTTTACTCCAGTGTTCGCCTTCTTTGGTTGGAAAGGACTGTCCTTCGCCCACCAAACATGTCTTTAGGCACACTTGATATAGGATGTTTTTCGCTGCTGGCATGCAAGCTTTCATTTACACAAATTAAGTGGCTCATTCAATACTTGAGAGGCCTTAAACTTTCATTGTAGGTGCGTGATGGTTGACTCCTATTTGTTTCATTACCCTAAAGAAATGGCATATTTCAAAAATGACCCGTCCTCTAGTTTCATTTGTTTTTAGTCAAAATTAATGAACGTGTTTTGAAAAAGTAGCAAAGTCAACGCCCTGTTTTGCTCTCCAATCCATTTATTCTGTTTGCCTCAATGACTTTACCCAGTAACTTATTCCACAAGTTCCTTAGTGCAAGTAGAAAAAGTGCCCCTGACTTCCCTCAAAATGCAACAGTGATTGCTCACATTGGTACAGATATGTTAGTCACCTGTATCATTGAAACCAGGACTAAGTAGCACTTTACATTTGGATTAGTTTCTTGCATTTATGTGCACTTGTCTGAATCCAGTCCTTAAAGCTGCTTTGTTTATTAATGTGAACAGTCCACTTTCTCCCCTCATGATAAAAATGGTTGTTTAAATTGTAATTTAGACCTGTGACTTTTTTTTGTAAGGAGTTGGGGACTCCCCTGTTTGAACTTGGGCACCTTGCAGCTTCAAGCTGTTTTAGAATTGTTCTGCCTCTTTAAGAACTCAGGCTGCTTTCTTTGCAGTTTCTGTATTGTGAAGTGGAACCTGCAGCTATTTCAGTTGGGAACTAGAGCTGGCAACTATCCAGTGTACCATTTCTAATCTTTTACAGTTGCGGAGGAACAATAACCGGCTTGACAAACCCCAGTACATTACTGTTTATTTATGAAAAGTGATCAGGAAGGAAAAAAATGCACGAAAGACCCAGCAATTTTTGTTAACAGCATGGGTAACAACAACATTTTTCATTTACTCCATTGCTGTGCATGTGTGTGTCCAATCTTGCCCTCCTGCCATATTCCAGGCTGGTTGCAGCACTGAATACACAAATTAAATGTAAACGAGGGACAGCTGCTCCAGCAGTTAATTTTATTCCTTTTATGTAGGAGATGTAGAGCAGGGAGCCTGATCCTCCTCTCATTTAATATGGTGCCAATACAACATCAATTGGGAAGATACTACTTTGTTATAATTTCAGCCAAACTGGCAGTGACTGGGGCTGAACTGCTTCAACTCCACTGTATTAGGATAAGGAGTCTCTCGGCTCTTGTGATGGAGTCTGGAGAATGACACAAACCGAAGGGCTTTTATTTTTAAGTCTGCTTTCCTATGTATTTGTGTTTTTTTGTTTCTGGTGAATTTATCTTCTGTTCTCTCCTTCCCCCCCCCCCCCCCTCCGCTGGTGTTAACAGGCTGTGTAACTGTGCTCCGGCGTGTGCCCGTGTTGCAAAGGGTAGGCCGTAACGAGCCTGCTTTATTTTGCCTCTTTCGTTGTAGGGAAGTACTTGGATGTTGCACACTGCCTCCTTGCAAAGGCCCATTGAGACAGGGAACAGTGAATCAGTTACGTATCCATGTCCTCTAGCATGGTGATGTGCCCAAGGCAATGTACCATGAATGGGTCACCATAACTTTTTGTTTTAGAACCAGGGAAATTTTTCAGTTGTTTTTCTAGACACTTATTACCAGAAACCAAGGTTGCATTTGTTACCTCCAGCCTTGCTCTCCTGGCCGGCTTCCTACCTTCCATAGACTTATCCAAAATCCTGCTGCTTGTATCCTAACTCGCACCAAGTCCTGTTCACCCATCACCCCGCTGTGCTCGCTGACCTACATTGGCTCCTGCTCCACGAATGCCGTAGTTTTAAAATTCTCATCCTTCTGTTCAAATCCCTCCAAAGCTCCAGCCCTCCATTTCTCAGATCTCTGCGCTCCTCCAATTATCACCTCATGCATATCCCTGATTTCCATTGCTCCACCATTGATGGGCGTGCCTTCAGCTGCCTAAGCTGTGGAATTCTCTCCCTAAACCTTTCCCCTCTTTAAGATGCTCCTTAAAACTCACCTCGTTTAAACATGCTTTTAGTCAGCTATGCTAATATCTCCTTGCAAGAGCACAAGAAATTTGAGCAGGAGTAGGCCGTTCGGCCCCTTGAGCCTGCTCCACCATTCAATAAGATCATGGCTGATCTTTGACCTCAACTCCACTTTCCCGCCCGATCCCCATCGAGTCCAAAAATCTAGCGATTTCAGTCTTGAATATATTCAATGACTCAACAGCCACAGCCCTCTGGGGTAGAGAATTCCAAAGATTTGCAACCCTCTGAGTGAAGCAATTCCTCCTCATCTCAGTCTTAAAGGGCTGACCCCCTTATCCTGAGACTATGCACCCCCCCTGCCTGGTTCTAGACTCTCCAGCCAGCAGAAACAGCCTCTACCCTGTCAAGCCCTCTCAGAATCTTCTATGTTTCAATGGGATCACCTCTCATTCTACTAAACTCGAGAATATAGGCCCATTCTACTCAACCTCTCATCCCAGGAATCAATCCAGTGAACCTTCATTGCACTGCCTTTAAGGCAAGTATATCGTACCTTAGGAAAGGAGACCAAAACTGTACACAGTACTCCAGGTGAGGTCTCATCAAAGCCCTGAACAACTGCAGTGACTTCCTTAGTCTTGTACACCAACCCCCTTGCATACCATTTGCCTTCCTGAGTTTTGTGTAGAAGTACACCCAAATTCCTCTGAACACCAACATTTAATAGTTTCTCACTATTTAAAAAATATTGTTTTTCTATTCTTCCTACTAAAGTGAATAACCTCACATTTCCCCACATCATACTCCAGCTGCCACCTTCTTGCCCATTCACTGAACCTGACTTATAACACTGTGTCCTCCTCACAGCTTACTTTCCCACCTAGTTTTGTATCATCAGCAAACTTGGATACATTACACTCGGTCCCTTCATCTAAGTCATTAATATAGATTGTAAATAGCTGAGGCCTAAGCACTGAGCCTTGCGGCACTCCACTTGTTACAGCCAGCCAACCTGAAAATGACCCATTTATCCCTACTTTCTGTCCGTTAACCAATCCTCTATCCATTCTAATATATTACCCCCAACCCCATGAGCCCTTATCTTGTGTAACAACCTTTTGTGTGGCACCTTATTGAATGACTTTTGAAAATCCAAATATACTAAATCCACTGGTTCGTCAGAACACAATCCGTTCTGACGAACGGTCTTCGACTTGAAACGTTAATTCTTTCTTCCTCCGCAGATGCTGCCTGACTTTCTGAGCTTCTCAAGCATTTTCTGTTTTTATGTTACATATTATTGTATAAATGCAGGTTGTTGCTAGTCTAGCCAATTTCAGGCAGTCTTTGGAAATTGTGCTGATCGCACCCTGGGTGCAAATGGAATGGCTCTGTTGGAATGGTGGGGCGCAATCGGGATTTTATACACCTCAATTAAATCTCCCCTTAGCCGCCTCTATTCCAAAGAAGGGCAGCGTAATAGAACGTAATCATCTGTTGTTCTTTCTGTTGAAAAGTATTCCCTGATATTTTTAGTAATAACCTGGTGCAGTTTTATTAATAAAGCTGAAAATGGGTTTTAACAGCAAAAATAATGGTGTCCAGTCCTCCACCTGTGATTAAACATGACTCAAAAAAAAAATGAAGTATTTAATAGTTTCACTGGTGTTCACTAGTCAGTAAATTAAATATTTACTGATGTGAAAAAACTTTTAAAACGTGCCCACTAGCACCTGAGAAATTGAGTGCAATTTGAAGATCCTTCCCAAACCAGCTCAATCCGTGGAATCTCGCAACGTCGACCCGGGCGCAGGGCCTGAGCCGGGCGAACTGAATCTTAAACCAGCGGGAAACACGAGCGCGAGTGGTTTGGGACGTAATTCACTTGTGTTGGTTTGGCCGGATTGCACAGATATTACTGGCATAAACGAGCAGAAACTCGACCCTGGTAACTAAGAGAAAAATCAGGCCATAGAAATTTTTGTGCAGACTAAAGCCACTAGCATTTTGCACTGTTAATTTAATTAAATAATGCTGTTAATTTACAGCACACTACAGTATTCTTGATTGTGCTACATTTAGAAACTAATGCATTGATAATTTATAAAAAAAAACTTATTAATGCAGACCAAGTATGAGTCCCACTTTCAACAGGGACAGATCAGAGAATGAGCAGCAGGGAGAGAATCTGGAACGGAGTGAAGGAAAGCTCGATTGGAAAGTCAGTGCCGGGGAGAGGCTTGGCCGCTAAAGGTCGTTCCAGGAGATCACACCTGCAGGGAGTAGAAATAAAATTTAAGCTGCAGCTGTCACATAGAACAGGAAGCCCAAAGAAGTAGCTGCATAATTACTGCTTAATGTCATTTTTAATGAATAAAACAATGTTCAAGGGATAGTTACAGATCTGGAATTAAGCTGCACGATCAATTACATAATCTCCTGCATCAATTCAGGAACAAAGATGAGAAGCATGAATTCTCATCCATTTCGCTTTAACACAGCGACTTGAACCGGCTGGGGTTTTGCACACAGGCTAAATGAAATGTGAATTCGCAGCACATCCCTGTTCAATTAGGATGCACTGTAGTCAAGTTGATTTAATATAGGACACAGCATTCTATCACTGAGCGGAAAAAAATGCGACAGATGGAGTCAGTGGACGGTTTTGTTTTTTCCGAGCTACCCGCCATATTCACACCTTGGGCAGTCAGTGGAAGGGAACTGACTGCTCTGTACCAGCACATTCACACCAGTAACGAGCTGTTCTCTCCAACTCCTGCAATGCATTTTCAGATCGCGATTATGCATCAGTTTTCAATAGGAGATATTTGGATCTAACTTCTTGGATGGACAGTCTCTGCCCAGATCACTGTGACTGACGGTAAATCTATGGTTAAAGGGCCAGATGCAGCAATGCCAGACTTGGAGCACCAATACTCTGCATAAGGTCATCCGCGAGCACTCTCGCCTGAGTCAGAAGGTCGTGGGTTCAAGTCCCACTCCAAAGACTTGTGCACAAAATCTAGGCTGACATTCCAGTGCCATATTGAGGGAGTGCTGCACTGTCGGAGGTGCCGTCTTTTGGATGACACGTTAAATCGAGGCCCCGTCTGCCCTCTCGATGTAAAAGATCCCAATGCACTCTTCGAAGAAGAGCAGGGGAGTTCTCCCCGCTGTCCTGGCCAATATTTATCACTCAACCAACATCACAAACAGATTATCTGGTCACTATCATATTGCTGTTTGTGGGATCTTGCTGTGCACAAATTGGCTGCTGTGTTTCCTACATTGCAAGTGACTACACTTCAAAAAAGTTCTTCATTGGCTGTACAGTGCTTTCAGATGTCCTGAGGTCATGAAAGGCACTATATAAATGCAAGTCTTTCTTGTACTAACTAGTAACTAACAGTTGTACATGGCAGGAGCAGGACCAACATCTATGTTGAAGCAATTAACGGGAGAACAGTCACACACCATGTCTTTTATCACAGTGACAGCTACTTACCAGATTGCTTGTTTAACAGGAAGTGAAGTATGCAACCATGTGACTACAGTGCTGCCATGTGACTCATACAGCCTAATTACCAGGGCCTTCTTCCTGTCTTCAGCCTGTTGGGGAGATACACACATGGAGTAGTTTAGAAAATATTTGCCTCCCTCCAAGGGGGAAGAATTTACTCCAGAGCGTCAAGCCTCTACTGCAGTGGGAACACAACTCAGTTACCTCATTGAGCAGTGCCCGTCTCAACTTTCCTCTTTATTGCACCTTTATATCCCTTCCCAGGGCCATTCACCTCTCTAACAACCCACCCAACCCTCATAAGCGTGCTCCTCCCCCCCCCTCAACCGAAGCGTGCCCAGTCCCGGCTCCTCCCACCCCCTCCCCAACCCACCAAGCGTGCCCGGCCCCGCCCCCCCAACCCACCAAGTGTGCCCGGCCCCGCCCCCCAACCCATTAATCGTGCCCGGCAACCCCCCCCACTCAACACCAAACGCGTCCAGCCCCACTCCCCCACCAAGCATACGACAATCCAACACAGAGCAGCATTGAGAACATCCAAGAAGAAGTTTGCTGTCCAAATCACAACCATCCTACTGGCTGAAAGAGGAAGATGTTGGGGGCAATCAGTTTGAAGAGTCAATAAAAAAACAGTGGAATCAGTTCCTGTCTGAACCTGTTACACCATCAGAAGTTTTTACATTATAGCAATATCATTTTTGTACAAAAATTTTGAATGGATTTTTAAAATATGAGATGAACTTGTACCTGCCTTCTACAATATTTACCTGTTTAATAGTTTCCAAAATGACAGCAGGAGACTGGACCGAAAAGGCACTCCAGGAACTGGAAGTACTGACACTGGGTTCAGCAGGTACAATGTGCAAGGGGTAGTTGATGTTGTAGGCAAACTGAATCACACTGGCCTCTTGGAAAGAACCTGAGGAGGAAATGGTACAGGACAAGGACTACAATTGAAATCTTCTTTGGGTGGGAGCAGGGAAAAATAGATACCAACATGTTCTGGTCTGATTTGGTTCAATACCACCAGGTTAGGCATCATGGTGAGTATAGGACTAGTGACTGCAGATAGCCCCAGGTACAGGGGTTCCATAACTGCACAAAACTATTTGCAGGTCCATATACTGTGCCTCTATATAGCATGCCTACACCACAGCAGGTGTGCTCCCCTCCATGTACAAACCTGCACCAGGTGTGCTTTCCCTCCATGTACAAACCTGCACCAGGTGTGCTCCCCTCCATGTACAAACCTGCACCAGGTGTGCTACCCCTCCATGCCACTTGTCTACACTAGTACAGATCTGAAGCCCTCCCATAGAGTGATTCCTTGTGTACAACACGGTGGGAGATCAACTAGTTATTTGGTGGCGTTGATTGAGGGCGAAATGTTGGGGGACACAAGAACGCTCTGCTCTTCTTCACATAGTGCCATGTGTTCTTTATTATTCAACTGAATAGTAAGTAAACCTGTAAAACTCCATCATTATTGCACATTCCCCTATAGGACTGACAGAGGCTCAGAGGAGTGTGAACAAAGAGGAGTGTGAACAAAGAGGAGTGTGAACAAAGAGGAGTGTGAACAAAGAGGAGTGTGAACAAAGAGGAGTGTGAACAAAGAGGAGTGTGAACAAAGAGGAGTGTGAACAAAGAGGAGTGTGAACAAAGAGCAGGAACGGAGCAAATTGAGAGAGTTCGGTAAGAGTCCAATGAACAAAATGTTTACTTACTTGGAATAAGTTAACTCAAAATTGAGTCTGTTTCTGTAAGTGGGTGGCGTGTTAATTTGTTACACGTGTGGTGGGATTTTATATTAACCTCTTCTCCAATGAGTGTCTGTTTAGTTCAGTGGGTAGCACCCTTGCCCTCCAAGTCAGAAGGTCGTGGGTTCAAGTCCCACTCCAGTACTTGAGCACGAAATCTAGGCTGACACTCCAGTGCTGTATTGTAAGAGGTGCCCTTCTTGGACAAGACATTAAACTTGGGCCCTGTCTACCTGTTTCTTTGGTTCAGGTGGATGTTAAGTATCCCATGGCATGATGTGAAGAGCAAGGAGTCCTCCTGGTCTCCTGGCCAACAATTCTCCCTCAACCAATGGCACCAACCAATACCAGATTATCTGATCAATTGTCTCATAGTTGTTTGTGTGATTGTGCTGTGCACACAATGGATTCTGTGTTGATCTACATAATTTATTGTGAAGCACTTTGAAGTTTCTGAGAGCTGTGATAAAGCTCCATACAAAAGCAAGTTTCTAATCTCACAGCACCCCTGTGCAATGCATTGCTCTTCTGTTAGCATGAAAATGAAAATATAACCAGGCATATAATATTATCTGTATATGCATCAGTGAAACAGGTAAGCTCACTTCAGCCTATTTACCTGTGTGGGGCATGATAGCATAAGTGAACTGATGATGACCCATATCTGCTGTAGCATCAGGTGCTTTTGGAGCTCTCAAACTGCAAAAAAAAAGACAAAATTATAAAGATACAGTCACCGTGTGTGGACACAGCACTGATACAGTCACCCTGTGTGGACACAGCACTGATACAGTCACCCCGTGTGGACACAGCACTGATACAGTCACCCCGTGTGGACACAGCACTGATACAGCCACCCCGTGTGGACACAGCACTGACACCGTCACCCCGTGTGGACACAGCACTGATACAGTCACCCCGTGTGGACACAGCACTGACACAGTCACCTCGTGTGGACACAGCACTGACACAGTCACCCCGTGTGGACACAGCACTGACACAGTCACCCCGTGTGGACACAGCACTGATACAGTCACCCTGTGTGGACACAGCACTGACACCGTCACCCCGTGTGGACACAGCACTGATACAGTCACCCTGTGTGGACACAGCACTGATACAGTCACCCTGTGTGGACACAGCACTGACACAGTCACCCCGTGTGGACACAGCACTGATACAGTCACCCTGTGTGGACACAGCACTGATACAGTCACCCTGTGTGGACACAGCACTGATACAGTCACCCCGTGTGGACACAGCACTGATACAGTCACCCCGTGTGGACACAGCACTGACACAGTCACCCCGTGTGGACACAGCACTGACACAGTCACCCCGTGTGGACACAGCACTGATACAGTCACCCCGTGTGGACACAGCACTGACACAGTCACCCCGTGTGGACACAGCACTGATACAGTCACCCCGTGTGGACACAGCACTGATACAGTCACCCCGTGTGGACACAGCACTGACACAGTCACCCCGTGTGGACACAGCACTGATACAGTCACCCCGTGTGGACACAGCACTGATACAGTCACCCCGTGTGGACACAGCACTGACACAGTCACCCCGTGTGGACACAGCACTGATACAGTCACCCCGTGTGGACACAGCACTGATACAGTCACCCCGTGTGGACACAGCACTGATACAGTCACCCCGTGCGGATACAGCACTGATACAGTCACCCCGTGTGGACACAGTCTAAGATACACCACTAATATGCTGCTTTAGTTCTTTGTACATATTTGTAGAGGATGCAGGAAAGGTTGCCCAGAGCCCCAGTGACGGGTCCTGATGGTGTGCAGCCTCTATTGTTACAGTAGCCATTGGTGCGCACTGCTGAGTCCACATGTTGTATTTGATATATGCTTTTCCTACAAAACAATATATGACTTGGAATTACATAGAATTTACCGCACAGAAACAGGCCATTCGGCCCAACTGGTCTATGCTGGTGTTTATGCTCCACACGAGCTTCCTCCCACCCTACTTCATCTAACCCTATCTGCATAACCTTTTATTCCTTTCTCCATCTTGTACTTATCTAGCATCCCCTTCAATGCAGCTATGTTATTGACCTCACCTACACCATGTGGTAGCAAGTTCTCTGGGTAAAGAAGTTTCTCCTGACCTCCTTATTGGATTTATTACTGACTATCTTATATTTATGGCCCCTAGTTCTGGTCTCCCCCCGCAAGTGGAAACATCTTCTCACCGTCTACCCTATCAATCTCCTTCATAATTTTAGAGACCTCCATCAGGTCACCTCTCAGCCTTTTCTTTTCTAGAGAAAAGAACCTCAGCCTGTTCAGTCTTTTCTGAAGGGTATAACCTCTCACTTCTGGTATGATCCTTGTAAATCTTTCTTGCACCTTCTTCAGTGCCTCTAAATCGTTTTTGTAAAATGGAGACCAGAACTGTGCACAGTGCTCCAAGTGTGGTCTAAACAAGGTTCTATACAAAGGGCTAGTTTTGCATTCTGCCAAACCAGTGAACCAGTCCCACTCTGAGTCAGCATGTTTCCCGTTGGTCAATCACAGCCCAGGACTGCCGACAGTCAATGGCACAGAGCATCCCACCTGAAGTAGGAAAACTGGAAGCAGAAGTCGGTGATGGCTTATGGCTCCATGGAAACAAAGTTCATTCATTGTTTTTTTGGGATGGGGCAAATGAGGGAAAAAAAAACCTATTGATTTGGAGCATTGATTCAGTGGGACCTGGTAGTGTAGTCACCGATCAGACTGGCCATAAATCCCAGGCGGCTGGTTCACCAAGGACTTCAGCTCTCATTTTATTGTTCACCGTGCTGAGACTCCTATAGTGGGTGATATAGTGACCTTGGAAAAGGTTCAGAGGAGAGCTATGGGAATGATTCCTAGCTTAAAGAATCTTAGTTACTCAGATAGGCTTAAGGAGCTGGGTCTATTTACTTTAGAGCAGCATAGACACGGATGTGACCTGATAGAGGTTTACAAAATAATAAGAGGGCTGGATAGCATGCCCATTGTTAGACGATTCCAGTTTGACAGATTGGGGAGGACCTGGGGATGTGTTTAAACTACACAAGAGTAGGAATAGACTGGATGTTGGGCAGTCCTCCTTTTCCCAGAGAGTAATGAGCCTCTGGAATGCAATGGTGTGCTGGGAGCTGACTCTCTGCCTTCAAGAGGGAGCTGGACTGGATCGTGACGGGGACAGAGATCGCATCATATAGAAGGTAAGTGGCTTTACAGATAACACATAGTCCATTTGATCTCCTGGACCGTCTCGATTGCCTGAGACGGTCGGAGAGGGATTTTCCAGAGTACTTTTCCCCCTCATTGACCCTGGATTTTTCTCTGGATTTTTTACCTGTCCCAGGAGATTATATGGCTGCTGGGGAGGGGGTGGGGGAGAGGGGAGGGAATCCGGTTATGATACTCTGGCCATCATGTGTGGGACAGGTTTGATGGACCAGCTGGTCTTTTCCTTCCCATCATTTTCGTATGTTCATAATGTTGTTAAACTCGCCCATGCGCAGGAGGAAGTTTGAATCTTCTGACTTTCTAATTACTCACCCAAATTCTCTCTGCCTGGCTCAGTTATTCTGCAACAACTAACTCTTATGCTCCTAGATGATTTCAGTGCTGTTATGCCCAGAATCTGCGAGCCAAATTCTGGGCTCCCAGCCATCCGACAAACCCACTATCTCATTCCCTCACTAAAGTACAGCCCTCGGTTCTGATCCCGTTGCTGCATTGGCCAGCCTGAAGGTGTCCAAAGATCTTGTGATCACCAGAAAATTATACTAAATTTAAAGCATAGTGGAGCTCACAAATAAACAAAAATATATATATTCTTTCCACGATTCCTGTAAGACTCACCAGCCCAACACTCCTGTCTGATCCCAGCCCCAATCCCTCCCAATCTTGGCTTCACTGTTCAGTGATTATATAGTGAGCTCCTGCACAATGGGGTAATGCTATACACAAAATAACTCCCACTGACAAATTAGCTGTTGCTTGGGACAGTGAAGTAAGGCCACTACAGACTGGTAGGCACTTTATAGATACGACTAAGTACAGGTTCCACGACAGAAGCATCATGGACAACATTAACCACTCTATCAACCCTCTGAGATTTGCTTTCACGTGGGGTCGATTTAAACCCAAGCCAAAGTAATGAGAGTTTTCAAACCCACTCATTCACCTTGCGCTGTAAGAGCATTTTATCAGATCCCCATACTCGGATAACAAGGTACATTTACTCACTTAGACATACTGACAGATCATAACACTGCCATTTCCTGGACAACGATAATTCTCTGATTTTTATCGGGTACTTACAGGGATAGTGTCATTATGTTTCGATGCACTGAATATCCATACTTGCAGTCATTGAGCAATGCTACACCAAAGCCGTGCTCCGACAGATCGGCCCACTTGTGCCCCCAGACCTAAGGAATAAAAGTAAGTTATTTTCTACCAAGGCACTGGTAAATTGAAGCTTCTCGCTTTCACTGTACACATCCTGCAGTTCAGAGGGCAGGTGGATGGCTTCCTCCCAGGCCTCGCTCGATCCTGCACTGAGTTGACTACTAGAAGGATAAACACTTCAATTAGATCACCCCTTAATCTTCTATACTCAAGGGAATACAAGCCTAGTCTATGCAACCTGTCCTCATAATTTAACCCTTTTAGCACTGGTATCATAAATGCGTTTAAGGGAAGAAGCTAGATAAGTACATGAGGGGAGAAAGGAATAGAAGAATATGCTAATAGGGTTAGATAAAGTAGAGTGGGAGAAGGCTCGAGTGGAGCATAAACACACAGATCAATTGGGCCGAATGGCCTGTTTCTGTGCTGTAAATTCTATGATTCTCCTCTCTTCACTCCAGCTCCCAAGGCAATGCAGTAACACGGAGTGATCACCACTGTAGCGATACAGGGGGCTGCTCCATCGAAACACCATGAAATAGAAAGGATTAATTGTAATGAACTCTGCAAGGAGTAATGCCACAAACACCTTTGTGTGTTCCTCACCCACCCCTCCCTTCATGGGTTAAAGTTTTTATCCCTTGCTTACTAAGATCCTTCACCACACATCACTTCCTGTCTAAGGCAGTGATGGGCTTCTGCCTGTATTTATCCTACTACCTGGGAGATGGCAACTCTCCCCTGATTTTTCCTGCTCCTGTCCCTATAGAGGAATGCATCTCTCTCCCAAATGGCCCTTCCAGCATGTGCTTTCTAGCGAGAAGCTGGAGAATGAGCCACGTACATTCCTCTGTGCACCGTCAGCTCAACCTCCATTTATTAATGATGTGGAGATGCCGGTGATGGACTGGGGTGGACAAATGTAAGGAATCTTACAACACCAGGTTATAGTCCAACAAATTTTAAAATAAATTTGTTGGACTATAACCTGGTGTTGTAAGATTCCTTACATTTGTCCATTTATTAAGCACAAGGAAGTGCCCATTCCAACTCCATAATGGAAAAGAATGACTGCTAAAAAATTATTAACATGCAACTTATTATAGGCTGTGGGAGTTACATACAGGAATGGTTGAATCGTTGTAAAAAAAAAGCATCTGACTTGAACTGGCAGATGGTAAAACTAACACCAAGGGATGCTTTCTTCAAGCTTAGTTGGCTTGGAGCTATCAAACAATAAATGGGTTAAGACATGATTGAGCTGGGCTGTGATGCCGTCAGCCTGCCAGCACTCACTAGCTAGCCTTACACATGAAGAACGGACATTTGGGTGAGCTATCAGAGGATGGCTGGCGTCCGACATACACAGTTTTCAGCAGTAAGGGAGGAAATTAGAATTTTAAAAATCACATTCATTCCAGTTCAGCTACGGCAGTCAGTCAGTCTTAGGGTCATAATCATCAAAGTGAAGGGCGCAGTCAGTTTCAAGTCAGGCTCATCACCTGAAAAAGCAAAGAGTTCACTAATTTCTCTGGATTAGAGTCTTTTTGGGATTAGAATCTCTAAATTGAGATGTCATTTCAATTGAGCAGCTTGCTACTTGTAAACACCAACTCGCATTTACCTAGCGCCTTTAATGTAGTAAAATGTCCCAAGGCACTTAATTTCTCCATAAACTGTCAGTCAGCTGTGCTCAAAAAGTCTAATCCTGGTAAAGCTAAATTCCAAATGTAGAGCAGAGTTGCGCTGGCAAATTTGAAGCTACAACTGGCTCTTTAGGTTCTGCAGTGCTTCTATTGCTCTGTATTTTCAACATTCCCTGCCTTCAAGCTGATGTACTTTAAAAGTGTCATCATCAGATCCATTTTCAAAATTTCAGATCTTTGCAAAGGCTTTTGACAAACATTTTTTTCTGTTTTCATCTGCTGCCGAAACCCTCCATGCCTTTTTTACCTCTGGACTCGACTATTCCAATGCTCTCCTGGCCGGTCTCCCACCTTGCACCATTTATAAATTTGAGCTCATCCAAACCTCTGCTGTCAGTATCCTAACTCACACAAAGTCCTGTTCTCCCATCACCCCTGTGCTCGCTGACCTACACTGGCTCCCATTCCAGCAAGGCCTCGATTTTTAAATTCTCATCCTTCAAATCCCTCCATGGTCTTGCCCCCTCTCTATCTCTGTAACCTCCTCCAGCCCTACAAGCCTCAGGTCTCTGAGCTCCTCCAATTTTGGCCTCTTGCATCCCTGATTTTCATCGCTCCACCATTGGCAGCCGTGTCTTCAGCTGCCTAGGCCCTAAGCTCTGGAACTCCCCCACTAAACCTCTCCGCCTCTCTCTCCTCCTTTAAGATGCTCCTTAAAACCTACCTAACTGACCAAGCTTTTGGTCACATGTCCTAATATCTCCTTATGTGGCTTGGTGTCAAATATTGTTTGATAATCACTCCTGTGAAGCGCCTTGGGACATTAAAGGCGCTAAATAAATGCAAGTTGTTGTTCTTTTGGTCAACTTATAAAAAGAAAAGTATTTTAGTTCAAAGGAGTGGATGTTGATGCTATCATTGTAGAAAGTGACTCAGGAGAGTTGCTGAGTCTAACTGTGAGGGAACTGAACATCAGCAGACACATTCATTAAACCAAGATGCTTCAGTGAGCTTGTCATTTCGACTGAGTGCATGTTAATCCACAGTGTCAGATCAATGATTCCTCCCAAAAGACGTCAGCAGCACTGACTGTAACAAAAAGGTCTTGAAAAATAACAGAAATACAAAGGGGAAAGCGTGGGCTGAAGATGATCATATATTCCGTTGCAACAGCAAGTCACCTACCCACTCTGAGAAATGGCTCCTGTTGCAAGGCAAGAAGTGTTTTTGTCTTCTAAATACCTAAGCTCCTGGAATAGTGCATAAAAGTCTTCATCTTATTTCAGAATATGATCTTTTTCATCACGTTGACAACTTCTGTGCACCTACCAATTATTGGGACACACTTAATTTGGAGACATGCATGTCGACATGATTAGGAAGAAGTGAATAATGTGGCAAACATTTCAGATGTGCCCTACTGAGCAACTAAAGATTATCTGATCATTTATTTCATTGCTGTTTGTGGGACCTTGCTGTGCACCAATTGGCTGCCGCATTTCCTACCTTACAACAGTGACTACATTTAAAAAATATTTCATTTGCTGTAAAGCGCTTTGGGACGTCCTGAGGTTGTAAAAGGCACTATAAAAACGCAAGTCGTTCTTTCTTTCTTTCTAAGGACACGGGCAAATTAGAAACTATTTGCAGAATTAAGAAATAAAACAAGAGAGCAGCCATCTCCACACGTATCAACCTAACAAAACTGCAGATGCTGACCAAGTGTCTCAACAAAGCTGACAGTTCAATGGCCCTGACTATAAGTGTATGATACATGAAAACAAGTAGGTAACCTAAACTGCAAAGTACACCCACATCCCATCATTTGCAGCGGAGGAGAAAACCTAAAGAGCACAAAAGGACAGTGAACACCAGGAGTGGATTTAGACATTTCTGACAGGGGTGCGAATGTCGAAGGTGTGATGCTTATCTTCCGATGCGGGGATCGGAGGAGTGTCTCAGCCCCTGCCCTGCCACCGGCGCCAAAGAAAATGTTGATTTTTGAAACTATTTTCAGCATTTCGGAGGCTTCTGTGGTTCTGCTTTCCACATCAAAAATAACTGCAGATACTTGAAATACGAAATTACAGATTTCAGTGCAACCTCACTGAGTCTAGTCCCTTCCAATGGGAATGTAAGTCACGTACACGGTGTTAACTTGTGAACTGAAACCTTTTGCAACATTCACCTGCCACAAACCCAAGAGCTTAAAATGCCAGATAGGCCCTAGTGTGAACGGAGCAGGAGAGCGAGAGTGACTGTTCCAGTGAGGCCTGAGTCAGATCGGCAGGGCAGGAGGGAGTTGTGTGAAATTATAATTGTGCTGTGTGTACAATTGCTGTAAATATTTTAAACACAACAGATTAGGGAAAAAAATACTAGGGTTTCCATCAGCTGCCTTGGAATTATCATGTTAGATTACAGTAAAGCCTCTACCCTGCAGTCCTGACTCAGACATGCTCAACAAGGATGTATTGTTACTCTTTTCTTTCAACTATAACCCGTTAGTGTGATCCAGAAGTATCAGAGAAATATTCGCACACATGAGGCAAATCATTTTCCACTGTAAATGCTCACTGCAAAGTCTCTCCATTCCTGTGTTGCTGAGCATATAAGCCATATGGTGAGTGAAGGGAGGGCTTGGCGGAGAGAGTGGGCTATTTGAACGGAATAACGGATTTTCTGAATGTCAGCTGCAAATGTGGACAAGTGAACACTGGGTTCTGAACGCAGCCTGTACTCGGAAAATCACCCCTCGTGTCCAAACATGGGCACCTGGCACATGAGCAGCAGCACAGGTGTTAGTTAGATACAACAGTGAAGCAGGTGTCTGGTCTGCCATCTATTCCTCTCCAGCTGCCATCTCCAGTCCAAGGGTTAGCAGCTTTAATAATCAACATCATGATCCTGAGCTACAATCTGGTTGACTTTCTTTACTTTAAGCCACTCTTTGAGGTCGTTAAGCCAAATATACCTTGATCTTCCTCTTCTTCTCTTCCCTTCAATTAGATCATGGCTGATCTGTGTCTTAACTCCATTTACCCGCCTCAGTTCTATAACCCTTAATAACCTAACAAAAATCTATCAATCTCAGTTTTGAAATTATCAATTGACCCCCCAGCCTCAACAGCTTTTTGGAGGGGGGGGAAAAGAGTTCCAGATTTCCACTACCCTTTGTGTGAAAAAGTGCTTCCTGACATCACCCCTGAACAGATCAGCACTATTCCAGATTTACGTACTAATCCACCGATCCCAAGTTCACAGACCACCCTCAATTCCAAAGCGGTGAACAATGCACCAATCTATTAACACGAACTGGATTATACTCCTGTGTACATTTGGGCCGGATTTACTTTTCCCTCCTATTGCCGAAGGGTGTGCCGTGCCTGTGTAATGCAATTCCGCATTATCTGTACCTCAAAGCGTGCCCAATCCCATGAAGTGTTCCGGTGAGTTGGCCTCTGCAGGTGTCCAAACTGGATTTCATATGTAGCGTTGGGGCTGTGCACCGTTGTGGGGAACTCCACCTTCAGAAACTTGTGTGCTTCGTGCCATTCCACCTACAGCACAGAAGCAAAGTTCAGTCAAAAGGGACGTTAAGTGCCTGAATCGAAGCAGAAAGCTTTCAGGTTCCCAGAATCTGCTCACCTCCGTTTTAAACTTAATATAAGGACAACAGGCATCCAGTATGATTTCCTGGCGAATCTTGCTGGTGTCACTGATGTGAATAGAATGGCTTACACTCCCCCTGACTCCGCCAGGGCACACTATCTCCAGAGGTTTCAGCACATGTGAGACAAGCTTCCTAATGAGCAAAAAAAAAAGCAATGTTGTCAGATGAGATCAATTCAGATTCCCATTCTATTATACAAAGCATCTGTATGAGCTAAACCTAAATTAAAGATTTGTCATGGTGTCAGCTGTAGCTCAGAGGGTAGCACTCTCGTCTCTGAGTCAGAAGGTTGTAGGTTCGAGTCACACTCCAGAGACTTGAGCACATAATCCAGGCTGACACTGTTGGAGGTGCCGTCTTTCCGATGAGACCTTAAACCGAGGCCCCATCTGCCCTCTGAGGTAGATGTAAAAGATCCCATGGTGCTATTCCATATAAGAGCAGGGGAGT
This sequence comes from Heptranchias perlo, assembly GCF_035084215.1. NCBI lineage: Eukaryota > Metazoa > Chordata > Chondrichthyes > Hexanchiformes > Hexanchidae > Heptranchias > Heptranchias perlo. The sequence continues at coordinate 7,707,728 of NC_090362.1, read as the reverse complement.
TCTCCTTGGTGTCCTGGGCCAATATTTATCCCTCAACCAACATCACTAAAAAACAGATTACCTGGTCATGATCACATTGCTGTTAATGGACCTTGCGCAAATTGACTGCCGCGATTCTTACATTACTACAGTGATTACACGTCAAAAAAGTACTTCACTGGTTGTAAAGCGCGTTGAGACGACCTCAGGTCATGAAAAGGCGCAATAGAAAATGCAAGTCTTTCTTTTCACAGAGCGAACTGCATAGATTGCTATGTCGTACAATGAAGGTGGACTGAACGCTGGATAATGCAGGGCCAGTGTGCTATATAGGGAATCTCTACGGTACAATTAATAGGGGAAGCTGCATTGATTAAACAGTGGGTCACTTGATGAGGGTGCTGTATCAACACTGAGCTATGTTTAACTCTGTGGGTTTAAAAACTGTTCCTTGTAAATACTGTATTAAAATTACTAGTTGGTATTTCTGATGGATTAGCTGGTTAAAGCAGTGAATAGCTGACCCATTAAGATCAGGAAGTGCCCAGCTTCAATTCTCAGTCTGTGTTTAGTTAGCAGCTCTCAGTACTGGCAGTAGGGAGGAGTGTGCAGACCACAGACCTCAGTGCCCTAGATAAAGGAGGGAAAAATCAGCCAGGGATTTTCACTGCCAATCATTATCCAGCAATCCCTATTGGAAGTATGCACATGTGCCCGTCAGGATTTGGGCCCACTGTCTAGGTTCACATGTGAGGAATGTGGAGTGTCCACTGCTGCCTCGTCCAAATGGCCAATTGTTGGGGCTATACCCCAACGAGGAGCAACATCTGGAGAGCAGGAAGGGAAGAGAAGGGTGAAAACTGGTAGAAAAGAAAAAGAGGAAGGGAGGGGTGAAAATTGGGAAAGGGAATAGGAAGAGAGGGGCGATTACTGGCATAGAAAAGAGGAAGAAGAAAGTTACTTGGTCATAGTACGAGTTGTATGACTGAATGGAGCTCTCGTTTGTTGAATCATTACTAAAAGTATCAATAATTATAAATCGCTATCATTTTATATAACATAATTAGCATCGACATTACGAGACTGTTGTTTTTTCTGTTGAGTTATTGGTTATCCAATGAGATCCTTCCCAAGGGACAATTTGCACTAATTTAAAAATCACCAAATAAACTAAAAGCATCATTAACCAACCTAACCAGCACAATGGGATACCATGTAAATCTGACTAACAACTCAAACCCACTTTGTTCTGAGTTGGCCTATGCAAAACTACCTGGAAGGGAAACATTCTGATAATTTTTGCTGTCGCAGAATTTATATCCTTCTGTTGTGCTTAGTTAAGTGAAATGAATGCATCATTTTTTTCTAACACAGGTTAAGCTGCTGAAAAACCTCCAGCAAAACCATGTGAGCTATGGAGGAATCTGAATCCAAATTCAAGGACCCAATGTTGGACCTAGTTTAGCAAGAGTTGTGTTTGACAAGTGAGAAAAAGGCAGTTCAAATGAAACAGCTCGATGCCATCCAATGCCTCTTTAAGGACCAGATCTAGTCACCTGTTTGAACTATTTGATTAATATGGTTAATATTACTTCTTGATATATACTGAGTATGGAGAGAATTTAAAGACTGGGCAGTAGCTTAATTGAAAGTGAGACCTAGTGTCAGAAGCACAGCAACTCAGAGACCTGAGAGATGCGACACAGATGCTAGAAGGTAACCTGCAACAGGCAACAGGGGTGGTAAAAGACGACCAGGAAAGGGCTATATAGAGGTTAAGAGAGGATGTGAGAGAACCACCCCAGAGGGTCAGGAGAAGCCTAGGGACAGGCAGAATATTAGCTATGAGGAGATGTGGAGAAAGAGGCACAACAACTGAGAAGATCCAACACAGAAGCTTTGTGATTCAATATTAGATTGAATGCCTGAACAGGGAAAACTCAGATAATTTGGGATTTTGGAGAATTTACACCATTTGGCTCTGGCTAGATCACATGCTTAGTTATGCAAAATAAATGCATTTATCATCTTTTTTCCCAGCACAGGTTTAATTGCTCAAGAACCTCCAGCAACACCAGGAGACCATGCGAGCTATAGAGAAACTGAATCCAAATTCAAGAACTCGCAAGTGAATTAGGCAATCTGACAAACGGAACTTTGTAATTGGATTCACCTGACTTGACTAATAACCTAGAATTCTGGGGGGAAGAAACTTAAACTCTGAAGCGTTTGCATTTCATTTACACTGACTTCCTTTTTACTGCACCATTGCTGCATCAGTGTTAGCATAATTTAAAGACGGAAATTGTATGACATCTTAGCAGTTGGAGGAAAGGAACATAATTGGTAAGAATATTATAGAAATTATAAATGATTCTCAGCAAAGCACTAATAATCTAAATATAGAAGCTTTTATCTTCCTGTAGTCTTCAGAGGTAGCTGTTCAGGCCTGCACTGTAGAACGATTAGGTGCCCAGATGGAAAGTTCTTAATCTCCGATGAATCATGCAGGGAAGTTGCAGAGTGGAAGCTAGAAACATTCCCATAAAAAAACAAATCAGATTGAGATTTTTTAAAAATTCGTTCATGGGATGTGGACGTCACTGGTGAGGCCGGCATTTATTGCCCATCCCTAATTGCCCTTGAGAAGGTAGTGGTGAGCCGCCTTCTTGAACCGCTGCAGTCCATATGGTGAAGGTTCTCCCACAATGCTGTTAGGAAGGGAGTTCCAGGATTTTGACCCAACGATGATGAAGGAACGGTGATATATTTCCAAGTCGGGATGGTGTGTGACTTTGAGGGGAACGTGCAGGTGGTGTTGTTCCCATGTACCTGCTGCTCTTGTCCTTCTAGGTGGTAGAGTTCGCAGGTTTGGGAGGTGTTGTCGAAGAAGCCTTGGCGAGTTGCTGCAGTGCATCCTGTGGATGGTACACACTGCAGCCACTGTGCGCCGGTGGTGAAGGGAGTGAATGTTTAGGGTGGTGGATGGGGTGCCAAACTGGTTGCTTTGTCCTGGATTGTGTCGAGCTTCTTGAGTGTTGTTGGAGCTGCACTCATCCAGGCAAGTGGAGAGTATTCCATCACATTTCTTACTTGTGCCTTGTAGATGGTGGAAAGGCTTTGGGGAGTCAGGAGGTGAGTCACTCGCCGCAGAATACCCAGCCTCTGACCTGCTCTTGTAGCCACAGTATTTATGTGGCTGGTCCAGTTAAATTTCTGGTCAATGGTGACCCCCAGGATGTTGATGGTGGGGGATTCGGCGATGGTAATGCCGTTGAATGTCAAGGGGAGATGGTTAGAATCTCTCTGGTTGGAGATGGTCATTGCCTGGCACTTGTCTGGCGCGAATGTTACTTGCCACTTATCAGCCCAAGCCTGGACGTTGTCCAGGTCTTGCTGTATGCGGGCTCGGACTGCTTCATTATTTGAGGGGTTGCGAATGGAGCAGAACACTGTGCAATCATCAGCGAACATCAGCATTTCTGACCTTATGATGGAGGGAAAGGAAGATCATTGATGAAGCAGCTGAAGATGGTTGGGCCGAGGACACTGCCCTGAGGATCTCCTGCAGCAATGCCCTGGGGCTGAGATGATTGGCCTCCAACAACCATTACCATCTTCCTTTGTGCTAGGTATGACTCCAGCTACTGGAGAGTTTTCCCCGATTCCCATTGACTTCAAGGCTGTAATGTGGTCCTGGCGGAACAGGTTATTGGTAAGTAAGTGCCGCTTGATAGTACTGTCGATGAAACCTTCCATCACTTTGCTGATGATTGAGAGTAGACTGATGGGGCGGTAATTGGCCGGATTGGATTTGTCCTGCTTTTTGTGGGCAGGACATACCTGGGCAATTTTCCACATTGTCGGGTAGATGCCAGTGTTGTAGCTGTACTGGAACAACTTGGCTAGAGGCGCAGCTAGTTCTGGAGCACAAGTCTTCAGCACTACAGCCGGGATGTTGTCGGGGCCCATAGCCTTTGTTGTATCCAGTGCACTCAGCCATTTCTTGATATCACGTGGAGTGAATCGAATTGGCTGAAGACTGGCTTCTGTGACGGTGGGGATATTGGGAGGAGGCCGAGATGGATCATCCACTCCGCACTTCTGGCTGAAGATGGTTGCAAACGCTTCAGCCTTATCTTTTGCACTCACATGCTGGAGTCCGCCATCATTGAGGATGGGTATGTTTGCAAAGCCTCCTCCTCCCGTTAGTTGTTTAATTGTCCACCACTGTTCACGACTGGATGTGGCAGGACTGCAGAGCTTTGATCTGATCCATTGGTTGTGGAATTGCTTAGCTCTGTCTATAGTATGTTGCTTCCGCTGTTTAGCATGCACGTAGTCCTGAGTTGTAGCTTCACCAGGTTGGCACATCATTTTTCGGTACGCCTGGTGCTGCTCCTGGTATGCTCTTCTACACTCCTCATTCAACCAGGGTTGATCCCCTGGCTTGTTGTTAACGGTAGAGTGAGGAATATGCCAGGCCATGAGGTTACAGATTGTGCTGGAATACAATTCTGCTGCTGCTGATGGCCCACAGCGCGTCATGGATGCCCAGTTTTGAGCTGCTAGATCTGTTCTGAATCTATTCCATTTAGCACGGTGGTAGTGCCACACAACACGTTGGATGGTGTCCTCAGTGCGAAGACGAGATTTCGTCTCCACGAGGACTGTGCGGTGGTCACTCCCACCAATAGTGTCATGGACAGATGCATCTGCGATATGTGGATTGGTGAGGATGAGGTCAAGTAAGTTTTTCCCTCGTGTTAGTTCGCTCGCCACCTGCCGTAGGCCCAGTCTGGCAGCTATGTCCTTCAGGACTCGGCCAGCTCAGTCAGTAGTGGTGCTACCGAGCCACTCTTGGTGATGGACATAGAAGTCCCCCACCCAGAGTACATTCTGTGCCCTTGCTACCCTCAGTGCTTCCTCCAAGTGGTGTTCAACATGGAGGAGGACTGATTCATCAGCTGAGGGAGGGCGGTAGATGGTAATCAGCAGGAATACCACTCCCCCCTCCCTATCTACATCCCTCCCACATCTCCTCGTGGCCAGTTGTACAATAATATGCGAGGATGTTTGGTCAGCTTTGGTTTGCGACAAATTATTTCTCATTAGAAGTGGCACAGAAATGCAAAGGTCTGAACAGGTTAATGTAGATTATAATAACTGGTCTGGACATTACCTTGTTTCTAAATGATAGTCCATGACATCCCACGCATCCCAATATAATGGAATGTCATCAAACAGCACAAACTGGTTGGCACAACAGCCGTCAGGAATAGTTTCCCTAAAAATGGAATACAGACAACACAATGATCTCATTAACTTGGACTCTGGTGGTGAGCAAAACAAGCTCTAGTCATGGAACTAGATTATGACAGGGAGACATGTGGAAACAGATAGTGTTGTAATTTTTAATACTTTGTATCTGCTTTGACACAAAAACAAAACAAAGACTGAACAAATACAGAAAATGCAGAGCATCTCAACCAGAAAGGATAACATTTCAACCCCCCCCCCCCCCACCACCTCTCAACTCTATTTTCCTTGCAAACTAACACCCCATCTCCAACCTCCCTTTCCTCTCCAAATTCCTTTTACATGTTGTTACCTCCCAGATGCCTACGCATCTCTCCGACCCTGTTTGAATCCCTCCAATCAGGTTTCTGGCCATCCCACTGCACAGAAAGAGCCCTACCAAAGGCTCAAACAATCTTCTCTGTGGCTGTGACCTGGGTGAATTCACCCTCCTCTGCCGCATCAAGTACCACTCACCCACAAATCCCTGTCCTTGCTGACTTTCATTGGTTCTCAATCCCCCAACATCTCAAATTTAAAATTCTCATCTGTGGGTTTAAATCTATCCGTGACCCTGCCCCTCCCTATCTCTGTAATTTCCTCCACTGATACAACCCTCCTGCCAAACTTTCCGTTTCTCTGACTGACCTCTTGTGCGTGCCCTCTCTTTTGCCTCACCATTGATGGCATTGACCATGGCCCTCGCAAAATTGCCCAAGAGTTGCCTTCGAGATTCATAAGGGAAATACCCTGTAAACTGCCTGAGGATGCACATACAGTATGGAGTTTGACTGCTGAACATAGTATTGGGAAGTAAAAAGTAATACAGGCTTTTAAGCAATTAGGTCATAAAGTCATTATCCCTGGCTCAGGTCCAGGGAAGAAGCACTTAGTGAGTCGTAAAGAGATCACAACCCCTCATATTTGTGTGGGTGCCTTTGTTAAAAAGGGAAGGTTGTAAAAGTGGAGCCAAATGTCTACAATTTCATGCTTCAGTACTGATTTGTTGGGGATGATTGACACAAAAAGAGGCGGGCTCTTCTGATACATGGCTCAGAAGCAGTTTTTCTGTCTCTGGTAGAAGTAACAGTCTTTTTTAATCTCTGTATTAATCAGAAGACTTTTATTTCCTCTGTTCTTCTTCTGTAAGAACTTTTACCTAGGTGTAGGAGGTATCCTTACCAGTATAAGGTAAGGACAAAGTGTCAGAGGCTAGGAGCTAAATTGTGCCTACATCAGTCCGTTGTAGGCAGAGCTAAGAGTGTCACTTAGTGGTAATTTTGTCCCTAATTAAAAGATTCAAATTTTCCCTAACCCAGATGTTAAGCTAGCTGGCCTCTAATTACCCAGGTTAGCTCTGTCTCCCTTTTTAAAATTAGGAACTACATTGGCCACTCTCCAATCCTCCAGCACACAATACAGCCCTGAAATATAATTTCTAGGTCCTCAGCTATTTGCTCCCTCAGGATCCTTGGATGTATTCCATCGGGACCTGGCACCTTAGCCTAACTACCTTATCTAAAATGATTCTTTTATCCATCACAATATTGCTAAACTCGCTCTCAACAACTTCAGGATTTACCTCCTCTCCAATATTAGTAAAAACCGATGTGAAGTACTTTCTGCCATTTTTCGATAATCTACAAATTGACAATCCTTTATGAACGAGAAATCGTGTTTGCCAAATCAATTAAAGTTTTTTGAGGATGTAACTAGCAGGGTAGATAAGGTGGAACCAGTGGATGTAGTATATTTGCATTTTCAAAAGGCATTCGATAAGGTGCCACATAAGCTCAATACGATGCTTCTGATTTAAGATTTAGATTCCTGAGTGAATTTTACAAACTTCCTGCAGTGTGACAGCCATAGTCTACAATTACTACTTTATATTGTAGCAATTCTAGTCATATTATCTGTACGTTACTGTGATTGAAAAGACTGCGCACGGCCACTATATCTAAACTTACAAAATGTTTTTTCCCATTTCTAGTCTTCTATATTGTGCTTATTAATTCAGCATAGCTTCGATCTGGTGAATCATATTCCGATAGCAGTCCTAGCTGAACTAGGGGAAGGAGCTCTGGGAGACACCTCTACAGCTGATTTATACTGGAATTTTACGCATTTTTGCAGTGTTAACTACGTGCTTTGTTTTGTGATGGACCTCTAATCTTATGCGTTTTGTTTTTGTACTATCACTCCAACATAGCGGCACTTTAAAATATCGCTTTGGAATTATACTTTCAGGTTAAACTGCTTAATAATTAAAGAAAAACAAACACGGAGCTGCATTTTATCAATATATAAATCGGGAACCGAGTGTATAAGGTTGTCTCCCGAACTGCGTGCAATGCTGAGCCATATTTAATTACTAGTTGCAATCCTCAATAAATATTAATGTGAAAATAATATCAGTCAGGGGAAAATGCCTGGCTGTTAAAACACTTACTTTATTATTTAATTGAGGTTTAAGATTTCAATGAAGTTCCTAAGAACACTTCAGTAAAAATGCTACCCTCAAGGATTCATTTAAGATCGAGCCAACATTAAACTTTATGTTTATTACAAAACAAAGCCCTTCCTCAGTGTGTAGTGATTGTGTGCATCCATGCCTGGTTAAGATTACGATTAAGGTACCGATATAGGCAACCTACTAAATGACTGAATACTTAGCAGATGCTGAGCGCTCCAGCGCCATCCTGTAACCCATCGGCGCCATCCTGTAATGGTCTAAGTGCCAATGGTGATTAAAGTGGCGTCAATTCAGTAAACTCACAATCGCCATTGGTTTTGATGGGGGGGGCGGAGCTATTACAACTGTTTCGGCGAGCGTCTCTGCAGACCTTACATGGAGTAAGTAATAGCATAACTCACTCTCACCATAATTTCCTGGAATTTCTGCACCGTAATAATGGTGTATACTGTAGAGGTGTCACTGCTATGATGCAAATTTTTAAGACATTCCTGGCCAATGTAAACAGTGACAAGCTGAGTGTAGAAGATATTTCAAACATGTTTAAAGAAAAATTAAATTATTTCATTTGGACTTAACATTTCCATACTTAGCACGTTATAAAAAATAGTTTTCCTGTACCTTTTATAAAGTAAATGAGAAAGCGATGTAATACGGCCCAGTGAATCAAACACGACTCTGAGAATTCCATTCTCCATAATTACAGAGCCATCTTCCTGCAACATGAACAAATACTGAGTGAGAATGTAAACACAAACGTGTGCATAGGAAGTAGGAACACGAGTGGTAAGAGCACAAAGAGTAAAAGGGAGTAAGAAAACTAGTATTGAATCGGGGACAGGGACTCGATAAAATTAATACAAGTAAAGCAACAGTAATGAAGAAAATAATAGCACTAAAGAGTGACGAATCCCCAGGACCAGATGGTTTCCATCCCAGGGTTTTAAAGGAAGTAGGTGAGCACATTGCAGATGCCCTAACTATAATCTTTCAAAATTCTCTACATTCAGGAACTGTCCCTCTAGATTGGAACATTGCGCATGTCACTCCGCTTTTTAAGAAAGGAGAGAGAGGGAAACCGGGGAATTATAGACCAGTTAGCCTAACATCTGTTGTGGGGAAAATGCTGGAGTCTATAATTAAAGATAGGGTGACTGAACACCTCGAGAATTTTCAGTTAATCAGAGAGAGCCAGCATGGATTTGTGAAAGGTAGGTCGTGCCTGACAAACCTGATTGAATTTTTTGAAGAGGTGACTAAAGTAGTGGACAGGGGAATGTCAATGGATGTTATTTATATGGACTTCCAAAAGCCATTTGATAAAGTCCCACATAAGAGACTGTTAGCTAAGATAGCAGCCCATGGAATCGAGGGAAAAGTACGGACTTGGTTAGGAAGTTGGCTGAGCGAAAGGCGACAGAGAGTAGGGATAATGGGAAGGTACTCACATTGGCAGGATGTGATGAGTGGAGTCCCGCAGGGATCTGTCTTGGGGCCTCAATTATTCACGATATTTATTAACGAATTAGATGAAGGCATAGTAAGTCTCATATCTAAGTTTGCCGATGACACAAAGATTGGTGGCATTGTAAGCAGTGTAAATGAGAACATAAAATTACAAAGCGATATTGATTAGGTGAATGGGCAAAACTGTGACAAATGGAATTCAATGTAGACAAATGTGAGGTCATCCACTTTGGATCAAAAAAGGATAGAACAGGGTACTTTCTAAATGGTAAAAAGTTAAAAACAGTGGATGTCCAAAGGGACTTAGGGGTTCAGGTACATAGATCATTGAAGTGTCATGAACAGGTGCAGAAAATAATCAATAAGGATAATGGAATGCTGGCTTTTATATCTAGAGGACAGAAGTTATGCTGCAGCAATACAAAACCCTGGTTAGACCGCACCTGGAGTACTGTGAGCAGTTCTGGGCACCGCACCTTCGGAAGGACATATTGGCCTGGGAGGGAGTGCAGCGTAGGTTTACTAGAATGATACCCGGACTTCAAGGGTTAAGTTACGAGGAGAGATTACACAAATTAGGGTTGTATTCTCTGGAGTTTCGAAGGTTAAGGGGTGATCTGATCGAAGTTTATAAGATATTAAGGGGAACGGATAGGGTGGATAGAGAGAAACTATTTCCGCTGGTTGGGGATTCTAGGAGTAGGGGGCACAGTCTAAAAATTAGAGCCAGACCCTTCAGATTAGAAAACATTTCTACACACAAAGGGTGGTAGAAGTTTGGAACTCTCTTCCCCAAACGGCAATTGATACTAGCTCAATTGCTAAATTTAAATCTGAGATAGATAGCTTTTTGGCAATCAAAGGTATTAAGAGATATGGGCCAAAGGCGGATATATGGAGTTAGATCACAGATCAGCCATGATCTTATCAAATGGCGGAGCAGGCACGAGGGGCTGAATGGCCTACTCCTGTTCCTATAAGGGAACAGGAGGGAGGGAGCACAGGGAGGAAGGAACAGAAGAGGGCAAAAGGAGTAAGAAAGTTTGAAAGTGCACAGGGAGTAACAGCATGAGAGGAGAGCAGCAGAGGGAGTAACAGTATGAGAAGAGAACACAAAAAATAACGAGAGTAAGAGAGCAGCAGAGGGAGTGCAGGGAGGAACAGTCTGAGAAGACACAGAGATTAAAGCGAGTAAGAAATCAAGAGAAGAGGGTACAGGGAGTAAAAGCATAAGGGAGTGCACAGAGTAACGGAGTAAGAAAATGTGAGAGAGGACACAAATATTATGGACAGAATTAAAATAGAGTATCTTATCACTTTGTGTTATGGGTACCTGAGAAATGACAATGACTGGATGAGGTGGGACCAGGGGGCTGGTCACTGTAGCAAACCCCACACTAGGAACCTTTACTAGGGCTGTAAATGACACAGAACGCAAACCTTAGTAATTGCAATATCACAACACTTCCCTTAGCTCCCTTCATTTACTTATGCTTTTATATTTTGGAATAAGCTGGTTAAAATAGAGACATGAAAATACACCAGTTATTTTCACTGATCAATAATGGCTTCTCTTTCACCACCATTCTGTTCCTGCCTAGTAGACCAATTAATTTAGAGCTTGTGCATATGGACGATTTCAGCTGAATCTGTACATAAGAATCTCTTTCTGTGACTAAGGGCTATAAACAGATGTTATTGCTGGAATGATGGCAGTAACTATGCGAGGTGAAAGAGATGAAATGAAATGCTCACGGTCATTGACAATATTAGTATTTCAACACTTGGACACACACCAATATGAAGGACTGAGAGGAGAGATCGATTCAGCAGAGCTGGGAGTCAGAGGAGACCAACTCAGTTGGGTTGGGTGTGAGAGGCAGAATCCACTGGGTTAGAGTGATGGGCAGGGAAAATCAATTGGGTTGGGGTGAAAGTGGAAAACCAATCTTAAGGAGATGAAGTGCACTCTCAACCAGTGGACTGTCTCCCAGTTACTCCTAATTTAGTTAATTCCATAAATAAGAAAGTAAAAACAGAAAATGCTGGAAACACTCAGCAGGTCAGGCAGCATCTGTGGAGAGAGAAACAGAGTTAAATTTCAGGTCAATGACCTTTTAGAACCCAGCTTAGTCCTAACCCGTTAGGACAGCGAGGGGAATTAGATTCAGATGGGTAGGTTATGTGAGGACAGATATATTAAGCTGGTTTGGAGAGGTGGGGGGAGAAAATCAGGGTCGTTAGAAGCAATAAACAAGGCGACAAACTCAGCTGCATTAAGGATTGAGAAAACAGATTAGCTGGATTAAGACAGAATAGAGAGCATTAAATCAACTGAGGCAAGGCAACGGACAGGTCAAGTACTACGTACTGCGTGGCAATTGGAATCGGCAGAGCCTGGAAAAACATACTACCAACAACTTTCTAGGATCAAGTGCCTCTGGATCAGACCCCGAGCCATTCCAATATGCCAGCTTCCAATGGAGTTAATGAAGCCACTCTAGGATGCATGTGCCTTGTCCCCATAACTTACATCACTGGAAAAGCTGAGAAGGGAAGTCGACCCAAAATGGGTCTTCATAAGGTTAGAAAATATATATTTTTTTATGTCTCAAAGCAAGTACAATATGTATATATATTTTTAAAAGATAGAGATGGGATGAGTTCTTTGAATAGAAAGGCTTTCCGTTCCCTTTGAAGAGAATGATTTATCAGGAAGACAAGTAACTCTTGGAATTTGGGTTTTCTTGGGCCAACAGTGTAGCAACATTGTGAACAATTTCCACAGGGCCAGTAGGTATTAAGCTTCACCACCTGTTGAAGTAAACCACAGTTGTCCATAAGCCACCACATTTTAATGCCGGGTGCCAAACCTTTCCATATATAATGCATATTAAAAATGTAAAATGCAAGCCATGTCCATTGTACCGTGTCATACTATAACTGTGAAACAACTGAAAATCGTAAAATAAAAGTAGTCATTTCCTATTTTCAGTTTTTACTGTTGTTGTTTGCGGGCATGGGGTTACAGAGTAGTGACTTGCTATTGGCTCCAACCCGCACACCATGTGATTCAGCCAAAGGTGACAGCCAGAGGAATACCAAAGCTTCTACATACTGAATCACAATTCGATAGCGCTGTCAGGTTTACCACTGTTTATCTAGGGCATATAAAGCAGACTCTGGCCCATATTATGATACATTAGTAGGATTCTACACTGATAGGAGGTTGATCCCTGAACTTTGACTGATGTAATGTTGACCCCTCAGAACTAACATATGCTCTCGTTGGATATCAAAGGCACCGGCAAAGTAGGGATGAACAAGATGAGAGCGTTAGTTATTCCAAAGTGGCATGTGGCAACCACAGAGCAGATGTTGCCCGATTAACATGGCTGCTGTGTCATGGTCAGTCCTGAGACCTGATGAAATCACGGGACAGAACTCTGGTGAAAAAAAATAATACACCTGGGGAACAACTTGGGTCAAGTATTAACCAGCCATTTAAAACACTTGCTTTGTAAAAATGTAAACAAAAAAAGTCTGCGTAGCAAAGATATACAATACCAGGAAAGAATTAAAGTTTATGGGTCAGTCATGGGATATTGAGGAACATTCGTAATCTGTTCAAGTTTGCCTTTAGCAGTTTTGCATCAACTGGACCCTTCAAATAGCTGCAACCTTTCTAAGTATTATTTGTGTAAACCCCTTCATAAAATAATTTCTAATGTCACACTTTATTACCACTGTAACAAATTTGTCTTGTATATCTTCAAAGAAAACAATGTACATAGTATCATCGTAGGTACAGCACAGGAGGCGGCCATTCGGCCCATTGTGCCTGTGCCGGCTCTTCGAAAGAGCTATTCAATTAGTCCTATTCCCCTGCTCTTTCCCCAAAGCAATGTAAATTTTTTTCCTTCAAGTATTTATCTAATTCCCATTTGAAAGTTACTATCGAATCTGTTTCCACCACCCTTTCAGGCAGTGCATTCCAGATCATTACAACTCGCTGCATAAAAAAATCTTTCCTCATGTCGTCTCTGGTTCTTTTGCCGATCACCTTAAATCTGTCTCCTCTGGTTACTGACCTTTCAGCAACTGGAAACAGTTTCTCCTTACTTACTCTATCAAGGTTTGGTTTAGTTAAGGAAAGTTGATTTTAAGAACTTCGGGACCAAAAAGAAGACCTACACATGGAGGCAGAGGGCACGGCTGTGGTACTAAATGAGTACTTTGCATCTGTCTTTACCAAGGAAGAAGATGCTGCCAAAGTCACAGTAAAAGAGGAGATAGTTCAGATACTGGATGGACTAAAAATTGATAAAAAGGAGGTACTAGAAAGGTTGGCTGTACTTAAAGTAGATAATTCACCCAGTCCGGATGGAATGAATCCTAGGTTGCTGAGGGAAGTAAGGGTGGAAATTGCGGAGGTACTGGCCATAATGTTCCAATCACCCTTAGATACGGGGATGGTGCCAGAGTACTGGAGAACTGCAAATGTTACACCCTTATTCAAAAAAGGATGTAAGGATAAACCCAGCAACTACGGGCCAGTCAATTTAACCTCGGTGGTGGGGAAACTTTTAGAAACGATAATCTGGGAAAAATTAACAGTCACTTCGACAAGTGTGGATTAATTAAGGAAAGCCAGCATGGATTTGTCAAAGGCAAATCGTGTTTAACTAACCTGATTGAGTTTTTTTGATGAGGCAACAGAGAGGGTTGATGAGGGCAATGCGGTTGATGTGGTGTATATGGATTTCTAAAAGGCGTTTGATAAAGTGCCACGTAATAGGCTTGTCAACAAAGTTGAAGCCCATGGAATAAAAGGGGCAGAGGCAGCATGGATACGAAATTGGCTAAGTGACAGGAAACAGAGAGTAGTGGTGAACGGACTGGAGGAAGGTATACAGTGGTGTTCCCCAGGGGTCAGTGCTGGGACCACTGCTTTTCTTGATATATATTAATGACTTGGAATTGGGTGTACAGGGCACCATTTCAAAATTTGCAGATGACACAAAACTTGGAAGTGTAGTGATCAGTGAGGAGGATAGTGATAGACTTCAAGAGGATACAGACAGACTGATGGAATGGGCGAGACGTGGCGGATGAAATTTAACACAGAGAAGTGAGAAGTGATATATTTTGGTAGGAAGAACAAGGAGAGGCAATAAAAACTAAATGGTACAATTCTAAAGGAGTGGGGTGCAGGAACAGAGAGATCTGGGGGTATACATGCACAAATCATCAAAGGTGGCAGGGCAGGTTGAGAAAGCAGTTTAAAAAAGCATGCGGGATCCTGGGCTTTAGAAATAGAGGCATAGAGTACAAAAGCAAGGAAGTTATGATGAACCTTCATAAAACACTGGTTCGGCCACAATTGGAGTATTGTGTCCAACTCTGAGCACCGCACTTTAGGAAGGATATGAAGGCCTTAGGGAAGGTGCAGAAAAGATTTACTAGAATGATTCCAGGGATGAAGAACTTCAGTTACGTGGATATACTGAAGAAGCTGGGGTTGTTCTCCTTAGAGCAGAGAAGGTTGAGAGGAGATTTGATAGAGGTGTTCAAAATCATGAGGGGGCTAGACAGAGTAGATAGAGAGAAAATGTTCCCATTGGCGGAAGAGTCAAGAACCAGAGGACATAGATTTAAGGTGATTGGCAAAAGAACGAAAGGTGACATGAGGAAAAACTTTTTAAAGCTGTGAGTGGTTATGATCTGGAATACACTGCCCGAGGGGGTGGTGGAGGCAGATTCAATCATGGCTTTCAAAAGGGAATTGGATAAGTACTTGAAGGGAAAAAATTTGAAGGGCTAAATGAAAGGGCGGGGGAGTGGGACTAGCTAGAATGCTCTTGCAGAGAGCCGGCACGGGGCTCGATGGGCCGAATGGCCTCCTTTTGTGCTGTAACCTTTCTATGATTTGTGAATCAGGAAGTCTGGATAAAAATAAATGCTCCCTAGCTGGTTCCGTGACACAGTCACTGACAGGACAGATTCACGGCATGTTTGTGTGATGGCTGTGGTCATCGCCAACAGGTGTGGCTGGAGGTTTCTCCTAATGGCTCAGTTGGCAAAGGCAGTGAGCCATAGACTAGAAGGCCCCAGGTTCGATCCTGTCATGTGCTGTGTTAGATGATCTGAGTGGCATAGAACTAGCCTCAGCATCCCTGGGCTGGGGAGACAAAATATAAACCAGCACATCCACTCTCAATCGCTGGACAGGATCAGGCTGTGCTGTGATGCTCCCCACAGTCGAATGGCCTGCTAACATTCACTGTCTATGATGGCTACTCAGGCAGGGTTGCAAAGGGCAGCCAACGGCTGTTGAGCTGTACCTTTGCAGGAATCACCACTTTCAAGAAAGAAAGAAGAAACCTGGCACATAAAATGCAGTCATGACTGTTCTAAATGTGCTACCGCAATCACACCAAGAACAGCGGTATCACGGTGGTATAGCAAGTTGGCATTCCAGTACGCAGACTTTCACCTGCGACACCCCATCCAGAACAGTCCTAATCTTGCTCACTCTGTCATGTAAAGAAGCTGGGCACAGGCCAGGCTTCCCCCACACGGAGCTGGGCACAGACCAGGCTTCCCCCACACGGAGCTGGGCACAGACCAGGCTTCCCCCACACGGAGCTGGGCACAGGCCAGGCTTCCCCCACACGGAGCTGGGCACAGGCCAGGCTTCCCCCACACGGAGCTGGGCACAGGCCAGGCTTCCCCCACACGGAGCTGGGCACAGACCAGGCTTCCCCCACACGGAGCTGGGCACAGACCAGGCTTCCCCCACACGGAGCTGGGCACAGACCAGGTTTCCCCCACACAGAGCTGGGCACAGACCAGGCTTCCCCCACACGGAGCTGGGCACAGACCAGGCTTCCCCCACACGGAGCTGGGCACAGGCCAGGCTTCCTCACACAGAGCTGGGCATAGGCCAGGCTTCCCCACATGGAGCTGGGCATAGGCCAGGCTTCCCCACATGGAGCTGGGCACAGGCCAGGCTTCCCCCACACGGAGCTGCGCACAGGCCAGGCTTCCTCACACAGAGCTGGGCATAGGCCAGGCTTCCCCACATGCAGCTGCACACAGGCCAGGCTTCCCTACATGGAGCAGCGCACAGACCAGACTTCCTCATACAGAACTGGGCACAGACCAGGCTTCCCTGCACGGAGCTGGGATGAGGACGTCACCCTGGGTGCTGACTCAAGAGCAGCATTAACAGAGACAAGGGAAAAGCTGGGCCATCCCCTCACCTGGGGAATAATGAATGATGTGGGACCTAAAATATGGAAGATAATGAAGTACATTTAAAAATAGAAATAAAATCATATTTCAGAGTCTGTTGTTGAAAAACTATTTATTTTTGACCACAAATACTTTTTGCAAATGAAACTTTGCCATGAATAAAATTCCGCCACAATAGAGTTCTCCACAGGCTCCATCAATACCCTGCTGCCATTGGATGACAGGATGTGTGCTCCTGTAGGGTATGGCTGCTCATGCTAGTTTCCCTCAACAGTACAGGGTTTGTGTCCCATATAGGGACCAGCCGAGTCTTGCTTTACACTCTCCTATACAGGGCAAATGAGTTTGGTCAGCTGAGGCAGAGATTCTAAATAAAGGCTCTCTGGTTAGGAGCTTCTGGGCCACCAAGTTTAATTTTACGTACCTAGGACTTCCTCTCCCTCCAGTCGAGGCATCGAGATGACTTCGGTTCGTTCCCATGACAGTGTGTTTAGGACATTTATGTTCCTCCCAGTCTCCTGCACAGATCCTCCCAAGAGACACTGTATGGCCTCTTTCAGAAGTTCATTCCCACCACTCTGGATTTCTGCCGACAATTAACAAAGTTAAGTGGAAAAATAAAATGGTAGATCACTTGATGCAAGTAGAGTCTTCATTCATTGAATGCGAGTCAAGTTCCACAAACAAAAAGGAAAATCTATTTATCTAGTCAGAGGGAAGGGGGGAGGGGGAGAAAAATCATTCTCGCAAATACGGTATCTTAAAATTCCAATCCTTCCAGTCAGGTGATATTCCCCCTCGGCTCTCTGATTCATAGCCTCACCCTGTCTGCATCCTCACTTCTTGTCAGCAAAAACCATCAAGAGGGGATCCTTAAACTCAGTGAGAGCTCTGACATATTTCAGTCTAATTTTAAGTGATTAAGTAATGATAAATCAACAATCACAGAAAGAGGTCAAACATGACATAAATAAACAATTAAAACTATCCCAATGTCTCCTTCTTTGGTTCGGTGTCAATTTTTTGTCTGAATACGCTCCTGGGAAGCGCCTTGGGATCTTTATTTTAAAGGCACACTTTGTAAATGCAAGTTGCTGTTGTTGTATATAATTACACATATACGCTGACGACACCCAGTTCGACCTCTCCATCTCCTCGGTGTTGTCAGATTTCTCGTCCGATATCCAGTCATGGATAATCCACAATTTCCTCGTCTTCTCCACAAACTCCGTGCCCTAGTCACCAATTCCATCCCACACCCCAGCCACTATCTCAGGTTGAACCAGACTGTTTGCAACCTTGGCGTCTTCTTTGACCCTGAGCTGAGATTCTGACCCCATATTCTATCCATTACGAAGACCAGTCTTCCACCACCGTAACATCACCAGTTCCCGCCCCTGCCTAAATCCTTATTCATGCTTATGTTACCTCCAGACACGACTATTCCAATGCTCTCCTGGCTGGCCTCCTATCCTCCATAATCTTCACTTCATCCAAAACTCTGCTTCCCTTATCCTATTCCTTTCCAAGACTCGTTCACTCATTACACTTGTGTAACCCAACATTGGCTCCTGGTCTCCCAAAGTTCCCAATTTAAAATTCTCATCCTCGCGTTTAAATTCCTTTATGGCCTCACCCTCCTGATCTCTGTAACCTCCTCCAGTCCTACAACCCTCCGAGGACTCTGCGCGCCTCTGACTCTGAGCTCTTGTGTATCCCTCACTCCCTTCTCCCCACAAATTGGTAGCCGTTTCTTCAGCCATCCATGCCCTAATAAAAAGGTATAAAATGAAACTTGTCCCCTTTTGAAAATAAAAGCACACTGACTGTAACTCCAAGCCTTGTCGGGTATAAGAGGAGTGATTGAGTGGGCAGGAGAGAGCTTTGTATGTGAAAAATGAACTTCAAAGAATGAGGAAGACTCTAACTTTCTTCCTCTTTCATTCAATCTACACACGCAACCAGGAAGCATATCACAGTAACACACTATTGGATGCAGGTTCCTGACAACCTATAGCTTCAGGCCAACTTGGACTATTTCAGCAGTTGCCCTCCTGAGCAGAAATGTAAAGATAGTAACACTTTGAGCAAGGATGCAGGCCGCTGCCAGAGAGCATGATTTGCTCATGATGCAATCTCTGCTCGAGTGTAGGAAGTTCTAACCAGGAGTGGAGCTGCGAGTATACACCGTACATCTTTAATTTCAGCAGAGGGGCATACACTTACTTTTCAGCAACTGAAAACTGTTGCATACGCTTTTTCAGTCAGCTTTTACACCAAGACTTCCTGTTTGTATATGGAGGTTACACGAATAAGAAAGATTTTTTACTCATTGGGAGAAAGCTGAACAAATAGTTCTAAACGGACCAGATCCCCTTTATGACAAAATTTCACAATATCGGGTGCCTATTCATTGAATCATGTGGAATTACAAAAGAGAGTCTAAACTGGAGGCAGATAGAGAAGGCAGTGACAGAACACCATTTTCAAAGCAACAAAAGGGTTACTGAAGGAAGCATAAGCACGTCTTAAAATATATCTACTCAAATTACCTACATTGTACGAGTCCTACTGTCTCTACAACCTAGGAAATTACAGCAATTTGAAAGTAATAAAATGAAATTTATATGTATTGTTAAATAACTGTATGATGGTATAATTATATAATTGTAATTATCCAGTATAATAAAGCATTGTAATTACCTATAACAAAATTATGTAAGGAATCATGCAACTGGAATATTATATTTTACTCTGATTGCCTGATAAGTAAATATAATTGCGGCACTCAGGTTGTTCTACAATATGCAAAAAGGACAGATGCCTTACCTTCATAGTACTTCACAGCATCTTCCACTACAGACTGAATACAGGTGCCAGGCAGCACATCGTGGAACTGATTGAGGAGCAGCAGTCTGAAATGTGACAATTACAGAGAATTACATTGAATTTACAGCACAGAAACGGGCTATTCGGCCCAACTGGTCCATGCCGGTGTTTGTGCTCCACACGAGCCTCCTCCTACCACTCTTCATCTAACCCGATCAACATATCCTTCTAATCCTTTCTTCCTCATGTGCTTATCTAGCTTCCCCTTAAAGGCATCCATGCTAGTCGCCTCAACTACTCCTTGTGGTAGCAAGTTCCACATTCTAATGACTCTCTGGGTAAAGAAGTTTCTCCTGTATTCCCTATTGGATTTATTGGTGACTATTGGTTACTATTTATGGCCCCTAGTTTTGGTCTCCCCCCACAAGAGGAAACATCTTCTCTACGTCTACCCTATCAGACCCTTTCACAACCTTGAAGACCTCAATCAGGTAGCCTCTCAGCCTTCTCTTTTCTAGAGCAAAGAGCCCCAAGCCTGATCAATCTTTCCTGATAGGTATATCCTCTCAGTTCTGGTATCATCCCTGTCAATGTTTCAGCATCGTAGCCTCCAGTCAACTTCCAATACAGATTTCATATGCAGCAACCAGCTCAGCGCAGCACTGCCAACACTGACGAGTCCCACTATTTGCAGAGCTTTTTGTAAAATGCTCACGTTTTATGCGGGAAATTTAAACTCACAGAAAGCCAGAGTTATATTTCCAGCATAAATCACAAGTTTAAACAGAACTTTAGTCATGTCTGCGATTCCAGCTGGAAATTTAACTGATCAAATAGCAAGTCCTGGCACTATGAATGGCTACTCTTGCTGTCAAACATTAGAAAACCTTTTCCAATTTAGTCCTCCCATTCAATACACTGGGGAGGTCAGGTGATTTTCTCCCAGGCCATTGCCTATTCTATATAGAAACTAGGGTTTCTCCTCCATCTGATTTTCCCCAACATTCCTAGTGCCATAGAAATTGTATGCCATTCCTCCAACACCATATGCCACCCATGAAAGATCCATTCTACCAGAATGGCAAGCCTGTGATTTGCCCCATGATCTTCTACAGGATGGTGTTCCAACCTTGGTGCGGCCATTGTGGAGAGGGTCAAGTGGAAGTAAAGCATTTCACCACGGGGGGGGGGGGGGGCGGAAAGAAAGAAGAGAAATTAAAGAGGGAATGAGCCTCTCTTTCACAGCGCCTACAATTTGGTTGCATAGCATTCGTGGCAGAGGCTGGGTAAGATCTCAGCTACCTAGCTTCTTGACTTGGAATGTTATGCATCACAAGGACATCTAAAAGAACAGAGAAATGAACTAAATAAATGAAATCTCATGAAATAGATGTTACCTCCACAGATGCTGCAGTTGGGAACTTGGATATTGGAAGTTGTCTTTCTGGACAGAAGCCAAGCTGCTCACCACTTCAATGCTGTGAAGGATACACTCACATTTACGATTGCCTTTCTTAATCTACAGAGACATACAAAAAAAGTCTTAAATTTGAAATTAGCTCTCGGCTCTAGATTTAGTGGAAAAACCTCATCAACTCCTTCTTTATCCATTTCATTTATAAATTTAAGCCCTGAATCAATTGAACGTTTCCCCCTCTTCCCCTACAGTGCAAGCTGTTGGAAGGAGCACGCTCAATAAACCAAATGGACTATTTCGATCTGTTCTTGCTAATGTTCATATGTCACGACTGTGCCTTTTCGCAATTGTGAGAAGTTTTCCCTTCACTTAAATATAGCTCATGTAATCCCTCTAGCTCTCGGCTCCTGATTTAGTGAAAATGCCTCATCAGCTTCTTCTTTATCCATTTCATTTATAAATATAAATCCTGGATCTATTGAACACGTTTCCCCCTCTGCCCCTATTTGTGGCATACATCATTCCCTGACATGAGTATGTCCTGCTAGAAAGGTTGGCCCAGATTGGTTGGCTGAGATGGGGAATTCATGTGTAGCAAAATTAAAAATCATTCAAAGAGAGCACATTTATGATTTTGCTACACATAGCAACTTGCATTTACATAGCACCTTTAACATAAAAATGCCCCAAAGCGCTTCGCAGCAGCATAATCAAATATAAAAACAAACGCAGCAAATCCTTCCCCCTCCCATGTGGGGATTCTGGGGCAAGAACCTGCACCATGTCACTGTGTCACAATGCATTCATACATATCAATACTATGGATGAGAGACTTTAGTTATGAGGTGGAACTGGAGAAACTGGGGCTCTTTTCATTAACAACTGTATTTATGTAGTGCCTTTAACATAGTAAAATGTCCCAAGGCGCTTCACAGGAGCGTAATCAGACAAAAATTGACACCGAGCCAAAGGAGGAGACAATTAGGACAAATGCTTGGTCAAAGAGGTAGGTTTAAGCTGAGTCTCAAAGGAGGAGAGGTGGAGAGGTTCAGGGAGGAAATTCCAGAGCTCAGGGCCTAGATAGCTGAAGACACGGCCGCCAATGGTGGGGGGAAGGGAGTCGGGGATGCGCAAGAGGCCAGAGTTGGAGGGACGTGGAGCTCTCGGAGGGTTGTAGGGCTGGAAGAGGTTACAGAGATAGGAAGGGGCGAGGCCATGGAGGGATTTGAACACAAGGATGATCATTTTAAAATCAAGGCGTTGGCGGACTAGGAGACAATGTAGGTCAGCGAGCACAGGGGTGATGAATGAACAGGACGGTGCGAGTTAGGGTATGGGCAGCAGAGTTTCAGATGACATTAGCACAAAGAAGGTGAAAAAGAGATCCGATAGAAGTGTTTAAAGTTATAAAGGGTTTCAATAAGGTAAACCAGGAAAAACTATTCCAATCAGAGAGTTTGTAGCTGAAGGACATAAATGTAAGATCATAACAAAAGAACAAAGGGAGACACAAAAATATTTTTATCCAGAGGGCTTTTAGAATGAAATAGTGGTGGAAGTAGAATTCAGAACAGCTTTTAAAAGGAAAATGGATAAATGTAAGAAAGAAAACCAGTTGCAGCCAATGAAGCCCTTTTGAAGTGTAGTCACAGTTGTAATGTAGGCAAAAGTGCCAGCCAAATTGCACACAGCAAGGCCCCACAGACAGCAATGAGATAAATGACCAGTTAATCTGTTTTTGGAGGTGTTGATTGAGGTAGAAATGTTGGCCAGGACACTGGAAGAACTCCCCCGCTCTTTGAATATTGCTATGGGATCTTTTACACAGACAGACAGACGGGACCACAGTTGTGTACATTCACGTGCACATTTTGGCTGCCGCTCTGGACCAGAGCCTATTGCTCCTATTTCCCCTTTTAAAAAAAATTCTTGGCCTTTTCTCTCCTGTCTCCTTCTCTTCTAATTGTCCAGTCATGCCAACTTTCATTTCTCTGGTACTTTGCACTCCCCCCCCCACCCCCAACAATTCCTATTCCAACTCATCATTGCTCCAATGGTTTCCTACTCTCCTCCTGCCGTCTCAGGCTTGAATTCCCCCTTCAATAAGTCCACAGCTACCCTCTAATGCTCTCTTAGCATGCTCTGAAGGGTCCTTGTGGCACCTCTCACTGCCTCCTTCCGAGTAGAAACACGAATTGCCCACGTAGCTGATGGCCGTACAGTTTTACCACAGAAAGATCTTGGTTTAATTGAGATTAAAATGTGATACTAAATATACAAAAGCAATTCTGCTAGCTATATTCTATAAAATTATGAAAAACTTGAACATTTCACAACAAAATGGTCCACAAATTTGGATTCTGATAAACACATTGGTCTGGAGTTTCCTCTAGGGGGGCGGAACCGGTAAAAGGCTGAGATACTCCCACCTTAATCCTTCCTCATTCACTGATTTTTCTGTATCTCTCTTTATCTGCGGGGGACACTGAGCTGGTTTTGCCACAATGAAGTTAAGCCCAAACTCATTACGGTCAAACTCATTACAGTCAAACTCGTTAGCATAAGTCCGACCGTAACATCTCCCATGAATCAGCGCAATCAAGCAGTGTTATCGATTGTAATCGATCATTGACTGGAACGTGGCCAATTGGGCCTCCAGATGATTGAATTTAAACTAATTACTTGTTCAAGTAATTCCTGCAGCTGAACAAACAGGCCAATCAGTGGATTCAATTGACTGCTGGTCACAGGCCTTAAGTGGCAAGGGCAAATCAACTGACCGAATTTGAACTAATTTAAACTGAATTTAAAGTAATTGTAGCATCAGTCTAAGAAATAGACCTGAGTGAGGCTTTAATTGACTGCTGGTCACAGCAGCTGCAACTCATTAACGATTAATTAACGTGACCACGGGCGCTCGTGCGCCTGAGATTCTGGGCACAATGGGATGAACACTCCTGAATGGGCACAATTGGCGGAAACTTGCCATTCCGTCCTGGGTGGCATGGCCGGTTTTGTGGGCGGGGATTGCTTCGAGCGAATGGGCTTTTGAACCAGCCTAAAAGAACGCGGAAACTCCAGCGTAAAGTGGTTATGGGCGTAACTCACGCTTAAAATTCTGTGATCTTTTGTGCTATTTCATTTCATAAATCTGGGCGGAAATCATGCGAAAATTCCAGGCCATCTAGTTTACCATACAATGCTATGCTTGAATCACTAGTACAATCTCAGTCTGCACTGCTACATCTCCGGTGGTATTGCTCAGGGCGACTCGGTTATGCTGCTGCAACAGGGGTTGTTCGGGTGTGGAAATGTGTGACAGGTGCACATCAACACTGAGAGAAATCGGATAGAAGTTTGTAAGTGCTCTCACCACAGACAGTGAAATGAGTGGTTTTTTTTGATGAGTGCCTTGGAAATTAATAGATTTCCTTGTCCATTGCAAATAGATAAATATATACCACAGTTACTTAAAGTAAGTCTCTGTATTGAAGTTGGGGAACTTTACTACTTCTATCAAGTCCTCCGTTGCCTCAGTGTTGTCAGATCGCTTGTCCGACATCCAGTCTTGGATAAGCCACAATTTCCTTTATTGTCCATCTGTTTAGGATGTGGGTTTTCACAGTGAACTTTAACATTAGCATAAAACTTACAGACTAAAACAATTGATATCTTTTCCTTCTTCACCAAATAGCTCCACAGCAGAACTTAGTTACCAAAACGTTCTCCTTAAATCGTGTTTAAATCAGAATGTATATTGAGAACCTCCATTCAAAACATGAATAATGTTACAGTCCTTCCAGAATTTGCTACTGTTGTTTATATGACTCATTGCTGATTATTTATATGAGAACTCAAAAACAAATAAAAGAAATGCACCTGGTGTAACCATTTCGAATGCATTACAAAATATTATGAGCTACTTTAAGCTTTTAAAAGGGAAGTGAACATACATTTTAAAAGGATATGGGGAAAAGGTAGGGAAATGAAACTAAGTGGATAACTATTTGAAAGAGCTGGGGCAGATGCAGCTGGCCGACAAACCTCATTCTGTGCTGTAAAATTCGATGATTCTTTGAGTCACTCCCACCCTAATCCTTCCTCATTCACTGATTTTTCTGTATCTCTCTTTCATCCCTCTTACTGTGCTTGTTCCAGGAGATCAGCCAGTATTATAGTACATGCAGTTCTTGTTTTTGGTTACCTCAAAAAAGTTGGAGAGAGTTTATGCTTTATCTTGCTTATTTTAGTTTTTTTAAACAAAAATAATCAAATAACTTTAACTGCGTCTAATAATGGTTTCCGTGGGGGTTCTGTCTGCAGTAACTTTCCATTAATAAAAAGGAGTCCAGGAGGCTTGGGTTCTAAGTAGCATGTCCAGGCATCCTATGTGAATTGCCAGTCATTCCATTTATCATGAAGAAAATTCTCTGCAATTTGTAGGCACAAATGCAGGCTGGGAGCCATAGTTTCAACGTGGTTGAGACTTTTCAGTCGAGAGCGATAGAGCTGGGAACTCCTACGAACTCCAGACTGAGGCTTCTCACATAGGTGGAGGCCTCCAGTGGAAAACACCGTTACAGGAAATGCTACCGTGTAGTTTAATCATCTTCTTGAAATTTTCTATTTTTTTCATGCCTTTATGTTTCCAGTAGTAAGAGCATCACTTGGTGGAAAATCCAAGATGGCAGCCAAAAGGATTTTAAAAATACTTTTCTTATTGACTTTCTCCTTTTCTATTCATAGCTGTTGCTGACTGCTCCTTTGGTTTGTAGTAGATTTTTCTTTTAAACTTCACGAATAGTGGTATGCATTCCCGCTTCCTAAATGTTGATTACTACATTCATGATCTTTTCAGCTGTGACGAGATAGTTTTATGAACAAGGAATTTGAGCCAATTGGGTGCTAGTGTAATACATATTTTATCCGTGAAGTGTGATGCCCTACACAGGAAGTAGGACGGCCAAGACGTGTGCTAGACACAGCGTTTTTATGTATATACTAGCAGATCTCCTGCAGCATTGCCCAGGGAGACAGGGGTTTTATAAGAACAGGGTACGATGCTAAGTAGTATTATCAAGGACGCTGACTTATCAGCAATGGGTGTGGCCCTGGGTCCACGGTGCTGACGATCTGAAGTCTGTGAGTACAGGGATGGGGTGTCAGGGTCTAACAGTATTTTGAAGTGAGGACGGTCCTGGAAATACTGAAGAGGTTCTAGAAGCACTAGAAGTGGGATCCCAAGATATGGGGGACATTGTAAAGATAGAACTCATGGTCTGGAAACATTAGGGTGGTTCTAGGATCAAGGAGCACACTGTGAATGCAGTCTAGAGGCTCGTGAACACCAAGGGCCTCCTAAGATCTGGGAGGGGATGAAGTTTATGGGGTATTGGGATCCAGCAAGAGGTTGGGATTTTGAAGCATTGGTGGGGAGGGGCAGAGGTAGGCAGAATTGTGGGCTGCTGTGATCTGACAGTGTTGGGAGGGAACAGGGCTCAACACAGCCATGTGGAGGAGGGGATCCCAGGTGAATGAGACCCTAACCATCATTGGCTCATGTCCAACCATCAGGCCCCACTATGTTCCTGCCGTCAGCCTCTTCCTGTCCATCCATAGCCCCCTTTACACCCCCCGATGTTCCCATCATCATCTCGTTCCTGTCTTAGGGCCCGATATTAGGAGGGAGGCGGGTTGACAGCGGGGGGTCGACTGGGCGCATGGGTAACGTACCCAGTGAATTCGGGGTGCTCCGCACGCGATCGCAGCCTAATTGAAGGTACTTACGCGTGCTTCCGGGTTTCCCGTTCCAGACCTGCGCAGCGGGCGCACTGCGCAACCGCATCACAGGCTGTCAGCAGGAGGAGCTCTATTTAAAGGGGCAGTCCTCCAATGCTCCTCCTGCAGCAAAGAACCAATTTTGGATCATGGAGCAGGCCAGAGGCAAGGCTGCTCCAAGGTTCTCTGACTCCTCACTCCAGGTGCTGCTCAATGGGGTGAGGAGGAGGAGGGAATTTTTTTTTCCATCGGATGGGAGGAGGTGTCCTCCCTCCACCACCAAGAAGGCCTGACTGGAGGTGGCTGAGGAGGTCAGCAGCAGTGGCAATGTGTGCTGAACCTGGGTCCAGTGCAGGAAGCGCTTTAATGACTTAACCAGGTCAGCCAAAGTGAGTATACTTACGCATTCTCCCACACTCCGTCTTCCACATCACCTCCACCACCACACAACCCCTTCAGCACTGCCACCACAACGCTCTCGCATCAGTCCTCACATCCACTCAACCATCATCCTCACCTTGCCTGCACTTACTCACCGCCCCAGTTCCCATTCGAACACTACCACGCAACCCAACCCTCATACAATCTCATGGCTATATCTCACATGCACTCTCTCATGCATCTCCCTCACGCTCACCCCCAGCCACACCGATGCATGCAGCGGGTCACCATGCAACCATCACTCAATCACGCCTCTGTGATTTGCCTTGATAGGAGAAGAGATGCCAGAACGCCTGGGAGAGGGCAAGGACTGGAGGGGGCCCGCCACACCAGGTGGTCTTAACAGACGCGGAGCAACAGGCACTCAAAATAAGCTGGACGCTAGAGTGCCTGTCCACGGCGGACGCCGAGACTGGGAGTGCACAAGCGGCTGGTGACAGAAACCTAACACTCAGCACTCATGATAGTGAATGATCTTAACATCACTTGGCATCTGCAGCACCTCGACATCTGTCCACGTGCTTAATATTGCTTTCTGTTCTCTTGCAGGGCCATCTGCGAGCGCCGTGACGGCGGAGGGCGATTCCTCAGAGGACCTGCCGGCCTCTGAGGGGGCATTGTCACATCTGAGCCAGCCATCCACCAGCGCAGATACACACACCTCGGTGGGTCCCCGTCCTCACTTAGTTGGGCTTGCACATGGTGAGTCACCACGCACGTGAACACGAGCAGACCCTGGTGGCAGGGACAACCGTGGAGAGTCCGCGTCGGTGGGAGCACTCTTCTCCAGGCTCTGCTCAGCTGAACCCAGATGCTGAACCCTGGGAGCCAGCCATGAAAAGGAGAGTCATCGGGGGCCAGCAGCACATTGCCGAGGTACTGGAACAGTTGCCACGCGCACTCTCCACAATCGCGCAGAGGATGGAGGTGTCCAACTCCTGCATGAGTGGAATGGTGGTACAGGTACAGGAGAGTATCTCCGAGATAGTGTCATGGGGACGTGAAGACATCTTTGAGATAGTGTCGCGGGTAGGTGCGGGAATGTCTGCGATGGAGGAAAGGCTAGCCTCCATCGAGCTTCAAGCACGACTCCACAACGAGTCCATTCAGGCCCTGACAACGGCCGTTCGGATTCAGGGTGAGCAACATTCTGCCGCCTTAAACAGGCTGACAGATACATTACAACTGGCCTTCCAAGGCTTCACACAAGTCCTCCAAACTGTCGTCCAGCAGGGTGGAAGGAGTGATGTGGGCCTGGCCCAGGAGGGGGATGATGGCGAAAGGGGACGTGGAAGTAGGGACGCCACTCAAAGCTCTCCCACGTCTCACCCGTTGCCCCCCTCTCAACCAGTACTCGCAATGCTGCCTCCTCTCCAGGTGGCCGAGTCTGCCCCTGCACAGGTGCAGGTGGAGCAGTCTTTGGAGGGGCCCTCACGGGCACCGAAACCCAAACGGCGTCCGCACAAAGCATCTCATCGGTCAGGGCACGGACAAGAGCAAACTGCCACTACCTCTGCTGAAGCCACAGGGGTAGCACCACGTAGGGGTTCCTATAAACGTAAGGCGAAGGTTTTGTGAGCACAAAGGGGATGCACAAGGGTGTAAGACAAAATATCATGTTTTTGATTTACTTTTGTTTGTTTTGTAAATAAATATAAAAATTTGTTATCACCACTACTGCCACATCTTTGCAAATCTTGTCTGGTTTGAGCAATAATGCCCTTTCCTGAGGATCACCATGAAGACCCACAACTGATGCCACCCATTGTGTCACTTCAGAGTGCGTGTAGGTGTATTTGCAGGGCTCTTTTGTGCAGACGACTGAGAGACGCCAGCGATGTCCCCGGTGGCACCCTGGAAGGATGCGGAGGAGAAGTTGTTGAGGGTAGTGGTGACTTTGTCAGCGACAGGTAAGAAGATGGTGCTCGGGCCAGCCGGGAGCAGCTCGGCATCAAGGAGGCTGCTGATGTCCATGACTACATGTCGAGTGACTCTGAGCTTCCGTGTGCACTGTTCCTCAGAGAGGTCCAGGATGCCGAGCCTCGGTCTGAGACTCTGTGGCGAGGGCGATGCCTTCTGCGACGCATCTCTCTCTGCGGTTACCCTTCCTCCTGCTGTGCAGATGGATGTGTCACAGCACTGTGTTGTGGAGCTCCATGTGTCAGAGGTGGACGGTGTGGCCGGCGAGGCTGGTGATGCTGTTCGTCCTCCGAGGAGGTCATGACTGCAGCTATGGCGGCCCCCATCCGGAAGATGTACGTTTGAGGGGGTCCGCAAGGTAGGTAAATGTGTCTGCACGCCGGGGTTGAGGTTGCAAGGTTGTGATTTTTTGCATTAAGAAGAGGGTGGTGTGGGCCAAACTTTGTCCAAAGTGACAGAGTGGCCTCCTGCAATGAGTGAGGGTCTCCCCCCACTACCTGTCAAATGGATCTTTGCAGCTGCCACAGGATGGTGGCTGCAACACGTCCATTTCAACTGGGAGTGTTTCCCCCAGTACGGGAAACACGCTCAGTTAAGTTGACCTGAAAATCTCACCCCTCCTAAAACATCCTACAAATCAGGTCTCCTAACGACCTGAAGTATCCAGTTAATTGGTTTAAGTGGGATCCCACCGGCTTTAATTGCCAGTGGGAGTCCCGCATGCGGGGGCTGCGCGCGCATCTAAGCGCGTCATTGGGGAACCCGGAAGTGGGCGGGTTGGAGCCGGCCTCCGGACCTGCCCCGGGAATCCCCAATTTTCGGAGCCCCCTCCCCACGAATGCACCCGCTTGGACATCCGAAAATCGAGCCCTTAATGTTTCTGCCTTTAACCATTTAAGTGCAAGTTTTCTGCTTCTTAAAATCAATGGATGGAAAATCAGGGGGTGGGGGTGCACAGTTTCCAGAGATGCACTGCCGACATGCACCAGGAGCACAGAAGAAGAAAATTTAGTGCATGATTAGTGAGTTTACCGACTTAATGCAGTCTTTAATAAACAAATTTTCATAAACAAAAATTACCTAATAAAACACTCAAAAATCTATTTATGTAGTTTTCAAGTTTTTATACATGTAAAAAAATCATTGAGAGAGTTTCAACTGAATTTTCAACAGCCATAAACAGCAATCTATTTCTTTTCTAACCATTGAAGAAGCTACAAACACAGGTGCTTCTGTTCAGTGTTTTTGTCTGCAAGGAGTTCACAACAGAAAGCACAATTGTCAGCACATTATATAAATGGCCTTGCCTCAATTCTCAATACTTTTATTTCAATTTCCAGTTTCTTGCAAAATCTTTTTGGAAACAAAGCATAAACAAATCTCATATCCTCACAGAATGAAGGGACATACCCCTACTATCTTTCAATTCCTGTTGATGCATTGATGTTATGCAGAAAGCTTTCTCTCAACTGCTGTGAAGTACAAATAACCAGCTGAAACCCAGACCTTTGAGAGAGGCTGAGGTCTTAAAGTAAAAACTTTAAATGAAGGCATTAAAAGACATTAAGGGGTACATTCAATGGGTACATTTTATCAAATATATAATTTTTAAAATTTAAATTTGTTTAAAATCTAATTTTGGACATTATAAATTTCAGCTACTAAGAAAAAAATGAGAGATGAAAATTGAGGAAAAATATTTTGAGTGGTTCATTGGTTCATCATCAAAGTTATGAGCAACTGTTTACATAGGGAAAATCAATTATAAGTGATTACACAGAGAATTTCAATGTTAAATACTGACATAAAAGTGTGACAAAAAAATCATGGCAACCGAAAGTAAAATGTGTGGACAAGAGTGATTGCGTGCGTACACAAGCTTTTTAATGATACATGTGCGTGTGCTATTATCTGCTGGAGGATCATGGAAGTTACATCATATATTTATTTTAACACTTCAATAAATTATAGCTCTAATATGGCTTGTGGTTTCAACACTGACTGGGAAACTGAAACATTATTCACTAATGGTGTGAGAAAGAGGGAAGGGATCAATACTAAAACTAAAATGATAAAGATTCCCACCTTTGCCTGGGAGGTGTAGGATCCATTGTGTAGTTCCAAGAAGAGTTCACCAACCCAGGTACAGAGCATTGTGGTGTCAGCTTCCAGCGTTGAGAAGAAGATCTCTGGGGTGGACTGTTTCACCCTGAGATGGAGAATATCTATTAGCAGCCAGCAGGACAGGGTTAACCTCAGGGTAAGCATTTCATTAATAACTTTCACGTCACACTTTGTTGCAGATGCAAAATATTTTTAAAAAAAATAAAGATAAAGGTAGACAAACATTTCATCTTGAATTCTTCTGACTTGGTGCCTTAGAATTACAAGCAATTTACCGATCGCTAATTGACCTCAGCTACAGCAATCTGGATGTTCATAGGGAGAGAGGGACGGGGAAGAGAGAGAGGGAGAAGAATTAATCTTAATGGTTAATTGTAAAGGTTATATTTAAATGGGAGAAGCCTGGTTGGCAGCTACTGCACTCCAGACCCTGGGTTACCCGTAAGCCAGTGTTGTCCAGTAGAAATTGCTGATTAGTCAAAGGTGTGGTTACAGCAACACCGTTTTAGCCACATGCACTAATTTTAGTAGAAGACTCCTTACACACACAATATGGGTAAATGTACTTCATACATGTATATTTACTTAACATCTACCACCATTCAGTAACCAAGGAGGTAAAACACTCAACAATCAAAAGACACTCAATCTGCTTTTCGTCTCACCATTTTACCAACACAAACACAACGAAAAGTTAAAGTTCACATGCTTACGCTGTGCGAATGAGCATTGAGATCACATGCCTAATGACGGTGCCGATTACTCATTTTTTTTATTTACTAATCAAAAATGCAATTAGCCACACAAGGCTAATGGCTAAGGTAGTAGACAACACTGCTGTAAGCAATGACATATGAGGTCCATTATATACATACAGACACACAGGCAACTTTCTGATTGTCACTATGTTTTCAACAGTCTAACAACATCTGGAAACAGCAGTACTATGTGCAACAAATCAGTGGACCGTTGTGGATTAGAGGGAAGGGGTGGGGGAGGAGAGGGGGGCGGGGGAGGAGAGGGGGGCGGGGGAGGATACTCACTGAACAGAGTATCACTATCGTTAAGATGCCAAACTGTCTTCACTCTGATTAATTCACCAAAGTTCATAAACAGCCAGTATCACCTGGCAGCTGAGAGCACAGTGTTCCTGTATATCCATAAATTGTTCACTTTGTACCTGGTTGAAAGCCCCAACAGATAACACCTTGAAATATGACTCTCAGTGTTGTACAAGTTGCAGAAAATAAATCACTGGCAGAAACACAGATGAAC
Source organism: Heptranchias perlo (assembly GCF_035084215.1). NCBI lineage: Eukaryota > Metazoa > Chordata > Chondrichthyes > Hexanchiformes > Hexanchidae > Heptranchias > Heptranchias perlo. The sequence continues at coordinate 7,675,470 of NC_090362.1, read as the reverse complement.
TTACAATATACAACGGGTTTAGATAAAGTAAGTAAAGAGAAACTGTTCCCAATGATGGAAGGGTCAAGAACAAGAGGACACAGATTTAAGGTGATTGGTAAAAGTACCAAAGGCGACATGAGGAAAAACTTTTTTACGCAGTGAGTAGTTATGATCTGGAATGCGCTGCCAGAAAGGGTGGTGGAAGCAGATTCATTCATGGCTTTCAAGAAGAAATTGGATAAATATTTGAAGGGAAAAAATTTGCAGGGCTATGGGGCAAGAGCGGGGGAATGGGACTAACTAGATTGCTCTTACAAAGAGGCGGCACAGGCTCGATGGGCTGAATGGCCTCCTTTTCTGCTGTAACAATTCTATGATATCCGCTACACAAGGATTCAAGTAGCTAACTCACACCCTTCAAGTATTACCAGGTTAAAGAAATTGCACACATTACATAATCACTGCAGGTGAGCAGGAACACACATGTTGTACAAACATCCCATTCTAGAATTGTGCTTTAATCCTCAACATGCCACAGAGGAATTTAGTTATTAGAAGTGGTTTCTCTGCAGCCTAACAAGTGTATCTGTTAGAAACCCCTTCCTGTTTTGGAATGTAAAAAAACCCTGTTCATTTGTGAATGGGCCTCATCAATCATCATTATTCTGGCTTTTGATTAGTTAAAAAAAACCACAGCCTTTGGAACTGATTTAATAGCTAATCAAAATCCAACTTTAAAAAAAATTGCTCCACCTCCAAAACAGATGGGAAGTGTGGAAGAAAAGGGAACAAGAGCAGCAAGGAGTTTAAAAGTTACATTTTTTTTAAAATGAGAAATACGGTACAGAAACTAGTCTAGATTAGTTAGAAAAAAAGTAAAATTAAAGTTAGAAAAGTGAGAACAGAGCGAGAGGGCAAAAAGAGGAATGGAGAAAAGGGCCAGCAGAATTTAAGTGCTTACAGTTTTTTCCCACTTTCAATTAAAACTCTTTTAAATTGCTTATTTTTGTAGTTATGACTGAGGGGCAGCTGGAGAGCAGAGATGGAAAGTGGGCTGGAAACATGGGTGAGAGAAAGGAGGAGAGTAGAAAGACAGTGGACAGCAGCCACTGGAGAAAGTGGCAGGTGAGTGAGAGGCAGAGACTGTGCAGAAGAAAGTGGGTAGACAGGAAGCAGTTACTGTGGAAGAAAAGGAGGGCAGGCAGTCAGGAGACAGGCTGTGGAGTACAGGCAGGTATTTTTAGTTAAACCCAAAATAGAAAATTGTTGGAACTATATTGTGTGTGCCTTTGTTAATAGGAATACAGAGTCGATATGAATGCTTCACCGGTCATAACCAACCAAGGACCAACTAACCTTAGGAAAGAGTAAATGTCACAAAATAGCCTTGGAAGAAAAATAAAACTATCACAAACTAACTGTTTTCTAGGCAAACACATTCCATAAAATGAAGCAGCAGTAATAACTATCTAACCGGCAGATTAGAAATTATTAGATATATGTTTTGTTGTGATAGTATAAAAATTCATGGATAATTTTTCTCACCAATTTTCTTTCCCTGACTCATTGCTAGGGTACGTCCACAAACACCGGTTGCCATCCAGTACCTTACCCTAGTGGTCATGCAAGAGCCTGGACAGGGAGTGCGGCACGCTATTCAACCTCTAATCACTAATACACTGGAGTCACCTAACTCCGCACAGACAAGGGATCGAACCTGCCACCTTCCTGATCTGGGTGGCTCAGGAACTCGCGGAGTAAAGTTGTTGATAGAGACAATCCAGGGCAACTCGCCCACCAATGTACCCTCAAGAGATGAACACAGACTCTACCCAGGCATCTATCTCCCTGACAGGACATTCAAGAGGAGGAAATTAGCCCATTTTTTGCGTGTATTAGTGGATGTCCCGTGGCATTTCTCACAATGAGTTGCAGATAGATTACACACACTGAATTTACATTTAAAACGGAGAGATCAGAAGTACAACAGTCTTTGTGCCAAGGGCACATTGAAAGTGTGATCACAAGTAGTCTGGGCATGATTGACGTGTTTAGCTGCTAAGATAGAACTGGTTTTAACTTGGCCTGTTCCTTTAAGGCCTCTGTTCAGGGATTCCCCTCTGGGGAACATCCTGGTGCTCATTAGAGGACAATTGTTGAAGGAGTTCCTCCTTGTAATCCCTGGAACCTGCCCCTGGGAAGTCCAAGTTATCAAGATCAGAAAAACCAGCAGGAAATGACTGGCTTGCTTCCTCATTTTTAATACTTTTGACACTCTCACGTGTGACATAACAACGGGGTGCCGTTTTTGTGGTGGATCATGGGTACAGACCTGAATCCTGGCACTTCATGCTACAATGTGTTTGACACAAATGTGCTGAGCCTTTGCACCACCCAATCAGACCAGCTTCTTTCCCCCACCCACCCACCCACCCACTCTGATGGCATGTCTCTTTCTATGGTATTCTGTTCCCTTCCCATTTCTTCGACCTGAACGTGTCCGCTGCCATCTCCAGATTAGAGGGTCGGCAGGAACATAAGAAACAGGAGTAGGCCTGCTCCGCCATTCAATAAGACCATGGCTGATCTTCAACCTCAACTCCACTTTCCTGCCCGATCCCCATATCCCTTGATTCCCCTAGTGTCCAAAAATCTATCGATCTCAGCCTTGAATACACTCAACGACTGAGCATACACAGCCCTCTGGGGTAGAGAATTCCAAAGATTCACAACCTTCCAAGTGAAGAAATTCCTCCTCATCTCAGTCCTTAATGGCCGACCCCTTATCCTGAGATTATGCACCCTAGTTCTAGACCCTCTAGCCAAGAGAAACAACCTCTCAGCACCTACCCTGTCAAGCCCCCTCAGAATCTTATATCTTTCAAAGAGATCTCCTCTCGTTCTTCTAAAATCCAGAGAATATAGGCCCCTTTTACTCAATCTACTCCCGCATCTCAAACAATATTGCTCAGGTTGCTAGCATAGTGCAAATGGTGGCTCTTTCTCTATTCAATCCTTCTCCTTAGCAGCACTGCTGAGAATAGGAACTCAGCAGGGAAAGGATTACATACATGAACTATGCTGCACTGGGTCCCCAGCATACTGCTCAACGATCACTTACGACTTTTTAAATGCAGCGTTATATGCAGAATTTTAAAAATTATTTATACACAATACATATTTTGCAAACTATTTTACATAATGATAGGAATATAAAGGGGCAGATGAATAATGAGTCCCTTCAGGACAGACTAAAATGGGAAGTTAGTTAAAAATGTACAAGACTTCAGTTTTTATTTCCTGACCTGGGTAGCCCATCTGTGTCCTGCATTCTCTGTAGTCGATCTAACATGTCTTGTGTGGGTCCTCCTCCCCCATCGCCAAACCCAAATAGGAGTGCACTGTGATTTACACGACCTTTGTCCTTGTTATTTTTAACTGTATTCAGCAGCTGCAACAGAGAAAAAAAATGATTCTTCAAACTGGTTAAGTCTGCGGGACAAGACTTGGGACAAAATCAATACTGATTTTAATAAGTCGGCAATACCTGAGTGTTGTGACACAACAACAACTTGCATTTCAAGGAGCAAAACTCCCCAAGCTGCTTCACAGGAGCGTAATCAGACAAAAATGACACTGAGCCAAAGAAGGAGATATTAGGACGAGTGACTAAAAGCTTGGTCAAAGAGGTCGGTTTAAGGAGCGTCTTAAAGGAGGAGAGAGAGGCGGAGAGGTTTAGGAGAGAATTTCAGAGCTTAGGACCTAGACAGCTGAAGGCACGACCACCAATGGTGGAGCGATTAAAATCGGGGATGCGCAAGAGGCCAGAGTTGGAAGAATGCAGAGTTCTCAGTAGGGCAAGGCACCAAAACTCCAACACAATGGCCTACAAGGCAGAAGGATACAAATTCATGCCTCAAGTACCTCCCCCTCCTGCAGCACGGAGTTCCTGATCTTAGCTCTGTGGTCATAAGGAAACTAAATGCTTTACCCACAGGGAAGAAGCCAACGTTTGAGGAAGTTATCCTCACCAATTGTCTGAATAATGGAATTACAGCTGCCTACTCTCTAAACTGGTGCATTTTCAGCGCTGCGGAACGAAAGAGGGGAAAAAATAAAATGCAATTTGAAAGAAACCTCAAAACAAAACACTGGCTAATGAGAAAACTGGAGCTCATAGTTGCACCAAACATTTCTGTAAAGACTAAATTAAATTATTTTTGCCAATGTGTAAAGTAAGGTGACAATGGATTGTACACAGCAGAGGAGTAAATGTTTTAATCAGAACAACAGAAATTATTAAGAATTTTGTTGTTTTTGTTTTAAGTCAGAGATTGAAAACATTTTAATGACGAACACGTTAATAATTAACATAAGCAAATAACTCCAATAGTCACTATTTTTTCAAATCCAAAATCATATGAATTATGAACAGATTTTTAAAATGCAACAATAAATCAGGACGTGTATATATTTAATTTGTCACTGAAATATTTTAATTTCCATTCTTGAAAAAAAAAATCAAAGCTCCTTCCGCTGTTGAGATGTGGCAGTGTAATTTGTATAGAAATTGTTATTTGCTGGACTGCAACATTCTGAGAGGCGGTTTAGGCTTTTCTTAGGTTTTGAATGATCTCATACTCCACATGTGAAAAGAAAAGACAGTGCCCCTGAATTGGAGATTAAATCCCTCAACATGACTCAGGCAAGAAGCAAATCATTATGCAAAATAACTCAGCTGAATTTGAAAACATTAAAATTTAGTTCTCCTAATCCCTTTTGAAAGTGAAAGCTAGATACTTCAAACACTGGGACACAGCAAATAAAGCACATGACATAAGAAGTAGGCAGCACTGCAGCAAGGTGTCTCAACTAACCCTGAGCTAATTAATACAGCCATTGCCAAATTTTATAAGCTGCTCTGTGTCCCACCAAAGAGCCAGAAAGTTAGAAGCCTGGAGATCTGAACTGTCCTTCTAGCCTTTAAGAGACCAATCTGGCCTTTGGTCTCTCTTCCTGGTCAATGGGCTTATGTTAGACGTATTCCTTCAGGCTTACAGATTTATATTAAAAAACTGTTATGGTTTTGCTCCCAATTTTCCTGTAAGTGTTTGAAAGGACTCGCCTTCCCAGCAGATTGTTAAACATTAAGACACACGACAGCAGCTCAGTGAGGCAACATATTGTTGTACTCTGGTTGAAGTGCAGGAAGTCGGATCTGCCCAAGAACAAGACAGCAAAGAAGAAAAAGAAAACAGCCTGATCGAGCAGATGCACTCGAAAATAGCTGCTGACTAAGCTGCATTAACAGAGCACTGGCAAAATTTACTTGCCTCGATTTGAGAAAAATTATGTGGTATGATGAGAAAGGAGTTTTGTTCTTAAATGGAGGTGTTAGCTTTTTCTCCCCATGCTCTCTTCTCTGACCTACATTGGCTCCCGGTCCAGCAACGCCTTGAATTTAAAATTCTCATCCGTGTGTTCAAATCCCTCCTTGGCCTCACTCCTCCCTATCTCTGTAACCTCCTCCCACCCTACAACCCTCCGAGAACTCAGTGCTCCTCCAATTCTGGCCTCTTGCGCATCCCCAATTTCCTTTGCCCCACCATTGTCTCGGCCCTAAGCTCTGGAATTCCCTCCCTATTTTACTTTAAGACGCTCCTTAAAACCTACCTCCTTGACCAAGCTTTTGGTCTCCCGCCCTAAAATTTCCTTATGTGGCACGGTGTCAAATTTTGTCTGATAATGCTCCTGTGAAGTACCTGGGGACATTTTACTGTGTTAAAGGCGCTATATAAATGCAAGTTGTTGTTGTTTTGCCGAAACAGTAGGCAAGTGATCTGCTCCCAGGCCCTTGTCTACATTATGTATGAAAGATGGAACTCCCATGGTGTCTGGTACAGCATCTCTGCAGGAGTCAAAACGCTCTCTGCTTCCAGAGCTGACATTCAGTTTTAAAGCTCAGGGTCGGTGCAACATATTCCCTGATGACCTCACAGACCAGGGGATGGCTAGGATGATATTCTAATAGGGAAAAAAGTAGATCAGAGGACCTCCTAGAGGGCATGCTCCTGGGTCTGGCTCAAACCTCCACCCACAGGTCCAGGAGGCGTAGGATCCGCTGGAAGGAGTCGCTCCGACTGCTTGCCGCTCTTTCGAGGCCCTGTGCGCGCCAGGGTGGATTAAAGAGAGATCACGCAGTGTCACCGTACACTTGAGGTCTTCTGCAATGGGCGGGCACCGCAGGACATTATCTATTTTACGAATCCTCTAGGGAGAGCACTTGTACTACGTGTTTATTGCTTTGTGGCTTTGGATATAAGCCAGTGCCATCCTATGGGTCTATTTCAAAAGAGAGGAAAAAAGACAACCTGCTCAAAAAACATTACTTTTCACCCTGCTCTGTTCTATTAAGATTGAAGTTTACTTCATACTTACCTCCTCTACCTGGCATTTCATTCCGTAGGAGTTCCCGGGCGGAAAATGGGTCAGGACCCTGGAGCCATCAATTCCCTCCCAAAAGAATGTGTTGTGCTATAAGGGTCAGCAGAAGGAAAGATAAACAAATATTACTTGACATGACAAAGAAATCGAGGCAGAAGCGTCTTTTAGCTCAATGTCTGTGTCAAAATAATCACAAAGTACAATAAATCCAAATAGGAAAGACATTGGAAGGAGGCAACTGGCAGGACTTGCCTCAGCATATATTTACACGCATGCTGCCGCATTTCCTGCTGCCACGTAAACCTTCCACCATGCCTTAACACTGTTGCTTTCAGACCAACATCAAAACTTCCAAGGTAGGAACTCTTCCAATTGATCAATTAATTAGGCCCCGAGTAGCTGATCCACACAGATCAGGAAGATCCCAGCTTGGATAGTAGTATAGTAACATTAACGGGCAGCCATTCAGCCCCTCGGGCCTGCTCTGCCATTCAATTAGATCATGGCTTATCTGCACCACAGCTCCATTTTTCTGCCGTAGCTCCATATCCATTGAAGCCTGTACATAACAAAAATCGATCGATCTCAGCCTTGAAAGCTCCAATTGTCCCAGCATCCACAGCCACTTTGGGGGAGCGAGTTCCAAATTTCTACTACCCTTTGTGAAAAAGTGCTTCCTGATTTCGATCCTGAATGGTCTGGCTCTAATTTTAAGATTATGTCCTCTCGTTCTTAATTCCCCCACCAGAGGAAATAGTTTCTCTGTATTTACCCTAAATCCTTCCAACATTTTAAACATCTCAATCAGATCACCCCTCAATCTGCTATACTCAAGGGATTACAAGCCAAGTTTATGCAACCTGTCCTCATAATTTAACCCTCTAAGCCCCGGTATCATTCTGGATCCCCAGTCTGTGGTGAATTAGATGATCTATTAGCTATAATTGGCCTCAATACATCTGGGTTAGGGAGAGTAAATTCACAGAATTCCTGGTCCTGACCACTATCCAGCCACCCCTGCTCGAAGTATGCTGTGCGGACAGTGAGTAATGACAACACTAGGCTCTAGTGTGATGCCTCCCACAGTCAAAAAGCCTGCTGACATTCACTGTCCAGCCCCACCTACAAGAATGGCTATTTGGGTGAGATACCAGATAATGCTCAGCATACATGGCACTGTACTCCAGCAAAGCGACAATGCCTTCAGCAGAGGAGGAGGGAAGAGAGAGAAAGGGAGCAAATTGGTGGGTAAAGTTGGGGGGGGGGGGGGTGAAGAAATTCCAAGGTAAAAACAAAATTAAAAATGAATCAAAATCTAAGGGTGCACTTACACTACAAATACTGGTATAAAACGGTTTCAGCTTCGCATCAATGCTAAACTGGCCATGTAAATTCAGAGTCAGATCCCAACCCGACTCTAGAACAAAGCAGAGTGAGACTCTCTGGAGGGGGTAGACCCACACTACTTTGAACAAAAAGCAAAATGCTGCAGACGCTGGAAATTTGAGACAAAAGGCAGAAGATGCTGGACACACTCAGCAGACCAGGCAGCATCTGTGCAGGAAACAGACAAGTCAACATTTCCGCTGTGCAGACCCTTCAAAGAGTCAACGCAATTCTGCCGAACTCAAACCTGAACTGCAGCTACTGGTCTTAAGGCATAGATGTATCCTATGTAAATTAAATCATGATGCAAGCACCATGCTGTCACTTTATTATCCTATTTGTCTAGAATTTACAATAGTAGTAAATGCAATAGTAGTGTAGAACAGGGAGATAACGTTGCATACTAGTGTATATGCTAGTTAATTAGACACATACATCCTATGCTGGACCCACATAAAGTTCAAATCAGAGAACACAGCCTATACTAGCACATAAGAAATTAGTTTGTGGTAGTCTCAACCTAATTCCGCTCAGTTTGCAGCATGAAAGTGTCCAAAATATAGTACATAAAAGTGACACTAAGTTAGCCTCACTCAGAAAGGTTACAAGATCAGCCGTTCTGAGGAATGGAAGCCCTGTACTGGAATCTATTCTGAGGATGGAGTTAAGGTAAAGTAGATCTTGCATCTGGCTTGCGCTGTCTCTTCCTGCTTCCATTCTCTAATGCTGCCTTCCTTTACCTCAATAATCACAGCCAACCTGGAGTACAATTTAAGTTATATGAGATATCCGTGTTATTATCTAAACCACCCTCCCCCATAAGTTAAATTTCTTGCTTCTGCATGGCTGGAAACAAACTACATTCAGTCACCAAAGCACAATTCCTGCTGCCCTCAAAATGGTGAAACTCGTGCACAAGGGTGGCCAAGCAAACAACTTCCACCTGTGTTTAAACGGCAAGGCAGTCATGTGACATGAACATGCTGAATGCTTGTGACTGGGAATAAACCACTGCACTGACTGCATTTAAGGGGAAGCAAGGTAAGAATATGAGCGAGAAAGGAATAGAAAGGTATGCTGATAGGGTTAGATGAAGAGGGGTGGGAGGAGACTCATGTGGATCATTAACACCGGCATAGGCCAGTTGGGCCAAATGGCCTATTTCTGTGCTGTAAATTCTATGAGTGAACCACCAGCCTGCATGATACACTTCCACTGCGTTAAGCTCTCTTAACGTTTTCAAGTTATTTTAATGCGCGTTTCGAAAATCTCCAAAATGCAACTTGGGCCTCTTGCAGTAATGACTGCTATAAATGAGCAACTTACCGGGAATTCATTCACTAGGTTCCAACTGAGCTTCTGAGTTAGAAAGCGTGTGATACCGCTCCCCTGCATGATCTGCGGCAGCTGGGCTGAATATCCAAATGTATCTGGCAACCAGAACTATTTCAAAATAAAATGAAAGAATGTGCCATTTTTAACTGGTAACATAGTCAATGTTGGAAAACGTAGCCCAATGTGAATTAAATTGATGAGTTGGATTGCCTGAATCAATGCTTAAAGTACGATGAGCTAAGTTACTAAAAGGGGAGACCGCTGCCTTAGATTTTAGAAGTAATGAGGCATTTGAAGGAAGAGGAAGTCTAAGCAGAGGTTAGTAGACAAAAGAATATTTAGAGTGTTTTATTAAAGTATAGTTCATAGTGGTTCAACAGTAGCTGAGATAGTTTATACTAATATGTGGAACAATGTAATGTAATCAAACAGTTAATTCAGTAATACGAGTTGTCAGAAGTGTAAATAGCATCATACAACAGTATAAATACAAGCATGATGCCAATAAGAAGTTCAGGAACGACAACTGAAGATGACAGAAATGCTACAGAGAACTCAATGAAGAATGAATCAGAACTATCACATTGCAGAGAAAGATAGACCTACGCTGGTTGATATTAAGCAAATATACATAAGGAAATAGGGTAAATGCAACGGGCTTGTCCACCAGTAGACCTGCTCCCTCACAGAATCTCTACTATCTCTTAGTAAAATCAAAGTCTTCTTTTATCTACCATATAAACGATGACTTTATTTTTAATGAGATGAAAGTGGAACTCGACTGGTTAGTCTGAGATGTACACTTAAAATTCAATTTGTTGCCAGGAAGGATTTGAAATGGGAGGAATAAGTACTTGGTATTTTATAGCATTGCAATGTCATCCTGTGTCAAATTTGAGTGCCAGAGTGCTTTCAAAAATGGGGCGGGGGAAACAATTACACACAGATTAGGACCGGCCGTTGCTGTAAAAATAAAAAGTATAATTTACATTCAAATTACTAAGAGATGTATGTTGATTGTGCTTAAAGTCATTAAAAGTCATCCCTGGCCTATCCCTTTAAATGGCTTTTTTTTAAACACAGAAACTAATCTTACATTATACATTCTGTACTCGGTAGAAAACAGGCAGTTACAATACAAACAGCATTCATCTAGATTGGATCGCAAATCCCATTTGATGATTCAGTTCATCCTCGAGTAACTATGCAGAAATTACATTCCAATAAAAGCCTCGTTGCCATGCCAACTACTCACCTCACAGCAGTGCTTTCCAAACTCCTGCTGGAAGAATCTTTGACCCTGGAGGAACTGTCGCACCATGGATTCACCAGAAGGGAGATTTCCATCCTGCAAAACCTGTACATTAGTGCCCCCTACTAGCTGGCTTTGAGACTGCTTCATAACCCAAGTAAAACTGTAAGGCAACCTAACACTGACAGAACAGGAGCATTGGCAACATAGATTTCTAGATGTACATTAAATATAATTTGTTTAACAAAAATAAATGTTAATTATTTTATAGTTATAAAATGTTGGGAAGCAGTGCAGTACTGGAGATCCAACACACTCCTACGGCGTCCTATTTGACCCTGAGCTGAACGTCTGACCCCATTTCCTCTCCATCACCAAGACCACCTACTTCCACCTCCATAACGTCGCCCATCTCCGCCCCTGCCTCAGCTATCTGCTGCTGAAACTCTTATCCATGCCTCTGTTACCTCCAGACACGACTATTCCAATGCTCTCCTGGCCGGCCTCCCACCTTGCACCATCCATAAACTTGAGCTCATCCAAAACTCTGCTGCCCGTATCCTAATTCGCAACAAGTCCCATTCAACTTGTGCTTGCTGACCTACATTGGCTCCCAGTCTGGCAATACCCCGATTTTAAAATTCACATCCTTGTGTTCAAATCCCTCCGTGGCCTCTGCCCCCCCCACCCCTCCCTATCTCTGTAACCTCCTCCAGCCCTACAACCTTCTGAAATCTCTGGGTTTCTCCAATTCTGGCCACTTGCGCATCCCCCGATTTTCAGCACTCTACCATGGCCGGCAGGGGCCGTCAGTTGCCTAGGCCCTAAGCTCTGGAATTCCCTCCCTAAACCTCTCCGCCTCTCTACCTCGCTCTCCTCCTTTAAGTCGCTCCTTAAAACCTTTCTCTTTGACCAATCTTTTGGTCACCTGTCCTAATATCTCCTTACGTGGCTTGGTGTCAAATTTTGTTTGATAATGCTCCTGTTAAGCGCCTTGGGACATTTTACTACGTTAATGGTGCTTTAGAAATGCAAGGTGTTGTTGTTGTTGTTGTGGTAGTAGTAGTAGTAATAGTTATAAAATGTTGAGAGTAGTGCAGTGTTGGAGATCCAACACACTGTGCTATGGAGTGACAGAGTCCAAGTTTACACCTGCGATTCCTAGCCAGTTAAATAACCAGTCTCTACCATGTCATCATGGGGAGGTGCTGGATGGAAGCCAAGTGTTATTCTGAAGAGTGGAGGGAAGATCAGGAAGGGCTATTCTTGAACACTTGCTAAGGGGCCAGATAGAAGCCGCATTGGGAGAAGCTTGGGAAGAACTGCATTCTTTCCGTTGTAGCTGGGGATGATGCCTGGCATGAGGAGACCACAGGAGAAAACCCATAAACACCCTTAAAACTGGAGGCAATATTTGTAGTGAGGGACCAGATACAGCAGGAATAACTGAAACATGGCTACATAAAGAACAGGACTGGCAACTAAGAATATTGCAGGCTATAACATAATCAGAAAGGATAGAGAAGGAAGGGGGTAGCTGTACTAATTAGAGATAATATAATAACAGTAGAAAAAAGGGACATAACTAACTGAAGGATAGAAACAGAATCCATATGGATTGAAGTAAAAGATAAGGGAGCAATCATGCTAATAGGGGTATACTACAGACCACCTAATAGTGGAAAGGAGGTGGAGGAAGAAATATGAAAGCAAATATGTGAAATGAGTAAAAGACATAGAATAATAATCATGGGAGGTTTTAACTACCCCAAATAAACTGGCAAGAAGAGGTAGGTAAAGGGGTAAAGGGAATGGAGTTTTTACAATGTGTGCAGGACTCCTTTCTTACCCAGAATGTAAAAAGCCCAAGAGAGGAAGCACTGCTGGATCTAATAATGGGAAATGAACTAGAGCAGATAAGAGAAGTAAGAATTAATAACCACAACATAATAAGGTTTAACATAAAGATTGAGAAGATCATAAGTAAGACAAAGATCAAAGCAATAAATTGGAAAAAAGATGATTTTCAGGGGATGAGAATGGAACTAGGGAAAATAAAATGGAAAATTTACTGATAAACAAAGAAATTGAACAGCAGTGGGAAACATTTAAAACAGTGATCAAGAGTGTCCAGGAGAAATATATCCCAATAAAAAGGAAGAACAAACTAGCCAGTAATGATACACCATGGATGAATAAAGAAAAAGGCATACACTAAGTGCACAGACAACAAAGGAAAGGATGACAAAAGGGAATACGAAAAGGTTAGGAAAGAAGTTTAAAAAAAATTAGGATGGCAAAGAGAAACGACAAAATTAAATTATCAAGGAATATAAAAATAAATAGTAAAGTATTCTACAGACATGTAAATAACAAAAGAAAAATCAGGATAGGGATAGGACCATTAAGAGATACACATGATAAACTCACAGTTAATGACAGCGAAATGGCAGAAATATTAAATAATTACTTTGCCTCAGTATTTACCAGGAAGACGAACAAGGTGGGCATGACATTAGAAGAAAAGATGAAAAAAAGATATAAAGACATTTAAGACAGAAAGGGGGGAGATACTTGCTAAACTAATCAAACTGAGAGAGGATAAAACCACTGGTCCGGATGGATTGCATTCGTGCAAATTAAAAGTTAGGGAAGAGATACCAGAGGCACTATTACATATATTTAAAACTTCATTAGAAAAGGGAATAGTGCCAGAGGACTGGTAACTCCTATATTTAAAAAGGAAGATAGAACCAGTTCCAGGGAACCATAGGCCAATTAGCTTAACGTCAGTGGTAGGAAAGATAATGGAATCCTTACTCAAAGATGTAGTAGAAAAACATCTAGAAACCAAAAGTAAAATAAAGAATAGTCAGCACGGATTTCAGAAGGGAAGGTCTTGCTTGACCAACCTTATTGAATTCTTTGAAGAAGTAACAGAAAGGGTGGACAAGGGTAATGTAGTAGATGTAATATATTTGGATTTTCAAAAGGCCTTTGATAAAGCATAGTAGACTCATGACAAAGGTCAGAGCATGTGGAGTCAGGGGACAAGTAGCAGAATGGATAGCAAGCTGGCTACAAAACAGAGAGTAGGGGTTAAAGGTATCTAATCAGACTGACAAAAGGTAGGAAGTGATGTTCCACAAGGATCGGTGCTGGGACGACTTGAACTGGAAGTACAATATCAAAATTTGCAGATGACACCAGATTGGGGGATATAGTCAATACCGAGGAGGACTGCGACAAAATACAGGAAGACATTAATAAACTTGCAGAATAGGCATGTAATTGGCAAATGAATTTCAATATAGATAAGTGTGACATCTTGATAGGAAGAATAAGGGGGCCACAAACTGCTTGGATAATAAGAGTCTAAATGGGGTAGAGGAGCAGAGGGATCTGGGGGTACAGATACACAAATCACTAAAAGTAGCGACACAGGTTAATAAGACCATAAAAAAAGCAAACCAAGCACTAGGGTTCATTTCTAGAGGGGCAGAATTGAAAAGCAGAGAAGTTATGTTAAACATGTATAAAACCTTGGTTAAACCACATTTGGAGTTCTGTGAACAGTTCTGGTCTCCATATTGTAAAAAGGATATGGAGACACTGCAGAAGATACAAAAAAGATTTACTGGGATGATGCCAGAGCTGAGAGGTTATACCTATCAGGAAAGATTGAGCAGGCTGGGGCTCTGTTCTCTAGAAAAGAAAAGGCTGAGGGGTGACCTGATAGAGGTCATTAAGATTATGAAAGGGTTTGATAGGGTAGTCATAGAGAAGATGTTTCCACTTGCGGGGGGAGACCAGAACTAGAGGCCATAAATGTAAGATAGTCACTAATAAATCCAATAGGGAATTCAGGAGAAACTTCTTTACCCAAAGAGTGGTTGGAATGTGGAACTCACTACCACAAGGAGTAGTTGAGGTGAATAGCATAGATGCATTTAAGGGGAAGCTAGATAAACACGAGGGAGAAAGCAATAGAAGGATATGCTGATAGAGTTAGATGAAGTAGGGAGGGAGGAGGCTCGCGTGGAGCATAAACAACGGCATGTTGGGCCGGATAGCCTGTTTCTGTGCTGTAAATTCTATGTAAAGTGCTGAGCGGCCTGCTGAGTATCTCCAGCAGTTTCTGTTTTTTGTCCCGATATTCTTGGTTATTTGTTCTGTTGATATCTAAAATCAGAAGCAGAGGGAGAGGGGATCATAGAAATTGCAGTACGGAAACAAGCCATTTGGCTCACTGTGCCTGCTAGGTACCCTAGTCTAAGTCGGAAGAGTGAACTGTGGCAGAGGAATGTTTTTTTTACATTTGATCTGATTTATCAGAAGCAACAGATTCAGTTTTATGATCTTAATAAAAATGGTTGAGAATATTAGAACAGTGCAGGAGAACTCAGGAAGCCAGTTTGCAACCAGAACACCCCACACAGTGAATATTCCAATCAGTCATGCAGAGGGCAGATGTCTCCCCACAGGAATAGAGGGAGTGCCACCATGGGCCCACCTCCCAGTGGGTGGTTATACAGCAGTAATTATCGCAGCACGAGTTGCTGCCTTCAAGAGAAGAGAATTAAGGGAGAAAAACCAGAAGGGAAAAAAATAAGTAAATTTAATTAAGATCGGAGGTTCCAATAACAAAGTACGCCATCTGTCAGAGATAAAAACTTTGAGGAAAAACTCACAGTATGGATTTGTGGTGTATTTATTTGATATTAACAAGTTAGAATGGAACTTAATATTATCACTCATGCCCTCCATCCTACTGCAGACCTTCCCTTTTGTTCTTTCCTCCCCGGCCCCCTCATTTCCCTGGTTCTGTACTTGCTTAAAAACTGTCAGATCTTTACTTCTTCCAGTTCTGGGGAAAGGTCATCGACCTGAAACTTTCTCTCTGTTTCTCTCTCCACAGATGCTGCCTGACTTGCTGAGTATTTCCAGCATTTTCTGTTTTTATTTCAGATTTCCAGCATCCACAGTATTTTGCTTTTGATTTAATAACTTCTGTAACTGAAAGGTAATTGTGTTGTTGTCTTTATATGGCAAGTTTAAGTCAAATCTTTTAACATGTTCTCTAGGGCAGAAATGTTAGGTAGCAGTGAATTGAAAGGACTGTATTGAAACTGTAGGTCTGTTGCATGGTTAATGTAAGAGTTGCATTTATATAGTGCCTTGTCACATCTCTCAAATATCTCAAAGTGTTTCACATATAATACATTACTCTGAAGGCCATTTTCCGCACAGCAAGACCCCACAAACAGCAATGAGATTGAGTAGAATGGGCCTATATTCGCTGGAGTTTAGAAGAATGAGATGTGATCTCATCGAAGCGTATAAAATTCTTAGAAGGCATGACAGGGTAGATGCTGAGAGGCTGTTTTCCCTGTCTGGAGAGTCTAGAACTAGGGGTCATAGTCTCAAGATAAGGGGTCGGCCATTTAGGACTGAGATGAGGAAAGATTTCTTCACTCAGAGGGTTGTGAATCTTTGGAATTCTCTACCCCAGAGGGCTGTGGATACTCAGTCGTTGAGTATATTCAAGGCCGAGATCGATGGATATTTGGACGCTAGGGAATCAAGGGATATGGGGATAGAGCGGGAAAGTGGAGTTGAGGTAGAAGATCAGCCATGATCTTAACAAATGGCGGAGCAGGCTCCAGGTGCCGTATGTTCTACTCCTGCTCCTATTTCTTATGTTCTAATGAGATCGGTGACCAGTTAATTTGGTTTTGGTGGCGTTAGCTCAGGGAAGATTATTAGTCAGGTCACTGGCAGGGCTCACTGTCCTTCTTTATATCTCATCCCAAGGATGGCACTCAAACAACTCAGCATTCCAGTGGGGGAGTGTCAGCCTAGACTATGTTCTCAAACCCTGGAGTAGGAAATATCTCACAACCTTTTGACTCCGAGCATTACCAGCAGAGATAAGATGACATTTAATGTAACGCGGATAGGCAGCAGCATGCAGCTCTTTCTAATCATAGCTCTGATACTTTACCATTTCTACCCAGCTGCCTCCCACTGCGACAAACTGCCCCTTCTGAGCATACTCTTGGATTTGGGTGTACAAGCCTGGATACCAGCTCTTTACCCACTCCAGCTGCTGTGCCTGTTAGAAAGTGAAAGGAAGTGTTAATAGTTCTTGGTAATTCAGTATTAGCTATTTCTTTAAGCAGATGAATTCACAAAGTAATAAGAAAAAGAATGAATTTGCATTTATGTACCATCTTTCACATTCTCAGAAATCCCAGAGTGCTTCACAACATTTACATAGCGCCTTTAACATAGTAAAACGTCCCAAGGCGCTTCACAGAAGCGTAAAGAGACAAAAGTTGACACCGAGCCACATAAGGAGATAGTACGAGGGATGACTACAAGCTTGGTCAGAGGTAGGTTTTAAGGAGTCTTAAAAGTTTAGGGAGGGAATTCCAGAGCTTAAGGCACAGCTGAAGGCACAGCCGCCAATGGTGGGGCGATGAAAATTGGGGATGTGCAAGAATTGGAGGAGCGCAGAGATCTCAGAAGGTTGTAGGGCTGGAGGAGGTTATAGAGATAGAGAGGGGCGAGGCCATAGAGGGATTTGAACACAAGGATGAAAATTTTAAATGCAAAGCGTTGCCGGACCGGGAGCCAATGTAGGTCAGTGAGTACGGGACTTGGTGCAAGTTAGGATGCAGCAGAAGTGCCCTCTGCTGGGACCAGGAGCTGAGCATCCAAACCTCCTCTCGGGCCCAATTAAAATGAAGGAGATGCCGCATGGGCACATTGTTGGCCACAGTTATGAAGACAGGAGGATGTTTGGAAGCTTCCTGGGTCTTAAAGGTACCAGCACCATTAAAGGGGCAGACAAAGTTAAAATCACATGGGAAACTCAGAAGGACTGATTTTTTTTTTTGTTGCAGATAATGAGGAGGAATTCTTATCTGGATATTTCCTGATGAAGATTGGTAAGCTTTTAAAATTACAGTATGCCAGAAGCTGTGATGCATATCAGTGGTTTTTAGGTATATTTAAAGGTTACATGCTTTTTTTAAAATTTCATTTAAGGGATGCGGGCAGCATTTATTGCCCATCCCTAATTGCCCTTGAGTTGCCTTCTTGAGCCACTGCAGTCCGTGTGGTGGAGATTCTCCCATAGTGCTGTTAGGGAGGGAGTTCCAGGACTTTGACCCAGCGACGATGAAGGAACGGCGGTAAATTTCCAAGTCGGGATGGTGTGTGACTTGGAGGGGAACGTGCAGGTGGTGGTGTTCCCATGCACCTGCTTCCCTTGTCCTTCTAGGTGGTAGAGGTCGCAGGTTTGGGAGGTGCTATCGAAGAAGCCTTGGCGAGTTCTGCAGTGCATCTTACAGATGGTACACACTGCAGCCACGGTGCGCCAGTGGTGGAGGGAGTGAATGTTTAAGGTGGTGGATGGGGTGCCAATCAACCGGGCTGCTTTGTCCTGGATGGTGTTGAGTTTCTTGAGTGTTGTTGGAGCTGCACTCATCCAAGTAAGTGGAGAGTATTCCATCACACTCCTGACTTGTGCCTTGTAGATGGTGAAAAGGCTTCAGGGGGTTAGTCACTCGCTGCAGAATAACCAGCCTGTGACCTGCTCTTGTAGCCACAGTATTTTATGTGGCTGGTCCGGTTAAGTTTCTGGTCAATGGTAATCCCAAGGATGTTGATGGTAGTAGATTCGGCGATGGTAATGCCGTTGAATGTCAAGGGGAGGTGGTTAGACTCTCTCTTGTTGGAGATAGTCATTGCCTGGCACTTGTCTGGCGCGAATGTCACATTCTGTGAATGAATGTATGTTGCTGTGCCATGCCGGGGATGGTTGTAGCAAACTCCTCGAGCAGCAGTTCAGGTACTCCTAGTCTACCTGGGAGAAAGCTGGTAAGAGGGGAGGTACAGGGCTATCAAGTATGGGAATGAAGAATGCTGCTACAAGAATAGGGAAGGATACTGGATTGTCTGAAAGTCTTCCCTTTTTATGTTTATGCAGCTGCTGTACAATCAGGGAGAGGGATGCTTCATACTCTGTGGTAGGGAAACAGGTATTCATGGCTCATGAGATACCTGGCTGAATGACTTTAGCAACTGTCAATGGGTCTTGTGGCTGTTTCTCCTCATCTGCCTCCAAATAAGCCATGTTCCTAAACAGCAGGTGGCACAGTACTGAACATGGCCTCCATCACTAAGTGTAAAAGGACTATTAACATTCTGCAACAAGTACAGAAGCAGCAAAAAAGTCAAAAATAAATACCAGCCTGTGCCTCAAGACAAATAGCACCAAACAGCAGTTCTGGAATCAGCAGCACCAGTTTTTTCTAGGAGCAGACTGCCCCTGGTGCTATTGGAGGAAATCTATGCACAAAGACCTGTGACATTCATTAGCATGAAATTTACATTGCTGCACCCTCTCCAGGTGACCCACAGGAGGAGGTTTGTGTACAGTGTTATTCGGGAGCAAAGGAACAGCACCCATTTTTTCTCTGCATTGCACCCTGTTTTTTTGGGAGCAAGGTGAAGAAAAATTGGCACTATTGTGTCCCATTTTGATCCCCAATATGGTGAAGGATATCAGGGTTCTGGAGAAGGTACAGAAAAATTTGAAGTGCTATGAGGAAAGAGCAGGGGAATGGGACTAATTGGATAGCTCTGTTATAATTGGCACAGACACGATGGGCTGGATGGCCCCCTTCTGTGCTGTATGATTCTAGAAGGTTGCCCAGAATGATGCTTAGCCTACGTGCTCTTATGAGGATGAGTCCAAGAGTTGGGACTATTTATTTTAGAGAGATGCAGGCTTACAGAAGATACGATTAAGGTTTCTAAAATCAGGAAAGGATTGGACAGTCAGGTTGATAAATCTAGAGGGCAGGCATTAGGTTAGATGCTAGGGAGTATTTCTTTTTTCAGAGTCATCGCCCTCTGGAACAGACTAATGGGCCATGTGATGGATATGGATTTGCTATAGTTCCGTAAGAAGAGGACAACTCCAGTTACAGAGGGTAAGTTACTAGTTAGATGTGAATGCGAGTTGTTACAGGCAACTGCAATCCCTTAGGGAATTAGAGGGGAACTTCCAGAGCTTTTCTTGAATTGGCCGCAGTTTGTTTTTTCTTTTCCTCCAGGAGATTTATGTGGCTATGGGGTAGATCGGTGGTGAGCATGGGTGAGCCTACTGGTCTTTTCCCACCCTTCTTTATGTACGTTTATAATGGCAGCAAGAGCCCTGAAACTACTCATAATTCATCACTTGCAGATGCTACAAGGGCGGCTGCTGTGGGAAATGGAAATATCGTTGCCGTACAGTTGGGGTACTTTTGAGGTTGAGCTTGAAACACGCTGCTAGAGCAGAGTACAGGAAACTTAACCCTTCTTCAGACTCATGCTTTATGTGACCAGACGGTGCTTGATTAAGCAAGAGTTGAGACAGCGTTATCCTGCATGCAGCCCATACTACAACTCACTTACAAGTATTTGATGCTGACTCAATGCAAAAATGGAATACGTTTCCATTCCCAACACTGACACCTCTTGGCATTGAGCCAAAAAGAAAAGAAAACCACAAGGTAATCAAGGGTCAAATTTATTCTTGGAGTTGCATGATCCTTAAATTTTCCGGAACAACTAATGATCCAGAGAGTCATATAGAAACTTACAGCACAGAAGTGCCTGTGTGGCTTTTTAAAAGAGCTATCCAATTAGTCCCTCTCCCCTGCTCTTTCCTCATAGCCCTGCAAATTTCTTCCCTTCAAGTGTTTATCCAATTCCCTTTTGAAAGTTACTATTGGATCTGTTCCTACCACCCTTTCAGGCAGTGGATTTCAGATCATAATAACTTGCTATGTAAAAACATTTCTCCTCATCTCACCTCTGGCTCTTTTACCAATTACCACAAATCTGTGTCATCTGGTTACCGACCCTCCTGCCAGTGGAAACAGTTTCATCTTATTTGCTCTATCAAAACCCTTCATGATTTTGAACGCCTCTATTAAATCTCCCCTTAACCATCTCTGTTCCAAGGAGAACAATCCCAGCTTCTCTAATCTCGCCACAAATTCACAATGTAGTCACAAGAATAATGCCCACTTTCCAAACTGCTTGGTTATTTTTTCGTTCCCTCCCGTCGTTGAGGTTTTAATTTTAATTTTCACTTTTCGCTACTAAATATCCGGCTATCAATCATGCCTGGGCTCACTGTAGTTCCGCACAGAGCTGCTCCGTGACTGAGGTAACTCACCTCACGCTTCTATGACCCTATGTAACCCACCCAACAAAAATTAAACTAACAATGGATGTAAAAGAGTCACTCAAATTTAGACATAAGCCTGGGGCCACGATGGGATTTGATTGGAGTTGCTGTTTCTTTCTGAAGGCAACATTGGAAAATCAGAGAAAGATCCAACTTATTTCACTCACTTGAACTTCCTACTTGCTGATTACACAGTGGTCATGGGGGGAGTGGGGGCAGACCTACACTCTTGACTATTGCTGTTTGGGGGAAGAGAAAACAGCAAAATTAAAATAACATTGACACGTCTTACCTGCGAGCAAGTAAAGATGAAGCTTGGGTTTTTCTCCATGAGGCGCAGTGCAGATATCCAGCTCCGAGCACACTTTCGAATAGTCTCTTCATACGGCCATAGCCAGGCTGTTTTAAAAAAAAACAGTACAAGAGTAAAGTAATGATGATAAATTTGTACAAAACACTGGTTGGGCCACAGCTGCAGCACTGTGTGCAGTTTTGGGTCCCCCTTTATAGATAGGACATTAAAGTCATAGAGAGTGAATAGTGTAGATTCTCCAGGATGATGCCACGGATGGGAAACTTTAGATACTGGGACAATTTCCACTGAAGCAGTGAAAGAGATTTTTTTTAGAAGTATGCAGACTTTTGATAGAGAAAGACTATTTCTTTTGGTTGGGGAGTCAGTGATTAGAAAGAAAGTACTTGCATTTATATAGGGTCTTTCATGACCTGAGGTCTGTTAGTTTGGATTGCTCTAGTAAAAAGCCAGCAGAGGGTGAATGGCCTCCTTCTGTACTGTAAACTTATATAATTCTAAGATGCCTTGCCTCTCTGCAGAGGGAAAACTATTCGATATGATGTTACAATTAAATGTGAGCAAGGAAATTCATTATTGGGTGTGGTACTGTAGTGGTTACATTAGACTAGTGGATGGAGCTTCACTAACTGCAAACATGGGTTGGAGATAGGGCTACAACACTGCAGGCCCAATTCTGTGTTGAGTAATTCTCCGCACCAGTGATTTCTGTGTACTTTATAGACCATATAATCCTCTTAATTAGATTATATCCTGTAACTTACCCCAACTATTCATTACATCTATATAGACCATCTGAACTGCTGAACTAGATTTTTAATTAGTCAGGCTCCATGACAGCAATGGAGTGTCACAAATGCTACCTACAGAATAACCACTGGACACCTGGGATTTAGTTACAGATTGTAATCTAATTGAAGTAGATAGTTTACGTATAGAACACTAAATACTTGGGATGTGTTGCAGGCTGTACACTAGTTGACGGTTTAGATGGATTGTACATAGGATAATGGATACCCGAGAGTGACTGCAAGGCTGTAATCTGAGGGAATTTTTTTTTTATAAATTGTGAATGCAAAAGGGTATATTTTGTAACTATTATTTAATTGTAAACTCTTTCTCTTCAGTGACCGACTGTATGCAAATCTCCTCTGACCTGTATCAATGTGGCAGTGTCCCATTGCATGCACCGTGTGCTGACTCTCGCCATTCTGCTGCTGAAGAAAAGCACCGGCCAATCTGTGAACTTCTGCGAAGGTACTCGGGTCTGCAACGTCACAGGCGTTCACCATCTTATTGGCGGTGTACAATGCTTGATAACTACGCTGATTCTCAATGCCAAGGTGCTGGAGAGGGGGGAAAAGAGGGAACAAACAGATATTAGTACTAAAAGTTACATGACTACATAACTTGTTATAGTTGAAATTAATGGTATATCCACTGAACGTTTTGAGATAGAAGGAGCCATATGCAAAGATTTTATTGAAAGTGACATTCCCTCTTTTAAGGTATTTTATTGCCTTCCTTGGGCCCCTCTGCACCTTATACCACCCTTAATTGAGTGTAACGGGTTGTAACTTGTCCCTGATCATGTTCTGAAACCAGCTGGTGAGAGGCATTCCTCCACTCTTACTCAAGAGAAAAAAAAACAAAAGTATATGAAATGAAAATAGAAAAATGCCAGAAACACACAGTAGGTTAGATGGAATTTGTAAAGAGAAATGGTGGGTGGATTTTCTGGGTAAAAGCCCTTCCTGAGCTCTGTTTTTAATTCAAATTTACAGCATTTGCAGTTTTTTTTGCATAAAAGCCTGTAAGTAGTAAAGCACAAGATTTATTTTCTAGGGGACCGTGGTGTGTACCCCCAGAAAATGTTGATTTTTAGTGCTTTATATTGGTGCATTATCCAATATTTTGGAACCTACAATGAATATGGGTATTTCATTTTTTTCATCTAGAAAGGAACATTTGCTCAATCTTATTGAACATTACTCCCTATTTGCCATTTTTTGCGAAATTATTTTTCCTTTATATTTTAAAACTTTTCTCCCAGAAACAAATAATCAATAGATTTTCTGGGTATTTATCTCATTGCAGTTTGCAGGACCCTGCTGTGTGCAAATTAGCTACCGCGTTTCCCTATGTTACAACAGTGAAAGCACTTCAAAAGTACTTTATTGGCTGTGAAGCACGTTGGGAGATCCTGGGGTCACGAAAGGTATTATATAAATACAAGTTTGTTTTTTCATTACTGGGGTAAAAAAATGTAATTAACTTTCTTCATAAAAGAAATTGCTTAAAAGCAAATCGAGATTCAAACCCAGTCTTATTGACCATGGGATCATTCCAGTCAAGCTGAAGGCAACAAATTTAGATTGTCCACACTCTTTCCAAATACTTCCCCCAAGGCCTACACTAATTTGTGGTGTGTTCCTAGGAAGGACTGAGGGCTTACTGGAGAATTTTGAATTTCTACATTAAAAATGATTAATTTTACACCACAACTTTTAACCTAAAAAAAAGGGAAAACAAAGTGACATTTCAGTTTTTAACAGAGAAAACAGTTCCAAGGTTCCCCAAAAACGACCTCGACAGTCACTCTCCCCCCTCCAACTCCAACCCATCGGCCCTAGTTCAGAGGCACCGTGAGACCATGATCGATCACAACAGAGTACTTCACTTGCCTCTTCCTGCCTTGAAAGGTCCGATCTTCTCTGGTGTGTAGAAATCTACATGCAAGATAGCTCCCAACAGATAGCAGAGGTTTTAAACTTTACACAGGAGTCCTGTACTGAAACTACGTCCCCTTACAATAACTGTTCCCTTTCATTAAGTGCTTCAGTTGTCCTGACTAACCAATCCAGACACGCGCTCACTCACACGCACACACACAGCAGTACCTTTGTCATATCAGAGAGGATCTCGAAGTCAATCAGCAGTTCGTGAACGTCCCTGTTGAAGACGACCAGCTCAGCCTTCTGAAGAGTGAACTTGCGGTCTGGGTCAGGGGGTGAAATCATGGAGCCCTGCCCTGCTCCGAACAATCCATTACATGCCAGCTCCACATACAGCTCCAAGCTGCAGAGAGTAAAAAAAAAACAGGTGTGCAATAAATTTATCTCCTCCTCCAGCAAAGTTGGCTAACTACAACCATCGCAGTCACTTGTGACAGAAGGGAGAAAAGTCCAGCACATCGACATATCTATGGCTATCAACCATATCATTTATCGGGTGACCTAATCCTAGGATATGAACAGAGCACAGAGATCATTCTCCCACTGCAGCTCCCTCCAGCCACTTTCCCTCCTTCATTCATACAACCTGGTCAAGATTAACAAGATTTACTTCCCAATTCCCCATTTGAGAAAGAAAAAATGACCAGCATCCCAACCAGATGGCAAGAGTAAAGGGATAGCTTTCTAACAAACTGCACCCAATATAATAAAATTATACGCTCAAAAAATGTTCCCTACTCTGGGATGTCAAGATAGCTGAGAGAGTGATTAAAAAGAAATCCATAATTTTGAAAAAATGGAGATGATAGAGGAACTCTGTGGGGAAAAGCCTATTAGCAATACCACTTACCCAAGAGAATCACCCTCTATTCTGAGATGCACCTTATTAGAGGGTAAATTGAAACCAATCGTAAGAGAACCATGGTGTATACAATAACCGGAAGCTGAATGGATACGGATGCTGACCTGTGAGGTTCTTCATCCGTGAGATTCTCTGTCAGGATGTAGCTGATCTTCTCCCCTTCTTTGGTCAGTCCCTGACGCCATAATTAATTTTAAAAGATTAAAACACTGCGAAAAACACTATGCTTTAAAGAGGCTGATTCCCTTTTACGTAATATTTAAGCTTCAGTACAGATCCGATGCCCAGAATTTGCTGTGTAACTGCAGAGTTCATCGTTATTCAGCAGGACAAGGGTTAAACAGCTAGTTGCAGCATTTGCTATGTAACTGTACATGATGTTATTCCAGTTTTGATTCTGTACATTATCATATATCATCCTTCCCTGATTATACTGTAATACACAACAAAGGAAGATTTTCTTTGGTTTCTATGTATTAGCAACATCATCATAAGTGGGGATATTTCCCCTGCTCACTATTTTTAGCAAAATCATAGATATGCTCCTTTAGAACACTTCCACTATTTCACTAGAAATAGCAAATACAGGAAGTCTTCCTGGTAGATTGTCACTTACACAGTAATGAGTAAAAATCTTCCTCCGTGTGTTTCTAGGTATCTGCGATCCTGTATACACTAATATACCATACTTTTCCAAGAGTACTCTATCCTGAATACATTATAATAACCATTCATTTACTGCATATTCAGAATCCTTATATAAATAAACTTTTCTGGGATATTCAGTATTATAACAAACGGCGCTGAATATTCCATAAACATCATACATTAGCATTTAGAAAACTACATCAAAATAAACTGTACAAAGCTGTATCAGAGTTGAAGTTCAGATGATACTTATAATTGTTTTAAGTTTTACTCTTGCAGCTTACGACATTTGAATGTGCGACAGCTTTGTAATACATCCGGTACTTTATCTGCCATTTTTCCCACTTAATAAGACTATTACAAAGGGTTATCACCATAATGTTTAACATTGGATTCTACAAGGTAAGAA
The DNA here is from genome assembly GCF_035084215.1 of Heptranchias perlo. Lineage (NCBI taxonomy): Eukaryota > Metazoa > Chordata > Chondrichthyes > Hexanchiformes > Hexanchidae > Heptranchias > Heptranchias perlo. The sequence continues at coordinate 7,649,852 of NC_090362.1, read as the reverse complement.
TGGCATTTGTGGTGAGATCTAGATAAAAAAAGTGTTCAGTGCAGCATCAAAATACACAAATTACTGAATGGGTTAAGACCCTTCTGTTACATACAGAATTAGCCTTTGGCTCATAGTGCATCTAGTGCATCACAGGCTGAAATACATTTCAAATATTCAGATGGCGTCATGAACTGATAGACCCAAACTCGACCAATTTTACAAACATCCCCTAAACCCTAAAGTGTACGACAGCCTTGCGACATGCTCCGAAACATATATTACATATAGACGGTGTGCCAACTTCTGCCCATTGATTTTTCTCCACTGGAGTGTGGCTACTAAATATCTAATTTTACCATGTGGATTTGTCTCATATGACAGGAAGAGTCCATGTTTTACAAGACTATTATGCTGGATCAGTGTTGTCCAATATGTTAGCCACATGTGGCTAATTTCTTTTCTGGTTAATAAATAAAAGATGAGTAATAGACACCGTCATTTGGCCTGTGATCTCAATACTCATTCACATGGTGTATGCATGTGAACGTTAACCTTTTTGTGCATTTGTAGGTAAAATGGTAAGAGAAAAGCAGTATGCGTGTGTTTTTTTTTTAAAACCATTGTGAGAGCTTTACTTCCTTGGTTACTGAATCATGGTAGATGTTTGTTAAGTGAAGTACATTTACCTGTATTGTGCGACTGTGTGTAAGGCGTTTTCTATTAACATTAGTATATATTAGCATTTAGAAAACTACATCAGAATATATTGTACAAGGCTGTATCGGACGTGGCTAAAAGAGTGTCATAATCACACCTGTGGCTAGTTAGCGATTTCTACTGGACAACACTGAGCTAGACAAGAGTCATAATAGGGTCATTTGAAAGCAAGTTTATTAACGGAAAAAGAATGTAGTCCCTTTCAACAGGTTTTAATAGTGCTGTTTCTATTCTATATTAATTGGCACCAGGAATTTACCATACCTGGACTGGAGTGCCGTTGCTCCAAACCATCCCTTCCCCATCGCTCTCCCACACAAAGTGCACCTCTTTGCCTTTCCAATCCTTCGGAATGGTCAGTGTCACCTTGAACCAGGCTGTCCACCATCTACAGAGAAAGGAGACAAATTAACAACTGAGAACTCGAATCAGGTTAATTCCACGAATAGATTCCCTGTTACGCTCAACTTGCAGTTCCCCAGCACAAAAGAAAAAGAAAAATTTTAAAATAAAAGTCTTGTTATTAATAAAGTGCTAACAAAATGGAAAAAAAACATAATCTGGGCACAAATTAGTCAGTTATCAGGACTGAACTCAACAGGTGCTGACTGAAAGTTTCCATTAACACAAACTTTCATTAAAGTGGGGTAATATGTTTGTAAATGGGATATTGGGTATGCCCTGGAATGTTTTTAACTCACTAAATATTCCTCAAGTCAGTCAGTCTGCTTTTTCCATCTGTACTTACGTTGGACCAAAGGAATTTCCAACTTTAGCAGCTGTAAAGTCTCTTTTCACTGCCTCCTCGAACGGGACACGTGATGGTGTCAGAAAACAGGACAGTGATTCAACGGGATAACGAGCACCAAACAACCTACAAGAGACACAAGGACAACACGTCTTCAGCTTCTGCTGGGCAGGTTAAGACCAACTGAAGGGCATTTTATTCAAACCGTACAATGATCTCACTGCAAAATGTGAAAGAAAAGACAACCTCTTCGCTGAAATGGCCGTACCCCTGTGTGATATACAGGTAGAGTGTATAATTATCATCATTGAACAGGGAGTTCAATCCTTACCTGACTTCACAAACGGAAGCTTCGCTCAGTGCAGACAAACCCCTTTGTTGCTACCGTTTATTTAAAGTGATGCTTTCGAATGCATTTAGCTTCCTGAAGGGTATTTACAGTGAGACTTTAGATAAGGTGATGATTTCAATACACATAGGCCCTTTTGGAAGGGTATTTATTTTCAGGGTTCATATAAAGCACTGTTAGAGACTGCAGCTCTGGACTGTTATTTGAAGAGGAGCTTCGTAAAGTGTGGTTGCATTTCTCTTGCAAGGAGGATATCAGGTATCAACTGGGACAACAGGAAGGCCAACACTGAAGTAATGAGGAATGACCTGCATGGAGTAAATCGCCTGTTACAATAAGCAGGTTCCAATGGACAGGGCACTTGTGCCACGTAGCTAAAGATCAGTATCCTCAGAGAGAATGGGTCCCAGCTGAAAAAGGGCTACGCAAAAAACAAAAGCTGAGATGATGGCTGTAGTATGAGAAATCCAGCTAGAAGACTAACAATGTGCAGACAGTTACGGAGGATTACACAGCACAATGGGTCTTGTATGTATAGAACCAACATGTTCTAATGGCTCACTACACAGGGCAAGTACACTAGCAACGTCCTGAGGCATGTATGGCCAGCCTGGTGATAGCTTATAGTTTGCAATGTTGTCAGTCCTTTGAAGAAGTAATTTGAGACATGATACCAAATTTTTGTTTGATAATGTTCCTATGAAGCGCTAATAAATGCAAGTTGTTGTTATGGTAAGTGAAGCATGCTTGGGAGGAATAGGTGGCTTTGGACCTATGGTTCCAAAAGCTCTCCACCACCGGGGGTTTACCTCGCCTCCTGTCTGTTGTAGACTAATCGATGGAGAAGGAGAAAGGAGGGAGGGAGGAGAAGCAAGGGATTGGGGGTGAGGGTGAGGGGCTGGTATTGGGGGTGAGGGGAGGGTGAGGGGTTGGTATTGAGGGGATGGTATTGGGGGTGAGGGGAGGGTGAGGAGTTGGTATTGGGGCGGAGGGGTTGGTATGGGGGGGAGGGGAGGGGGAGGGGCTGGTATTGGGGGGTGAGGGGCTGGTATTGGGGGGTGAGGGGCTGGTATTGGGGGGGTGAGGGGCTGGTATTGGGGGGTGAGGGGCTGGTATTGGGGGGTGAGGGGCTGGTATTGGGGGGTGAGGGGCTGGTATTGGGGGGTGAGGGGCTGGTATTGGGGGGTGAGGGGCTGGTATTGGGGGGTGAGGGGCTGGTATTGGGGGGTGAGGGGCTGGTATTGGGGGGTGAGGGGCTGGTATTGGGGGGTGAGGGGCTGGTATTGGGGGGTGAGGGGCTGGTATTGGGGGGTGAGGGGCTGGTATTGGGGGGTGAGGGGCTGGTATTGGGGGGTGAGGGGCTGGTATTGGGGGGTGAGGGGCTGGTATTGGGGGGTGAGGGGCTGGTATTGGGGGGTGAGGGGCTGGTATTGGGGGGTGAGGGGAGGGTGAGGGGTTGGTATGGGGGGTGAGGGGAGGGTGAGGGGTTGGTATTGGGGGGTGAGGGGTTGGTATTGGGGGGTGAGGGGTTGGTATTGGGGGGTGAGGGGTTGGTATTGGGGGGTGAGGGGTTGGTATTGGGGGGTGAGGGGTTGGTATTGGGGGGTGAGGGGTTGGTATTGGGGGGTGAGGGGTTGGTATTGGGGGGTGAGGGGTTGGTATGGGGGGTGAGGGGTTGGTATGGGGGGTGAGGGGTTGGTATGGGGGGTGAGGGGTTGGTATGGGGGGTGAGGGGTTGGTATGGGGGGTGAGGGGTTGGTATGGGGGGTGAGGGGTTGGTATGGGGGGTGAGGGGTTGGTATGGGGGGTGAGGGGTTGGTATGGGGGGGTGAGGGGTTGGTATGGGGGCTGAGGGGAGGGTGAGGGGTTTGGATGGGGGGTGAGGGGTTGGTATTGGGGGGTGAGGGGAGGGTGAGGGGTTGGTATTGGGGGGTGAGGGGAGGGTGAGGGGTTGGTATTGGGGGGTGAGGGGAGGGTGAGGGGTTGGTATGGGGGTGAGGGGAGGGTGAGGGGTTGGTATTGGGGGTGAGGGGGGGGGTGAGGGGAGGGTATTGGTGGTGAGGGGAGGGTATTGGGGGTGAGGGGAGGGTGAGGGGTTGGTATGGGGGTGAGGGGAGGGTGAGGGTTGGCATTGGGGGTGAGGGGAGGGGCTGGTATTGGAGTGGAAGGGAGGGTGAGGGGTTGGTATGTGGGGTGAGGGGAGGGTGAGGGGTTGGTATTGGGGGTGAGGGGAGGGTGAGGGGTTGGTATTGGGGGTGAAGGGTTGGTATTGGGGGGTGAGGGGAGGGTGAGGGGTTGGTATGGGGGTGAGGGGAGGGTGATGGGTTGGTATTGGGGGTGAGGGGTTGGTATTGGGGGTGAGGGGAGGGTGAGGGGTTGGTATGGGGGTGAGGGGAGGGTATTGGGGGTGAGGGGAGGGTATTGGGGGTGAGGGGAGGGTGAGGGGTTGGTATGGGGGTGAGGGGAGGGTGAGGGGTTGGCATTGGGGGTGAGGGGAGGGGCTGGTATTGGAGTGGAAGGGAGGGTGAGGGGTTGGTATTGGGGGTGAGGGGAGGGTGAGGGGTTGGCATTGGGGGTGAGGGGAGGGGCTGGTATTGGAGTGGAAAGGAGGGTGAGGGGTTGGTATTGGGGGTGAGGGGAGGGTGAGGGGTTGGCATTGGGGGTGAAGGGTTGGTATTGGGGGGTGAGGGGAGGGTGAGGGGTTGGTATGGGGTGAGGGGAGGGTGAGGGGTTGGTATTGGGGGTGAGGGGTTGGTATTGGGGGTGAGGGGAGGGTGAGGGGTTGGTATGGGGTGAGGGGTTGGTATTGGGGGTGAGGGGAGGGTGAGGGGTTGGTATGGGGGGTGAGGGGAGGGTATTGGGGGTGAGGGGAGGGTATTGGGGGTGAGGGGAGGGTGAGGGGTTGGTATGGGGGTGAGGGGAGGGTATTGGGGGTGAGGGGAGGGTATTGGGGGTGAGGGGAGGGTATTGGGGGTGAGGGGAGGGTATTGGGGGTGAGGGGAGGGTATTGGGGGTGAGGGGAGGGTATTGGGGGTGAGGGGAGGGTATTGGGGGTGAGGGGAGGGTATTGGGGGTGAGGGCAGGGTGAGGGGGTGAGGGCAGGGTGAGGGGGTGAGGGCAGGGTGAGGGGGTGAGGGCAGGGTGAGGGGGTGAGGGCAGGGTGAGGGGGTGAGGGCAGGGTGAGGGGGTGAGGGCAGGGTGAGGGGGTGAGGGCAGGGTGAGGGGGTGAGGGCAGGGTGAGGGGTTGGTACTGGGGGTGAGGGGAGGGTGAGGGGTTGGTATTGGGGGTGAGGGGAGGGTGAGGGGTTGGTATGGGGGTGAGGGGAGGGTGAGGGGTTGGTATTGGGGGGTGAGGGGTTGGTATGGGGGTGAGGGGAGGGTATTGGGGGTGAGGGGAGGGTGAGGGGTTGGTATGGGGGTGAGGGGAGGGTGAGGGGTTGCTACTGGGGGTGAGGGGAGGGTGAGGGGTTGGTATTGGGGGTGAGGGGAGGGTGCGGGGTTGGTATGGGGGTGAGGGGAGGGTGAGGGGTTGGTATTGGGGGTGGGGGTGAGGGTGAGGGGTTGGTATTGAGGGGTGAGGGGTTGGTATGGGGGTGAGGGGAGGGTGAGGAGTTGGTATTGGGGGGGAGGGGTTGGTATGGGGGGGAGGGGAGGGTGAGGGGCTGGTTTTGGGGGGTGAGGGGTTGGTATTGGGGGGTGAGGGGCTGGTATTGGGGGGTGAGGGGCTGGTATTGGGGGGTGAGGGGCTGGTATTGGGGGGTGAGGGGCTGGTATTGGGGGGTGAGGGGCTGGTATTGGGGGGTGAGGGGAGGGTGAGGGGTTGGTATGGGGGGTGAGGGGAGGGTGAGGGGTTGGTATGGGGGGTGAGAGGTTGGTATGGGGGGTGAGGGGTTGGTATGGGGGTGAGGGGTTGGTATGGGGGTGAGGGGTTGGTATGGGGGTGAGGGGTTGGTATGGGGGCTGAGGGGAGGGTGAGGGGTTTGGATGGGGGGTGCGGGGTTGGTATTGGGGGGTGAGGGGAGAGTGAGGGGTTGGTATTGGGGGGTGAGGGGTTGGTATGGGGGTGAGGGGTTGGTATTGGGGGTGAGGGGTTGGTATTGGGGGTGAGGGGTTGGTATTGGGGGTGTGGAGTTGGTATTGGGGGTGAGGGGTTGGTATTGGGGGTGAGGGGTTGGTATTGGGGGTGAGGGGTTGGTATTGGGGGTGAGGGGTTGGTATTGGGGGTGAGGGGAGGGTGAGGGGTTGGTATTGGGGGTGAGGGGAGGGTGAGGGGTTGGTATGGGGGGTGAGGGGAGGGTATTGGGGGTGAGGGGAGGGTATTGGGGGTGAGGGGTGGGTGAGGGGTTGGTATGGGGGTGAGGGGAGGGTGAGGGGTTGGCATTGGGGGTGAGGGGAGGGGCTGGTATTGGAGTGGAAGGGAGGGTGAGGGGTTGGTATTGGGGGTGAGGGGAGGGTGAGGGGTTGGTATTGGGGGTGAAGGGTTGGTATTGGGGGGTGAGGGGAGGGTGAGGGGTTGGTATGGGGTGAGGGGAGGGTGAGGGGTTGGTATTGGGGGTGAGGGGAGGGTGAGGGGTTGGTATGGGGTGAGGGGTTGGTATTGGGGGTGAGGGGAGGGTGAGGGGTTGGTATGGGGGGTGAGGGGAGGGTATTGGGGGTGAGGGGAGGGTGAGGGGTTGGTATGGGGGTGAGGGGAGGGTGAGGGGTTGGTATGGGGGTGAGGGGTTGGTATGGGGGCTGAGGGGAGGGTGAGGGGTTTGGATGGGGGGTGAGGGGTTTGTATTGGGGGGTGAGGGGTTGGTATTGGGGGGGTGAGGGGAGGGTGAGGGGTTGGTATGGGGGTGAGGGGAGGGGGAGGGGTTGGTATTGGGGGTGAGGGGTGGGTGAGGGGTTGGTATGGGGGTGAGGGGAGGGTATTGGGGGTGAGGGGAGGGTGAGGGGTTGGTATTGGGGGGTGAGGGGAGGGTGAGGGGTTGGTATGGGGGTGAGGGGAGGGTGAGGGGTTGGTATTGGGGATGAGGGGTGGGTGAGGGGTTGGTATGGGGGTGAGGGGAGGGTATTGGGGGTGAGGGGAGGGTGAGGGGTTGGTATGGGGGTGAGGGGAGGGTGAGGGGTTGGTATTGGGGGGTGAGGGGAGGGTATTGGGGGGTGAGGGGAGGGTATTGGGGGGTGAGGGGAGGGTATTGGGGGGTGAGGGGAAGGTATTGGGGGGTGAGGGGTTGGTATTGGGGGGTGAGGGGTCGGTATTGGGGGGTGAGGGGTTGGTATTGGGGGTGAGGGGAGGGTGAGGGGTTTGGTATTGGGGGTGAGGGGTTGGTATTGGGGGGTGAGGGGTTGGTATTGGGGGGTGAGGGGTTGGTATTGGGGGTGAGGGGTTGGTATTGGGGGTGAGGGGAGGGTGAGGGGTTTGGTATTGGGGGTGAGGGGAGGGTATTGGGGGTGAGGGGTTGGTATTGGGGGTGAGGGGAGGGTGAGGGGTTTGGTATTGGGGGTGAGGGGTTGGTATTGGGGGGTGAGGGGTTGGTATTGGGGGTGAGGGGAGGGTGAGGGGTTGGTATGGGGTGAGGGGTTGGTATTGGGGGTGAGGGGAGGGTGAGGGGTTGGTATGGGGGGTGAGGGGAGGGTATTGGGGGTGAGGGGAGGGTGAGGGGTTGGTATGGGGGTGAGGGGAGGGTGAGGGGTTGGTATGGGTGTGAGGGGTTGGTATGGGGGCTGAGGGGAGGGTGAGGGGTTTGGATGGGGGGTGAGGGGTTTGTATTGGGGGGTGAGGGGTTGGTATTGGGGGGTGAGGGGAGGGTGAGGGGTTGGTATTGGGGGGTGAGGGGAGGGTGAGGGGTTGGTATGGGGGTGAGGGGAGGGTGAGGGGTTGGTATTGGGGGTGAGGGGTGGGTGAGGGGTTGGTATGGGGGTGAGGGGAGGGTATTGGGGGTGAGGGGAGGGTGAGGGGTTGGTATTGGGGGGTGAGGGGAGGGTGAGGGGTTGGTATGGGGGTGAGGGGAGGGTGAGGGGTTGGTATTGGGGATGAGGGGTGGGTGAGGGGTTGGTATGGGGGTGAGGGGAGGGTATTGGGGGTGAGGGGAGGGTGAGGGGTTGGTATGGGGGTGAGGGGAGGGTGAGGGGTTGGTATGGGGGTGAGGGGAGGGTGAGGGGTTGGTATTGGGGGGTGAGGGGAGGGTATTGGGGGGTGAGGGGAGGGTATTGGGGGGTGAGGGGAGGGTATTGGGGGGTGAGGGGAGGGTATTGGGGGGTGAGGGGAGGGTATTGGGGGTGAGGGGAGGGTATTGGGGGTGAGGGGAGGGTATTGGGGGTGAGGGGAGGGTATTGGGGGTGAGGGGAGGGTATTGGGGGGTGAGGGGTCGGTATTGGGGGGTGAGGGGTCGGTATTGGGGTGTGAGGGGTTGGTATTGGGGGTGAGGGGAGGGTGAGGGGTTTGGTATTGGGGGTGAGGGGTTGGTATTGGGGGGGTGAGGGGCTGGTATTGGGGGGTGAGGGGAGGGTGAGGGGTTGGTATGGGGGGTGAGGGGAGGGTGAGGGGTTGGTATGGGGGGTGAGAGGTTGGTATGGGGGGTGAGGGGTTGGTATGGGGGTGAGAGGTTGGTATGGGGGGTGAGGGGTTGGTATGGGGGTGAAGGGTTGGTATGGGGGTGAGGGGTTGGTATGGGGGTGAGGGGTTGGTATGGGGGTGAGGGGTTGGTATGGGGGTGAGGGGTTGGTATGGGGGTGAGGGGAGGGTATTGGGGGTGAGGGGAGGGTGAGGGGTTGGTATTGGGGGGTGAGGGGAGGGTGAGGGGTTGGTATGGGGGTGAGGGGAGGGTGAGGGGTTGGTATTGGGGATGAGGGGTGGGTGAGGGGTTGGTATGGGGGTGAGGGGAGGGTATTGGGGGTGAGGGGAGGGTGAGGGGTTGGTATGGGGGTGAGGGGAGGGTGAGGGGTTGGTATGGGGGTGAGGGGAGGGTGAGGGGTTGGTATTGGGGGGTGAGGGGAGGGTATTGGGGGGTGAGGGGAGGGTATTGGGGGGTGAGGGGAGGGTATTGGGGGGTGAGGGGAGGGTATTGGGGGGTGAGGGGAGGGTATTGGGGGGTGAGGGGAGGGTATTGGGGGTGAGGGGAGGGTATTGGGGGTGAGGGGAGGGTATTGGGGGTGAGGGGAGGGTATTGGGGGGTGAGGGGTCGGTATTGGGGGGTGAGGGGTCGGTATTGGGGTGTGAGGGGTTGGTATTGGGGGTGAGGGGAGGGTGAGGGGTTTGGTATTGGGGGTGAGGGGTTGGTATTGGGGGGGTGAGGGGCTGGTATTGGGGGGTGAGGGGAGGGTGAGGGGTTGGTATGGGGGGTGAGGGGAGGGTGAGGGGTTGGTATGGGGGGTGAGAGGTTGGTATGGGGGGTGAGGGGTTGGTATGGGGGTGAAGGGTTGGTATGGGGGTGAGGGGTTGGTATGGGGGTGAGGGGTTGGTATGGGGGTGAGGGGTTGGTATGGGGCTGAGGGGAGGGTGAGGGGTTTGGATGGGGGGTGCGGGGTTGGTATTGGGGGGTGAGGGGAGAGTGAGGGGTTGGTATTGGGGGGTGAGGGGTTGGTATGGGGGTGAGGGGTTGGTATTGGGGGTGAGGGGTTGGTATTGGGGGTGAGGGGTTGGTATTGGGGGTGTGGAGTTGGTATTGGGGGTGAGGGGTTGGTATTGGGGGTGAGGGGTTGGTATTGGGGGTGAGGGGTTGGTATTGGGGGTGAGGGGTTGGTATTGGGGGTAAGGGGAGGGTGAGGGGTTGGTATTGGGGGTGAGGGGAGGGTGAGGGGTTGGTATGGGGGGTGAGGGGAGGGTATTGGGGGTGAGGGGAGGGTATTGGGGGTGAGGGGTGGGTGAGGGGTTGGTATGGGGGTGAGGGGAGGGTGAGGGGTTGGCATTGGGGGTGAGGGGAGGGGCTGGTATTGGAGTGGAAGGGAGGGTGAGGGGTTGGTATTGGGGGTGAGGGGAGGGTGAGGGGTTGGTATTGGGGGTGAAGGGTTGGTATTGGGGGGTGAGGGGAGGGTGAGGGGTTGGTATGGGGTGAGGGGAGGGTGAGGGGTTGGTATTGGGGGTGAGGGGAGGGTGAGGGGTTGGTATGGGGTGAGGGGTTGGTATTGGGGGTGAGGGGAGGGTGAGGGGTTGGTATGGGGGGTGAGGGGAGGGTATTGGGGGTGAGGGGAGGGTGAGGGGTTGGTATGGGGGTGAGGGGAGGGTGAGGGGTTGGTATGGGGGTGAGGGGTTGGTATGGGGGCTGAGGGGAGGGTGAGGGGTTTGGATGGGGGGTGAGGGGTTTGTATTGGGGGGTGAGGGGTTGGTATTGGGGGGTGAGGGGAGGGTGAGGGGTTGGTATTGGGGGGTGAGGGGAGGGTGAGGGGTTGGTATGGGGGTGAGGGGAGGGTGAGGGGTTGGTATTGGGGGTGAGGGGTGGGTGAGGGGTTGGTATGGGGGTGAGGGGAGGGTATTGGGGGTGAGGGGAGGGTGAGGGGTTGGTATTGGGGGGTGAGGGGAGGGTGAGGGGTTGGTATGGGGGTGAGGGGAGGGTGAGGGGTTGGTATTGGGGATGAGGGGTGGGTGAGGGGTTGGTATGGGGGTGAGGGGAGGGTATTGGGGGTGAGGGGAGGGTGAGGGGTTGGTATGGGGGTGAGGGGAGGGTGAGGGGTTGGTATGGGGGTGAGGGGAGGGTGAGGGGTTGGTATTGGGGGTGAGGGGAGGGTATTGGGGGGTGAGGGGAGGGTATTGGGGGGTGAGGGGAGGGTATTGGGGGGTGAGGGGAGGGTATTGGGGGGTGAGGGGAAGGTATTGGGGGTGAGGGGTTGGTATTGGGGGGTGAGGGGTCGGTATTGGGGTGTGAGGGGTTGGTATTGGGGGTGAGGGGAGGGTGAGGGGTTTGGTATTGGGGGTGAGGGGTTGGTATTGGGGGGTGAGGGGTTGGTATTGGGGGGTGAGGGGTTGGTATTGGGGGGTGAGGGGTTGGTATTGGGGGGTGAGGGGTTGGTATTGGGGGTGAGGGGAGGGTGAGGGGTTTGGTATTGGGGGTGAGGGGAGGGTATTGGGGGTGAGGGGTTGGTATTGGGGGTGAGGGGTTGGTATTGGGGGTGAGGGGAGGGTGAGGGGTTTGGTATTGGGGGTGAGGGGTTGGTATTGGGGGGTGAGGGGTTGGTATTGGGGGTGAGGGGAGGGTGAGGGGTTGGTATGGGGTGAGGGGTTGGTATTGGGGGTGAGGGGAGGGTGAGGGGTTGGTATGGGGGGTGAGGGGAGGGTATTGGGGGTGAGGGGAGGGTGAGGGGTTGGTATGGGGGTGAGGGGAGGGTATGGGTGTGAGGGGTTGGTATGGGGGCTGAGGGGAGGGTGAGGGGTTTGGATGGGGGGTGAGGGGTTTGTATTGGGGGGTGAGGGGTTGGTATTGGGGGGTGAGGGGAGGGTGAGGGGTTGGTATTGGGGGGTGAGGGGAGGGTGAGGGGTTGGTATGGGGGTGAGGGGAGGGTGAGGGGTTGGTATTGGGGGTGAGGGGTGGGTGAGGGGTTGGTATGGGGGTGAGGGGTGGGTATTGGGGGTGAGGGGAGGGTGAGGGGTTGGTATTGGGGGGTGAGGGGAGGGTGAGGGGTTGGTATGGGGGTGAGGGGAGGGTGAGGGGTTGGTACTGGGGATGAGGGGTGGGTGAGGGGTTGGTATGGGGGTGAGGGGAGGGTATTGGGGGTGAGGGGAGGGTATGGGGGTGAGGGGAGGGTGAGGGGTTGGTATGGGGGTGAGGGGAGGGTGAGGGGTTGGTATTGGGGGGTGAGGGGAGGGTATTGGGGGGTGAGGGGAGGGTATTGGGGGGTGAGGGGAGGGTATTGGGGGGTGAGGGGAGGGTATTGGGGGTGAGGGGAGGGTATTGGGGGTGAGGGGAGGGTATTGGGGGTGAGGGGAGGGTATTGGGGGGTGAGGGGAGGGTATTGGGGGGTGAGGGGAGGGTATTGGGGGGTGAGGGGTCGGTATTGGGGTGTGAGGAGTTGGTATTGGGGGTGAGGGGAGGGTGAGGGGTTTGGTATTGGGGGTGAGGGGTTGGTATTGGGGGGGTGAGGGGTTGGTATTGGGGGGTGAGGGGTTGGTATTGGGGGGTGAGGGGTTGGTATTGGGGGGTGAGGGGAGGGTGAGGGGTTTGGTATTGGGGGTGAGGGGAGGGTATTGGGGGTGAGGGGTTGGTATTGGGGGTGAGGGGAGGGTGAGGGGTTTGGTATTGGGGGTGAGGGGTTGGTATTGGGGGTGAGGGGTTGGTATTGGGGGTGAGGGGAGGGTGAGGGGTTTGGTATTGGGAGTGAGGGGAGGGTATTGGGGGTGAGGGGTTGGTATTGGGGGTGAGGGGAGGGTGAGGGGTTTGGTATTGGGGGTGAGGGGAGGGTATTGGGGGGTGAGGGGTTGGTATTGGGGGGTGAGGGGAGGGTATTGGGGGTGAGGGGCTGGGATTGGGGGTGGGGGTGAGGGGTTGGTATTGGGGGTGAGGGGAGGGTATTGGGGGTGAGGGGTTGGTATTGGGGGTGAGGGGAGGGTGAGGGGTTGGTATTGGGGGGTGAGGGGAGGGTGAGGGGTTGGTATGGGGGTGAGGGGAGGGTGAGGGGTTGGTATTGGGGATGAGGGGTGGGTGAGGGGTTGGTATGGGGGTGAGGGGAGGGTATTGGGGGTGAGGGGAGGGTGAGGGGTTGGTATGGGGGTGAGGGGAGGGTGAGGGGTTGGTATGGGGGTGAGGGGAGGGTGAGGGGTTGGTATTGGGGGTGAGGGGAGGGTATTGGGGGGTGAGGGGAGGGTATTGGGGGGTGAGGGGAAGGTATTGGGGGGTGAGGGGAGGGTATTGGGGGGTGAGGGGAGGGTATTGGGGGGTGAGGGGAGGGTATTGGGGGTGAGGGGAGGGTGAGGGGTTTGGTATTGGGGGTGAGGGGTTGGTATTGGGGGGGTGAGGGGTTGGTATTGGGGGGTGAGGGGTTGGTATTGGGGGTGAGGGGAGGGTATTGGGGGTGAGGGGAGGGTATTGGGGGGTGAGGGGAGGGTATTGGGGGGTGAGGGGAGGGTATTGGGGGGTGAGGGGTCGGTATTGGGGTGTGCGGAGTTGGTATTGGGGGTGAGGGGAGGGTGAGGGGTTTGGTATTGGGGGTGAGGGGTTGGTATTGGGGGGGTGAGGGGTTGGTATTGGGGGGTGAGGGGTTGGTATTGGGGGGTGAGGGGTTGGTATTGGGGGGTGAGGGGAGGGTGAGGGGTTTGGTATTGGGGGTGAGGGGAGGGTATTGGGGGTGAGGGGTTGGTATTGGGGGTGAGGGGAGGGTGAGGGGTTTGGTATTGGGGGTGAGGGGTTGGTATTGGGGGTGAGGGGTTGGTATTGGGGGTGAGGGGAGGGTGAGGGGTTTGGTATTGGGAGTGAGGGGAGGGTATTGGGGGTGAGGGGTTGGTATTGGGGGTGAGGGGAGGGTGAGGGGTTTGGTATTGGGGGTGAGGGGAGGGTATTGGGGGGTGAGGGGTTGGTATTGGGGGGTGAGGGGAGGGTATTGGGGGTGAGGGGCTGGGATTGGGGGTGGGGGTGAGGGGTTGGTATTGGGGGTGAGGGGAGGGTATTGGGGGTGAGGGGTTGGTATTGGGGGTGAGGGGAGGGTGAGGGGTTGGTATTGGGGGGTGAGGGGAGGGTGAGGGGTTGGTATGGGGGTGAGGGGAGGGTGAGGGGTTGGTATTGGGGATGAGGGGTGGGTGAGGGGTTGGTATGGGGGTGAGGGGAGGGTATTGGGGGTGAGGGGAGGGTGAGGGGTTGGTATGGGGGTGAGGGGAGGGTGAGGGGTTGGTATGGGGGTGAGGGGAGGGTGAGGGGTTGGTATTGGGGGTGAGGGGAGGGTATTGGGGGGTGAGGGGAAGGTATTGGGGGGTGAGGGGAGGGTATTGGGGGGTGAGGGGAGGGTATTGGGGGGTGAGGGGAGGGTATTGGGGGGTGAGGGGAGGGTATTGGGGGTGAGGGGAGGGTATTGGGGGTGAGGGGTTGGTATTGGGGGGTGAGGGGTCGGTATTGGGGTGTGAGGGGTTGGTATTGGGGGTGAGGGGAGGGAGAGGGGTTTGGTATTGGGGGTGAGGGGTTGGTATTGGGGGGTGAGGGGTTGGTATTGGGGGGTGAGGGGTTGGTATTGGGGGGTGAGGGGTTGGTATTGGGGGTGAGGGGAGGGTGAGGGGTTTGGTATTGGGGGTGAGGGGAGGGTATTGGGGGTGAGGGGTTGGTATTGGGGGTGAGGGGAGGGTGAGGGGTTTGGTATTGGGGGTGAGGGGTTGGTATTGGGGGGTGAGGGGTTGGTATTGGGGGTGAGGGGAGGGTGAGGGGTTTGGTATTGGGAGTGAGGGGAGGGTATTGGGGGTGAGGGGTTGGTATTGGGGGTGAGGGAGGGTGAGGGGTTTGGTATTGGGGGTGAGGGGAGGGTATTGGGGGGTGAGGGGTTGGTATTGGGGGGTGAGGGGAGGGTATTGGGGGTGAGGGGGAGGGTATTGGGGGTGAGGGGCTGGGATTGGGGGTGGGGGTGAGGGGAGGGTATTGGGGGTGAGGGGTTGGTATTGGGGGTGAGGGGAGGGTATTGGGGGTGAGGGGTTGGTATTGGGGGTGAGGGGAGGGTATTGGGGGTGAGGGGAGGGTATTGGGGGTGAGGGGTTGGTATTGGGGGTGAGGGGAGGGTATTGGGGGGTGAGGGGTTGGTATTGGGGGTGAGGAGCTGGTATTGGGGGTGAGGGGAGGGTATTGGGGGTGTGGGGCTGGGATTGGGGGTGGGGGTGGGGGGTTTGGTATTGGGGGTGAGGGGAGGGTATTGGGGGTGAGGGGTTGGTATTGGGGGTGAGGGGTTGGTATTGGGGGTGTGGGGCTGGGATTGGGGTTCGTGCCTCTCACCCCCCCGGACATCTATTATTATTCTCTGCTCCGAGCCGGAGGCGCTGGGCCCGCACTAGTCTGGCGCTCGTTCGCCGGGCCTCGCACTCACCGGCCCCGCAGGTTGATATCGGTGAAGTGCTCGGGAGACACGAACTTCTCGGCCCGCTCCAGCGTCGCGCGCCGGTTCTTCAGCACCAAGCTGGCCATTGGTGCACCGCCCTCTACCGTCCCCCGAGCCGCGCTCCGCAACATCACCCGCGCTGCGTTCCGGGGGTGAAAGTCCAGCTGCTCAGCCACTTTATTTATCATCATAAATTAATTTTCTTTAGATAAAACTTATGCTATCCAGTCTTATGCTTGTAAAATTTCCATAGAACTCATAACTTACGGCTGTAATTTTTTTCCTTAATTGTTGTGATGTTCTTGGGATCACAAGTTGATCTTGTATTTTGATATTGCGTCTGCTTTTTCCAATATTTTTAAGTTGTTGACATTGGCACAACTGGAATACGTGACACTTATAATTCTTCGTGGCATTTTCACAATGGCCACTCACAGCAATAGGCAATATCCTGGCAAGTCCACTTGCATCAACTGCAGTGAAACACCCTATCCCTGTAACCTCCTCCAGCTCTCCGACCCTCTGAGACCTCTGGGTTCCTCCAACTCTGGCCTCTTACACATCCTACTCCCTTCGCCCCACCATTGGCAGAAGTGCCTTCAGCAGTCTAGTCCCTAAGCTCTGGAAGTCCCACTCTAAACCTCTCTGCCTCTCCTCCTTTAACATGCTCCGTAAAACGCACCTCTTTAGTCACCCGTCCTAATATCTCCTTTTTTGGTTCAGTGTCAATTTTTGTCTGATTACACTCCTGTGAAGCACCTTGGGGTGTTTTCCTACGTTAAAGGCACTATATAAATGCAAGTTGTTGTTATTGACAGTGTACCATCTCTCATTTGAGTGTAGCTTTGGTTGACAGAGAGAGTAACTTAAAGATATACTGCATTCAGAGGCACCTGCAGATTTGCAGATTACTGAATTAAAATTTATGAGGATTTGCACTCCAAGAAAATAGCCACAACTACATGATCAGACTATGCTAAAGTGGAAGAAAGAGGCAATAGTGGAACAGCAATGTATTATAATAGATATGGACAAGCAAGGCTAAAGCTAAGACCCATCTTAGCTCATCACTTTTTTAAAAATTGAATGGATGTCACCATGTCACCCACCATCTTTTGAGTGAATCTAATGTCTTTTTTGCCTCCACTACCCTATCCAGAAAACCATTCCAAGTATTGATCACTCCTTACCTAAGAAAGGATATACTTTCCATAGAGGGAGTGCAGCAAGGTTCACCAGACTGATTCCTGGGATGACAGGACTGTCGTATGAGGAGAGATTGGATCGACTCGGCCTGATTTCACTCAAGCTGAGAAGAATGAGAGGGGATCTCATTGAAACATATAAAATTCTGACAGGGCTCGACAGACTGGATGCAGGGAGGATGTTTCCTCTGGCCGAGGGGTCCAGAACGAAGGGTCACAGTCTCAGGATATGGGGTAGGACATTTAGGACTGAGATGAGGAAAAAATTTCTTCACTCAGAGGGTGGTGAACCTGTGGAATTCTCTACCACAGAAGGCTGTGGAGGCCAAGTCACTGAATATATTTAAGAAGGAGCTAGATAGATTTCTAGACACAAAAGGCATCAAGGGGAATGGGGAGAGAGCAGGAATATGGTATTAAGATAGAGGATCAGCCATGATCATATTGAATGGCGGAGCAGGCTCGAAGGGCCGAATGGCCTACTCCTCCTATTTTCCATGTTTATAAAGTTCTTCCCTTTCATCAGTTTTAATCTATGTTCTTATCTAGATTATGATCTGGATTCATTTATGTTTGCAATTTGATATCTTGTATACTTCTAATAATGTCTCCTATCCTCTTTTCAAGACTAACTAGTCCCAATCCTGCCTCATAGCTTAATCTTTTGATGCCAAGGATCAGCCTCTTCGCTCTTCTCTGTACACCCCCACCCCCACCCCGAGGCTGGAGTGTTTCCCTTTTGTCTAAATAAAATATTCAATGTGTGGTCTGACCAGGGGACTGTACAGTTTTAGCACATCGTCCAACTCATACTTAATTTACCTAGTAACATAATTCAGCAATCTGCTTTCTTTTATTGCTAGTCCACTGTGATTTGAATGTCAAGTGTCAAATCTATTATTCCTAGACTCCTTTCCACTTTACCAGCTTTTTACACCATCCAGTATACGTGACATCTATTTTTCCTTTCGATGTGTAGTACCTTACACTTATGTGAATTGAACTTCATCTGCCACTTATTTGCCCATTAGCAGATTTTAATTGGGGTTTTGAATCTATTAATGTAGATTAAAAACAGTAGAGTCCCAGCACCATCCATACAGCCTGCCATTCAGTACTTCTCCCCATTCCAATGACACTTCCCTAACAAATCTCTCCATCAGCCAATTCTTTAGCCACATGGAGGTTTTTACATTGGATCTCCACTACTTCTAGTTGCAGAAGCAGCCTTCTGAGGAATTTTATTTTTGGAAATCTAGGTACACAGCGTCATAGGATGGAATTTCTTCAACAAAGTGTACTTTTCATGCAATTACACACAACTGACAATATACCGTAACAATTCACTTCAGTGCGTTCACTTTAAATAATGTGTTTAGACTTACCTCCCTGTGATAAAAACAGGAATTTCTGCCTTTGTTTTGTATAATTTTAAAATAGCCAGGTTTTAAACAGAGACCGATGATCTCTCTTCACTAGATACAGACATGATGTGGAGATGCCGGTGATGGACTGGGGTGGACAAATGTAAGGAATCTTACAACACCAGGTTATAGTCCAACAGTTTTATTTGAAAATCACAAGCTTTCAGAGCTTACCTCCTTCGCATAGCATATATTAGGCTGGGAGACGATCACAGCAATCAAAGGTGTCATTGGTGTTCAGACAGGTTAGCCACGGAAAACATTACATCCCAGTATACTGAATACACAATGGGTCAGATTACAAAGACAAAGACAGAGAGAAAAAGAGACCCGAAAGGCAGAGAGAGAGAGAGAGAATGTCCAGTTGTATTAAAAAGATAACTTTTTTTTCCGCTGGTGGGGTTATGTGCAGCGTGACATGAACCTAAGATCCCGGTTGAGGCCGTCCTCATGGGTGCGGAACTTGGCTATCAATTTCTGCTCGACGATTTTGCGTTGTCGTGTGTCTCGAAGGCCGCCTTGGAGTACGCTTACCCGAAGATCGGTGGCTGAATGTCCTTGACTGCTGAAGTGTTCCCCGACTGGGAGGGAACCCTCCTGTCTGGCGATTGTTGCGCGGTGTCCGTTCATCCGTTGTCACAGTGTCTGCATGGTCTCGCCAATGTACCATGCTCCGGGGCATCCTTTCCGAGATGTGTGTGTGCGCTGACGGATGCCTCACTCTGAGGAGTGACGGTGCCTCCTCAGAGGCCGGCAGGTTCTCTGAGCAATCGCCCTCCGCCGTCACAGCGGTCGCTGAAGGCACTGCACCGAACACGCTCCTCCCGTAGCCTCCACCGCGCAACAATCGCCAGACAGGAGGGTTCCCTCCCAGTCGGGGAACACTTCAGCAGTCATGGACATTCAGCCACCGATCTTCGGGTAAGCGTTCTCCAAGGCGGCCTTCGAGACACATGACAACGCAAAATCGTCGAGCAGAAATTGATAGCCAAGTTCCGCACCCATGAGGACGGCCTCAACCGGGATCTTGGGTTCATGTCACGCTACACGTAACCCCACCAGCGGAAAAAAAAGTTATCTGTTTTTAATACAACTGGACATTCTCTCTCTCTCTGCCTTTCGGGTCTCTTTCTCTCTCTGTCTTTGTAATCTGACCCATTGTGTATTCAGTATACTGGGATGTAATGTTTTCCGTGGCTAACCTGTCTGAACACCAACGACACCTTTGATTGCTGTGATCGTCTCCCAGCCTAATATATGCTATGCGATTTTAGAACCCTTCACTCACTCACCTGACGAAGGAGGTAAGCTCCGAAAGCTTGTGATTTTCAAATAAAACTGTTGTAAGATTCCTTACATAGATACAGACAGGTAGAGACACTCAGTAAAAGGGAAATAGCTGATAAAAGTTTTCCTTTGATGTCTGGTGCAACGAATTTCAAATTGTTAATGTGTGCAGCTTGACAGGCTGAGATGTAATTTCTGTCATGCAAATTAACTGGTGGATACAAATAGCCCCTGCGTTTAATGGTTGTTAAGCAAATAGAGGATCTATTGTGCAGTTATACAATGTGGTTCAGAGCTATTAAGGTATAAGACACAATTGTGGCTTGGGTGCCTATTACAATTAAAGCTGATAGGTGACACTATCTTTAAGGAACGTGCCTGAAATTTAAGAAATAACATCCTCATAATTCAGTCAAAAGCAAAATACTGCGGATGCTGGAACTCTGAAATAAAAACATAAAATGCTGGAAATATTCAGCAAGTCTGGCAGCATCTGTGGAGAAAGAATCAGAGTTAACGTATCAGGTCGATGACCGTTCATCACAAATCAGTGGTTTTCTCATTGTCTTCAGTTTTCCACACATAGCCTGTACATGGAAAAGAGGAAATGTGGCTCTGTAAGAAAATGAATTTTTGCGTATACCACCAAAGACAGCATCTTTCCAAGAACCTGCCGAGAGAAACTGTGATGCTCCCAGGTTCAAACATCCTGGAAACATTGTTTACGCTCACACACGAATAGCTACTTAGGCACATATCATAATTTCCCCATTTTATCTCCTCAGCTTCCCACAGGCAACACAGCTCCTGCGATCCCTTGCGTTAACTTATTCATGGTCCAGGAAATTGGGGTGGGTAGGAAGAGGGTTTGTATCTCTATGCACCCAAAAACACTCGACACTTCTTTTTTGTTTCAGAGATGTCCTGGACAAGATTTTTAAAAATATGTTGACTAGAAGCCGATTAGATTAACATAGCAGAATAAAAGCCTTCAATTATTTACTGCATCCTTCGTGGTACAGATCAAAACTACAGAGACTCAAGAGGAAGGTGGATCAACTTATGGAGCACAAGGTTCAGTCAGATCCCATCTCGGAACACAAGGTTCAGATTCCATCCGGAATACAAGATTCAGATTCCATCCGGAACACAAGGTTCAGATTCCATCCGGAACACAAGGTTCAGTCAGATCCCATAAACACAAGGTTCAGTCAGACCCCATCTCGGAACACAAGGTTCAGTCAGATCCCATCTCGGAACACAAGGTTCAGTCAGATCCCATCTCGGAACACAAGGTTCAGATCCCATCCAGAACACAAGGTTCAGTCAGATCCCATCTCGGAACACAAGGTTCAGATTCCATCCGGAATACAAGATTCAGATTCCATCCGGAACACAAGGTTCAGATTCCATCCGGAACACAAGGTTCAGTCAGATCCCATAAACACAAGGTTCAGTCAGACCCCATCTTGGAACACAAGGTTCAGTCAGATCCCATCTCGGAACACAAGGTTCAGTCAGATCCCATCTCGGAACACAAGGTTCAGATCCCATCCAGAACACAAGGTTCAGTCAGATCCCATCTCGGAACACAAGGTTCAGATCCCATCCAGAACACAAGGTTCAGTCAGATCCCATCTCGGAACACAAGGTTCAGATCCCATCCAGAACACAAGGTTCAGTCAGATCCCATCTCGGAACACAAGGTTCAGATCCCATCCAGAACACAAGGTTCAGTCAGATCCCATAAACACAAGGCTCAGTCAGACCCCATCTTGGAACACAAGGTACAGATTCCATCCAGAACACAAGGTACAGATTCCATCCGGAACACAAGGTACAGATTCCATCCGGAACACAAGGTTCAGTCAGATCCCATCTTGGAACACAAGGTACAGATTCCATCTGGAACACAGGGTTCAGTCAGATCCCATCTCGGAACACGAGGTTCAGATCCCATCCGGACCATAAGGTTCAGATTCCATCCGGAACACAAGGTTCAGATTCCATCCGGAACACAAGGTTCAGTCAGATCCCATCTGGATTTCAGATACCACCCAGAACACAAGGTACAGCTCCCATTCGGAGCATAAGATTTAGATGCGCCCTACCAATTCCTTAAAGTAGAAGCAAGGAGTAGAGACCAAAGGAATTTCCTTGCAGGCAGATGTTGCACAGACCCCAGGAAGACTTGCCCATCAACTCGTGGAGGTAATGGGGACTTGAACCGAATCATAATGAATATGTCTTTGTCTTTGTCACCCTGGGCATCACACTTCTACGTATCACAGAGATCTTGCATCTTTTTATTTAAAAATGTGGATAAATATTTGAAGTACAGAAACATATCTAGAGCTTGGAGAGACAGCAGGGCAGTAGAAATAGGTTTGGATTGCTCTAAGAGCTGTCACAGACACAATGGGCTGAACTGCATCCTGTGGTGTAACATTCTATGGATTATTTTTCCAGATGCAAAATCTTTTAAAAAGCCAGCCATTTCAAGCATGTAGAATTAACCTTTAGATGACTTCAAGAATTTGCAGAAAGCTACAAATATCTGGATGTGCCTATTTAGATCACATCACCAGAGGTTTCTTGAGTGGTGGCCTCAAGAGATGGACTAGATTAAATACAGCACCAACTTAGCAGCTAAATATTATAACCCATGCCTCAGTTCGCACTGCCATGCCACGAGAGATCCACTCTATGGACAGAACATTCAGGATCATGCACAGATTAGAAAAAATGTGCACTACTGATTGAGAAAGATTTCCTACCAGTGGCAGATTTGAGTACATCAAGAAATAAAAAATTGTTAAATATTGCAGCAAGGGAGGGTAACGTAGTTCTACTACTACTGTTTTGACCAAGTATTGTTCCATTGTCACCCAAGACAAAGCTTTTGCATCCTGACTAATTTACAGATTAAACAACCTGGTCTACTCGCATAACCAGATTAGTCACCAGGCCCCCATCTTGAAGGGAAGACTATGCAATTCTCTGTCATTTTAACTCTAATTCAGTTTGATGTGGAGATGCCGGTGATGGACTGGGGTGGACAAATGTAAGGACTTGCACAACACCAGGTTATAGTCCAACAGTTTTATTTTAAATCACAAGCTTTCGGAGCTCACCTGACGAAGGAGGTAAGCTCCGAAAGCTTGTGATTTAAAATAAAACTGTTGGACTATAACCTGGTGTTGTTCAAGTCCTTACACTAATTCAGTTTTGTTATTGGTTTCTTTTCTAACCAATAGGGGAATTCTTTTCACCTGCAGTCAGCCAAAACCCATTCTTAATCGCATCTACTCTATCTAAAGTCAATTTAAAAAAAAAAAAATCTCACAAATCAGTACAGCGACATCATGGCCGAACCTGATCCTATTTTTGTCCAACACCTGCAGATGTGCAATTAACAGCAGGTATCAATGGATCACAATCAGTGGTAGGGGATCGGCCTGTTTTTTTTCCCCTTCCTCCCAGCCAACTGTGAGTTTGCTGAAAGCAACTAATTTAGGGGATTGAATCTGGAAGTTTTGTACAACTTGGTTAAATGCAGTTAAAGGGAACTGGATAAGCTCATGAGGGAGAAAGGAATAGAAGAGTATGCTGATAGGTTTAGATAAGGAGGGGTGGGAGGAGCATAAACGCCGACATAGACCAGTTGGGCCAAATGGTCTGTTTCTGTGCTGTAGACTCCATGTAATCTACTTAAATGTCAAAGTACAGATAGTTGTGATTTTCCCCACTTTGGTTAACTAGCCTGCCATAGTATGTGCATTATGAATGAATGAAAGAACATTAAGTGTTTACTCACCAATCAGCTTCTCACTTAAAGACATAAATGATTGATTTTATGATTAGACAGAGAAATTTCAGAACTGAAGGAGGCTTTTTGGCCCATTAAGGCAGTACTTAGATCCAAAATCAGAGCTATCTAGTACAATCCTGTTATCCTGCTCTTTCCCCACACCTTTTAATAGTTTTGTTCAAATCTTTGTCCTAATTCCTTAAACGGCACAATTGATGTAGCTTCAATATTTACTTAAACCTGTAGTCCCTGCTATTATGCAACAGATGTACACTGGCAGTTCTTATGCAAATAGGAATGGCACTGAATCAATCTACATTTTAAAAAATTCTACGTTTTGTTTTGGGTTTTACGCAATACTGCAATTAACAGCCTACCTCAAGACTAGTGAGCAGGATACCACAAAAACAGCTTACACTTCGGATCTAAAAAAGTCATTTCTATTACACATTTAAAAAAATCACAGAAAACAAGCCAAAAAAACAAAATATTAATGAAAACAAAAACACTTCACACAAGACAGCCAGATTTCAGCCCTGGCGATATTTTAATGGGAAATACTGAACTACAAGTCAAGTTTACAACTTCTGTATAGAAATCACACGTGGGTGGCCAAAGATCACAGTACAGAATACAAAAAGCAATATATATGCATTGTACAAGCTGGCTTAAAAGCCCTGCCTCTTATACTTTACAAAGTGAAAAAAAGAGAGGTTGCTGGGGCAAACTGTACAAATGGGCTCCGATATTGTCTGATCATGATGTTGGTGAGCACAGTGGCTAGCTGAACAGAAGCAACGTTTTAAATGGACAACTTGAGGTTAATGTCGACAGTCGGTCGTGAGGATGTGTAGAAACTAGTTACAGGGTTTTCCAGCTGCCGTTTGCCAAACCTCGCCTTGATTAGATTGGTTCTTCTAACACTCGCCAAACCACTATCCAGTTTGGCCTGAGGAACAAAGCCTATGTCAGTGGACACAGGAAACAGATGGAGGGGAGAAGATAATTTAACTCATTTACATAGAAATTTATAAAAATGGTTGAAGTTCTTTCGTGGACCAGCTTAAGCCCCATTACCAGTCTGTTCATTGTCAAAAACAGTATATTGAGTTCCGTGGCTAATTGAGAGTTGTAACAAGACTAGAATGTGCTGGAACGTTCGCTTATGAAATGAAACCCGTGACATGCTGGTAAGTCTCAGCAAAATAAAAATGGAACTTTTGAAACATTTTTAAAAAAATCACGTTTCAATGAGTAAAAAAAAACTTGTGCATTAAAATAAGATGGCGGTGGGAGAGGGGGGGAACAGAAAGTGTTATTAAACGTATAAAACTGCCTTCCAGAGGAATCGTAATTAACAGTCCTGTGCTTCAGACATTACAGAGCACTTTCAACATACGACAGGCAGCAGTAAATGTTTCAGCTAACCAAATTTTATGTCCATACAAAATCTTTCAAAACTCAGCTTCTTTGTGACCCGTTTAAAAAACACCCCATGTGTTTCATCGTCTTCCAATAGTACCTATTATGTTCACAAGAGGCTTTAAATGCTAGAATAAAGATGCTTTAAAAAACGTTCAAAATAAAATGCCTAAACCGTTGAAACCACTTTTGCTGTAACACGAAATAAAGCAGCACGAAAACGTAGGGACTTCATCAATCGCAACTGAATTATTAATCAATGATGCACTTCTGAAAAATACTGAAAGAATACGACAGTAGGAACAAAACCCGATTGGACAGCTGTCACGTTAGTAAGAGAGACCTTTCAGTCAGTCAACCACTTGCTCATTAACATCTTTTAATACCTGAAGCTACTAATCAACGGGGTCAAATACTGCATAAAACTGGAACCAGCAGTCTGCCAGACTTCCGACAGGAAGCAAATTGTGTTTGGAAGACTAAGGCAGGTAAAAAAAAGGTCACAGGTAAGTTACCCTCAGAGACCCAGAGTTCAATGTTTCCATAAAGAAAGAAAAGGTGATTGGACAGTTCCATTGATGTCTGCCATGAAGTTTGGTCCAGTTGTTATAGACGAGCAAACTTGAATTAAAACACAAAAAAAAAAGGCCAAAATGTACTATGTAATGGCATGCTGCACAGGGACACTTAATGATGCAAGTGTTCTGTACATAATGAAATATTCTTTTCACTAACAGAAATTCACACACAAAGAAAGCTACAATTACTCTGAAATCCCTTTGGTAAAAACTTTAATAATGGTGCCTCATTTTTCCATATTAACTAACTTCAAGCCACCTCATACTATGATACACAATAAGCTAGTAAGTAATGCTAGCACATTGATGCAGATTGTTTCTTTTTTTTAAAAAAAAAAGTCTGTTGACAATATGTACAGAGTATTTACAAAACATAGCAGTGTTTTTTTTTGTGTGGGAGCTGGTGTATAGCATTGGACGAGATGCCACAACATGGGCACATTGAGCGAAGGAAGGATCTGCTGTGCGAGTGTGGTCATGGCCCCTTGAATAAAGCACTGTATTTCACCCTGTATTTGTTGATTTTCATGAAGTGCACCGTTTCCGTTTCACAGGTGGTCGTGCAAGGCACCATGCCTTCCAATCGCTCTCCCATTAGCCACTTGCTCGTTTCGGCAGCCATTTCGCGAGTCACGTGCTCCTTGCTCCACTTATCCACCCAAGCCTGAAACCGCTGGTGTAGCCGTGTGCTGACTCGCTCGTGAGACTAAATTCAAAAAGAAAAGCAATGAGAGCCGTCAATTATACCAAATTTAACAATAAACTGATTGACGTTGCAATGGGCCCCTGGCTCCCAACTAAAGTAGCTGCCAGAGGAAGTTCTCCAACAATCAAAACCAAATGCATTCTCTCCTTATACTGTGGATTTACAGTCTGTACCAGGGTACGGTGGTGTTGGGTGGTGGGGGGGGAGTGGAGAGACAGAGAGAATGGCTGACTGATTAATGGTCAATAAGCAGCATCGCTCAGACGCTTCCTATCTTTTGAGCGGCTTACAACATTACAATATAACGTACATTTAGATCTCCTCCTACATGGGAGCTGTAAGTAGTCTTGGGGTTAAGGCAGGGCTCAGTGGTAGCTCTCTTGCTTCTGAGTCAGAAGGTCGTGGGTTCAAGCCCCATTCCAGAGACTTGAGCGCCAAATCCAGGCTGACATCCCAGTGCAGTACTGAGGGAGTGCTGCACTGTCGGAGGTGCCACCTTTCAGATGAGATGTCAAACCGGGGCCCTGCCTGCCCTTTCAGGTGGATGTAAAAGATGCCATAACACTATTTTGAAGAAGAGCAGGAGAGTTCTCCCCGGTATCCTGGCCAATATTTATCCCTCAACCAACATCACTAAAACAGATTATCTGGTCACGATCATGTTGCTGTTCGTGGGACCTTGCTGTGCACAAATTGGGTGCCACGTTTCCTACATTACAATAGCGACTACATTTCAAAAGTACTTACTTGGCTGTAAAGCACTTTGGGACATCCTGAGGTCATGAAAGGTGCTATATAAATGCAAGTCTTTCTTTCTTTCTTTCAGGTAGGAGATTGTTAGATTAGTCTGCCTGTTTTCAGTTCCTCGTACGGCATAGCTGACATTTGTTTCGGATGTCTGAAAGCCATCGACAATAATCCAATACCAAGTGATTACTTTAGCAGTTAATAGCCAATTGATTATTGAAACCAATTAGGATCTTGTTAGCTGGGAAGTTTAAAAACTACAGTGAAACATTATCACTGTCACCCAATGCCAAATCCAATAGATGTCCAACATAAGAATATAAGAAATAGGAGCAGGAGTAGGCCATATGGCCCTCGAGCCTGCTCTGCCATTCAATCAGATCATAGCTGATCTTCGACCTCAACTCCACTTTCCTGCCTGATCCCCATATCCCCTGATTCCCCTAGAGTCTAAAAATCTATCTATCTCAGCCCTGAATATATTCAATGACTCAGCATCCACAGCCCTCTGGGGTAGAGAATTCCAAAAATTCACAACCCTCTGAGTGAAGAAATTCCTCCTCATCTCAGTCTTAAATGGCTGACCCCTAGTTCTAGACTCTCTAGCCATAAGAAACAATCTCTCAGCATCTACCCTGTCAAGCCCCCTCAGAATCTTATATGTTTCAATGAGATCACCTCTCAATCTTCTAAACTCCAGACAGTATTGGCCCATTCTACTCAATCTCTCTTCATAGGACAACCCTCTCATCCCAGGAATCAATCTAGTGAACCTTCATTGCACCACCCCTAAGGCGAGTATATTCTTCCTTAGATAAGGAGACCAAAACTGTACACAGTTCTCCAGGTGAGGTCTCACCAAAGCCCTGTACAATTGTAGTAAGACTTCCTTACACTTGTACTCCAACCCCCTTGCAATAAAGGCCAACATTCCATTTGCCTGCTGTACCTGCATACTAACTTTGTGTTTCTTGTACAACGACACCTAAATCCCTCTGAACACCAACATTTAATAGTTTCTCATCATTTAAAAAATATTCTGTTTTTCTATTCTTCCTACCAAAGTGAATAACCTCACATTTCCCCACATTATACTCCATCTGCCACCTTCTTGCCCACTCAGCTAACCTGTCTATATCCCTTTGCAGACTCCGTGTCCTCCTCACAGCTTACGTTCCCACCTAGCTTTGTATCGTCAACCAAAGGAAAGTGGCCTTGATCAGGGTTAAAGATCAGGAAAAAACTCTCCCCGACCCTAAACAGGATAGTGGGCATATGGAGCAGATGCCGAGAAGATAGCTGATTCAGGGTCAACTGGCACCTTTCAGGGAGAGCTTGATCAAAACCTGTTAAGAAGGGGGCTAATAGTTCTCGAGATATTAATAACACTGCTTATTTCCACCCCCCCTCCCAGGGGAGCCAGGAGAGTGAACTAATGTTCCTTAGAGCAGGGGCTTAACTAGTAGGTATGAGGTTCGAAGGAGAAAGAGAATCCTTGATATAATAAATGCACACAGGAGGACCAAATTTAGCTACCTGTCAGTATAATAAAACTAAAGCTTGGTGCAGTATCGACATTCTGCTGCTAGATGGCAGTGACACTTAGTAAATACTAAATCCAATAATACAAAGGACACTGAAGATCTGCTTTATTTTTACTGCAACCATTATTTCTCATTGAATTCAAAGCGTTGGGACTTTAGTAAACTGGATACACCAAACCAAGTTTCACAGTGAGAGTTGCAAATTTTTCGACGTGGCTCCCATCTTCAAAATGGACGGCGGGGCACCAGATAAAGAGCTAAGCTCAGCACTTAAAAGTTTTGCTACTTCTTGAAAATTAAATGTTGGAATAGCTTTTTGTTCAAAATAAATTAAAAGTAAAGTTAAAATAGTAGAAGTAAAAGAAAGGATTGGTGAAGAGGAGAGAGAATATGGGGAAAGAGGGGAAGCCAAGGCGAGTAAAGATGTTTAAATTTGAGATTGTTTGAGAGTTGATTTTTGTGGTACATGTTACCACCACAGCAAGGAAAGTGTCAGTAACCTGTAGCAGCAAAAACTCCTGCAGAGGTAACCACAAGTACTCAATGGTTAAACAAAACTGTTCAAAATCAATAATAAAGGACAAGAAAATTTAAAGGAGACTAAATTTAATCATAGAGGATACTTGCTTTGAATATGGAATTTATCCGGCGTCACACCAGTCATGAGCAGCCCAGGAAGTGAGCTGTGAAAGTTCTCCTCACAAGGTGCATACATTTCATAAGCCAACAATTTGCTTTCGGGGTTCACCCTCGTTTTTGGTTTCGAGTTTTGTCTTTTATTATTGGTTTTGAATATTCCATTTTGTCGCATGAATCAAATTTTTTTAAAACGTGATTTAATTTTAGCTTGGGCTATTGTAGATGCAAGTATGTACCGTCTTTACATTAAGCAGCTGTTACCCCTCTAGAAGTCTTTGCCACTACCTTTTTTTAAGCCGTACCAAATACATAGTTTATATTTTTAGCTCCCAGTCTCTGTATGTTTCATTCCTACCATTATATGAGTTTATCACAAGTCATACCCACTCCAGTTAGTGCCCAAGCTGCTTATCTTAAAAATATTTTTACCTTCAGTGTCAATGAGAGAAATTCAGACTGATCCTATGAGAAACCATTAAAATGCGTATGTGGAGCATTTAATGTGGTTATTTTGGGGGCTGAGTAGGAAATTAGTCTCACCGGCTATAAATTAATTATACTAAGGGACTGAACAAAACTTTAAATTATTCTCCTCTATACCATGCATCACGAGCGATGTAATTCTTTTTAAATGGCTTTCTTAAAATGGGAACTTGATGGTGAGAACCTCTTTTTAACAGAACTAATCAAATGATGCACATTCACACCATGTCCAATAGACGAGGCTTAAAACAACAACAACTTGCATTTATATAGCGTAGTAAAACATCCCAAGGAGCTTCAACAGTTTAACCTCAACAAATACCGAAAATGTTGGAAACATTCAGCAGGTCAGGCAGCATTTATAGAGAGAGAAACATCGGGCTAATGTTTCAGGTTAGAACTGTTCTGACAAAGGGTCATCGACCTGAAACTTTAATCCTTACATTTCTCTCTCCACAGAGGCTGCCCGACCTGCTGAGTGTTTCCTGCACTTTCCGTCTTAATGTCAGATTTCCAGCATCCAGTGTTTTTCTTTTTGTAACCTCAACAGATGCAATTTCTGTGAACTAGCAAGCAGTATACTGACCTGACGAGCCCTTAGCAGCGCAGTTCTTCTGTACATGTAGTCTTCTGATTTGAAGACATACACCATCTTGTAGGAGTTGAGTTTAAAATTGCATTGCGCTTTATCAAAATTCTCTTCATTCTCTATGGATTTCTTATTGCTGCATTCCTTCCCTTCCTTTTCTTGCTGCTCCCGACCCCGTTGGCACTTGCGAATTCGACGCAGATTCCTATAAAAGCATAATGTACAGATCAGTGACTCAGACGAGCGCAAGTAAACAAAAATGTAGCGGGAAAGGAGAAATCTACAGGAAATATGCAACATAAGGCACAAGCCATCGCCCCTTTCTTCCTTGCCTCACATTCTCATCAATAACCCTTTCCTCCTCATCATCATATTTTCTTTTCAGTTTAACAGTTCTTGTAGAGCTCAAGAATCTCAGCTTTTGGGGAGGGGAATGAGATTTGAACTCAATACTTAGACAACTGTACGACCAGAGGACGCACCAAACTGCAGTGCTGAGTTATCAAATTGGGGCTGATCAGAGAATTTATGTGGCTTAATAACCTCTAGCATCAGAGACAAATTTTCATGTCTAATTTGAAAGTCAGCAAGAGAGGAAGCCAGTGCCTGTTTGTATTTTGTAGTACAGTCTATACTGAAACCAAGCACAGAGCGTGAACTCTGGAAGGCACAACAGGATTCCCGCTGTCTGAAATTCTCCTCATTCAGAAAACTTTGCAACAACTTTTCAAAGCATACAATCTTACAGCATAGGAGGCCATTTGGCCCATCATGTCTCTGCCGGCTCTTTGAAAGAGCTGTCCAATTAGTCCCACCCTTTCCCCACAGCTGTGCAAATTTTTCCTTTTCAGGTTAAGTTTGAGTTAACACTGTGTTAACTCTTGTTCCATCTGTGATTACGAAAAACACCACAAAAAAACTCTCTTGAATTTGTACTGTGCCAAAAATATCCAAGCATTTAACACATGCGGGAAAGTGGGATTAGGCTGGGTGGCTTGTTTCACAGCCGGCGCAGACACGATGGGCCGAATGGCCTCCTTCTGCGCCGTAAATTTTCTATGATTCTACACAAGTATGCTGCACAACTGGAAAATTCTGTGCAAACAACAAAATCACTAACATTACATGGTCCAAGAGATTGTACCAGTGACAAACTTTAGAGAAGAAAGAAAACTCTTTACAGGTTCTTGTGATGTACACGTTCTATTTTTAAGCTTCATGGGATGGAAAGGTCCACAGGCCTGACCTCTCGAGCCTGTACAAAATGTGAATAGGGCATAGGTAACCTGTGACGTAAAGTGAAATACTGCAGCATAAATGTTGTACCAGTAGGGAGCGTGGCCAGCTGACCACCCAGTCAAAAAAATTCCTCAAATTACTAAAAGTGGAAAACAATCCTTGTCGTCTATAGTTATATTTTGATGAAGTACCATTTTACCTGTAACATCGTATTATGATGATCGCACAGCTATTGTGCTACTGCCTTAGGTGCAGGATAAAGCTCTTTTTTACTCTGTCTCACCAAGGTGTCAAAACCTTATCCTCAGGAGTTTCCCCGACCTCTACTGTGCCAATGACGTGCGTTTTTAACATTAGCCACACTCAGCGAAAGGAATCAATTCAGTAGACATTATGTGCAATTTTGTGCACAATGAATTAGGTGAAATTGCCAAAATAAGTTTGCTTCAGACCTTTACAGCAGTCAGGATGAAAATTCTCCCCTCATTAGTCTAAGATGAATTCAAACCCAAGTCTTAAAGCGGAAGGGACAAACGAGAAGTATTTAACCCATTTAGGGACCGATTTCTGCCCCATCATATTAATATTAATATATATCCATCCTCCAAAATTAGGTAAAAACTATATATATATTTATAAAGCAAAATTGACATAAACCACCACAAACGTCAGCCTAGAAAAAGTGTTGACAGGAAACGCTGCAATCGCAAGGGCATAAATATCAGCACAGTAACTTAGACCCAATGGGCTCGATGTTACCAGGCCTGCGGGTTTCCGGCGGGTTGGGTTTCGGGAGCGTGGTCAACACGCTCGGTGAAATTAGTGTGTTGCCCGCGCGATCGTAGCAGGCAACACACTAATAGGAATCAATTACCTGCTCCTCCGGGCTCCGCGCTGCTGTTCTGCGCGTCGGGCGGGCTGCGCATGCGCAGTACGATCTGTCAGCTGGAGGCTCTCTAGTTAAAGGGGCAGTCCTCCACTGACAGATGCTGCAACCAATGGAACAAATTTCAGCATGGAGCAGCCCAGGGGGAAGGCTGCTCCCAGTTTAATGATGCCTCACCCCAGGTATCATCAGATGGGGTGAGGAGGAGGGCGAAGACAGAGATCTTCCACCCGGCGGGCGGGAGGAAGCGGCCAGCCTCTGCCACCAAGAAGGCCTGGCTCGAGGTGGCAGAGGGGGTCACCTGCGCAACCAACATATCGCCCACCTGCATACAGTGCAGGAGGCGCTGCAATGATCTCAGTAGGTCAGCCACAGTGAGAACACGAAGTCTTTCCCCTACACTCCATCTGCCACAACACTGCCCCAACCCCACATCTCCTTCGGCACCGCCAACACTACTCTGTCACATCACCCCTCATACCCACTCAAACCCCATCCTCATCTTACCTCCACTTACTCACCTCGCCAGTACTCATCCTGCCACTACCACGCAACCCAATCCTCATACAATCTCATGGCTCTATCCCATACTCACCCTCTCGTGCATCTCCCTCACGGCCAGCCTCACTCAACCTGCCACCACCTGTGCTGCAGCCACAGGGCATGCATCACATATGTGCAGTAGGCAGCGTAAGGCAAATGTTTCGTGAGCATGAAGGGGGTGCACAAGGGTGTTGGAGGGTTTGCCATGGGTGTTACCTATATTGAATTTCAGAGCAACAAACAGCACACATTATATTGGCACCACCACTGCCATGTCTCCGCGAATCCTGTCTGTTGTGTCCAATAATGCCCGCTCCTGGGTATCACTATGAGGACCCACCACTGATGCCACCCATCGTGTTACTGCAGAGTAGGTGCAGGTGTATTTGCAGGGCTCTTCCGCGCAGACGACTGAGAGACATCGGCGGTGTAGCCGGCTGCACCCTGGAAGGATGCGGAGGAGAAGTTGTGGAGGGCAGTGGTGACTTTGGCAGCGACAGGTAAGCACTTGGTGCTGGGGCCAGCCAGGAGCAGCTCGGCATGAAAGAGCCTGCAGATCTCCACGACTACATGTCGAGCGAATCTGCGCCTCCGTGTGCACTGCTGCTCGGAGAGGTCCGGGGAGCTTCGCCTCGGTCTGTGGACCATGTGGCGAGGGTAGTGCCCTCTGCGATGCGTCTCTCTCTGCGGTAGCCCTCCCTCCTGCTGTGCAGGTGGGCGTGCAACAACACCGTGTTGGGGGGCTCCACGTCTCTGCGGCGGACCGCGTGGACTGCGAGGCTGCTGGGGCTGGTCAAGCTGTTCGTCCTCCAAGGGTGTCGACGCACCACCCATCTGGCAGGTGTTGGTCTGAGGGGTTGTGCAGGGTAGGTGGGTGGTTCCTCGGACTGGGGCTGCGATTTCGTGTCGGTCTGTCCTCTGGCTTGGCAAGGGGTGGTGGGGGGCAGGGGTTGCCCTATGTGACGCGGTGGCCTCCTGCGTGGGTGAGGGCTCTCCCCCGTGGAGTGCACCTTGGCAGTTGCCACAGGCTGCTGGCTGCAACACGCCTGGTTGGAGAGAGACTGTTTCCCCCAGTGTGTGAAACAGTCTGCGATGCAGGTAAAATCCCACACTTCCTCTTTTGACAGCTGATTCAGCTCATTAACTGACCTCAACAAGCAAGGTAAGTACTCTCAAGTGGAACCCCGCTGGCTTTAATTGCCTGCGGGATTCCCACCAGCGGGGGCCACGCACGCAGCCCCGCACGTCATCGGGGAACCCGGAAGTGGTCGGGATCGCGGCGCGATCCGGTCACGTGACCGCATATCGGGATTTTCGGGGCCCCCCCGCTGGAAACCCGACCCTAAAATCGAGCCCAATGTGTTAGACTTGATCTGCACGCAGGTCCTTAAGAAGTTATTTTGGGGTACTTGATTGACTTATTTTAATTCATGGTAAATTAATTAAATAAAACTGTAAAGTGAGGCTGATTTAATTAATTTAAAAATAAGTCCCTAGCTTCTTGCTCAATGATAGCGGTGGTGATTGGGAGGGATGTGCAAACTGGTAAAGCAAAATACATTCCACACCCTGAACGAGCAACGTTCAGAAATCTTACTACTCTAAGAAATAAATAATTGACAAGAACACTTGGTTCTGCAGGAAATAAATAAAAGGGCTTGAAATATACTAGTAGATGCATTGACGCATGCACTCGGCTTCCAAGGGATGTACTGAAAGTACACTTCAGAACAACAATTTCTTAGGAAGGGTTACAAGTTCAATTCACTTTACAAAAGTAGTCCACAGGCTATAATAGCGGGAAGGTCAAGTGACATGGGCAAGGTTACTGCGTGCAAAGCTCTTAAAGGTAGTGTTGCCAATAATTTTCTCTTGTGATAAGATGAATCAACAGCTTAAATCGGCTTCCTCGCGCAAGGATTTTTCCTACTACAATACTGTGATTGGTTGTCATTATGGGGCAAGATTTCTGTCCGGAAGAATTTGCGATGTGAAATTCTGAAAAGGGTGCCCTTTGAGATTTGTGTTTACTGTACTTAATCCATTCAGAAAATATTCCAATTTGTCTTTCTTGGATCCAAAGTGGATGACCTCACACTTCCCCACATTGAACTCCATCTGCCTGTTTTGCCCAGTCACTTAATATGTCTCTGTCTCTTCGTAATTTCCTGCTCCCATCTGCACACTTACTGTTCTAACTTAGTATCATCTGCAAACTTGAATATACAACTCTCTACTCCTTCATCCAAGTCATTGATATACTGAGGCACCAGTACAGATTGATATACTGAGGCACCAGTACAGATTGATATACTGAGGCACCAGTACAGATTGATATACTGAGGCACCAGTACAGATTGATATACTGAGGCACCAGTACAGATTGATATACTGAGGCACCAGTACAGATTGCCGGGGAACTCGCTTGTCACATTCTGCCAATCAGAGAATGTTCCACCTATCCCTACTCTCTGTCTCCTACTACTCAACCAATTATCAACCCGTGTCCTAAGGTTACCTCCAATTAAACGCACTCTCATTTCTGCTAATAATCTCTTGTGCGGAACCTTATCAAGTGGCTTCCCGAAGTCCATGTAGACAGACAACATCCACAGACTGTCCATACGGACAACATCCACAGACTGTCCATACGGACAACATCCACAGACTGACATATAGACAACATCCATAGACACTCCCCTGTCCACCTTGTTAGTGACCTCCCCAAAAAATTCAACTGGATTAGTCAGACATGACCTCCCTTCACAAATCCATGCTGACTTTCTGATCAGCTCACACTTGTTCATGTGCTCAGTCACTCTGTCTCTGATGATACATTCCAAAAATTTCCCTACAACTGACGTCTTTTATCTATCTCTTTCCTCCAAATACTATTTACACTAATTTACTGTTCGATAGCTATGCTAGGGTTCATAGTTTGACAGTCATTGGAAAAGCCTTACCTTGGCAGGAACACAGGTTTCTGTGCTAGATGTTCCCGTAGTTCAGGAGAGGTAGAATCTGAATTCATATAACGATCCAAAAAGTCTGACCAACGCTGCAAACAAACAGGCAAGTGTTATTTAAATGTGATCAGCCACACACATGATGGTAGATTACTTACTATATGTATAATTTTTTTTTAGTTTAAGTTCAACCTCCACCTCCAATTATAAATTCCTTCCATTCAATTGGGGGAGAGAGGGGTGCAGAGGAAGCAAGAAAGAAAATCACTTGTGGACATTGTTCCTTTAAATAAAACTGCACTTAGTGTCAAGAGATTTCTTCCAGCTCTGCTGATTCACATCCTCACTTGGAGGAACAGCCTCAAAAGTGAGATCTTGGAGACCAACAAAAAAAAAGACTTGCATTTATATAGCGCCTTTCATGACCTTGATATCCCAAAGCGCTTTACAGGCAATTAAATACTTTTGAAGTGTAGTCACTGTTGTAATGTAGGAAACGTGGCAGCCAATTTGCACACAGCAAGGACCCACAAACAGCAATGTGATAATGACCAGATGATCTGTAATTCCCCAGCTCTTCTTAGAAATAGTGCCATTGGATTTTTTACGTCCACCTGGGAGGGCAGACAGGGCCTCGGTTTAACATCTCATCCAACAGACAACACCTCTGACAGTGCAGCACTCCCTCTGTACTGCACTGGAGTGTCAGCCTGGATTTTGTGCTCAAGACTCTGGAGTGGAAGTTGAACCCACAACCTTCTGAGTGAGAGGCGAGAATGCTACTCACTGAGTCACGGCTGAACCTAAAAGCACTGAAATATGCGAGGATCAGTTAATTATGACATACCCAAGCTTTATTAGACATGATAAAAACAACAGTAACAATAAAGAACTGATTATAAAATATGATACAAAAAGGTACAACACAGAAACAGCTGCTTGGTTCAACCAGTCTGTGCTGGTATTAATCCTTCACACAAACAGCACTTCTAATCCCAATAAAACAATGAATGAGACACAACTCTAAACTGCGATAGATTAGACAAAAGATGAAAGGTTAGGCAGAAGCTGATTAATATGTAGAGGTTGAGTTTGAATCAAAATTGAGGAAGATTTTAGCGACATCTATTCTAACTACACCAAAGATTTGCAAGTTATCTTCGTTCTTTAGTCTGCTTGGACTCAGGCCTCTACTGTCAAGAGAATGGATGTGCGTTGTGCTCCCAGACGTCTGCCTCCAGCTACTAGGAGTTGGAATTAGCACCCAGACTGGACTACTTTCTGAATTGTATCAATATTGTAAAAAAGCACTGGGGATGGCTCTGAGAGTTGATAATTTCAAATACTGCAGTACTCACAATCAAGGGTTTGAAAAAACATGGAGACTGCTATAGGTAGCTGTCATAAAGTTAGCCTCCAGAGGAACCCTGAATATATCAGCCCAAAAGGCGGCCAAAATACAAGTAGAGTGAGCTCTAACTTTCATTCATGACTCTTGCTCCACCAGGATATGGTAGCCTAGTGGTGACTGGCACTGGACTAGCAACACAGAGCTCATGAGTTCAAATCATGCCAAGTTGTGAAGCCAAACTGAATAAATCTGGTAATTTGTGGGCCAGCACCAGCTTCTGGATTGTCATAAAATCCAACTGGGAGCCTGCCACTCCTCCCAGTCTGGCCTGCATGTGACTCTAGTCCCAGGCTGCATG
The DNA here is from genome assembly GCF_035084215.1 of Heptranchias perlo. Classification (NCBI taxonomy): domain Eukaryota; kingdom Metazoa; phylum Chordata; class Chondrichthyes; order Hexanchiformes; family Hexanchidae; genus Heptranchias; species Heptranchias perlo. Next base: position 7,613,297 of record NC_090362.1, on the reverse strand, counting down.
GTTGACTCCTATCAAGCCACTCAGTTGTAAACAACTGCTACAAAGTTCAAAAAATAAGTTTTAAAAATCTGGCAATGACCCAAGCTTTGAAAAAGGACAAAACTTAGGCAATCCCAGTATAGTCAACCCTGCAAAGTTCTCCTCACGAATACGAAGTAGGAAGAACTAGCCAGACAGTGATACTCACAGATCTATCAGCCAACAATGCAAAATCCTCCATCATCCCTCGGTATGTCCCACTATCGGTGGGGGCACAGTGATATAGTCAGGTGGCCCTGGCAATTCTCAACATCAACTCCTGACTCCATGAAGTTACAAATAAAGTCAAAGAAATGTTCTGATCACCACCTATTGTCCCTCTCAACTAACGAATCAGATTCAAACATCACTCAGAGGCAGTACTGAGAGAAGCGAATGCAAAGAAGGTGGACTTCAATGGCCACCACCAAACGTGGCTCAATAGTACCACCATTGACTGAACTGGCCAAGTACTGAAGGACACAGCTGCCAGGCCCAGGGCCTACATCAGGTGGCATGGGAGCCAATATGAGGAAGTAACAGCATTGGTAAGAGTGACCACCGCACAGTCCTTGTGAGGACAAAGTCTCATCTCCACTGTGAGGACATCTTCTATTGTGCAGGGTGGCACTATCGCTAGGCTAAGGACAGATCTAGCAACCCAAAACATCGGCATCGATGAGGCTCTGTGAACCATCAATAGCAGCAGAATTACATACCACCACAATCTGTGACCTCATAGCCCAGCACATCAATGGTCATCAAGCCAGAAGACCAATCCTGGTTCAATGGGGAGAGAGCATATGGGCAGCACCAAGCATATCTTAGAATGAGGTACTAACTTAGCGAAACTACTACCTGCATGCTGAACACCAAAAGTGCAGGCTATAGACAGAGCTAAGTGGCCCCATAACCAACGGATCAGAGCAAAGCTCTATAGCCTTACCATATCCAGTTGAGAATGGTGGTGTATACCCAGGCAACGAACAGGAGGAGGAGGCTCCATGAACATCCCCATCTCAACCACCGTGAAGCTTCTGCATCCACATGCTTGGCTTAAGTGTTTGCAAGCATCTTTATACAAAAGTGCGCAGTGAACAATTCTACACGGCCTCCTCCTGAGGTCCCCAATATCATAGATGCCAATTCAGTTCATTCTATGTGACAATGAGAAGCATCTAAGTGCACTGGACACAGCTAAGGCAATGAGCCCTGACAACATCCTGGCTGTACAGTTGAAGACCTGCATACCAGAGCTAGCTGCTCCCATAGCCAAGCTGTTCCAGTACAGCTAAGACACAAGCGTCTACCAAACAATGTGGAAGATTTCCCAGGTATATCCCATTTACAAAAAACAGGATGAATTTAACCCGGTCAATTACCGCCCTATCATCCTCCTTCCAATCAGTAAAGTGATGGAAGGAATCATCAATAGTTTCACCAGAAGCACTTGGCCCCAGATCACATTGCAGCCTCGATTCAGACATGGGCACAAGAGCTGAATACCAGAGGAGAGGTGAGAGTAGCCGCCCAAGACATCAAAACGGTACTTGACCTAATGTGGTACCAATGAGCCCTAACAAAACTGGGATTAATTGGGTGGGCGGGAGCAGTTAAAGGGAAAACCCTTCAGCGGCTGGAGTCATACCTGACACAAAGGAAGATGGTTGTGGTTGTCCGAAGCCAATCATCGCCGCCCGAGGATGCTGCTGCGGGAGTTTCTCAGGGAAGCGTCCTTGGTCCAATCATCTTCGGCTGCTTCATCAATCACCTTCCCTCCATAATAAGGCTAGGAGTGGAGCTCTTTGCTTATGATTTCACAGTATTCAGCTCTACTTACAACTCCTCTGATAACGAAGCAGCCCATATCGATCAAGATCTGCATAGCATCCAGGCTTTAGCTGAGAAGTGGCAGATAACATTCGCGCCACCCAAGTGTCAGGTAATGACCATCCCAAAGAAAGGAAAGCTCAGCCATCTCTCCTTGACCTTTAAAAGCATCACCATCGACAATTCCCCCACCATCAAGATCTTGGAGGTGATCTTAACTGGACCCAGCCATAACACCACCAGGGCAGAGGCTCAGTACTCTGCAACAAGTGGTTCACCTCCTGACCCCTCGAAACCTCTCCAACATTCGTCAGGAATCAGATAGAAGATTCACCAACCGCCTGGATGGGTGCCGCCATAATAGCATTCAATAAGCTCAACATCATCCAGAACAGTGCAGTCCACTTGATTCCCGGCCACTAAATATGGACACCCTCCAGCATCAACGTACTATGTATAACCTGCAGGATGCAATGCAGCAACTCACCAAGGGTACTTCAATAGCACTTCCCTCCCCAGGGATAAAAGCAGCAATGTTGTGGGAACATCATCACCTCAAGGTTCTCCTTCAAGTCAAGTATCATTCTGACTTGGACATTTATTGCTGTTCCTTAGTCATCGCTGAGACGATATAGTGGAATTTCCTACCTACCACCTCCACCACTAAGACTGCAGTGGTTCAAGAAGGCCCACCACTATCTGCTCTGGACAACTCGGAGTGGCAATAAATGGAGCCTTGCCAACATCGCCCACATCCTAAGAACAAATTTAAAAAAGGAGGGAGTAACAAGAAATACACTTCATAACTTACTAGGTATTCGGTTTTTTCAATCTTTTACTTTCAAAGGAAACAGACAGCTGCCTAAACCAATGAAGACTCGTTTATCTAATTGATGAGTGCCCTGTGTAAATTATACTTCCTTTCAATGGAAGAAAAGATGAAGTGGATAAAACTTCAGCATAATTACTTCAAACTAAGATAAATTGGATGTCAGCTTGATTCATCTAGTAGCATGCTCATCTGTTAGTTTGGTTCAAACCCCAATCCAGGACTTGATCATATCTGAAACCAAGCACAGCACTGAGGGAGTGCTGCACTGTCAGAGGTGCTAACTTTCGGATGAGACATTAAATTAAACTGCCAGCTCCAGTGGTTCAGATGAACATTAAAAATCCCACAGCAGTATTTGAAGAAAAGTAGAGTGTTCTTCCAGTGGCCAACATTCCTCCCTCAACCAACACCACCAAATACAGATCGACCAGTCATTCAGTTCACAGCGGTTTATGGCATCTTGCTGCGTCCAAAACAATTACTGCACCTGAAGTCACTGCATTTCAAATTCAATGTACATGAAGCATTTTGAGACATTTCTGGGAGATGCGAGATGGTGCTACATAAACGCAAGCTTTTCGTTCTTTCAAATCTTTCTAACTCAAAACAATGTTTCATAGAAGTTAATGATGTGGGCAAAGCATAGTTCTGTCCTTGTGCCCAATGTTACAGTGGATTTATGCTAACTTTGTGAAGTTCACAGACCTTACATGCTGAAATGAGAGCAAAGGGACAGTTTCAAATATTGAAAAGCCCAATATCACAGGAACCCACAGAATTAAGTTTTCAGTATCTCCGTGATTCCTGTTATTTAATTAAATTCTACAAATAGTATGCGCAGGGTCGCAGTTAAGATGCTCATATCCCATTCCGATTCCATTCTGAAAGCCACCATTTTTATGACAATGTTCAAATCAGTTCACAGTAAGACTGTGTTCATTCATTTTTGTCTGGGGTGTGGGCTAGATGCGTTGTTGCAGTGAAATACTGGAGCTTGAGGTTCAATAAAATGACACAGGCACAAGCTGTAATGAAGGCAAGAGTCCAAAAAGAAACACAATATAGGAACCACAACATTATGTGGAGCAAAATCTGTGTATTCTCTTTGTTGTTATATGTACAGGTGTGGAAAAAAAAGTTTTATTTATACAGGGAATTTAAAATGGATCTTCTGGATTCTCCAAATCTAGGTGTTTCTGGCAAAATAAAACTATCCTGTCGCACAGACAGGACCCCCAGGTACTTTACACTCTCGGCTGGGAGTACCCCTCATCATTCATCAATCTTAACTTCAGTTTTGTGTCAAGCGCACCTCAGCTTCCACAGGATCGTCTGAGTTTTCCTCTTCAGTGTCCAACAGGTCAATGGTTAATGACACTTGTTCTCGGCTGTGTATGAACGTAAGCTAGAAAGAAAGAAAATAAATAATAAATTCAAATGGTTCTAAAGTACACCCAATATTTGTTTTTACAACAATATTATGTTCAATCAACCACATTGTGGTAAGACTCCACACAAAGATCTCTACAGCTCAGCATGGTAATGCAGACATAAAATCACAGAATCTTACAGCACGGAAGGAGGCCATTCGGCCCATCATGCCTGGGCTGGCTCTTTGAAAGAGCCTTCCAAATAGTCCCACTCCACTGCTCTTTCCCCATAGCCATGCAAATTTTTCCTTTTCAAGTATATGTCCAATTCCCTTTTGAAAATTGCTATTGAATCTGCTTCCACCACCCTAATGGTAGTGCATTCCAGATCATAACAACTCGCTACATAAAAAAAATCCCCTCATCACCTCGAGGAGGGAACCGCAAGCTGGAGAATACAGATATTCCAACCAGCTTATGGTTGAACCCTCATTAACAGCAATAGATTGTATAGCACAGAACAGGAAGAGGGAGAGATTTCCTGAATTATGCATTTCAAATCCCAAATGGGATTCAGTGGAGGGCGGTATTTATAAATTAACGACTTATTTGACAAGCTGTACGTACATATAGTAAAAATACAAGTCACCTGAACCCTCCAGTTATGTTACAGCCTCTAATTAATCCCAGTTATTCAATATTTATAAATCATCCAAATTCACTCCCATTAAATTTCATTCCATAGAGTCACTATTTGACACACAAATTATCTGAATTCTTCAATTACATTGAATTCAGTAACTCATTCCCAGGTACACTACTCTATGTTTGTGAACTATTTTCATTTACTTTTCATACCAAGTAGAATAAAGTAGACACTGCATGTTTACTACCATGTGTGCTCAATTATATAAGTGTGAAATGCTTTTATAGTCAGTAATGTTTAAACATTTTAATTCCATTTAATAGGCATTATTACTAATGCACAGTGCACTTTACTACCCCCCACTATGTCACATTATCTTTCCCTCTCTGTAGATAGTCACCACCTTAAAATTCCAACTGGTTATTAAATTTACTGAGTTCTTTGTCACAGTTGTTGTTTTCCTCAAGACTTGAAGCAACTATTAACATTTGGCTCCAAACTAGAGACCAAAATTCTGAATAAATTTGGACATACGGCATCAGGCACTGTATAAATGTCACACTTCCAGCATTGAACTATGTACAAAAGAACCAGAGCAACACAAGAGTCATGATGGGATCCCACCATGTGATAAATCTGCACCTTTACTTCATCAGTAGTTGTGTAACATTGAAGTCACATCATACCCCACTTGACCCCTGTTCTGCGCCATGTCCCTCCATCATATTTCTGACCACACCTCCCTAAATGTCATTCAAAAAGGGTTTCTGCCAGTGATGGATCAGAATCTGAACATACACTTACCTTAAAACAGTTCTCATCTGACATGAGCTGTTCAGCCTTGCGCTGGTAGTTGCTTTCTATAACAGCTCGGGAGGATATGGTTGCCAAGGGACCTCCAGTGGCACAGTTATTACTCTCTGCTAGGTACAGATCGGTCACCTGTATACAGATTTCATCGCTCACAATATGCTGCAGCTGTAAAGAAAAATAAAGGCAAAAAGCAGGGATCAGGTTAGTGATTCGAATAGATCTTTGGATTTGAGGTCATATTGGAAATTTAGAGGCTAGGTGAGCAATCCACCCTAAGTTCCTAATCTCAATGCAAGTCAAGTTGAGAACCAATTCATTTCAGAAAGGTTTATAAAGAGACTGGTGTTAAGTGATGGCACCATGGCACAATGCACTGAAGCCCCAGTGCACAACACAGAGGGTGGGTTAAATGTTCACACCTGCAACTCCCCCACTCCACATTCCCGATCTCAACCATGCCACTGTTGGGAGGACCTGAGCAGAAGTCAGGTCAGTACCCACAAAGAAAGGCCACCCAGGCTACTCTCACGGACTTTTTCGGATTGGGGGATGGTGGGAGGGGGATGGTATTGGTCAACTGGAATTTAGCCTGAGTGGACCCAAGGGGAGAATACACCATTAAAGAAAAAATACACTGAGTGATTCATGCCCATATTTTCAACTACTGATGGCTGCAGAAATGCTAATCCTAACACATACTGACCACAATAATGGATTTCTGCTGCCAATCCCAAGGTTGACATGCCAAAGGCAACAGTCAACCTTCCAATAAAGGAGTTTCATTTTGAGTTTTATCCCTCCCCACTCTTGCAGATGCCCTAACAAAACAAACTCAAAAATCACAAGTGATTAAATTCACTAAGATTTGAGATTGTATTTTCCCCCCTTAAATATTAAAAGAAATTGATGTAACATAGGTGGATTTTAACATTCCTGTTTCAACAATGGAAAATACTGACCAAATAGTAAGTTCTAAAAAAAAAGCTGCAAACAAGGAAATCAGGCAACACTTGTCAGTACACAAGTTCAGATACCTAGGTCTGTTTAGAGCTCATTTCAGAAGGAACCTCTCTTGAGGGGGTAGTCAAACTATCTGCTCCCAGACCTCTGGCAGTGCTGCTGAATCCATATCCTGCCCCACTGTGTGGCTGAGATCAGGAACCAGACATGTAAAGGAATCTGAAACAAATCCTGGCTCACAACAACTTCTAAGACAAGGTTGAGAAAAGGCCATTCTGTCCACTGATAATTAATCCTCTAGTAGCCCAATGCCACAGCCTAGCGTGCAGTACTGTAATACGTTGTGCCAAATGCAACACGGTCACATAACTTTCACTTTACCAGTGAATCACCTAATAGCCACGTTCCATGACACTAGCTGCGCTCAACAAAAGAGCTCCAGATAATATGGCTATTTAAATCCTTTAACATTAAAACTAATCGTCTATGGCAGGAGTGTCCAAGCTTTTTATCATTGTCGGTGTACACTGAAGCCTTGCTGGCCACATAAAAATTCAAATCAATATTCCATTAGTCTGCACGCATCTCAAAATGTGCATACCAACAAATTTTGAAGTTCTAATTTAGGATTTATCGACCAAGAGTGCGAAGAACCTCCAGACCCTTGAAATTCGAACAGTGAGTAAAAAATAAAAATACAAGTAAAACAAAACAGGATTTATGAGCCAGAGTACCAATTGTGAGCTGCATGTGGCCCACAGGCAATAGCTTCAATAACCCTGGTCTATGACACTGAATTTAAAGCAATCACTTTTTTAAATTATTGTTATAGAAAAATACCAGTGACAATAAAGTATTTCCACTGGTGGAGAATCACAAGACAGTTCAAATACGTTCTCCAGAGCCTGCAAAACTACACCCCTATACTAAAGTTCTTTAAATTTCCAGCAGGGAAAATTATTCCCATCTCAAGTATTGAGTACTTAGAGCAGGGCACATGGGTACGTAGCATAGTGGTTATGTTACTGGACTAGTAATCCAGAGGCCTGGAATAATGAGACATAAGTTCAAATCCCACCACGGCAGCTGGGGAATTTAAATTCAGTTAATTACATTTTTTTAAAAAGCTAGTATCAGTAAAAGTGACCATGAAGCTACCGAATTGTCATAAAAACCCATCTGGTTCACTAATGTCCTTTAGTAATTAATGTTGTATATGTGACTCCAGACCCACAGCAATGTGGTTGATTCTTAACTGTCCTCCGAAATGGCTTAGCAAGCCACTCAGTTGTACAATCCTGCTACAAAAAGACATAATAAGCAGCACCGTGGGAGAACTTTCACCACACGGACTGCAGCGGTTCAAGGCAGCAGCTCACCACCACCTTCTTAAGGGCAATTAGGGATGGGCAATAAATGCCGGCCTCGCCAGCGACGCCCACATCCCATGAATGAACTTTTTTTTAAAAAAAGGACAAAAAGCAAGTAGGACAGTAAGATTCAACACTAGGGGGGAAAAAAACTGTCCCCCCACCCCTTCCCCACACAGGGACAAGGTAGAGGGTTCGTGATGCCAGCATCACACTTGAGTAGGCAATCTGACAATAAGCCAGATCAGGCTTAACTGATTAAACAAATCCCTTAAGTAAGGACAGCTTTTCTGTTACACATCCTATATTGATCCACCTGGACTGTATTAGCTAACCACCAAGTAGCCCCGCTGAGCACTGCAACCAACACAACTACTTATCAATATTTTAATGAATAGAAACTCTCGTTTCTGTGTAAAGGAAACCAAGTAAATGTTAAATGCTGTTACAATATGCTCCAGCAGCTAAAGGAGCAATTCAATTGGTTGTTACCAGCACAACGACAGATTATGTGCTGCACTGACCAGCAGCACTAAAAATAGTTTCTTCATTTATTGTACATAGGATTTTCAGGAAATAATTCACAAAGTACTTAAGAAATGTAGCTGGTGCAATCTCTCAATCCAACAAACTCATCTCTTAATGTTTCTCCCTTTCTTCACATGCCTCAACTCTACGGCTGCTGCCACTGTCACTTGCTCGCTGACTATTCAGAGTTGTCCAGAATGACACTTCCTCCGATTTTCTCTTCTTTCCTGGAGAAAAGTGCTTACCCTGCACTCAATAGGCAGGACCACTGTTAAAACACTTCAGAAACCCCAATTTCTATCCTCGGTTTAAACCTGGCACAATTTCCACAGATGTCAGCTACATGGTGCGCCTGCTCCACAAGGACAGTGCACACCACACATTGCAAACAGATCCTATCCTGCACCAAGTCCCATCCATCCATAATCTTTGCCCCCTAAAGCATTGATTTCAAAATCCTTTTCAAGTCCATTTGTAGCTTGCCTCCACCCTATGACCCTCTGTTCTTCTGAGTCTGGAGTACAATGCACCTCCCTTCCCTCTGCTCCACCACTGGCGATACAGCTGTGAGCCATCATGGCCCCACACTCAGCAATTCTCTTCCTAAACATCTCCGCCTTGCCACATCTCTCCTAAACTTCAAAAATCTTCTCAAGGCCCATGTGCTTGAGCAGTCACCCCACTTCCTCCCCCCGCTCCCTCCCAAACTCATCCAATTTCTGCTTGGTGTCCTATAAGCCCCTGTGAAGCATCCTGTGTCCCTGTCTTACTTTAAAGGTGCCCATATGAGTGTAAATTGTTGCTGCAAACACATGTCCGTTCTAAATAAAGCAAACAACTGTTGGACTTTCTACAAGAGTTAAATTTGTAGGATCCGTACAGGGATATTTTACTTGGGATGGATTGGAAGGGAGGCAAGATGATGGATAGTAATATCCTAGTACAGGTGAAAGTCTTAGGAAGGAATGGCATAATTATGACTGAACGCATCTTACCTGCCTGACTATACTCTGGATGAGTTTATCCATCGTAAAAGCAATGAAGGCATGAATAGTAAACATTTCCCGAAGTGTGTCCTCATACTGAGAGGAGTCCATGTTGCCATCCAGAAGGTTCCGCACCATATCAAGGAAAGCTGGATAATAATCTTCCACATCAATATCCACTGAAATTCGACAAAGCAACAGGTTACAGCACCGACCCTTGCACACACAAAGCAATTCACATCACACATTGTCCCTTGCACACAAGTCCAAAGCATCAGCTACATACAGCCCAAAATAAACAGGTCTCACACATTTACAAAGCACAGCCTCTCACACAGCCACTGCCACACGTAAACTCAGCCCCTCGCACCAGTCTCATGCACTTACAAAGCACTACGCCTCATATCAGATACAAACAGCCCGTGTTCCCTCGCCTCAAGTATTAGAAAATTGCAAACATGGTCCGCAATTCACTGCCTGAAAGGGCGGTGGAAGTAGATTCAATAGTAACTTTCAAAAGAAAATTGGATATATACTTGAAAAGGAAAGATTTGCAGGGGAAAGAGAAGGGGAGTGGGACTAATTGGTAACTCTTTCAGAGAGTCGGCACAGGCACGATGGACCGAATGGTCTCATTCTGTGCTGTATGATTATATGTCAAAAGCTAATGCAATTACTATTATCCTTTATCATGTCAATCATTGACCATAGTAAACGATTAAGAAGAATCATCCCAAAGGAGATGATTTCCTAGTAAATGTAACACGAGCAATAAGTCAAAGTATCACAGGACAATGATGATCATAGCTGTACTGTGACATCCTAGGTTCCCTCTCGTGATTGAGTTACCACCATCTCCATGTTTCAGTATTTAATGATAACGGTTTCCGGTGTCTGTCCATCAATCTGAAATCTCTCTCACAGATTTGTCGATGTTATTAAAATTCTATTCTCGCCACTAGTATCAAATCCAACCCAGAATGTGGAGTTCAAAGTTCAGAAGATTAAACTTGTATGACCACGGCTCATAGGCTGATATTAAGAACTTTACAGGACTACAGTTAGACAACAAACATAATTACTCTTTTGTAAAAACACTGGCTATATTTTGCTGGTCAGTCTTTATGCTGCAGCAGTGCAGGTAGTAAAGAAATTTCCCAAGCACTTCACGTGGAATGGACGTGCATTGTGTAGTTACTGTGTAGTGTGGGTAATCACGCAGCAAGATCCTATAAACAGCAATGCAATGAATGACCAGTTTATCTGTTTTCAGGTTCAGGGAGGAAATTTGTCAGTTAAATGGGAGAACTCCCTGCTCTTCTTAGAATAGTGCCATGGGATATTTAGCATCCCCCTGAACCAACAGAACAAGCAGACCGGGCCTCACTCTAATGTCTCATCCGAAGGATGGCACCTCCGTCAATGCAATGCTCAGTACTGCACTTAAGTATCAGCTGAGATTATGTGCTCAAGTCACGCAGCAGTGGGCTTGAACCCACAACCTACTGACTCAGAAGTGAGAGTGCTACCACTGAGCCACAGCTGACACCAGTAGGTTCTCCTCCCACCACAATTTATTCCTGCGCTTTACCAGAAAAATCCTAGACTGTGGTAACTTTTAGCTGTACTTTATAGATAGTATATGGAGAAGTTCCCCAGTACTGGCACATTACCAAAAGGGCTGACATAGTAATAAATAGTAAGAAAAAAAAGTGCAAAAAAATTTCAAAATGAATCGCAGTTTGCTGGAGATCAGAGGCTTATTACAACAGGCAGTGTGCCAATTCACCTACAGTCAGAGGCATTGGAGGATGCTGCGGTTCCAAATACGTTCCGTACTCTGCACAAAACACTCTAACATTAGGATGGAGAGTCAGCACCAGCATTACAAATTCGGATCTGCCAGGTACCTTCTCGGGGTCAGTGGCGTCACTCGCCCCTGTAAGCGGTCCAAGCACCTTTCTTTTATGGGAGTTGACTCACACGGCCTACATCTACTGCCATGATAACAGGACCCACGGTCAGACATGAAACAGATATTCGTATCTTGTACAGATGTGCTTCTTAAATCTCACCAAAACAGATTGAGCAAACACTTGGTGAGACAAGGGCAGATACAAATTGATAAGCTCTTTAAATCATAGTAAGGTGAACAAAGAGAATATCAGTTATGATTGGACTCACTTAATTCAATCAATACAACATATCTTCATATAATGATACAAATTAAAAAACAAGCCACCCTTCCCCACATCAGTCATCCTACTTGACTTAAACAAGCTAACTTCTAAATGTCTTCTGACATTTCTAACCCCTTACTCTCTGTAAACATCCTAAACGCTTATGTCTGGTCTCTCAGTTTATAAACAGGGGAGTGGGATTAATTGAAAGCTCTTTCAGAGAGCCGGCTAAAGACTTTCCAACACAATGGGTGTGAGGTGTTTTCTGATTATTGAGACAAGCTACCAAACTGCTTACTGTTTAGTCTTTGGAAAAAACAACCTTAAGTGATTATATTAACCACCTTTCATCTGGGTGCCTCTTTTAAAAAAAAAACGTGTGAGAATACACTTTGTCGTAAGAGCCCAACGTTAAAATGAAATCTTTTTCCAAATCCTTTACTGTGGAGAAATGGTCAAAAGATGCCAAAACACGACAGTCATGAAGTGTCATCTGAAAGTTTTCTTTTTTAAAAAATAATCAAGATTCTGTCCAGAGAGTACTGAATTCCTTGAAGCTGCCTGCACCTGAGGATCAAGTACAACGGAATCAAATGGGAAGTGGAGCACTGCAGCACAAAGGCAGTTGCAATTCAGTATCAACTGAGTGGCCAGGATAACCATTCTGAAAAAATGAAACATCACACTGGAAACCTACATGGTGTTTTGAGGCATGCAACACAGGTTATATATAGATCAGACAAACTTCTGCACTAGATTTATCTAACCAGTGTCATACCTAGACCTGGGAGTCCTCAATGCTGACACTGTGTGCAAAAATGAAATGTAAAAAGAGCTCCAATCATTCATCACTTTCACCAACACAAAATACATCTTAAAGATCGAATCAGACCATCACATTCAGTGCGTTAATGGTAAGAAAATAAAGTGGCTGCCTTTATTATTTCCCAATAGGGAAAGCCCACTCAGATTCCTGTGTATACTCACTGGGTTCCTTTAGTCGAAGCTGAACAGCAGGACTGTCATTTTTGTCTCGCTTTCCTGTCAGCATCTCCCGCTCTCTCTCTCTGCATTCCTCCTCAATCTGCTTCTCCGCCTGGTTATAGATCTTTAGGAGTCGTAAGCACAGGATCTGGTGAAGCCGGATGAAGATATACCAGTTATTGTTCACAAAGAACAGGTTGTACACATCGTCCATGCCCCGCAGCTTCTGTGCTCCCGTGTTGCTGAACATCAGTTTCGGCTTGGATGGGCTGCCGCCGATGCCATTGTGCTTTTTGGTTGCCCCCGTGCTCTCGTCAATGTCCATCTCCTCATCTTCTTCGTCCTCTTTCTCATCCTCTACGTCAGACAGCTCTCCGCGCTGAGCAAACAACAGATCGGGGATGAAGTGATAAATTATCTGTTTGATTTTGTATTTATCTTCCTTCTGTATCCCAGTCTGCCGCTTGACGTGATGGATGATGAGAGAGGCTGCATCTTCCATGATCTGCTTGTCCTCGTAAACAAAGGTTAAGTGAGAACCTGATGGTACATGTGCGTGATCTTCAGACGCCTGTTCTTGTCGCTAAACAGGCGCAAGTAAACAGAAGAGGAAACATTAGGCATAAATTTACAATAAAACACTTTCAACAACTGCGGTTATAAGAGCAGATGTTTAATGCATTTCATTTTTGTTGTGTAAGACGCCAGATTGATGCACTGTTAATTTTCATAGAAAGAAGGCAAGAACTTGCATTTATAAAGCACCTGTCACAACCTCAGGACGCCCCAAAGCATTTTACTTTTGAAATATATTCACTATTGTAGCGTGGAGCAATGCGGCAGCCAATTTGCACATAGCAAGGTCCCACAAACAGCAATGAGATACACAACCAGATAATCTGTTTTTACTAATGTTGATAGAGGGAGCCTCGGTTTATCGTCTCAGCCAACAGACGGCACCTCCAACAGTGCAGAACTCCTTCAGTACTGCACTGAGGTGTCAGCCTAGATTGTGTGCTCAAGTCTCTGGAGTGGGATTTGAACCCACAACCAGTTAGTCTGACTCAGAGATCAGTGTGCTACCACTGAGCCACAGCTGACACCTATAGAGTTTTGAATTGGTGCAATTATGTAATAGATATACATATAAAGAATCAACTAAGTTGAAATTCTTGTGACAATAACAGGATTCAGACAAGTTTTAAAACAAAGGAGGGTTTGACTTGAACTTGTTACAGTCTCAGCAATGGTATTGGCCCAGTTATAAAAAATCATTAAAGCTCACTTGCGATCACTCACAACTAAAACTGTCATGTTGTACATCTGTAAAACTAATACAGGATGCTGTTTCTGCATGTGGTCATCAGGATCAATAACAAGCAAACTGCTTTTTACATAGGATTTTATGGTTCAAAAATCAAGAAAGTAACAGCTGAGTTTGACCACTGGACAAGGCAGGAAAAAAAGTAAATCTCAAAGAATCTTACACCACAGAAGGAGGCCTTTCGGCCCATCGTGCCTGTGCCAGCTCTTTGAAAGAGCTATCCAATTGGTCCCACTCCCTCATTATTTCCCCATATCCCTGCAAATTTTTCCTGTTCAAGTATATATCCAATTCCCCTTTGAAAGTTATTACTGAATCTGAATTCCACCACCTTATCAGGCAGTGCCTTGCAGATTATAACAATTACCTGCGTGAAAAAAATTCTCCTCATCTTATCCCTCCGGTCCTTTTGCCAATGATCTTAAATTGCATTTTAAAATGGCATGCCCCCATCACTAGTCAGGAACGAAAACTATGCCAAACTCCAGCGCTTGTGACAGACACTAGTGGGTGACTTCAACAGGACACAAACACTAAAGTGAAACAATCTGCCAGGAGCTAAAGAGAAAATATTTGCTAAGCAGTTTTACGGAACGAGTCTCTAAACCTCACTTAGTGCCTCCCTGCAGGGTATGGCCTAGATCAAGAATGTTTAAAGAGCAGCAGGCATGAAACCTCCGTGGCTCTGCACGCTAAGACAAGCACCCTAATGTTCCACCACACCAACCAGTGCAGGCTTAGAATGTCAATGGTTACTGAACAATTAAAAGAAAACTTCAAAGTCTGTGCATAGACAGAAGGGGCGTCAATAACATGTCATAACCTGGGGCACTGAAAAATCACGGGCACTTTTTTTAAAATCACAGAATGTTATAAGCTGGATAGCCCGGTGGTGAAGGATAGAACACTAGAGCCTGGTCTTCAGTTGCTTCCAAGCCTTTATTCACAGAGATCCACATTACACACACCCACACCCTAGATCAGCTCTCTTATATATGAATACAAGAGAGCGCCAATTGATACACACCACCTGAATACAATTAACACTGATAGATATAAATCTCATGGATACAATTAACCCAGAATGTACAAAAATCACATGCTTCCCTCAAAAGTGCACTGTTCCTCTTTCCCCGACTCTGCCACTCCAAGTTCCTACCTGTGCAGCTGCTTTGGGAGGTCGAACTCTACTGCATGCTCTGAGCAGGAACTCAATCTTTTAGAGCAGTATCAGATAGGAGCGGCAGTAAGGAGTAAGCTTGGGAGACTGGGTCCATAAGCTTGCAGATGGGTGGGGAATAGAAGATGGGAGAAAGGCAACACAGAATGAACCTGGGGGGGGGGGGGGGGGTGCATGGAGAAGGGGAAAAGAATGGCCTCATGCGCTGGGAAGGGAGGGAGATTAATAAACAGAGAGTACTGATGCATTTCCGCTACAGCCGGCATTACTAGGCAAAATGAGAGCAAATCCTTGCAAATTGTGGTCACAATCTTCGAGTAAACCCGGGTGTAACCAAGCAAAACTGGGTCACACTTCTCAGTGGACGATTAGCCTAACAATCAAACTGATTAAGAACATTAATGTTGAGGTTAAAGCTGTTGCAGACAATGGATGATTCCCAGGCGCCCTCTCACCACCAGTAAGAAATGGGGTCTCTCTCCCCATTGCACCTTGAAATCACCAGTCACAAAGCAGCAGGCACCCCCCCCCCACTTCCAGCCCCCAACAATTGCAAGTACACTATACCTCATCATATATGCTCTCTATTTCATTGAGCAAACTTTTGGAGCGCAGAGTTTTGGTGTCGTTCTGTTTGAAGTTGATTCCCTGATGATCAAGAGACTTCAGGTAGTACTTCTCGTTCTGCTCTCTCCAAATCTTATTGAAACCCCTTTGTGCTTCTCGCCATTCTTCCTCCTTTGCTTTTAATCTGAAAGGGACAAGGCAAAAAAAATTCTGAAGACACCAAGTTACAACTCATAAGCACCTTAAATGAGACAGAAACAAAGAGAACAAGAGGGGCAAATTAACTTTGGTAAAATGATGAGGGGGGAAATGGGCCTTGTACCATGTTGGAACCTCAAATTAATACACCATGGAGGCAGGATGCTGATTTGCACACATGGTCCTCTAGAAAGCAGTTACCAATCACAACACTGCTAACAGAGGGATATAGGGGAAACTGGAGAGAGTCACCCTAGGGCATTGTCACACAGCTGCTTGCAGCGATTCAGATTGGCACTAGTGATAGCACTTTGCTGCCCTCTTGATTGGGGAGGGCGTCCTAAGAAAGAGAACTGAAATAAAGTGAAAATGTTTAAGACATCTTCTGGTTAAAGTTCAACAGTTCATCAATGCCACGCTTTGTTCTTCTTCATGTTCAAAATTATCTTTTAAAGGGTAGTCCTGTTGCAGAATCAGTACCTAGCACGCTATGATTAGCCCTTCCAAATTTCCATCCCTTTTCTCCCCCTCTTCTCCTGAAGATGACGACTGTCACTGGGGTGTGGTTCCACGGGCACTAACAGCCCTCTAGTACCTCACCCAAGTGCCCATTCTTGATGTGGGAGTCTGGACAAGAAATGACAGTGGGCTTTTTGACCACTTCAGCCCCGTCTTCACTTCACAAACACAAGTCCTCTCTCGCCAATTTTTCCTAGAGGGGTCAATGCATAATGATCCGGAGTGGAAACCACAGCCCGTTTTCTTCCTTCTGCCCTGAGGGTGCTGAGGCCACTTACTGTACAGTACACCTGTCACTTCCTCAGCTGGGATTGGTCACCTCAGTGCAAAGGTTGAGCTTGAGATCATTCTGCTCTATATACGAACATGCAAAATTGACAGGCAGGAAAAGGCCAGCTGGTCCATCAAGTCTGCCCTACACCATGATGGCCAGAGTATCATGACTAGACACTTCTTTCCTCCCCAACCCTCCTCCACACCTTCCATCCACCCCCGCGGCCATAACTGAATACACAGCACTATAGCCTAGAAATTACATTACATCATGGTGTGCGGCAGGCTTGATGGACCAGCTGGTCTTTTCCTGCCCGTCAATTTCGTATGTCCGTATACAGAGCAGAATGATCTCAAGCTCAACCTCTGTGCTGTTGGTAATATCAGCAAACAAATGCTTAGTGTGTTTGTAGAACATGCCTATGTCTGCTATGTTAACACATGTGTTAACTCACTTATTTTAAATGGGTTAGTGCCTGCATTACAATAGCAGTCAGAGGAATGTCATACAAGCCTGTCAATATTGCCAACAGCAATTTCTAGGCTCAAGGAATGTTTGCATTGAGATAAACCAACACCTCTTAATTTGATACAGTATAGAAACTGTGCAAAGATATCTAGTAATTTTATCATGTGGAACTACTGTGCCAAATATATACAATGCTGAAAGACTTTAAAATATAGTTCATTTAAAACACTTTTGTAATATAAAGCCAGAATAAATCTACCTTTTCAGCACAATGGGAACTGCTACTGCAGGGTTCTTTTTCAGACCATCAAGAATGTCCGCAGCCTTGTCTGCATATATCCTCTGAATGGCCTTACGATGAATGACTTCTGAAGTCCCTCCAAGGGTGTTATCCAAACGGAATTTAGCTTGGTCCTCCGCTGACATTCGTGATAGCTTCTTCTGAACAGTCTCCAAAACACGGATCGTTGCTAGGTTCGTTTCCAGGACAACGTCGAGCTATGCCAAAAAACCCAAGAACAAGCAACTAGTTTTTTTTTTGAATTGCAGTCAACGAAGTTTTCAATTATTATGTAAGAAAAGCTAAGGAACTTTTGAAATGGAAAGTCGAATGTCAAATTCTTAACATTCACTTTTCTGGGAGGCCAGCTGCACTGGTACACCAAAGCATCGTACATGATGTGTTACTGGAACGGAGGGAGTGCTTAGTGGGACAGGAGAGGTGTGGGGGAAAAAAGTTAACAAGTAGAGCTCAAATAAGGGTGCCTTGCAAAGTCTCTAAATGGCTAGTTACAGAGTGACGCTAGAGTAGGTCTATGTGCAGGCTCCTGTTCACTCATTCTCCAAGCAAACGGTGTGTGATACTGGGAACTGAGGGGAGGGAGGAGGAAGGAGGAATAATTCATATTTTCCATTGTCAAAATAGATTCCATCTTTTCAAGACTTCACTGAATTAAAGAGATAAAAATAAAATCACAGTAATAATAACTTTAAAACAGAATTAAATTTTAAATGGACAGGAGTATGGAAGCAATTTAAAAAAAAAATTGTAGCTGGAGTGTTGGGTGAAAATATCTGGGGGAGGCCCCAGGTACAATATCAACTGATCATTTTGATTCTAATACTGAAATTACACACGATCCAGAGTTTGTGAATTACAAATATTAAGCAGTCACAGCATAGCAATTACACCGGATCCTGGTACAACACCAGAGTGTGTAACAGATGATACTCCTCGTGGGTCACCTATCAAGTGCTAAACAGTGAAACCTAACCCAGTACCCGTGAGTTGTGCTTCACATAGGGAAATACAGTTTCAAGTCTAAATATTGCAGCCTGAATGTGTGCAACTCGCTGAACTGAAAACCACAGTGCAATCTGTGTATAACACCCACTTCATTTTAGAAATAACTAAGCCTTTTTCTCATAACTGAATTTGAAGCATTAAGAAGCCAGTCACCAACCATTACAAGCATTTCATCAGAACAGGAGTAGACGATTCGGCTCCTCGCACCTACTCTACCCATTTAATTAGATCATGGCTGATCAGCACCTCAATTCCATTTACCTGCTGTAGCTCCATATCCCAATACGCTTGCCTAACAAAAATCGATCTCTCTCACTCTTGACAGCTCAATTTATCCTCGCGTCCACAGCCGTTTGGGGGAAAGAGTTCCAGATTTCTACCACCCTTTGTGTGAAAAAATGCTTCCTGATTTCGCTCCTAAATGGCCAAGTTCTAATTTTAAGATTAAAGTCCCTTCGCTCTTGATTCCCCCACCAGAGGAAATAGTTTCTCCGCATCGACCCTATCAAATCCTTTTAACATTTTAGATAACTCGATCAAATCACCCCTCTATCATCTACACTCAACACTCCCCTTAACACCAAATACTCTGAATTCAAATAACAAATGATATGCAGCATTTGCACCGCAACTCAGGTAAAAGTAAGTGATCTTCAGTCATGGACCCACTATTTAATTCTAACTGTACAAATAGGAAGAAAAATCTTGGCACAGAAACATTACTACTCATCAACTAACGGCAAATGAAGTGTGCATGGTTATCATGGACCTTTCATGCGCCAGAGGCTACTTGCCCATGAGGCAAGCCAGGGCACTAACTGGTTAATGACTGGCATCACATCTGCATCATTTCTTAGATTCTGTTTTGTTTTCTATTGCTGCCTTGGATGGTTTTTTTTGTAAAAGGCTCAACTCAGAAAGAAAACGGAATCAATGAGTAAAGCACAACAAATGCAAAACTTTACAGCAGTTTCCCACCAGTCAGAATCTTCTTTATATAGATTTATTTCAACACATAAATGCGTAGATTCTGAAGTGGGCACTAGGTGGCACAGTGGTCTACATTTTTGTTTACAGGTCCAAATCACGGGGTTACCCATCATTAATATTCATCAGCTGCATAGTAATGGATTACATACTTACAAAAACCCAGTGGCCATTTCAAGGTGTGGGGTGTGAGTGTGAACGCGTGTCCGCATGTCTGTTCAGCAGGTCCGCTTACCTCAAACCTCTCATCTTCACACCTGTAGATGTGCTCTTCATACTGTGTTTTCTTTGAGCTGACAAAGGTAGAGTCTTCAGACCAGGAGGGGAAGGACACCCACGTATCATTCAGAACCTGTAGTAATTGTATCAGAAATAGTTACAGAGCAACAAAGAGATAAGCAAACATAGTCTAGTTGTAAAGACTGGATGGTTCTACCAATGTCCATGCGTATGCTGGCAGTATCTCTGTATGTGACAAGGCCCAATGCAAACAATGAAACTCATCACCGATGAAACCTTCAAAAACATATCTGAATCACGAGTTTCAGTCTCCCACGCCACCCAGTTCTTTTTTTTTTGAGTTCATGCTAATATTTTACAATGCGTGTCCGCACAAATTGTGTGGGAAACGCAAAATTAACCATCACATTTTAACATAACATTATTTCCTTTTTGTGGTCAGTGACTAGATTTACCATCTAGTGGCTAGTAGTAGGAAATGTCTGGCCCGCACACACCTGCCCCTCACCCCCCACCTTCCTGGGGAACCAGTCCACACACACCCGCCCCTCACCCCCCACCTTCCTGGGGAACCATACCACACACACCTGCCCCTCACCCCCTCCCCAAAGTACCACCCAAAAGCGGCCATTGTTTCCCCACTTGACTCTGACAATAAATGTACAGGACATTCAAATGCAGGGAGCAACATCGGCCATGCCTGAAAGGGTGGTGGAATCAGATTTGGCAAGTGGGTCGGTAATCAGAAGTCATAGATTTAAAATAATTGGCAAACGAACTAGAGAGGAAATTAGGAGAAATTTATTCACACAGGGTTGTTAAGATCTGGAACTCACTTCCTGAAAGGGTGGTGGAATCAGATTCCATGGGAACTTTCAAAAGGCAATTGGACATATGCAGGGTTATGTGGAAAAAGCTTGGGTGTGGGAGTAAATTGGACAGCTCTTTCAAAGAGCTGGCACAGGCACGATGGGCCGAACGGCCTCCTTCTGCGCTAGCAATTCACACACTGAAAAAAAAAACACCATGCCCAGCCTCCAAGTCACCCACACAACAATGTGATGGCCATTACGAGCTAAATCAGAGTTCAGCCTCAAAGTGAGTCTCTGGTTTGCCCATCCAGGACACTGCTGGACATCTTCAGCTACATCGGAATTCAGCCTGCAGTGCAATCATTTCATAAAAATATCCTTACCTCTTTGCAAAGGGGAGTTCTGCCGGTACACTTGGGCTGTTGGAAGCTTTTGGGCAGTGCTCGATAACTTGAACCAAGTCGTTTGCAAGAAGCGTAATCAATTTCCATTGCAATACCCTCTGTAGCTCTCTCCTTAGGAAATGCCTCAATGTGGGAGGACTCCTTGTAACCCAGGAAATTCTTAAACCAGACGAAGAGCTCGGGAAACTTTCTGCAAGATAGCATGGACAATTCAAACAGTAAATCCAGTTCTTCTCCTTTTTGGTTTGATGTTCAGCTGCTCAATATAGTCTACAGGATGGTTTGGCCTCTACCTTTTCCCTTGCCCTCTGTAGGGGAAGTAGACATGTGGAGGTTCTCAGGCTCAAACCCATGTCCTAACCACACTGTACTGAATTGCACAGGTCTGAAAATGTGCTGCCCGCTAATTAAAAACTCCAGAACATATCTGTGTGGTAATTTACACATGTAACTACATGCTGACAAGTTCCATAATGTAGACTGCATAAAACTAAGGCCAGGTGTAAACCAGCAGGAAATGGTGCCGGAAAGTCTTGAGGCAATGTTTATTGTGAACTCAAACCATCATGCATACAATAACGTCTATTATTTAGAAACAAGTACATTGTAGATTTCATTTTTCTTTCTTTAACCCCCCTGAATCAAACTGCTAAACCACTACCTGGATGTACCACTCTCTTCTTTTAGGGAAGGGTGAACCGTTATTTTTAACAGGACCCAGTGAGTAGCCTTTTATTGCTGAGCAACTGGTGCAACACTATAAGAGCAAGCAGTGGAAATTAAGCTTTCTCCAAATTAAACAGCTTGCAGATCAGCAGTAAGTTAAAGAGGGCCTACCCCAAGTACTGGTACAACCTGCTTGTTAACTGAAGCCAAAAAACACAAGAACAGGTGTTTAATGTTTAGTTTCACAGGCGCACATTTTTTTCCTGCAATTCCTTCTGAATTTGAAAGGATAATTCTAACGCCAACCACAAACATCAAGACCTCCTCGTCTCCAATTGGTTATGTTGACTACCGGTAATCGTTTTTGAAACCTACAACTTTTGAAAATTCCATTTGTGTAACATTACGAAACCCACTGGGCGAGCACGATACTGCTTCTGTGTACGAATGGAAATATCCGATCTTCGTGGGTTCATTTGCAAGTTGCATCATTATCCACAAACGCTGGATGTTTACATGCTGATGAGTTAGGACCGTGTTACTATCTCTTAAACTATGCTGAAAACGTTACCCCGGTAATTTCAAGCCGAGTGCAGAGTCGCTAGTCATAGTAGTGAACAGGTAAGGGGCTGCAGATCCCCATCACCTCAGCTGTGATCTCTGACAGGCCATCAAAGTAAGAGGGAAAGGTAGAGCGCAGGTCAGACTTTATCACCTCCTCCCAATATCCCCACCATCACAGAAGCCAGTCTTCAGCCAATTCGATTCACTCCATGTGATATCAAGAAACGGCTGAGTGCACTGGATACAGCATAGGCTACGGGCCCCGACAAATCCCGGCTGTAGTGCTGAAGACTTGTGCTCCAGAACTAGCTGCGCCTCTAGCCAAACTGTTGCAGTACAGCTACAACACTGGCATCTACCCGACAATGTGGAAAATTGCCCAGGTATGTCCTGTCCACAAAAAGCAGGACAAATCCAATCCGGCCAATTACCGCCCCATCAGTCTACTCTCAATCATCAGCAAAGTGATGGAAGGTGTCGTTGACAGTGCTGTCAAGCGGCACTTACTCACCGATGCTCGGTTTGGGTTCCGCCAGGACCACTCGGCTCCAGACCTCATTACAGCCTTGGTCCAAACATAGACAAAAGAGCTGAATTCCAGAGGTGAGGTGAGAGTGACTGCCCTTGACATCAAGGCAGCATTTGACCAAGTGTGGCACCAAGGAGCCCTAATAAAATTGAAGTCAATGGGAATCAGGGGGAAAACTCTCTCGTGGCTGGAGTCATACCTAGCACAAAGGAAGATGGTAGTGGTTGTTGGAGGCCAATCATCTCAGCCCCAGGACATTGCTGCAGCAGTTCCTCAGGGTAGTGTCCTAGGCCCAACCGTCTTCAGCTGCTTCATCAATGACCTTCCCTCCATCATAAGGTCAGAAATGGGGATGTTCGCTGATGATTGCACAGTGTTCAGTTCCATTCGCAACCCCTCAAATAACGAAGCAGTCCGTGCCTGCGTGCAGCAAGACCTGGACAACATCCAGGCTTGGGCTGATAAGTGGCAAGTAACATTTCGCGCCAGACAATGATTATCTCCAACAAGAGAGTGTCTAACCACCTCCCCTTGACATTCATCGGCATTACCATCGCCAAATCCCCCACCATCAACATCCTGGGGGTCACCATTGACCAGAAACTTAACCGGACCAGCCATATAAATACTGTGGCTACAAGAGCAGGTCAGAGGCTGGATATTCTGTGGCGAGTGACTCACCTCCTGACTCCCCAAAGGCTTTCCACCATCTACAAGGCACAAGTCAGGAGTGTGATGGAATACTCTCCACTTGCTTGGATGAGTGCAGCTCCAACAACACTCAAGAAGCTCGACACCATCCAGGACAAAGCAGCCCGCTTGATTGGCACCCCATCCACCACCCTAAACATTCACTCCCTTCACCACCGGCGCACAGTGGCTGCAGTGTGTACCATCCACAGGATGCACTGCAGCAACTCGCCAAGGCTTCTTCGACAGCACCTCCCAAACCTGTGACCTCTACCACCTAGAAGAACAAGAGCAGCAGGCACATGGGAACAACACCACCTGCACGTTCCCCTCCAAGTCACACACCATCCCAACTTGGAAATATATCGCCGTTCCTTCATCGTCAAAATCCTGGAACTCCCTTCCTAACAGCACTGTGGGAGAACCTTCACCACACGGACTGCAGCGGTACAAGAAGGCGGCTCACCACCACCTTCTCAAGGGCAATTAGGGATGAGCAATAAATGCCGGCCTCACCAGCGACTCCCACATCCCATGAACAAATAAAAAAAATGCAGCTCTCATGCACCTCTTGGTGGCGAGTTGCAGAAGAAGAAAAAAATACATGCTCAACACACCACACACAGTGTGCAAATTTTTGTAACTGATCAGTTATTGAAAATGACAATTGCTCACTTACTTTTCATCTTAATGCTCAGATTTCTATTTAGCCTTTAATGTTCAAATTTCCTGCTTGCATTATACAACATTATTGCCTAGAAATTGTTATGCTGAATCTTTGAATCGGGGAAAAACCACAGAATGCTTCTTTATTCACAATAAAACTACTGCAATTAATTATGTATTTTGAACAAAAATGCTGCTGCAGTCTTCAAAAGGTTCAAACACCCTGAACAGAAAACACACCCAAACACCCCGTCCTCCCTCAGTGTTTTCTTACCCGAGGAAAGGAAACACAAGCTGGACCAGCTCCGCACGGGAGATCACCTCCTGGTTAAAAATGACAAGGCAGCGTAGGAAGTTCTCGTATGCCTCTGCACTTCGCAGAGCTTTTCGAACCTAGAACCAGACAAATAAAGAATATTTTATTGTGCTTTTCTTTCCTTCAATCCATAACGCGGTGATAGTCATATTTAAAGCAGAAGCCCGAAGAACTTGTTAGTACAGCAAGAGCGAGTGTGTCTCACCAATGCAGCAAATATGCTCCATTTACTCGGCTGGTGTTCACCTGCCCCAATACACATTAAAATCCCATTCAGCTAAGGGTCAAGTTTGCTCAATTATTTTTTTTCTCAGTAGAGACCTGTTTATTAAGTCTACCAGCATCCTTGGAAACTCCCAAATGCTTGAAGTGAGTTGATTTATTATGAAATATTGGAACAGTACAGTTCAAAAACTGTATAGTTCTTCATTTTCAATAGAAACACCTTGTGGGCCAATCAGAAAGTTCACCCAACACGTAAGAAAGCTAAAAGGGGTATTTTAAACCCAAAGTAATCCTACCACCGCCCCCCTCACCCCATAAACCCTTTCTTTTTAAAGTGGTTCCTACCCAAAAGGAAACCTTTTTGTGCAGGCATTAAGTCCTGTAAACCAGAAAAGACCTGGCAGGATGATTTATCCAGCATGTTGGTCACTGGTTGACTGCTGTTCATACGAGGATCGGTATCATTCCCATCCCTTGTTGCAGATCCGGTGTTAAATACAGGTCAGCACTACCTGAGGGTGTTTCAGACCTGCACATACCAATAATTCTCCTTCACAAGTAGAAGAAATATCAATCGATCTTTTGGGGAAAGGAAAGAAAATAAAAAGGGTACTTTTAAAAATACTTCACAACTTTATTTGAGGACTGTTTCCTTTTAAAAGTTGCCCATAATCAAACAGTCCCTAGGCCATAAGCTTCTTCAGAGAATACAGCTTGGTTTTAATACATTAGAGGCTTGAAAAGTTTGTGTTTATAGCAGTGAGGAAAGACTTAGAAAAAGAGGCTTCAATCAATCTCCTTTAATGCACTGATTTGGAGTCAAGCTCACTCACCTTATCAAAGAATAAGGTTTCTGTCCCAGCTCCATGCTTACTGACTTCAGCCAGGGACTGGTCTTTCAATCCCATCATCTTTGGTTTCTTCTATAAAAAAGGATAAGAGAAGAGAAAAAGGTGAGATTACTGACGACACTTGCTTAATGCAGATGATCTTTCTGAACAATTGCAGAGTCAAGACATGAGCATACACCCGAGAAACAGTGGACTGTACTTACATCACTGTGATAGTTTACCATGCAAACTCCAGCAACTTAATGATCACATTACATATTCCTTCACCTCCACAACAGGCCCTGACCAAATGAGCAAGGAGGCAGCCTGTTCAAGTTAACGCTCCCTTTTATTCTCTCTCTAAACAGTTCACCCAAAATCAGGAGCTCACCATATAAGGAACTGCGGTCACAAGCCCACCTTTTACTGTACCTAGCCAGCAGGTTCCCAAATGGTATTACATGTTTTTATTACCTTCATAAGTAGAACTAGTGAATTTTGCTGCTCTCCCAGGATTACTATATTGAATATACCAATTTAATATCTTAGGAACTGCTACTAAAACACAAGTATTACATCTACAACCTGAGCTCCCAGTTTCTTTATCAGCGAAAACCATAAATCAAGGGATTTCAAAAAGGCTCCAAAAGGTAACTCAGCTGGACAGCCATTTATATCTATAGCATAAATTAAGTCTGTCATACTTTGGAGCATAAAAGAAATAATAGGCACTAATTTCATGCAGGTGTCTTCTGACTGGGAACCAGGAATTTACAAGCATCTGCCAATCTACAAACTTCCCTTACCAACAGCAATTAACCTTTAACTGACCTGATATTATACCTATTTACAGCGATCAGATTTTATGGTCCTAAATTACTGCCCCAGAGCCATATCTGACCCGCTAGCAATGCCAACCCAGGCCACGATGGCCAGGCAACTCAGTTCTATTTGTGGTTTTATTTCTTACTTGTTGGCTTGTCCTATTTGTATTTCCTGGGCCTGGAAGTTTGGATAGGGCTGTTCTTAGTGCTATTGCCTCATTAGTGGATAGATCCTAAACCAAAGCATCAAAACCTATTAGCACTGGCAGCTTGAGATATATTAATAAATTAATAAGAACATTTAATTAGCGTTATGTATGGCCTGCAAGACTCCATGGGATGCATCTATGTAACCCACAAAGACAAACAAATCTTGAATACGCTTCCTTTAAAACGGACAGGATAAGTTAAACACGGCACCACCTTAACAGCAGAATAATATGTTGTGCATTACATAGTATAATGCTCCTATCATTAGAACAGGACATCATCTGATTTACCATAAGCAATATCACAGGAGAGCTATTAAGCCGCACAGAATCAATCTGACATATCACAAGCATATTTAGCAAACATTGTATGCAGTTCTCTTTAGAAATTATGCAAAAGCATCTCAAGGCAGTTCATCATTACTACACCAAACCTTTCACCACATCAACTCCTTCGATCACACTCCTGTGAAGTCCTATGGTACATTCCTCTCCATTAAAGGTGTTATATGAATGCATGTTGTTGTTACTGGACTGTTGCAAATTCTGCACTGGAGTGTGAAAGAACTATGTGCACAGTAGCAAGGAGCTTGTCCACAGAACTGCCTTACTCAAGAGTGCATGCTCCTGATACCGCCTAACCACACAACAGTTATCCTATAATTACTTTGACAGGTGGAGTGGCTCCTGTGCCCGAGTGACGACGGATCTGACAGCCGTTCTGATTGGTTCTTTGTTTGTTGTTGTTGAGCTGAGGCTTCTTCACTGTGCCGCCATGATCATTCCTCACTGAGTCAGCTTTCTCTGCTGTCGTCTTACTCAGCAGCTGGAGAGCAGAAAACACATTTCATTCAGCTCTGTTATAAGCTCAAAGTACTGCACTTCAGAAAAATTAAGACAGCTGAAGGTGTCCATCTAGATTACCATGTTTAGCAAATAGTACATGTTCTATTTTGTAGCAAGTAACAGCTTTAAGTGCTCAGAGGCCGTCTCCAAGTTCCATTTACCAGGACAAAACAGCCAAAATGGGTACGGTAGCATAATGGTTATGTTTCTGCTCTAGTAATCCAGAGGCCTGGACTAATAATCCGGAGTCATGAGTTCAAATCCCACCATGGCAGCTGGCGAATTTAAATTCAATTACTTAAATAAAATCTGGAATTAAAAAAATTGTATCAGTAATGGTGGCCATGAAACTACCAGACTGCCGTAAAAACCCATCTGATTCACTAATGCCCTGTAGGGAAGGAAACCTGCCGTCCTTACCTGGTCTGGCCTACATGTGACTCCAGACCCACAACAATGTGGTTGATTCTTAATCGCCCTCTGAAATGGCCTAGCAAGCCACTCAGTTGTAAAATCTCGCTACAAAAAAGTCATAATATGCAGAAAACCGGACGGACCACCCGCATCAGGCCACTAGGCACTGGACACGACAAAGGCAAACCAAGCCCAGTTGACCCTGCAAAGTCCTCCCCACGAACATCTGGGGACTTGTGCCAAAATTGGGAGAGCTGTCCCACAGACTAGTCAAGCAACAGCCTGACATAGCCATACTCACAGAATCAAACCTTTCAGCCAACGTCCCAGACTCTTCGATTACCATCCCTGAGTATGTCCTGTCCCACCTACAGGACAGACCCATCAGAGGTGGCGGTACAGTGATATACAGTTCGGAGGGAGTGGCCCTGGGAGTCCTCAACATTGACTCCGGATTCCATGAAATCTCATGGCATCAGGTCAAACATAGGCAAGGAAATCTCCTGTTGATTACCACCTACCACCCTCCCTCAGCTGATGAATCAGTCCTCCTCCATGTTGAGCACCAATTGGAGGAAGCACTAAGGGTAGCAAGGGCACAGAATGTACCCTGGGTGGGGAACTTCAAAGTCCAAGACCAAGAGTGGCTCGGTAGCACCAATACTCACCGAGCTGGCCGAGTCCTGAAGGACATAGTTGCCAGACTGGGCCTGCGGAAGGCGGTGAGCGAACCAACATGAGGGAAAAACATACTTGACCTCGTCCTCACCAATCTACCTGTTGCAGATGCATCTATCCATGACAGTATTGGTAGGAGTGACCACCGCACAGTCCTTGCGGAGGCGAAATCCCGCCTTCACACTTAGGACACCATCCAACCTGTTGTGTGGCACTACCACCGTGCAAAATGATATAGATTCAGAACAGATCTAGCAGCTCAAAACTGGGCATCCATGAGGCGCTGTGGGCCATCAGCAGCCGCAGAATTGTATTCCAGCACAATCTATAACCTCATGGCCCGGCATACTCCTCACTCTACCATTACCAACAAGCCAGGGGATCAACCCTGGTTCAATGAGGAGTGTAGAAGAGCATGCCAAGAGCAGTACTAGGTGTACCTAAAAATGAGGTGCCAACCTGGTGAAGCTACAAGACAGGACTACATGCATGCTAAACAGTGGAAGCAACATGCTATAGACAGAGCTAAGCGATTCCACAACCAACGGATCAGTCCTGCAACGTCCATTCGTGAATGGTGGTGGACAATTAAACAACTAACAGGAGGAGGAGGCTCTGTGAACATCCCCATCCTCAATGATGGCAGAGTCCAGCACGTGAGTGCAAAAGACAAGGCTGATGCGTTTGCAACCATCTTCAGCCAGAAGTGCCAAGTGGATGATCCATCTCGGCCTCCTCCCAATATCCCCACCATCACAGAAGCCAGTCTTCAGCCAATTCGATTCACTCCACGTGATATCAAGAAACAGCTGACTGCACTGGATACAACAAACGTGATGGGCCCCGACAACATCCCGGCTGTAGTGCTGAAGACTTGTGCTTCAAACTTGTGCTCCAGAACTAGCCGCGCCTCTAGCCAAACTGTTTCAGTACAGCTACAACACTGGCATCTACCCGACAATGTGGAAAATTGCCCAGGTATGTCCTGTCCACAAAAAGCAGGACAAATCCAATCCGGCCAATTAACGCCCCATCAGTCTACTCTCATTCATCAGCAAAGTGATGGAAGGCGTCGTCGACAGTGCTATCAAGCGGCACTTACTCACCAATAACCCGCTCACCGATGCTCAGTTTGGGTTCCACCAGGACCACTCGCCTCCAGACCTCATTACAGCCTTGGTGAGAGTGACTGCCCTTGGCATCAAGGCAACATTTAAGGAGCCCTAGTAAAATTGAAGTCAATGGAAATCAGGGGGAAAACTTTCCAGTGGCTGGAGTCATACCTAGCACAAAGGAAGATGGTAATGGTTGTTGGAGGCCAATCATCTCAGCCCCAGGACATTGCTGCAGGAGTTCCTCAGGGCAGTGTCCTAGGCCCAACCATCTTCAGCTGCTTCATCAATGATCTTCCCTCCATCATAAGGTCAGAAATGGGGATGTTCGCTGATGATTGCAGTGTTCAGTTCCATTCGCAACCCCTCAGATAATGAAGCAGTCCGTGCCCGCATGCAGCAAGACCAGGACAACATCCAGGCTTGGGCTGATAAGTGGCAAGTAACATTCGCACCAGACAAGTGCCAAGCAATGACCATCTCCAACAGGAGAGAGTCTAACCACCTCCCCCAGACATTCAACGGCATCACCATCAACCTCCTGCGGGGTCACCATTGATCAGAAACTTAACTGGACCAGCCATATAAATACTGTGGCTACAAGAGCAGGTCACAGGCTGGGTATTCTGCGGTGAGTGACTCATCTCCTGACTCCCAAAAAAAGCCTTTCCACTATCTACAAGGCACAAGTCAGGAGTGTGATGGAATACTCTCCACTTGCCTGGATGAGTGCAGCTCCAACTACACTCAAGAAGCTCGACACCATCCAAGAAAAAGCAGCCCGCTTGATTGGCACCCCATCCACCACCCTAAACATTCACTCCCTTCACCATCGGCGCACCGAGGCTGCAGTGTGTACCATCCACAGGATGCACTGCAGCAATTCGCCAAGGCTTCTTCGACAGCACCTCCCAAGCCCGCGACCTCTATCACCTAGAAGGACAAGGGCAGCAGGCACATGGGAACAACACTACCTGCATGTTCCCCTCCAAGTCACACACCATCCCGACTTGGAAATATATCGCCGTTCCTTCATCGTCGCTGGGTCAAAATCCTAGAACTCCCTTCCTAACAGTACTGTGGGAGAACCTTCACCACATAGACTGCAGCGGTTCAAGAAGGCGGCTCACCACCACCTTCTCAAGGGCAACTAGGGGTGGGCAATAAATGCTGGCCTTGCCAGTGACGCCCACATCCCATGAACGAATAAAAAAAAAGCACCATCAACTTTCACAGAATTGTAACCACAAGAACTAGGATTGCTAGAAGCTACGCCTCACTCAAGTGGACTGGGAGGAGGGATGGAATTGGAGAAGGAGAGGTAACCAAATATAGAGCAATAAAAAAAAATCAAAAATAATCGTTGCTGGTTCATTGAAGTTCTTCTTTTACTGAGAAAGATCTATATTTCTTCCGCAGCTTCACAAAGTATCTTCATTCAGGTGTTCCATGGTTTTAGCCAAAACATCTATTTATAAACTAACTTCTAATAATGTTACGAGCTCCAATTAACAACTCTCAATGACTTTGAAAGCATAGATAGATGAACAAAAATTGTTTGCAATTTTACAGTCTAACCATTGTATGTTTGGACACTTTAAGCTCAAATTCAAGTGGGTGAAAAAAACACAGCAAAACACTAACAGATAAAGTGTACCCATTCCAGGACAGTCGTTACTGGACAATACTTACAACAGAGCTGTTGGCATCAGGCAGGAACTGTCCAAATTCTGAGAGAAGGTCCTCCTGGTTTTTAAAGAGCCTCGCTACCTGGGCATATACCTCCTGCTCGGTCAGTGCTGGTGTGTAGTTCCCACCGGCTTCTTTTGCATTCCGCTGCTCCTTCTGTAACAGCAAAATCATTTCAGAGCATCTTGTAAAAGTCCCTGATCAACAAGGGATGAAGGAGGGAGCTCTGTGAATGTATACAGACTTATATTCATGGGAGGGGTAGGAAGAATTACCTTAATTTGCAGTGCCCAGTCGGCAACAAACCAGAACACATCTCCTCCCTCCCATCTTTCCAGGCAAGAGATGTATTCCAGTGCCTCATGGAAGACCTAATAACACACCCGAGCGGCTCCATTAATACATTTAGAAGTGAAAGGCTGTTCTGGAGAAGCTGCCCTCCTGCCACCCATATAACACAGGGGAAAGTGAGTGCACCGCCATTCTTTTTCCACTCCTCCACAATATGAAATATCTACAACACAGGCATTCAGTTATGAGCACAAACAAAACAGTAGTAACCCATGTACAGTGCAACATATCGTTAATCCACAATATATTGGGGATATTAAATTTGAGACTGCTTTAAAATCCAGCAACAAGCACACGTTACAAAATAATCATTTATGTGCAACATTATCCTGTTTACTTTCACTCATCATGGGGAAGATAATATAAACGGAATCCATTCCCTTTTCTCATATTACTGACACTCAGAACACCGCTATTACACGTCTGAACTGTAATGCACGCCCAGTTCTCAAGGTGGGTAACTCTTTCAGAAAGAAAGAAAAAGAAAAGTGGGAGAGAGAGAAATAAAGAGAAAACTTCTTCTATAACTGTTAACATGAGGAGCAGGGGAGAAACAGATCTCGAAATGCTGTGAGTTTTTCTACCTGGTAGGTGTGCAGGATCTCCAGAAAGGCCTTGTAGATATCAGGCTGTCCCTGGAAACGGTTTTTGATCTTGTTGACATAGTTAATGGCATGGTTGAACTCCACAGGTTGGTTGTTCTGCATGGGTGGTGTAGCAGCATGAGCACTGGTGACCGGAGTGTGGGGTTGCACTGGAGGTGACCGAGGGGAGGCGTATGGAGCCAGCGATGCGTTTGGCTGGCTGGTTGGAGTATGCGTCTGTGACTGTAGTGGCTGCAATAAAAAAAATTTTTTACTAAAATCCCAAGAACTATTCTGCAAAACTGGTGATTCAACTCATT
Source organism: Heptranchias perlo (assembly GCF_035084215.1). NCBI lineage: Eukaryota > Metazoa > Chordata > Chondrichthyes > Hexanchiformes > Hexanchidae > Heptranchias > Heptranchias perlo. The sequence continues at coordinate 7,580,988 of NC_090362.1, read as the reverse complement.
GCCACAGATGGGAGGAGGGGGCTACAGTATCAATTGACTGTAGTTCTTGGCTATCTCTGGAGTACAATCATTTACTGATTCCTACTTATTAAAATGCACGTTATCACCCGTAGACAATTGTCACAGTTTATCTGTCATCTTGATTAGGTCATTGGATAACCTTGGTTTTTGGTGCAGCTGGCCTTTACTTAAGCCTGTGAATCATAGTATCATAGTAGGTACAGCACAGGAAGCTATTCGGCCATCGTGCCTGTGCCTGTGCCGGCTCTTTGAAAGAGCTATCCATTTAGTCCCATTCCCCTGCTCTTTCCCCATAGTGCTGTAAATTTTTTACCTTCAAGTATTTATCCAATTCCCTTTTGAAAGTTACTATCGAATCTGCTTCCACCACCCTTTCAGGCAGTGCATTCCAGATCATTACAACTCGCTGCGTAAAAAAATGTTTCCTCACGTCGCCTCTGGCTCTTTTGCCGATCACCTTAAACCCTCTGGTTACCGACCCTTCTGCCACTGGAAACAGTTTCTCCTTATTTACTCTGTTAAAACCATTCATGATTTTGAACACCTCTATCAAATCTCCCCTTAACCTTCTCTGTTCTAAGAAGAACAATCCCAGCTTCTCCAATCTCTCCATATAACTGAAGTAACCTCATCCCTGGCACCATTCTAGTAAATCTCTCTAAGGCCTTGACATTCTTCCTAAAGTGTGGTGCCCAGAATTGAACACAATACTCCAGCTGAAGCCTAACCACTGTTTTATAAAGGTTTAGCACAACTTCCTTGATTTTGTACTCTATGCCTCTATAAATAAAGCCCAGGATCCCATATGCTTTTTTTTTTTAAAAACAGCCTTCTCAACTTGTCCTGCCACCCCCAAAGATTTGTGTATGTGCACTCCCAGGTCTCTCTGTTCCTGCACCCCCTTTAAAATTGTACCATTTAGTTTATATTGCCTCTCCTCATTCTTATTACTTGAAATCAATAAATGTTCACTATTAGTAACTATGTGATTATTCAGCAATGTGGAGAGTACTGACAGGTCAAATAGGATGGAGTAAACTCTTATTAGAACACACAAGCACCATACCTGCCTCTTTGTATATCAGACATGGGAGGAACTGTGGATTGTTTCCCCACAACATAGCTCCATCTGATCAGCTCCTTACAATGATCAGTGAAAGCACTGATCTGTAGTCCGATGCCTTATCTGTGTTACGGAAGATATGATTCATCTTCTCAGTTTTTTTTTACTGCTGATTTTCTGTGTAGTGTGCATGCTAATAAAATTTCAACATGCATTCTTCTTGCTAAAAACTCAGAAGGCAGATATTTTACACTGGTGCAGTTTCTGTAGTCACATAACTATTTGAAATTTCAAACCCTACTAATGATGTGGACTTGAAGTTGATATGGGCACAAGAGCATTCCAACTTGTACAACAATTTGGGAAGTGTGTTTGCGTAAGGAGAACCCTACTGCTGCAACTTTATATACCCAGCGCACTTTCCAAATTCTCCTGTACAAGTAAAACACACAAGGAGACCCTGTTATTGTATGTATCCTGTATACTTTGCAAATGCCCCAGTTCGTCTCTTAGGAAGAGCTCTGCTAATGATACATAACCGAAAGTTAGCACCATCAAACCAATTAGAACAGTGAGCATTATCCTAAAAACAGTTTCAATTATGGGTATTACTCCCAGAAAGCAATAAAAATAAGAAGAGAAATGAAGGCTTGCAAAGTTTGTTCCAACTACTTTACTACTTTTTAATTTATTTTATTGAGTTACACATCCAATTAAAAACAGGTTTTAATACAGGCACTGCACAGCTATTTTATAAAAAGACAAAAAGGCATATAATAGATCAAATCAGCCAAACACGAGTTATCGCTGTGGCTCAGCATGCAACATGCCGTAAGATTGCTGGCGTTAATGCACGAGCACTGCTTTTTTTATATAAAGTCTATTAACTGGCCAAATAATATTTAGCAAAAGAAAATGTTTGATGAGGGGAGTTGTTCATCACATCAGCAGGCTACTGTGCAATCCCTGTTTTGTTTTACTCACGAGCTTCTACAGTCTTTGATAGTGCACACCGGCAGATAACATACTTCACAGTCCTCACAGCAAGCTATAACAATGAACCTCCCGGCACTCATCCATTCCCAGGATCTCAAGACCAAGGAAGCAGTTATCATACCTTTTTAAAGCCAAGCTTGGTCTCAAGTAATCATTACTTCTTGATCACCTAATTTTCCATTCTACGCTATGGACACTTTATCTGGATTTCTTCATTTTAAAAAGGTTAAGCTGTTAGAAGCTGAAAATTCCTTTTACCCCTCCCACACCTTTGGCAGTCAGGATAAAGAAGGGAAATTCAACTATTAATATACCCCTGAAGGCACGTTTCCAATTGGTACAGCCAATGTTTACTGCTGTTAGTTTTGAAGGTTTTGCTGATATTTGACGGTTGACCCAATAAAGTTTAGCTACTGAAGTTACTTCTAATCATGCCGATGTTCAAAAGAAACTTAAGAGTCTAATAAAACAAAAGCATTTTTAAGGGGAAAAATGTTTCCTCTCAATTATTCGTCAGCGGAGTTAGTTCGCAGATGATCTAAGCTCAATGTCACATTCTAAATGACCACTAGGAAGTGTGCAAGAGCTTCCCTAAGCAAGATCCTCTCTTTCCAAGCTGCCATGCCTGAGAGAAAGGCACTTGTTTAATTTGGTGTCAATTTTGGAGTGAATTAATTAACAATCTGATGCTCACAGAAAGACCATATCGGCAAATAAATTCAACTAATGCAAGCACCCTGACAGAATATCTTATCAGCAGAGTCAGCGCCTGCTGTGCAAGCAGTGTCTTGAGGTATACTAACAAGGTGTCACCAGTAATAATTCTGTCATGCTTCGCCAGGGTTCAATCCCTAATGTTGGTTATTACATGCTTTCTTTTCTAGGTTCAGCAATTTCAAGACATGGACCCTGCAATATCGCATGGCGCCAAACCAAACCTGACAAATGACATTTCGGTAAACACACACATTTGTTCAGCTTTCTGAAACAGCACAAGGTTGAGGTGGTGCTCACAACTCAAAAGTTTATCCTTCCAGTTAAAGAATGGCAATTGAGGAAGAAAGCAAGGAGAATAAATGTGTAACGATACAGAGAGGTGGCATGGTGATACACCAATGAACTATGTGGTTGCATCCAAGTTTACACCATGGGGAACGGGGTAGGAGCTCCTGTACTGCAAGTAAAGCCTGATATCCAGTAAAAGTGAATCAGGTTATGCAAGTCTGAGAACACCTGGAGACCTGTCGGATTATTTTACCCGTGCTCACCTTGGCGATTTTGGCAGGAGGCGGTTGAGGTGCTGGCTGTGCCGGGGCAGGTGCAGCATGCTGCTGGGGTTGCTGCTGGTGCTGTTGCTGGGGCTGCGGCTGGGCGGCGTGCTGAGGAGTGATCTGATGAACTTGCCCGGGCGTCGTCACGTTCACCATATCGTTAGTCTGTACCTCAATTTTGTAGCCTGGAGGCAGGAAAGTGTTGAAGCCCATGATGAGGTCAGGGTGCCCCTTGAAGAGCTGAGAAACACGGCTGATCACACCGGGGGTATCAATGCTGCAACGTTTCAAAAAGAGGGCATTAAAATTCAAAACACTCAGGAACTCTGCAGCTTCAGCCTATCTAAACCAACCCGTTACATTTACCAACCACTCATCTTCACTAAGCCTGCAGCATTTTCACTAATGTTGATCATTAAAATGGTCTCTACCATTCCTGCAAACTCTATGCAACTGGCCTCCCAACCCTACTTTAATTGGTCAGGTACTCTCATTAGTGTTTGTCGGACTTTGCTGTGCACAAATTGGCTATGACGTTTAGACAGCACAGGAGGCGGCCATTCGGCCCATCATGCCTATGCCAGCTCTTTGAAAGAGCTATCCACTTAGTCCCATTCCCCCACTCTTACAGAATCATGGAATGCCTATGTAACAACTGTGACTACACATCAAAATTAATTAATTGGCTGTTAAATGCTTTTGGACACACTGAAGATGTGAAAGGTGCTAACTAAATACAAATTCTTTCTTTACACATATGAAGTCTACAACTGGACATCCAATGAATGAATACTTCAGTGAAGTAAATAGAAATAGAAAATACAAAACCGTTTTCTGCTTACACCCATTGTATCCACGGCTGTTAATGGATTAACTGTGAGTGAAGACTTCTGTAAATGCTGCAGTTTCATCAGTTTTACAATCTACTAATCAAAAGTAACACTTTGCATTTTAGAAAATTTCCCAATAGTTAAAATTCCTGCTTTAACTGACATATAGGTCACGCTTTTTTTAAAAAAGCAAAAAAAAACAGTATCAGTTGAAATTAGTAACGCAGCCTGAATGCAGGGTCAGCCTAAATGCCCATCACTATGGTACGGGGAGATAAAAAATCTCCCTCCATCCTAGCCGCACCCCCCTCTCCGCCCCACCACCGCCTTACCTCTGAGACTTGAACTCCTTCATGATGTCCAGAAAGTCATTGTAAACCTGGGGCTGGTTTCCAAATTGTAACTTCACCTGGTCAAGATATGACAAAGCGTCTTCCACCTGCCAAAAGAGTGAGCAAAAAGATACATCAGTTTGATAGTGCTGCAAAAACATTTTTTAAGATATCAACTTCAAACTAAAGAGTGAAAAGGACAATAGTTGATAATAGCAGCTAAGAGCAATCTATTCAAAACCACTGTGAAAAAGGAACATTCATGCAGTGCATTATAACAAGATACAGTATACGGCATTATTCCTAATGTCAAATGTGCACTCTACATTAGCAACAGCACTAGGGCTGTTATGCAACACAGCATTGTAGAAAAACACCATCACATGGCAAGTGATGCAACACCACTAGAAAGCAACTTTGCCATGGCAACACAACCAGCACTGTTAAGCAACACTATCGATGGATAGCAACACGAGAGTACCAAAAAGCAATATCAGCACCATTACTGCAACACAACAACACCATAATACATCACTGTGACAGTTACCATTAAGTAGTATCAGCACCAGAAATGCAACATAACAATATCATAAAGGTATACCACAGCGTCATAAAGAAATACTGGTGTCAGCACCTGATACTATAGATAGGGTATATAATAGATTATGCTACAATGGATAACCTTGTATCGATGGAGAAGTGCAACAGATACCATCTTATGCAATGTCTGATGACATTTTCACAGGGTTACTTTCAAAGTTGTCTGCTGTACCAAGTTTCCCAGTTTCACACTGCTATCACACTCCTCTAATCAAACTTGTAGAAAGAAGAGAGCAAAAGAAAGAGAGTGCAAAAGAAAGCGTGCAAAAGAGTGTGAATAAAGAGAGCGCAAAAGAGCACAGCAGCGTGAGAGAGAAAGAGCCAAAGAGGAAGAGAAAGAAGAGAGAAAAAAGAGAATAAAAAGAGAGAAAAAAGAAAACCTGCATTTATACAGCATCTTATTGCATCCTCAGGACACCCCAATGCACTTTACAATCAATGGATTACTTTTGAAGTAGTCATTTTTGTTATGTAAGTTAAAATGAAACTGAAAAGGAACCACATAAACTGCATGGGTACAGAGAGCTTTTGTGTCAACTTAAAACCTATGAAAACAATGTGGGGAGGAAAAAAACCTCAGAAATAAACAGATTTTGCAACACGCACACACCAGAAAGACTGACTGCCACTAAACGGACCAAATCATCACACACAATACAAGATGGAAAGGTAAGGTGGATCCCTCCATTTATTTAATTAATATTTCTTTGTTTACATCAACTTTTATTTAGAATTTTACCTCACCATTGTAAAAACAGAGTGCCATAAGTCCTGGTACAATATAACATTAACATATCATGGACATAACCACAGAACTCAAGAGTCTTATGAAGATGTAGAGATATTATAAAAATTGAAAACCTTATATTGAGGGTGTAATATTGTTGAGGTGGTGTAACAATACCTATTATTCTATGAAAGAACATGCACCATGCAATGACATAAAACCCAACAGTTCTACAGTTTACTGGTTCAACAACGACAGTTGGTCAACCATCATGACAGCAAATAGAGTCATAGAATGGATACAGCACGGAAGGAGGCCATTCGGCCCGTTGAGACCATGCTGCTTTTCTGCAAGAGCAATCTGGCTTTTTTTAAAAATTCGTTCATGGGATGTGGGTGTCGCTGGCAAAGCCAACATTTATTGCCCATCCCTAATTGCCCTTGAGAAGGTGGTGGTGAGCCACCTTCTTGAACCGCTGCAGTCCATGTGGTGAAGGTTCTCCCACAGTGCTGTTAGGTAGGGAGTTCCAGGATTTTGACCCAGTGACGATGAAGGAACGGCGATATATTTCCAAGTCAGGATGGTGTGTGACTTGGCGGGGAACGTACAGGTGGCGTTTTTCACATGCGCCTGCTGCCCTTGCTGGTAGAGGTCGCGGATTTGGGAGGTGCTGTCGAAGAAGCCTTGTCGAGTTGCTGCAGTGCATCCCGTAGATATTACATACTGCAGCCACAGTGCGCTGTCGGAGGAGGGAGTGAATGTTTAAGGTGGTGGATGGGGTGCCAATCAAGCAGGCTGCTTTGTCCTGGATGGTGTCAAGCTTCTTGAGTGTTGTTGGAGCTGCACTCATCCAAGCAAGTGGAGAGTATTCCATCACACTCCTGACTTGTGCCTTGTAGATGGTGGAAAGGTTTTGGGGAGTCAGGAGATGAGTCACTCGCCGTAGAATACCCAGCCTCTAACCTGCTCTTTTAGCCACAGTATTTATGTGGCTGGTCAATGGTGACCCCCAGGATGTTGATGGTAGGGGATTCGGCGATGGTAATGCCGTTGAATGTCAAGGGGACAACTCTCTCTTGTTGGAGATGGTCATTGCCTGGCACTTGTCTGGCGCGAATGTTACTTGCCATTTATCAGCCCAAGCCTGGATGTTGTCCAGGTCTTGCTGCATGCGGGCACGGACTGCTTCATTATCTGAGGGGATGCGAATGGAACTGAACACTGTGCAATCATCGGCAAACATCCCCACTTCTGACCTTATGATGAAGGGGAGGTCATTGATGAAGCAGCTGAAGGTGATTGGGCCTAGGACAATGCCCTGAGGAACTCCTGCAACGATGTCCTGGGGCTAAGATAATTGGCCTCCAACAACCACTACCATCTTTCTTTGTGCTCGGTATGACTCCAGCCACTGGGGAGCTTTCCCCCTGATTACCATTGACTTCAATTTTACTCAGGCTCCTTGATGCCACACTCGGTCAAATGCTGCCTTGATGTCAAGGGCAGTCACTCTCACCTCACCTCTGGAATTCAGATAGTCCCACTTCCCCTGCCCTATCCCTGTAGCCCTGCAAATTTTTTCCCTTCAAATACTTATCTAATTCACCTTCGAAAGCCACGATTGAATCTGCCTCCACCACCCCCTCAGGCAGTGCATTCCAGATCATAACCACTCGCTATGTAAGAAATTTTCTCCTCATGTCGCCTTTGGTTCTTTTGCCAATGACCTTAAATCTATGCCCTATGGTTCTTGACCCTTCCGCTAATGGGAAGAGTTTCTCTCTATCTAATCTGTCTAGACCCTTCATGATTTGAATATCTCTATCAAATCTCCTTTCAACCTTTTCTGCTCTAAGGAGAACAGCCCCAGCTTCTCCAACCTATCCACGTAACTGAAGTCCTTCATCCCTGGAATCATTCTAATAAATCTCTTCTGCAGCCCCTCTAAGGCCTTCACATTGTCCTAAAGTGCGGTGCCCAGAACTGGACAAATTACTCCAGTTTGGCCGAACCAGTGTTTTATAAAGGTTCATAATAACTTCCTTGCTTATGTACTCTCTGCCTCTATTTATAAAGCCCAGGATCCCGTATGCTTTCTTAACCGCTTTCTCAACCTATCCTGTGCACATATACCCCCAGATCTCTCTGTTCCTGCACCCTTTTTAGAATTGTACTCTTTAGTTTTTATTGCCTCTCCTCGTTCTTCCTATCGAAATGTATCATTTCACACTTTTCTGTGTTAAATTTCATCTGCCATGTGTCTGCCCATTCCACCAGCCTGATATGTCCTCTTGAAGTCTATCACTATCCTCCTCATTGTTCACTACACTTCCAAGTTTCGTGTCATCTGCAAATTTGGAAATTGTGCCCTGTACACCCAAGTCCAAATCATTAATATATATCAAAAAAAGCAGTGGTCCTAGTACCGATCCATAGAGAACACCACTGTATACCTCCCTCCAATCTGAAAAACAACCGTTCACCACTACTCTGTTTTCTACGACTTAGCCAATTTCATATCCATGCTGCCACTGCCCCTTTTATTCCATGGGCTTCAACTTTGATGACAAGCCTATTATGTGGCACTTTATCAAACGTCTTTTGAAAGTCCATATACACCACATCAACCGCATTGCCCTCATCAACTCTCTCTGTTACCTCATCAAAAAACTAAATCAAGTTGGTTCAACACGATTTGCTTTTAACAAATCCATGCTGGCTTTCCTTAATTAATCCACACTTGTCCAAGTGACTGTTAATTCTGTCCCGGATTAACATTTCTAAAAGTTTCCCCACCACCGAGGTTAAACTGACTGGCCTGTAGTTGCTCAGTTTATCCTTATATCCTTTTTTGAACAAGGGTGTAACATTTGCAATTCTCCAGTCCTCTGGCACCACCCCTGTATCTAAGGATGTTTGAAAGATTAATGGCCAGTACCTCTGCAATTTCCACCCTTACTTCCCTCAGCAACCTAGGATGCAACCGGACTGAGTGACTTATCTACTTTAAGTACAGCCAGCCTTTCTAGTACCTCCTCCAATGGCAGAATGAAAAATTGCCAAAAGTAGAATAAATCTGCACCTCCAAACTCTATCACCACATTATTACATGGTTTAGAGTTTCAGATGATGTTAGTAAACTGCTTCCACTTCACTCCAGTTTATGATGTCATGTGAACCCTTTGGTAGAATCTTATTGCACTGAAAGAGGCCATTCAGCCCACTGTGCCCACTCACTGAAAGAGCTATCAATTTCAACCCATTTTCTGCCCTTCCCCAATACCCTTTTACACTTTTTTTGCAAATATTTATTTACTTCTCGTTTAAAACAATTCTGCTTCCAACACCGTCTCTGGTAGAGAATTTCATGTTCTAGCAACCCTCTCCGTAAAATGAATTCTCCTAACCTCTTTCTTTGTTCTTTAAGTGATGATCTAAAATTTATGCCCTCCAGTTACCAACTCATTGTGTTACTGATATGTTACCTCCTTGTCATACATTTTTAACCATATTCCTCATATATATGACAGTCTTATTACGAAGGTGGATTAAAACTGTAATTTCTAACTCGAGCAGTCTTGCTGAACTGGATTAAAACCACACTGCCGTGTCTTTGACCTCACACCCTGTGATGTGCAGACATACATGATTCCCTTCACCTCAAGTATGTCCAAATGACAGATAAATGCAATAACGTTAGGCAGAGAAAAAAAAAATCAGTGGACGTGATTTTAAACAGGAGGGATACATCTACACCCGCAAATTACATAAGAAAAATGGAATTTATCTTACTTCAAATTTGGAGGGTATCAAATAATTTTTTTAAAAATTTGCCTTAAACTGTGAAATCAGATTTTAAAAATCACGGCCCTGTTATGGTGATGATAGCTCACCTTTAGCCTCTGGAACTGCTGCTGTCCTTGGACCGGTGTGGCTGGTGCTCCTGGAGGATGGGCATGGCTCTGGGGTACCACCTGCTGTCCATGAGGCTGAACTGAAGGGGTGTGATGATGGCCACTGTGTACAGCTGGAGTATGACTGTGACTGCCAGAGCTCTGAGGCATGGCTGAAACCTGCAGCAAAAAAGATGGTAACTGACGTACTGAATTCACAGGTTAATTACTAGCCCTTCATATTCATTGATTGAGAAAATGTCAAGCTGCCTCTGCTGCACTGAAAGGGGGAGTGAAAAACATTTGAGTGCCATGCTCTCCTTATAACCTCAGCCTCCTGATACCATCTTTTAGTTAATAATCATTGCACTGTTCATCTAGCAGACAAATTGAAGTGGGGACAGGAAAGAGAATCTTTCTCTATATTATTTCCTGTAACAATCAATTTCCCCCACCAGACTTTGCTGAAAACACCCGGATTGTTATAAAACAGAGCTCTTCCAACTCACTGTGAGCAACACCGCGGAGGTCTGTTAATATATTATGAAACTTCCTGTACACCACACTTCAGACATCACACACCATCTGATGCAAATTTCTGTGTCACAACTTAAAATAAAGCAAAGGCAGTTATTTGCAATGTATAGAATAACTCTCCGGGAACACAAGATACTGGAGGCACAAGTCTTCAGACTTTTAATTGGCCTTTCCAAAAAAACGAAGTCAGAGTGCTGATCTGCAAGCTGAATAGGGGTAACTGACCTTTCAATGAACTCACCCAGTGTTTACTTATCAATTAGACCTTGTTGGCTTAAATGAACATACACCAACACTTTAGAAGAATAATACATTGTGTTTTACATGTTGCTGATAAAACACAGCCTCTCACTTATTGTGAGCACTGCCACTGGATATTTGCTAGTCTTTGGTAGTTTTGTCAGTTTTCTTCTTTTATACTTCTCTGTTTTTGGGGGATGCTTAACTTTTATGCTTAATAAGATGAAGACTTCCAGCTATTTCACTATCACTATCAACCGCTGTTTCCCACATGAAAGAACCAGGAAGCCAATCTGGTCACAGACCAATATCGTGAGTCAGCTACTTGAAGATGATGGAGAGAAGCCCAGGATGACATGGTCAGATTTTTTCCAACCCCCAGGGTGAAGCGTCTGCCCTCTACTCAGCACTCTCCTTCCACCCTACCCCCCTGCCCCCCTAAAGTCAGGACGTCATCACGTTCCACTGACCGGCTACATTTTCTTCTGGGTTAAAATGTGGGGAGACACGATCCTTCCCCTGGGCAAGGCAAGCACGTTCAAAGTTTCAGTACCTGAATCCACCTCTAGGTGGGCTGTAGTGCCAGAGCACACATTTGTACTTCTGGTCACTTCTTACATGCATTCTACATTCCCTTTGTCTTGTACAACACAGACCTGGTAAGGTACAGGTTTATTCAAAGGGAACATTTCTTCTGATATGGATTCAACCTCCAGAAACTCAATTATAAAAGTTACTTTTTATAGTGGGTGTTAAAAGTGAAATTACTGCTTTGTGGGAACACTTCATAGGCAACACTACACTTTAAGAAGAATACACTTTAACTGCAAGTGAATTATGTTTAAAGTGCTAGGGACCTTTGGCAGGAGTCTTGTGTCATTTCACATAACAAGGAAAGGTAGTATTATAGAAACTTTAATTTAAAACTTCACATGGAGTGTACATGGCAAGGAGAGAGCCATGTTGCTCTTCCAATGTGCTGCACCAGATGCTTGCCTTAGCAGTTCCCCGGTTGCCATGCTACCCGGGTGGTGCCAAGCAGATGCAAACTGCTTCCCCACAATAAAGCGGAGGAAAATAGGAATTTCCATGTGACTCAGTTCTACCTGCACTCGCACACAATTATACTGGCATTGGCAGGAAGCTGGAAGCAAGTTGTTTGCCCAACCTGTCAGGCACACACACAATCGAAAATGGAAATCTGTAACCCTATGAGGGCCAATGTCTTATTTTGCCGACTAAAACAAGTTGGTAATTAAACACTTATCACAAATTTGCAGAAAATTGTTTTTGATGACTCCACACACTTAACAGGAGCACAGGAAACAATTCCAGATAGACACACACCTGACGCACACTTGAAAGTCTAATTCAAGGAGAGAATTCCAAAAAAGTCTCCATGCTGTTCCATTTTAAATATACCCAACCCACCACCAGGGCTTCTAGACAGCAACATACATAGGAAGTCCAGTCACTGCTCTACTGAAATGGGTTGCTACCACCATATGCCCTGCTCCATTAGTCACCAGGTTCAACATTAACAGTTGCCCAATTGTGTGAGGCAACATCAAGTTTGCAGAATATCAATCTGGTGTCAACATGTGTCAAATTGAGCAGGTTGAATGTTTATCCATGAACCTAATCTTTCCCCGAACTCTTATTTATACTACAAGACGTGGCGCTTACCCAAGCCTCTTCATTGCGAACGCAACGGCTCAATAAACCAGAACAGTTTCACTTACAGTAAAGAGGCTGAGTAAACCCCAGCTCCCTTAGCATAAATTTCACACACACGCATACATCAGGGATCAGGAGTGGGGTACTGATAGTTCAATAAAGCCTATATTGAGGAAGTATGTTTCCATAGACTGTCACCAGTGGTAAGAAGGCTGCCGCATAATTCTTGTTGAATGCTTTAAGCATGCATCTGCCTTTAGCCTACATTACAAAATTGCTGTGTCTACTACATTCTGCTATAAAAATCTAGACAAGGTAACTAAATGCAGCATGCTACTTGGTCGAATTAAAGTATCAAAAAAAGTTAATGCAGCCTTACAGTACACATCCTCTGAAGGCAGAAAACTAGATACACAAGCGCTGCTTTACTTGCCCCTGGCTTATTCCTCCATCCCTAGGCACGCTGCGGAACAGGTGGGTGAGGAAAAGCTTCATTCAATTACCGCCCCTGAAGTTCTGCTCATCAGATGCTCTCTCCACCCCTGGGACATTAACACTAAATGGATTTTTTGAGTCATTTCCTGTTTAGATCAATTTTCTGAATGAATGATTAAAATGGGCTGTGATACAAACTTTTACAATTACCTATTTTTATCCATACTTGACAGAAACCCTGATCAGAGTAAAACATTTCTTGGTAACCTAGTTTTATGTTTAAAAAGACTGAATGCAACATATCAGCCGAAGAATTATTCAATCTAATAACTGAGACACTCACATGAGGCAGCACAATACATGGTAAATCCCTTTTTTAGTGTGTGATTTGAATGCATCCTACCCATTCAAAGTAAAATGTTTTGGTGCACCATGCACTTGGCCAGCCTAATGATTGATCCTTTGAACACAGACACCAACTTCCGGCTGTGCTGCTGTTGACGTTGAATATTATGCAGTGAGTGCCAAGTGTCATTAGTGGGATGACAACAGTTAGGATGCCACTGAGATGTGATTATGGAGTGAAAGCACCTTCTGCCAACTCCAGATGCATGGCCTTTAGGAGCTAGCTGTAAAGGGAAAGCGGCACAGAGGAAACAGCACCCCCTGTCTCCAACTTGCTAACTTGAGGAATATTGCTCTTCAGTATGATTTTGACCAAGTATTCCAATTTAAGTTGTTCTTCAGTCTTCATTGTGCCATTGTTGCAGGTAGTAATTTTGAATGTAATGTTACTAAGACAGTCCACAAACACAGCTACTATCATTTGCACATGTCCTTTAATTAGCTGATTACTGAGGTGCCCTGGGAGTACCCAGGTGCTGTGCCGTGGTGTGGCAGAACACAGGACTGCGGCTGCAATTCGCTGCCTGTCGAATTGCTATTGCAGTCGAGAGGTGCAACATTTAGGAAACATGCGTTACTTTTTTTCAACTCACGGGCTCCTTTTAGGGACTAGTGAGAAAGCAGGAGTTGACATGTCTGGGCAAAGGCTAAGCAATGATATGTGGAAGGAAAATGCAAAGGGGAGGACATAACTGATGACTCACCACCTATTAATGCCAAGTATTCAATGATAATTCACAAAATGATAGTGTATGCAAAAGAGCACAATCTAAGCTACACACTGTAACGGACAGTTTGAAAAACCTCTGCCATGGGACAGTTCAAATCACAGATTTCTAACAGAGCACAACTATCGCTGCTTATACTATCAAGCCAATGAGAATGAAAATAAGAAAAGAAAATATGGTTTTTGTGTCTGCTTAATAAAAGCTGTCATTCAAAATGTTTAAAGTTAATGTGTGCCTGCTTCAATCAGATCCGCTGGCTCAATCTACAGCATACAGGCCAGATCAGTTAGACAGTCTCTTAAATGGAGAAAAACTTGAAGGGAAACTCCAAAGAACTCCCATTTAATATGCTAAACGATCTCCCCATTCGCTTCCAACACTAATTCACATGCATACTAAAATTAAGAGTCAAAAGCAGATTCCCTCGCACATTGACTGAGATCACCACAGACTGATGCAGAGAGATCATTAACAATGTTTTATCACCAGGCCATGGGGTAACTCTGCTTGCTGCATCACAACAGAAAATTTTAAAATTTCAGTTCAATGGAAGTTTTTTTTAAAAATAGATTTAATAACTTGGTGATTAAATGGTCTAGCAGGGTCCCAATTGTTAACAACCACCTTGGTGAAAGCAAATAAAAAAACTTAAACTCATAGCATGTTTGATTTTCAAATAAGTTGAATTTGTACCAAAGCAATCTAATAACAAAAGGAATACAGTCTCTCCAGAGTAAGGAATAGCTGCTCTCAGCAAGGAGAAAATATCTACTTTCAGACTGCTTTTTAAATTGTAGATAAAATTATATACTATTATTTAGTGTGGAGAATTGGACATTAAACAGTATTGTGCTTGGAGGGAACTTTTAATTTCAGTAAAACCAGAATATAAAATGAAAGCACGTTATTTCATAGTACCAGTAAACCATAGGAGACGTGTCCTGTGCTAAACTATACTTGGGTTGGGCCAGTATTGAACTGCCAACTAGACTTGCCTCCAGTGTCAATGGTTTACTGAAAGTCTGAAGAGTGGGTCACATTCCATTTCTAAAAACCACGTAAGGGACTCCAGCAAACAGATAATAAAGTACCTGATATCCTGGTGTGACCGAGTACTGAATGCCAGTAGTGGGCTGCATGTTCTCTGACACAGTCTCGTAGACAGGGGGTGCTGGGGCTAGCACTCGATGCTGGTGTGAAAACGTTTCAGCGCTGCTTGCAATCCGACGCTGCTGAGACGCATAAACCGTTTCCTGCTCATCCAGTCGGCGCTTCATTATGTGTTCATACTCGAGGGAGCCCTATAAACCTGGAGAGGAAGAGGGACCATTAAATTAGCTTATTCAATTCATTAAAATACTATACACCTTGAACTTATATAGCATCTTTAACATAGAGAAACATCCCGAGGCACTTCTCACAGGTGTAATCCGAATAAAATGGATGCCGAGACAAAGAACGAGATATTGAGAAGGGGTGGGTGGGAGGTGGGGGCAAAACCTTGATCAAAGAGGTGGGTTTTTAAGGAGGGTCTTAAAAACTAGAGAAAGTTATGGTATCATAGAAAGGGAAAGCAGCTGAAGTAACTAAACAGATGGTCTCAATCTTAGTGATAAAGAAATCCATGAGTTCCTCGCACTTGCTGTTGGAGGTGAGGGTGGAGGGAGCAGAGAGAAGGGCTTATGGAGAAAGTGGGGAAAATAAGCTGAGATTATCTTTGCTCTCTAGGATGGTCCTTGAGCAGTGGATGGTTTTGTCAGACAGTGAGGCCCAGCAGAGCTTGATGTGGTCCAGCCAGATCTGGTGATGGATGGATGGCTAAACCAGTGTGCACCAGATCCCTTCATGTCTGCACCCGTCGGATTTCTGGGAGCGAGGATGGGGCCCATATCAGGGAAATCGACCAGGGATGGAAGAGAATAAAGATTTTGCTGGAGGCAACAAGTGCATCAAATGTGGAGGTGAGGGAGTGGCCGAACAGACCAACAGCTGCAGAAGTACTGTGGCAAATGGAAGGTCAGCAAAAAGCAGATATGTTCATATTACTAGACAAAAGGTTTCAAAGTTCTTTCAACAATTTGCAAAATAAAAAAACCTCCTTTGACTCAGCCCTTGACAGCAATCTTAATTTATGAGGGGTTTGAATCAAGTAGTGCCATCTTTCACAAATACTAGAAACACAAGCTGCACAGCGAGTTAGAACTATGTCTTTTTAAAACCTCCTGATTAAGGGGGGTGGCGCTTAAAGGGGAATCTCCGTATACCCTCAATCTCTTTCTGCTGTTACCGGTTCATTTACATAACAGAAACTGCTCAATATAAATCATTCTATGAGAATTACTTTTCTGAGGGACGTGATACGAAGCTATATAAATGCAGGTTCTCTCGTTCTCTTTTAGTTGTGCTGTGGAGAGCTACCGTTTATACTCTTACATCAGGGAGCAGAAGAGAAACATTTATCTGTGAGTTCCCACTGGGTAACTCTCTGCAAGAATTTGATTACCTACCTGCACTTTACAGGGTGATACTGAGAACCCGTTTCTTCCCCTGTGCCAATTCTGAACTTTGGCATCAACAAACCAGTAAGGACCAAAACTATTTTTTTTTAAAAAGAAAGTTAAGCACTGCACAAGTGCAAGTGGATCAAATGCCAAGATAATTTATAGATTGCATCCTGCTCACACTCAGAGACTCTGGCTCCTCATGCACTTATATTGCAACTGGGATCTGGCATGCAACTTTGTTGAACTGACACAAACATGAACTTTCAATTCCTGTGTGACACCGTCGCCTTCTCAAACAAGATTTTTAAAAACTACATACAAATAAAGCACAACTCTCTAACATCCTGCTTTATTTAATGACAGTGCATTCCCTGCCTGTCACTTTCACTCTATAGAGACACAGACAAGGAGGAATGGGTTTCACTCCACTCAAATGTTATTTTTCCTGCATCAGATGCATCAGCTTAAATTAAAGCCAACATAAAACTTTTCAGCTTTCTGGATGTACACGCTCCCTTTCTATTCATGCAAGGCTCCCATGCATCAAATTTCAAAACATTATAGGAGTGAAATTTCTCCTGCTGATAACTGTAGGGAAAAAGTTGATCTGACTACAAAACAGATGATCCTTTGCTAAAATTAGATAGGAAGAATTTCATTATCTCTCATGACGTTGCTCACAGTGAGTCAGAGGATACTGTTAATACAACAGGGGCATTCTCAACAACATGCATCAACGACAGTGCTACTGAAAGTAAATATGACACAGGAAGTGGGCCCGTATTATTTTTATATATACAGTGAAACCTGTAAATTACCAACACCTCAGGGACAGGCACCAGCTGCCTTTTTTTTGCAGGTGTCCTTATTTTCAAAATGGTCATTGCATGTACTGTAAAAATTTTCAATAGAATGGGGAGTTCTTTACCCAGCATCCATAGCAGCAGAGAAACTGCTCTATCCCTGGGGTAGAGCCGTGCAAGCATTCAATCCCAGAGATAGAGCGGTTTCTCTGCTGCTTTGCATGCTGGGCAAAGAGCTCCCCATTCCATAAAAGTAATTTCTTTCACAAAACCCGCTGCCGCCTCGCGCTGACCGGCTTACACTGACCTCACGAGAATTTGGGGACGGAAAGGAAGCAAACTGCAAGGGGAAACGCCAGTGATCCCGACTCAGTAAAAGTTCCAGATGCAGCAGCTTTGCAACTGGCTGTGTTCCGTGTTTTAAGTTGTAAAAGGGCTTGGTGCATTGAAGGCTGTCCGTAGTTCGTAATTTGCGAGTATCCATGGTATCAGAGTGCCTCTTATATATTGCACCATGTAAATTATTTGGGTCTCTCAATAAGGGTCCAATTTTTGGAGTGTCAGTTTTTTGGGAGTGTCTGTTTATACAGATTTCACTGTATTTGGTAATTGTCATGTCTTTTGAGGAGATTTAGAATTCACAGCCGAACATGTGCCTGTGTAAAAAGTCTGCGCTGAAATGACACTAAAATCTGATGTCAGATTAAGAAAGATCGGACACAGAGCAGCTGTAGCTCCTCACTAGGTGCGTTGGCAATTTTACGGGGAGAAAAGTTCAGAACCCAGTCTTAACATGTATTCGAACTTTTGACATTTGCAGTCACTGCAGGAGGAAACAAACTGAGAAGAAGTCTCATCCCACATGCCAACCGACAATTGACTGAGGAAGATCATCATGCCCATGAAAATGTCAACCGATTGCACAGTCCTGCCCTCTCAGAGAGTGCTGTGACGAACATAGCCAACATGTTTCTTAGTGGGGAACAGGGATTCAGAGAATTCTCAAAAATCGCAGATTTTTTTTTAAACTTGTTAATAGAGCAGCAGCACTTGCCACACGATAGACTAGAACTTCCCCCTCCCCCAATTGGACAATAGCATGAATTTTATTTACGATATATAAAATGCAACTTTTTTGGAAATCGGTTAATACTGACTTTGCTGTACATTATAACCTGTAAATTAATCCCTGACCAATCAGTATTGGCAGGTTTCTCGAGTAGCTGCTAACTTGGCACGTGCCAAGTTGGCTCCCTGCAGGTCGCAAGTTGATTTTCACAATTCTCTTAAGTTTTTACTATTTTCATATTGTTGGATGAATGTGTTGTTGTGTTCTTACTTACTCTCAATATAATCTGTTTTTTAGCATAGCTGTTTTATTTCTCTCCCACTGGTTTCCACTGGATCATTTGATCCACAGTATGTTGCACCCCTCCCCCCGAATATTCAGCCATTTTAGTCTGAGTTTTAAATTACAAAACTTCAAAGATCATCACTGTATCCATCCATTTTATTTTAATATGTTCTCTTCAAATTTCAGTTTGAAATTCTTGGTCAAGGGTTCATAGGAAAAAGAATGAGTAATGGGAATTGTTCCACCCTACTGTCAGAAAAGAATTTACTCTGTACATTCACAGCAAGTTTTACCTGCCCAAAAAGGCAGCTACAATGACAGCGAAATGTTACCTCAGGTAAACACCGTCCTTTGCGATTACAAACAGGAAAAAGTGTGACGAGTGACAAGGTACTACATCATAACATGTCCTGTGGAGATCAATCCATACATCTACCCACACCTCAACATAACTCCCTCTGTGATTTGTCAAACACTAGATTCATTGCTGTTTGTGGGACTTTGCTGTGCACTAATTGGCTGCCGTGTTTCCTATATTACAACAGTGAGTGCACTTCAAGAGTACTTCATTGGTTGTAAAGCGCTTTGGGATGTCCTGAGGTCATGAAAGGTATTATATAAATGCATGTCTTTCTTTCCTCTTTCTATTTCAAGCTTAGTAGGACAAACTGCATAATTGTACCGCTGAGCATACACTTCAAATGGACATAGTAAGAAAACTTTACAAACCCATCATTACAGTTTACTGAAATCCCAGTGATAACACAAACTGCTAGGGTTCCTAGATGAATTCTAATTCTTAGACACATTAAACATGGATATGGTCTGAATCAAAACTTACAGAATAACTTCAGCAGATCAGTGAGTGCTTTTTTCTGATACAGCCCAAAAGACCCATGTTACTTTCTGGGACGCTCCTTGTGTACATGTACCTTCCGTCAAGCACCACAACATGCTACTGTGTTTACAGGTCAATAACACACTTGCTGAGAGTGTGATCACACTTCTCCCCGTTTCATATCACTAGCACTTGATACCACTTCAGGAAACCTCAGAAACGGCTGACCACAAATTGACATGTTCCACCACATGGTACTAGATAGAAACAGAGAAATCCCTTCCTTGGAACTCAAGAACTGAGTTTTGAAAGCCGTAACAAATGTAGCTTTAATATTTATTGGTTATATTTAAACTTCAACTTATTTAGAAAGCACCTAAAAACATTAATTGAGTTGTTACCATTAGTAATAGTAGAGGATGAAAGTTTAACATGGTCACGTAACATCCCAGTCCACTTCTTTAACATAGTTATTAACCTGCTTATTTTAAATGTTAATGCCTTCACTAATAGAGGAGACAGGCCTATCAATATATTAAGGATTCATCTGTTAATATCAGCAACAGTAACTTCTGAGCTACTATGTTTTAAAATAAACAAGTTTCAACAGCGAGCTTCTGTCATAAAGGGCAAATCACAGACTGGTGTCTGCAATCCCTGCAGGGAAAGTTGTCAATCAATGTGCAAGTGGAGAATCCGCTACAGGGATGTTGACCTAAAAAACCTACTCTGGGCATTTCCATCCATCTCTTAGAGTTAAGAAATAAAAGAGGTGCTATTACACTACTGGGTGTATTCTACAGGCTGCCAACTAGTGGGAAGGAGATAGAGGAGCAAATTTGCAGGGAAATCACAAAGAGGTGCAAAAGCTATAGAGTAGTGATGACTGGGGACTTCAACTATCCTAATATAGACTGGGATAACAATAATAATATAAGGGGCAAAGAGGGGGAGGATTTTTTGAAATGTGTTCAGGAGAACTTTCTTAACCAGTACGTTTCCAGCCCAATGAGGAAGGAGGCATTGCTGGACTTGGTTCTAGGGAATGAGGCGGGCCAAGTGGAGCAAGTGTCAGTGGGGGAGCATTTAGGGAGCAGCGATCATAGTATCATAAGGTTTAGAATAGCAATGGAAAAGGATATGGACCACTCTAAAGTAAAAATACTTAATTGGAGGAGGGACAATTCAATGGGATGAGAACAGATCTGGCCCGGGTAAACTGGAATCAAAGATTGGCAGGCAAAACTGTAATTGGACTTTAAGGAGGAGATGGTTTGTGTACAGTCTAGACACATTCCCACGAGGCAGAAAGGTAGGGCAACTACAGCCAGAGCTCCCTGGATGACAAAAGAGATAGTGAGTGAGATGAAACGGTAAAAAGAGGCGTATGACAGATGCCAGATTGATAACATAAGTGAGAACCAGGCAAAATATAGAAAGTTCAGAGTGGAAGTGAAAAAGGAAATAAGAGGGGCAAAGAAAGAGTATGAGAATAGACTGGCGGCCAACATAAAAGGGAATCCAAAAGTCTTCTACACAAATGTAAACAGTAAACGGGTAGTAAGAGGAGGAGTAGGGTTGATTAGAGACCATAAAGGAGATCTACTCATGGAGGCAGAGGGGATGGCCACGGTGCTAAATGAATACTTTGCATCTGTCTTTACCAAGGAAGAAGATGCTGCCACAGTCTCAGTAAAGGAAGATATAGTTGATATACTGGATGGGCTAAAAATTGATAAAGCAGAGGTACTTGAAAGGCTAGCTATACTTACAGTAGATAAGTCACCCGGTCCGGATGGGATGCATCCTAGGATGCTATGGGAAGTAAGGGTGGAAATTGCGGAGGTACTGGCCATAATCTTCCAAACATCCATAGTTACAGGGGTGGTACCAGAGGACTGGAAAATTGCAGATGTTACACCTTTGTTCAAAAAAGGGTGTAAGGATAAACCCAGCAACTATAGGCTAGTCAGTTTAACCTCGGTGGTGGGGAATCTTTTAGAAACGATAATCCGGGACAGAATCAACAGTCACTTGAACGAGTGTGGATTGATTAGGGAAAGCCAGCATGGATTTGTTAAAGAATAACCTGATAGAGTTTTTTGATGAGGTAACAGGGAGGGTAGATGAGGGCAATGCAGTTGATGTGGTGTATATGGACTTTCAAAAGGCGATTGATAAAGTGCCACACGGTAGGCTTATCATCAAGATTGCGGCCCATGGAATAAAGGGGGCAGTAGCAACATGGATACAGAATTGGCTAAGGGAAAGGAAACAGAGAGTAGTGATGAACAGTTGTTTTTTGGACTGGAGGAGGAGGTATACAGTGGTGTTCCTCAGGGGTCAGTGCTGGGACCACTGCTTTTCTTGATATATATTAATGACTTGGACTTGGGTGTACAGGGCACAATTTCAAAATTTGCAGATGATACAAAACTTAGAAGGGTAGTAAACAGTGAGGAGGATAGCGACAGACTTCAAGAGGATATAGACAGGCTGGATAGACATGTGGTGGATGAAATTTAAAGCATACATTTCGGTAGGAAGAATGAGTAGAGGCAATATAAACTAGAGGGCACAAACTCTAAAAGGGCTACAGGAACAGGGAGATCTGGGGGTATATGTGCACAAATCATTGAACGTGACAGGGCAGGTTGAGAAAGCGGTTAAAAAAGCATTCAGGATCCTGGGCTTTATAAATAGAGGCAAAGAGTACAAAAGTATGGAAGTCATGATGAACCTTTATAAAACACTGGTTCGGCCAAAACTGGAGTGTTGTGTCCAGTTCTGGGCACCGCACTTCAGGGAAGATGTGAAGGCCTTAGAGAGGGTGCAGAAGAGATTTACTAGAATAATTCCAGAGAAGAGGGACATTAGTTACGTGGATAGACTGGAGAAGCTGGAGTTGTTCTCCATGGAACAGAGACAGCTGCGAGGAGATTTGATAGAGGTGTTCAAAATAATGAAGGGTCTAGACAGAGTAGTTAAAGAAAAACTGTTCCCATTGGTGGAAGGATCAAGAACCAGAGGACATCGATTTAAGGTGAATAGCAAAAGAACCAAAGGTGAAATAAGGAAAAACTTTTTTACGCAGCGAGTGGTTAGGATCTGGAGCACACTGCCCGAGGGGGTGGTGGAGGCAGATTCAAACATGGCCTTCAAAAGGGAACTGGATAAGTACTTGAAAGAAAAAAACTTGCAGGGCCATGGGGAATGGGAGGGCGATTGGGACTAGCTGGATTGCTCTTGCATAGAGCTGGCGCGGACTCAATGGGCCAAATGGCCTCCATCCATGCTGTAACCTTTCTATGATTCAGCGAATGGGTATATAACACACTGTTAAAGACTTGGGCGATATTGAGAAAACAAACTTTTTTTTTAAAAAAAGGTTTCTGTTGACCAATTTTTAATAAGTGCAAATGTTTCAAATTCAGATATCAAGTGGTATCTTTTAGAATCTGTTGATAGGCAAAATTCTAACATCAGCAACAATAACTTCTAGACTATTATGGCCTAAATACATGGGGTTTTCCATCAATAGGTCTAGAATTCTACAATCCCCATCCCATCCTAAAACTGGAGAAGAATAGCAGAAGATAGAGAGGCACTCACTCTCGACCTAACTGCCCCATAAGATCATGCCGACATCTATTCAGGGTCCCACCCAATATACAAGGTCTAATGCAACACAAAGGTCAGTTTTCACTGCTCACAGTGAGAGAGCTCATCCCATTGTTATGACTTCCCTTCACCAGATGGCTGAAGTTACCTCGCTAGCGGTAAAATGTCCTCTAACACACAATGGTGTCAAGTAGTTCAACTCGATACATAATTACATATTCTTGTAAACCATTGTGTGAAGAAGAGTATACCATAAGTGAACTATCAGTGCACATCAGTTATCATCTCTGGTAAACTTCCTCCTCAAAATGACAAGTCGAGCCAATTTGAGAACATCTTGGACATATTTCTTTGTGTCTTTTTCTATATCATATAAATTACTAATACGAACATACGAATTAAGAGCAGGAGTAGGCCATTCCGCCCCTCGAGCCTGCACTGCCGTTTGATAAGATCGTGCTGATCTAATTGTGACCTCAACTCTAATTTCCCTTCTACCTCCTATAATATGACAACATGAGCTGTCACCAGAAAGAACATTTAAGGGTAGTTATTCCAGATGTGCCTTAAAATTAGTCCAACAAAGATGAGGGACAGGAATGCTGCAAGTGCCAGATTTAAAGATTTATTAAATAAAAACTAAAAATAAACAGCGAATCATTCCCCGTCTTCCACCTCTAATTATCCCCTGTAAACCAAAAGCTACACTTGGTGTTGATGCCTCGCGTGCAATGCCATGTAATATATATCTGCATACACTTCTTGCAACTTTTTCCACTGTAAATTCCTATGTCCACATTTCTAATGGACATTGCCTATGTAAACTTGTCACGCTGCAATTACAACCTCCCCTCAGTGGTGGAGCTGTAGCTCATCAATTTTGCATCTCCCAGCACCTCAGCCTGTAATGCACAGAAACCCCTATGCTCCAACCAACTCTACTTCTCTTCTTCCAAACTGCCATAAGTTTTGCTACTTAACTACAAATAATAATATAAAATCAAAATATTGTATAAAAATAAGTACAATATGACTTTAAAATGGGGACTGAATTACACTTGCGCATCTGGTCCAATTATTCCCCCGCCTCTAACCCAGCTTCACTTGAAGACTGCAGTTGGTCTGAACTCCCCATATGGGTAATCTTACTGCGAGAGATCACAAGGTAGGTTGGGTGGTATGTGGAAAATGGGAAAAAAAGGCTGGTGGAGTGGAGAGGCTGAGCTAAGGGCAGAGAACAGAGACACATATTCTGCATCTGGTCAGTTATAAGAACAAAAGAAATAGGAGCAGGAGTAGGCCAATCAGCCCCTCGAGCCTGCTCCGCCATTCAATAAGATCATGGCTGATCTGATCCTAACCTCAAATCTAAAGAACACAAGAAGTAGGAGCAGGACCCGGCCACTCAGCCCCTGGGCCCGCTCCGCCACCCACAGGGCCTTGACCGATCCGAACTCAGCTTCATGTCCAATTTCCTGCCCGCTCCCCGTAACCCCTAATTCCCTTTACTTCTAGGAAACTGTCTATTTCTGTTTTAAATTTATTTAATGATGTAGCTTCCACAGCTTCCTGGGGCAGCAAATTCCACAGACCTACCACCCTCTGAGTGAAGAAGTTTCTCCTCATCTCAGTTTTGAAAGAGCAGCCCCTTATTCTAAGATTATGCCCCCTAGTTCTAGTTTCATCCATCCTTGGGAACATCCTTACCGCATCCACCCAATCAAGCCCCTTCACAATCTTATATGTTTCAATAAGATCGCCTCTCATTCTTCTGAACTCCAATGAGTACAGTCCCAATCTACTCAACCTCTCCTCATATGTCCACCCCCTCATCCCCGGGATTAGCCGAGTGAACCTTCTTTGTACTACCTCAAGAGCAAGTATGTCTTTTCTTAAGTATGGACACCAAAACTGTATGCAGTATTCCAGGTGCGTTCTCACCAATCCCTTATATAACTGCAGCAATACCTCTCTGTTTTTATATTCTATCCCCCTAGCAATAAAAGCCAACATTCCGTTGGCCTTCTTGATCACCTGCTGCACCTGCATACTGACTTTTTGATTTTCTTGCACGAGGACCCCCCGATCCCTTTGTACTGCAGTACTTTCCAGTCTCTCGCCATTAAGATAATAACTTGCTCTCTGATTTTTCCTGCCAAAGTGCATATCCTCACATTTTCCAATATTGTATTGCATCTGCCAAATCTCCGCCCACTCACCCAGCCTGTCTATATCCCCCTGTAGGTTTTTTATGTCCTCCTCACTCTCTACTTTCCCTCCCATCTTTGTATCATCTCCAAACTTTGATATGTTACACTCGGTCCCCTCCTCCAAATCGTTAATATAGATTGTAAAGAGTTGGGGACCCAACACCGACCCCTGTGGAACACCACTGGCTACTGGTTGCCAGTCCGAGAATGAACCATTTATCCCAACTCTCTGCTTCCTGTTAGATAACCAATCCTCCACCCATGCCAGAATATTACCCCCAATCCAGTGATTCTTTATCTTGAGCAATAATCTTTTATGTGGCACCTTGTCGAATGCCTTCTGGAAGTCTAAATACACTACGTCCACTGGTTCCCCTTTATCCACCCTGTACGTTATGTCCTCAAATAACTCAAGTAAATTTGTCAGACATGACTTCCCCTTCATAAAGCCATGCTGACTTTGTCCTATTAAATTATGTTTATCCAAATGTTCCACTACTGTCTCCTTAATAATAGACTCCAAAATTTTACCCACCACAGATGTTAGGCTAACTGGTCTATAATTTCCAGCCTTCTGCCTACTACCCTTTTTAAATAAGGGTGTTACATAAGCAGTTTTCCAATCTGCCGGGACCTTTGCCGAGTCCAGAGAATTTTGGAAAATTATTACCAAAGCATCCACAATCCCTACTGCCACTTCCCTCAAGACCCTAGGATGTAAGCCATCAGGTCCAGGGGATTTATCCGCCTTGAGTCCCATTAATTTACTGAGTACCAATTCTTTAGTGATTTTAATCGTATTTAGCTCCTCCCCCCCGAGAGCCCCCTGTTTGTCCAGTGTTGGAATAGTCTTAGTGTCCTCTACCGTAAAGACTGAAACAAAATATTTGTTCAGCACTTTTGCCATCTCCATGTTTCCCACCATTAATTTCCCGGTCTCATCCTCTAAGGGACCTAGTTTGCCTTAGCCACCCTTTTTCTTTTTATATAACTGTAGAAACTCTTGCTATCTGTTTTTATATTTTTTGCTAATTTATTTTCATAATCTATCTTCCCTTTCTTAATCAATCCTTTAGTTACTTTTTGCTGTCTTTTGAAGACTTCCCAATCTTCTATCCTCCCACTAAGTTTGGCTACCTTATATGTCCTTATTTTTAGTCGGATACTATCCTTATAACCAACCTGAGTGATAGAAGCCTACAAATAAGTGACAAAAGTACTTCATTTTCCATCAGTAACATTTCTCATTTCACGATTCAATGGAAAATATGTTTTAAGGGAAAAAAAGCCCAAAAAAGGGTAAAGAAATGAACGAGCTGATTCATGAGCAGATTTATCCATTTCTTATCTGAAACATCTTTGGTGTATTTTAAGTCAATGCTGGAAGTCTCAATGTTGCAAATTGTAGGAATCTTCTGTGCATCCTAGCTCTATCTCATTCCTCGAGTGAACTGATGTAACAGCAGAGAACAGCCAGGAGTTATATTTTTCCTGGAGAGAATTGACCCAGGAAAAAGGAAGTGGTTAAAATTTACACAGGCTTGAGTATCTCAGCTCAATTCTACTGCAAGAACACGATCTCAAGAGCAGAATAATCTGACAAGCCCCTTTCATAAGGCACAATGCTAACGAATGTCCACCACCACTCTAACGATTCCAAACAAGTTAATACATGGTCATCCACCAATTGGATTCATGGCTATCTAGTTTCGTCTGAAACCACTCAACCTGTACAATAGTTGATACCTCATCCTACAACTAGTTTTCCCTTAATCGGGAATTTCACCGTCTCTATTCGCTCTCCCCAGCTCCTCCGCATCAATAACCCTCTCCACTCATCATTTTGTTTTTCAAGTAGATAATTTCTTCAGAGCACCACTCTTTCTTTGCCGATATTCCTGGCCT
The DNA here is from genome assembly GCF_035084215.1 of Heptranchias perlo. Classification (NCBI taxonomy): domain Eukaryota; kingdom Metazoa; phylum Chordata; class Chondrichthyes; order Hexanchiformes; family Hexanchidae; genus Heptranchias; species Heptranchias perlo. The sequence continues at coordinate 7,553,998 of NC_090362.1, read as the reverse complement.
TATGATCTTCTCTAAAATGGAACGCCGACGTGTCCTCCAGCAATATAGCTACCACCCTACATTGCTCGACATAAAGTGAAGCACAGCCTCCTCTTTCACCCCAAACTCTCCTTTTACATCTAACAACTCCCAATTCTCCATAATGCCCTGAATTGAATACACTCCCAAATTTCAGTTTGCTCTTCCAGCATCTCTCGTGCACTCCGGGACAGGGTGCAAGGAAAAAGCTTATGGTCTGGTTGCCTCGCCTCTGGCCTTCCAATTTCTCTCTCACAACCTACTATGGTCCCAATTCCTAACTGCCATCCAGTTATCACTGCACTGGTATGGGAAGAACATGATCAGGCTTAACTGCAATGGTTCCCCACAGGAACCTCTGCTGCTCAACAAGGTACAGGAAGGCCACTGCCATCTTCACATGAACCAGTCAGGATGAATTACCACCTCCGGAGGAGAACGGGAAGTAAATCACTCAGTAGCTTAAATTTTGTAACATTGTCCACTTAGTAAGGGAGAAAATTGTACAGTTGGTGGACACAATGTTGAGCACACAAGATACATTTTCTAGCTGTTAATCATGAAACAAGAATGCCTTCTTGTAACAAAGCCACACAGAGCTTTAGCACTCATCTGGACTGGCACTATATAGGCCTCCTCCTTTGTTAATTTACATTTTTGTAATCCTCACAACACTGGAAGGTTCCAATGTCAAAATACAAATGTGTGGTTAAAGGGCTACTTCAGCCACAACTTCCTACCATCCTACAATGATTAGAAGTATGAAAGTGGCTTCTCATAGTCTTATACATTATACACACGTTATACACTATACAGATTACTAACAAATTGTAAATTAAAAATGTATATTAGTGTTGAGTCATATTAAATAACATTCCATTTAACAATAGCCTGTTGCCTAATCTCTTAAACCCTTCAGTCGATTTCCACCCAATGAGCAGCCCATTAACCAGATCGCCCTTCCCCGTTACTATATAAAGATAGATACATATATTAGTCTTCAAATAAAGACACAGTCTTGCATCAAGATTACCACATTTAGGGTTCCGACAAGGATTAGAAAACATTCAAGCTTCTTTACTGTAGTTCAGACACTATCTGAACCCCCTCAATACCCCCTAATACCATCTTATGGCACAATCCTAAGTACTGGTTATCTGACATGGCAGAGTGATCAAACAATATCTCCCTCCGAGAACTCTGCTCCTCCAACTTTGGCCTCATGTATCCCCCACTCCCTTCGCCCCACCATTGGTGGCCGTGCCTTCAGCTGTCTGGGCCCTAAGCTCTGGAATTCCCTCCCTAAACCTCTCCCCGCCTTTAAGACCATCCTTAAAACCTACCTCTGACCAACTTTTAGTCGCCCTTCCTAATATCTACTTCTTTGGTTCGGTTTCAATTTTTGTCTGATTGCGCTCCTGTGAAGCGCTTTGGGGCGTTTCTCTACTTTAAAGGCACTATATAAATGCAAGTTGGGTTGCGTGTGGCATTTCTATGGCTGAAGTGCAGCTCCATGAATGTTTTGTTTAGCATCTAGGCACACAAACAATCCCGATGCGAGGGATTCAGAGCGACATAAAGAACACAATCAACCATAATAAAATGGGCCCTCTTTCAGTTCATACTCAACTAACCAATATAATATGAATTACAGTAATTGTAATTAATTAATTTTAGCCAGAGTGCACCATCATATCTAGCAAGAGGCCTGCCTCACACACATTTAGCTCCTAAACTAATCTGGAGCCCAGAAATGGAGCAAACGGGGAGTGCTCGTTACCACCACAAGCACAAACCTTCAACACACTGCTGACCTCTTAGCAGAAAAGAAGCCAGAGTGGGGGCACTGCTCAAGTTTATGAAACAATGTGCACGAGATGTAATCAGAGAGGGGCCAAGAGGAAATGAGAGAGAATGAGAGAAAGAAAAATGAGGAGAGGAGGACTGACAAAGAAAGAGCAGGATAAAGGAATGCAAACTTTAAGAAAATAGCATGTCAAAAGTCACATAATGGTTTGGATTTCAACATTTCTTGCACAATATATTTTTACTAGTTGTAGTTGCAGTGGAAATATCAGTAAACATAATAATATACTATATTGAAAACTTGTTTCTTTTGGTGGAATTAATTTCTTTTCACGGCTTCTCAGCTTGAAAAGGTTGGCCATATTTGCTACGTGGTCTTTCGACAATATATAAACTAACTTAAAAGGACAGTGAAGAACATTTCACAGAATTACCTAGACCTTTCCTTCAGATTCTTTACAAAAAAATGACTGGTGCTCCCTAACAGAGTGAGCAGTCACCAAATTCTGAAAGACAAGTGAAAACCTGCGTCAAAACAGGGTCAGCTTGGAAATCTTTACAAATCAATCACATCAGTGAGGCAATCAGACCTCCACCTGCAGGTTGTCAACAAAGGCTGAGCTGACCAATTACATAGAATTTACAGCACAGAAACAAGCCATTCAGCCCAACTAGTCTATGCCGGTGTTTATGCTCCTCACGAGCATCCTCCCACCCTATTTACTTCATCTCACCCGACTGACAAATCCTTCTGTTTCTTTCTCCCTCATGTGTTTATCTAGCTTCCCCTTAAATGCCTCTATGCTATTCGCCTTAACAACTCCTTATGGTAGCGAGTTCCACGTTCTAACCACTCTCTGGGTAAAGACGTTTCTTCTGAATTCCTTATTAGGTTTATTAGTGACTTTCATATATTTATGACCCCTAGTTTTGGTCTCCCCCACACGTGGAAATATTTTCACTACATCTACCCTATCAAAGCCCTTCATAATTTTAAGGACCTCCATCAGGTCACCCCAGTCTGTTCAGTCTTTCCTGATAGTTGTAACCTCTCAGTTCTGATATCATCCTTGTAAATCATTTTTGGCATCTCCAGTGTCCCTCTGTCCTTTTTGTAATATGGAGACCAGAACTGTGCACAGTACTTTACGTGTGGTCTTACTAAGGTTCTATGCACGTTTAACATAACTTCTCTGCTTTTCAATTCTATTCTATTCCTCTAGAAATGTACCCCAGTGCTTTGTTTGCATTTTTATGGCAACATAAAATTGCAACAGCATGTGAAAAAATAATAAAAATCACTACAAAGAAAATTGCTCAACCTAGTGATCGGATTCAATTACTACTCAACTTAAAGTACAACAGAAAGACTAACTCGCCCTCCCAATGCCTCCCAGCAAAAAGCAGTGCAGAAGTTGCGAATTTGCATGCAGTCCCCCATGTACCAAGATCCTGATTTCAGCCTTGCCACTCTAGGGAGTGTGGGGGGTGGGTGTGAGGAATACAGGGCACGAGTCAACATCATGGTCGAATTCAGAGTGCACTGGCTGAGGCTCAGGAGAAGGGTCAACTGCTCTTTTAGTAAAGATCGGTGCATGCCGATAAGAAAGAGCAAGAGATAAAAAAAGGAGAATCATCTCAAGGCAAGAACCCTCGTGGCAAAGCAGAAAGTACGCTGTCAGGTTGGACCAATTAGCAATATGCAAGGCAAAATTCATTTAACAAGGGAAAGCTACTGAATCCTCTAGCTTACAGCCTTTCAGAAATGCCTGCAAAACAAACAGGGAAGATATTCATAAACTCTAGCTGCTCCTGATCAGAAAGTTTGTAGGAAGATGGTCTATTTTAAAATTTTTATATTTCCATATTTGTTACAATAGCGACAAAAAACTGCAACTAAGTATAAACTCGGTTTATGCAACAGTCGGGAGTCTATCTTCAAGTGATTAAGTGCTATGATACAATCAAAAATGATTCAATGCCCAATAATGTAGAACCAGCACAGAAGTCTGGCTAAATGCTTTTCAAAAACATTTTCTGAATTATTGTCAGCACCACAGTTGGGAGAACTACCTAAAAAACACTGATCTGTGTAACAAACTGCAACGGTTACAGATTCTGACACCTTTGACATGAGTTCACTTTTGAAAAGGCAGAACACCCCTGCATGTGACAGCACTTGCAGGCAATGGATCAGGCTGTACTTTTCATGACTGCTGCACAAAAACAAGCCAACAGTTGCCCCAGGGTCATGATCACTTTGATAGCACTGGAATACCATCAGAGGGTCGTACAACCTGTAATATTACCACAAAACATGCAGCTCTAAAGAGGAAGTGTCACTACACACACCTCTCTTAGAATCAGTTACAAAACAACTAGAAACCACTTCACTGACATCCTATCTTCTGTTGCATTTCTAGTTCCTTTGACAACTTTACAATAAGCAGTAAGTGCTGATAACATTACTGAAAGGAGTTACTGACTGTGGGTGAAGCCAATGAAAACACATAAGCCAGAGGGGCACAATCGTCAAAGCACCCCGTGCTAAAAACCACAAATACTGATGCTGAGTCAGCTTCATCCACAGCCAGAGCCAGTAACTCCTCAGAGATGGTTCTGCTGATGGGCCCCATCAGTACTCAGTTTAAAATGAACTTTCAAAACAATTTGTTAAGAATGATAAAAGCTAAATGTTTGTAAGTTTTTGAAGGAATACTAATGATGAGGCTATAAATTACATTGTATACAGGCCCCCTAATTATTAATGAAGGTATATACATCTGTAATTTTAAAAAACTTATTCCTCCCCTTGCTAGAGCCTTGCCACATCAAAGAACAACTGCAGCATACTCCTAAGCCTCCTTAATGTTGCCTGCCCTTGGCTGCTGCCAGTAGGTGCACTTTCACACTTTTGATTTTCCCTCCCTCCCGGAGATATGCTTGGCCTCCACTTGACACCAACCTGCACATATGAAAAAGAACAGAAACTTAGCAGAGCAGAGAATTCAACGTACACCCCACCATTCTGGGCAGCCACATGTTGCTGCTCCAAAGCACTGCACAGTTGCATTGCAGACACTAGCAATTTTTTAAAGGTTTGAGTCCATTCCACAAAGTTTTAACATGAAGAGATACATTTCTACCATCTGCTCTGTTATACCCTTACTGCTTACAATTGGAGCGAACAGCCACCTGAACATTCCTCAACAGTTCTATACAACACATCAATGGACTAATATCTGCAAACGGACAGAATACTTTAGAATTAATGAATCCGATCAGAAGTTCGAAGGTACTCAGTGTAACACAATGAAATAAAACCCCATCTACAACGCAGTAACAAAATATAACCATTTAAAAAAATCTTTAGTTCAGCCTTTCACCTTTATGCACACCTGCAAATGTTACAACCTCCACGTACTTGTTTATACAGGATTTTATTGTGCATGTTGCATGTTAATAAACGAAAATAGGAAAAAAATAAACACTTTTGTTATCTATAGTAGATTTAGATGGGCTAAATAAGCAACACAATGCTCACTCATCACAAGTTACACGTCTCCAAGTGGCAGCACAATGAAATACCACTAACATACATCTCCTTAACAGCAATCCCGGTAAGAGTAAATTTGCTCCGTGCATGGATTTTCCCTGTTTATTTCAAAGCAACAAATGTCTGGTAAGATCCTCCTTAGGAGTTACCCCGCTGTGCTTTATGAAATTCTCCATTGAAAGGCATCAGGTTTAACTCTCCCCAAATGGCTCTTTAGCTAAATGTATTCTATGGTATGTTACCGGTCACACAGTCATGATTCAATCTCTGATTTAGGCTTGTCAAGGAAATGGATTCTTGAGTGGAAGAAGCACCACTTAATGCTTTTACGTTCAACTGAGATCTGACGGGATGAGATGAGAATCAACTTGTTCAAGTTCCAAGTCTTAGAAGCAGTTATTAACAAAGCAGAGCTGGACAGTGTGCTGCATTTGCATATTTTACCATCTTTTCTCTGATATAGGTGGCACTCTTTGTTCAGTAACTTCAGTGAACCCACCTCACTCACCTAAACCAGCCACAAAGCAAAACCACATTCCAAGTAGGAGCCAGTCTGAAGCAACCAACAGGCACAGCACCTAGGATGGTACAAGCTCACCCTTCTACAGAGCACCAACTTACTGTCCTGAACAGGTAACCAAATGCTCCTCATGACACTTTGACTTTCCTTCCAATCAAAGACAAAGGAAGTGACTATAAGATATATCAGGCAATGGTTATTTAGGGCAGTGAGTTTAAAGGCCATCTCAAATGAAGAGGAGACTGACATATGGCATAACTTTAGAAAGTAAGAGGAAACTAAAATATATGAGATACTTGCTAAAATATTACTGGCAAGGGCTGCTCTATTTTCCCCGCAATAATCTGGAAATAAACTATACCCCAGACACTACATACTAAAATACACTCAGTTATTTTATCAGGCAAATGAAAAGGAAAGAACTTGTAATAATATAGCACCTTATCATGTCCTTAGGGTGTCTAAAGCACTTCATAGCCAATTATTTTTATAGTGCAGTCACAGTTATTTGTAAGTAAATGCAGCAGCCAATTTGTACACAGCAAGGTCCCAAAATAGCAACCAAGATGAACAACCAGTTAATCTGTATGATTTTGGGAGGAATGCTCTCCAAGACACTGGGAGTAAACTCTACTTTCCTTTGAATAATGCCCATCAGAACAGGTAGACAAGGCCTCAGATTAATGCCTCAACCGATAGACGGCACCTCTGACAATTAGGCACTCCCTCAGAACTGCATTAAAGTGTCAGCCTAGATTGCATGCTCAAGTCCTGGAGTAGGGTTTCAACCCACAATCTTCTGACTCAAAGCAGAGTGTGCACAAACGGACTAAACTGACACTTTTTTTTTTGAGAACTGAACCCCCTACAAAAAAAAACTTTCTAAAGTAGCCACACTACAATTTCCACCTATTCGGTGTCTTTGATGTAGTGAAACAGTTCAAGGTGCTTTACAGAAGTGGGATGCGGGAAAAACAAATGCCAAGCAGAAATGAGAAAAGTTAGGGAAAGTGCCCAACGGTATGGTTGAATGGGCTTCTGAAGGTGGGAAAGAGATATAGCTATGTAAATGGGCTTGACAATTACAGAGCACAGGGTTGAAAGTTCTGCCAAAGATAACAAAGCAGAGGGACGGGGGAAATGCACAGTAGGCCACAATCAGCAAAGTGGACAGTGAAAGTTGGGACAAAGGCTCTGCAGTAAGTTGCAGATATAGGCTGGGGCAAATAAATGGAAGGACCCGTGGACCAGGATTTTGAAATAAATGCACTCAGAGACAGGAAACGGACTGATAGGCAAGTTGAATTTAGTATGAGATAGGATGCAGGCAGCACAGTTACAATTCAACAGAGGGAGGAATGCAAATTATGTCACAAAGCAGCAGCTTTCAAAACATGCCAATTTTCTACCCCAAATCTAATAACAATATAAACAGAAGGGTTTCACCCATGTGAATATGATAGTTGAAGCCAGATTACAGCAAGGAGTTTCAGTATGAACAGAATACCGGACTTACCAAAGCAGTTTCCCCAAATGTGCACTATAGCTAGGAACTCTTGTCTGGGTAAGTGAATTACACACACCCTATCTAGTTGCTGGCAAATCTCCCTTCCTCACCTCCAAGCTTCGACCCTCTCACCTTCTAATTATGCAGTTTTACAGCTTCCTGTGCTTTCAAATAATAATTGTATTTTTACTATTGTAGGCCCAAAATCGTGAAATACAAACAAAAATTAACACTTGAATCCATGCCAGTGAGGCATTTATTTTTGCATAAAAGTACACTGTATCTTCAAAGCTGATCTTTGAATTGTGTGTGGGGAGGAAGGTGTAGCTTCCTAAACCTACAGCACTTATCTGTTTAGTTCTCAATGGTGACATTTCTGCAAGCAAAGTTCTTATACTATCATAAAAAATGTAACAAATACTTTGCTAACTGTTAAAGAATGCAGTTGTGTCTGGTACCTTACTATGACTCTTGATGCCTGTCATTCAGTGTAATCAACATAGCTAATTACCGGCATTCTAACAGCAAAAGTGACATTTCATTTTAGGCTAATATGAAAATTACTAAAGTTTGGAACGATCCGTGAAATAGCTTTGGAAGTTTCTGTTATCAGAGGCTTGCGTGCTGAAACGCTTCCTGCAGTTCTAGTACGCAACAGAGCCCTTAAACACTAAGAATTTGGCTTTAGTGCCTTCAAGTAACATACAAGCACCAGTTAACTAATCAAAGCTGGACTGCAAGCAAACAGCAGCGCAACACAGCTCAACACTGGGGGAATACAGCCCTCAAGAGAAGCTGGAAAGACTGGCATTTTACAATGTAGAAATGGTGCAACTTTACTAATGAATCTGGCAACGAATAAGAAGGACCCTAGGCATGCGTGGCTGAGGGATAAAAAATCCTCCACTGGGTGTAGAAGGCCCCCCTGCAACATGCTTACTTAGGACTGAATCTAAATTAACCCTTTTAGATACATATAGCAGCAAAGTGGTGGGGGTGGAGGAGGAAATAAGAGGGCACTGAGCACACGTAGGGGCTGAGTACTTTATTTTCTTTTTGTTTATTTGGATTCATCGACGGGGGAATGCAAAGGCATAATTAGAACTGTACTAGCGGTCAAAGTATTTAAACTTCAAATTAGCCATAGTACCCAGGCCATTGCCATGGTCAAGCTTTGTAACGAATGTAACTATCTGATAAAAGCACTGTTGATATAATTGTGGATTTGTAGTCAATTATGGGCAGCAGAGGGAGAGAAAGAGACCTTAAGATGGATCAACTCTGAAATAATGACACGGCAAGATGTTGATTAACTTCAAGCGTCATCTCCAAACCACATACTGCTCTGTACGTAGGGGAAAAGCACTTCAAAAAATATGATGAAAAAAATCACTGGACCCCACTGGAAATTTTGGCTCAGCATCAAAAATAATTACAATAGTTGACAAGTATGGAGGAATGTGGCAGCGTGTGTTTTAGACCAGTGTTGTCCAATACGTAACCCATATGCAGCTAATTAGGAACACAGATGTAGTTAATTGCATTTCTGATTCCTAAATAAAAAAATGAGTAACAGACACCATTGTTGGGCATGTGATCAATATTCATATTTGCATGGCGTATGCATGTGCACTTTAAGCTTTTTGTGCATTTGGTGGTAAAACAGTAAGACGAAAACCAGAAAACACAAGTGTTTTACACTGTCTACTTCCTTGGTAAATAAACACGCAGACGAGAAGTACGTTTATCTGTATTGTGCGTTTATGCAAGATGTTTTCGACTAAAATTAGTGCATGTGGCTAAAACAAGTGTCACTGTAACCATACCAGTCTACTACTTAAATAGCTGCATAGCTGCCCATCATTTATCACTACAAACAGTTCACATGGAGATTGGGAACTACAACTCCCATTATGCTTTGCCTGCTTCCCTCAAGACCCCATTGGCACTCGGTGTGCAAAGCTTAAAGCTAAGTTTAAACAGTGATTTACCCAGACAATGCTGCAGCATGAAAGCAGGCAGCTGTAACTTGGCTCTGGTAATCCCACACACTGAGCTAAACAATTGTAGGCACTCTTAGTGTAACTAAACTTTAATCTGTATAATAGGCTCCACCCACTGCCAGCTATATGATTTGTTTCGTCAGCTGTCACAATAGAGACTTTAAATGGGTTTGGACTCAAGAAATTTCAGTCATTTACATCACAAGTTTCCACATTACTGATCTCACAACAATGAACAGCTTGGGAGCTTTACCGTATGAGAACTGAATTAGTTTCAGCAGATGCAGTCATTAGCTTAAGAAACTTGAATGATTGTTACTTTGTGTTCCTTCATACTGTCACAACTTAGTAACTTCTCCAAGCAAGTTCCCCTGAAGAGGTACTATTTAAATCAAAAGAATTCACAATCACAACTGAGATGAGGGTAGTATAGCATTGTTAGACTACTATCCTTTCACTTCTACAACCTGGTTGAATCCGGCTTAGATTGAATAGAACAAAAATCTCCTCTCTATAAGGATATTCAGGCTTTCTGGTGAATACAAGTACACATCACAAAAATGGCCATAAACCAGCACTAAATTGATATAGCTGGTGTGGGGAATGGGAATGCCCTTTCGTTACAGTATAGGGTGTCCTTTTGAAAGGCATATTGCTAGGGCAACACACAGTGAGTTTTAGTATCCCTATCTGATATTATACCTGTATACTGATATTATACTGTGAGTGCAAAAGCAGGACATTGTTCTACTCCCTCAGCTTAAAAAGCACAAAATTCATCCAATTAAAAAGAGAAAAGGGGGCAGACTTTGTTTATGGTCACTATAATTTTTCCAACTATTTAATTGTTAGAAGTGGATCTCTATATAGTAAAATTCCCGCATTAAAATAAGGCGGAAAAAACACACCTGCCACTTTGGATAGAGAGGCGACAAAATTAAATTCAGCTCATCTTAGACTCAAGAAATAAAGAAGTTGGACAAGACCACACCCGGGAGTTCTCACACGCACCCATACGCAGGTCTCTGACTGGGAGCTCTCTCCGGCACATACTTTGGCGTTTTACTTTTCAACTCCCTCTTTAACATCATACCATGTGAAACACAGTAGAGAGGCTGAACTGTGATAAAAGGCAACAATGTGGTTTGTTGTAAAATTGTCCTGTGCATCAAATGATCACTTAACTAGCATTTAGGGCATGTAAAATAGGAACTGATTTTTCTCACTGCTTACCCCATGAGATTTTAAGTTATTTGTACCCCATTGCACAAACACACCAGACAGAACCACTACCATCTCAAATCACAATCAATCCACTGTACACATTTGATTGAGGCATTCACACTACACACAGCTCTAAACACTGTCCTGATATCAGTTCATTGAGTTAAATTGAACAGGAATATTGTTGTAAAAGTTTGTTTCTGGGTCTGCTGCCTCCGTTGGCATCATCTGAAGTCACCACAAAAGCCTCAGTTTACTAAAATCTTTATCAGATAACTGCATTTCCCTTGTGGAAAAAGTCTTTTCTATGAAAACAAACAAAAATTATCAGCAAGTGTGCAGCATTTAGCTTTTCATGCACTAAAAAAGAAACTGTCACCATCAGAGTCCATACTAGATTCCAAAATAAGAGTCTGGAGGAGGCATTTTGAAGAATTATCTTTGATTATATATACAGCATTGATCTCCAAATAAACAATTACAGCACAATTTGCACACCATACTCTGCTTCTAGTTTTACATCCGCTCACCAAATCTTTATCAATGTACCCCATCCACTTTCTCTTAGGCTTTATATTACACCACCTCATTCCCCATCCTTACTCGACAGCCAACTATCTTAGTCCCCAATCTCCGTTTGTGCTGTCTATTAACTCCTCCACTCCTTTTTGTGCAGTTTACAAATTAAACCCATCACTTACCAATACAACCACAGCTTTTGTGAGATTTTTAGCTCCCAAATGGCACATCAAACTCCTAATATTCAGCATGCTACCAGGGATACAATGTTGAATTGCTCCGACAAGCCTCTGAGATTCACAGAGATTCACCCTGGCAAATGAGGTCATGGACATGCAACTGATCTGACCCGAGCTAAACCTACATCAGCAATTCACATTACACTGTGAATCCGAAATGCAAAGTCAGGGACCATTCAATGCATCAGCTGGGAGATGCAAAGCAAGTAATCTTAAAAATCGTACTTTGCTGTATGTGAGATTTTAAAGTTCCTTCTTACAATCTCATGGAGAACCACCACTATGGATCACAAAATCACCAGACAGCCGCAGTACACGACTGCTTTGTAGTCCCCAGAGCAGATCACCAGTCTGATCCTGGATTCCAACTGGTCCTTGTGTAAACTTGATCAGTACTGAATTTTCTGGGATCCAATCAAGGTACAACTTGTTTGGGGGGAACGCCACATTGGCTGAATGGCTTTGTAACAAGAACAGACTTTACTCTAGGAGGCTGAATGGATGGAAAGAACACATTGAAAATATTCCCGCTATTTAATTATCCTCTCCCCTCCAGCTCCCCCTAATACTGCAGGTCTACTTATCACGCTGCAGTAACAGGACTCCCCACATTTCCTTATGCGTAGCAGTCCCAGGAGCACCCCACCACTTGCTCACCTTCAAATAACTCAACCTTCACTGATTCTTACCTTAATACATCTGTCTAGAAACTTAGTTATATTACTGAGTTCTTCCTCATAAAATCTCCAGTAGAATTTTTGAAAAGACCACAAAGTTTTACCTTAAATGTCCTGAACAAATGCAATTAAGAGAAAGCCTGCATTTCAAAGCTATTTGCAGCCAATGAAGTGTAATCACTGTTAGAATGTAGGGAAACTTGGAAGCTAATTTCTGTACAGCAAGGTCCCACAAACAAACAGGAGATAAGTAACCAGATAATCTGTTTTAGTGATGTTGGTTGAGGTATAAATATTGGCCAGGACACCAGGTAGAACTCCCCTGCTCTTCTTTGAATTGTGCTGTGGGATCTTTTACGTCCACCTGAGAATTACCTGGCACTTTTATTAATTCACATGTTTACTTGTAATCTAATGGAAGAAGAACAAATGATGCTGGAAATACCAAGCTGATCTGTAAGCATCTAAAAGGACACAGTGGCATTTCAGGTGGTGAACTTATATCATAACTCAGAGCCACTCCACCTGCGATGCTAACCTGTCATTTTTTAGATAGACGGATCTCTTGCGCCATTCCACTTATTTTCTATTTTTATTTCAGATTTTGCAGCACTCACATATTTTGATGGAGACGTTTACTGAGAGTCTCTCTACTCCACCTCAACACACTATAAGAATTGCCAAATGTACAATACCAGCTTCAGCCTGTTTACTTACACATAATTTCCAGCTTGATATTAAGTTTTTCAATGAGATTACTCCCCCCCCCAAAGCCCTTCTTGGTCCTCATTATCCCCAATTCCTGCTTCCCCCAACCTCTCCGATCCAAACCATGCCCCTAAATTTCCCTAATCTCCACCCCCTCAGGTCCCTCCCTCATTGCCCCGTCCACACACACACACCCGAAGCAGCAACTTTCCCCGTGGATCCACAAACCCCTCCCCCTCGTGTCTCCTCCTTGGATGCCCTTAGCGCCAATCCCCGCTCGCCTTCGGCCCCTTTCTCTCCTCGGATGCCCTCAAGCCCGATCGCTCCCCTCCGTTCAGACCCCCCCCACCCTCGTTTCAAAAGACCCTCCCGCCTCAGGCCCCCGTGGGCTGGATCTGCCTCACGATCCACTCGCACATCCCTCCCCACACCACCACCACCACCACCATCCCCGCCCTCTCTCCCTCTCCCTCCCCCAGGTCCTCCTCAGCGCCGATCCCTCCCGCTCGGAAGCCCTCCGGCTCGATCGCCGCTCGGCTTCCCCCTCAGCCCCCCTCTCTCTCTCTCCCCCCACCGATCGCCCGGCTTTCCCATTCCCTCTTTCCCCCCCCCCCAACTCCTCAGCCCGCCCGATCGCCGCTTCGATCCCGTCTGCACGCCGATCGCTTCCCTCCCCGTCCACTTCAAGTTGCCGCCCGAATGCGAGCCCAAGGCGCCGATTGTTGTGCAGGCCGCGGGTTCCTCCTCCTCCTCCTCCTCCTCACACACACACACACACACCGAGCAGCGCAGCCCCCCTCCCGGCACAAGCACAGCACACAAACACCTCACCCGCACAGGCCCCCTTCACTCACCGGTCCGAGAGGCGGAGGCCCCGGCGGATGCAGAGTCCCTCTGTCCCGTCTCTCTCTCTCCGCGTCCGGGAAGCGGCGGCGGAGAAATCCCGCGAACCCCTCCAGCGGGGGGGGGGGCAAAAAAAATAAAACCAAACAGCTCTGAACGGAGGCCGTCTGTTCGTCCGCTCACTACCTGTCAATCAACGGCGCGCCGCGCAGGAAGTCCCGCCCTATCTCGCGCAACATTGGTTCCCGCGGCACCACGGCGGCCGCAATGCGAATCGCTCATTGGTTGACGGGCGACGTCAATCATCCGGCTGTCGTTTGTAACCTGACAACCGAGCCCCGCCTACCTTCGAGCGTGATTGGCAGACGCCGGGACCGGAAATCCCACCCCCGCCCCGCGGCTATTGGCCGTCAACGGAAGCGCCTCCAACGGGTTCGGCGGGGAAACGGGGCAGTTAATTGGTCCAATGGCGCTGTCAATCTCGCAGCTCGCGCTTCCGAGCTGACAACGGGTCCCCGCGCATGCTCACAACCGCAAAACAAACGGCAGCCCATAGCCCCGCCCTCTGCCACTTGATCATTGGTCAGTTTGCTAAATTAAGCGGACTGGTGCGTTTCCATTGGTCAACTGCAACGTCCATCAACATGATGGACAGGCAGTTGCCTTTAATAGCGGAAGTGCCACGACTGGTACTGGCTCTATTACAGGGGAAGCAGGTCACCATTTTTCACAGTAGGAATAGGCAGCACAGGTTTGCATTCAGTTGCTTGTTTGTGGATGTTTTATTAACCGCGCTAACTTCAACAGTACCATTCAGGCTCGTTATGTTCTGAATGAATTCCCAAGCGTGACTGAATCCACCTCTGCTGCCAAACAATGGCTGGGTCAGGCTACTGTGTTCTGGAGCAAGCTACCTCCTGGCAATCGGTTATGGACTAAGATTTTTTTTTTGTTTTGCAATCTTTATATTGAATAATATTGCATTAAAATCTCTACCCTGGAACTAAAGTGGTTGACTTTATTCACAGGACTCCCAGATACCTGTGCATACTGCAACCCCCCCCTAGTTAGCTGGATCAGTGCAACGGTTGTATATGATTCAGAAAGGTGGTATTTATTCAGTCAAATTAATTATAATCAAGACCAACTCAAACATTTATTTATTAGAATGTTGCAATGTTTTGAATTGTTTAGTTTTTTTCAAAGTAAATAGCAAAGTTTTGACAGCTACCTGTAAAATATTTTGGCTTAAGAGTAAACAGAAATTAGGAACTTTATCCTCATGATATTGTCTAACTGATCCCTTTCCATTTCAACATCAAAAACTCATACTCGATTGGAAAATGCCTAGACTGTTAACTGGGAGCAGCCCCATAATTTTGAATTGAATGCTCAAGGGAATTGAGTTAGGCAATTTGTAAAGCAGAAACTTTGTTACCATTTGATATTGCAAGTCATAAATCACTTAATTATTCTATAAAAGGTTATACTGACAAGCTGGCATTTATTTATTTGTAACATCTGTCTTCAAAGTTTTGCCCAATGTCACCTGTTCTCCTGAACAGGAGAGGATGGACAGACACCTGCTAAAAGTGCTACCAAACTTGAGGCCTTGTTTGCAGAAACCTCATCAGCTGCTGTGAGCAATGCTAAGTGACAAATCTCTCGTGCCCATACTGTATGATTTTTTAAAAAGCTTCTCGTACTTTACATTTTAATTGTAAGAAAAAAGATAAGTATGCATAGCCATAAGGGACTAATATTAAATAGATTTCCCACACTATAACTCTTTCCACAGTCTACCATCATTGATCCTTGTGCAGACTGGAGAACAATTATGCTGTTCAATTAAGATCAAAGATGCACCAAGTGGTGTTACATGGAGCATTATAGAGTGGGAAAATTGCATCCCGATCCCTGGTGTCTGCTGGGTTAGTTGATCACAGTGTGTGGGCAATGAGGTGAGGAAGGGGGAAAAAGTCATCCAGTTCATCTGATCTTGATCACAATCCTACAATGCTGGAATATTCATATGTGGATGTCAGATAAGGATGACAACTAGCATCTAGTCAGCACCTTTAGCCTAGAAAAATATCCTAAGGCACATCGCTGAACCATAAGGAAAAAAACACAAAACCAAAGGAGGTGAAATTAGAAAGGAAATCTAGAACACTTCCAACCTCCAAAAAAAAAAGGGTTGAGGCTAAAATTAAATTTCAAAACAGATTGATAGATTTTTGTTAGGTATTAAGGGGTAAAGAATCAAGGTGGGTAGATGGAGTTAAGATACAGATCAGCCATTATCTAATTGAATGACCTACTCCTATGTTCCTGGAAGGAGCAACTAAAAGCTTGGTCAAAGATGGAGGTTTAAGGGGAGGCAGAGTGGTTTAGGGAGCAAATTCCAGGGTATGAAGCCGAGGCAGCTGATGGTGTGGCTACCAACAGTGAGGAGAACGTGATGCACAAGAGGCCAGAGTCTGAAGAACTGAGAATTCAGGGATGGGGTTGTAGAGCTGGAGGAGATTACAGAGCCAGGGAGGGGCGAAGCCAGGGGGAGGATTTAAACACAAGGATGTAATTCTTAAATTTGAGGAGTTTGGGGACCAGGAACCAATGTAGACGAGTGAGGACAGGTGATTGAGAAGCAATACTTGGTCCTTCCACAGTCCACCATCGTCAATCCTTATGGAGACTGGAGAATAATGGGACACAGGCATCAGAATTTTACAGATGGTGGAGGATGGGAGGCCGGCCGGTAGAGCAGTGGAATAGTCCAGTCTGGAGGTGACCAAGGAATGAATGAGGGTTTGAGTGGAGGTGGAAATAGGCAGTGTTTGTGCTGGAGAGAATATGGGATCAAAAACACAGCTCAAAGTCGATTAGTGCACCAAGAATGCAATCAATCTGCTGCAGCCTGAGAATGCCCGGTGGGGGGAGGTGGCAGTGAATCTGATGGAGACGGTATAGGTTTGTGGCAGGGGCCGAAAACAACGGCTTTGGTCATCCCAGCGTTTAGCTCATCCAAAACTAGATGTTATTTCCCCCCCCCCCCCCACCTTTGCATCACCATTGGCAGCCATGACTTAAGCAACACTGCAACTGCCTCCCTAACCCCCACCTCTGCCTCCTTAAAACCCAACTCTAACCAAACCCCTTCTAAATATCTCCTTTGTTGGCTTGCCATCCAAACGTCCCTTATGCCTCTGTAAAGCATCTTTGGATGTTTCATCTACATTAGGCTTGCAGAGTAAGCAAATGGCAAGTGAAATTCAATATAGCAAAGTGTGAGGTGCTTTCTTTTGGTGGGAGGAATAAGTAGACCACTCATTCCTTAGAAGGGAAGAAGATGTCTGTGAAAACAGATACAGCGATCACTAAAAGTAGCAACACAAGTTCTTACGGCCATAAAGAGTGCAAACAAACTACTGGGGTTCATTCCTAGAGGAATAGAATACAAAAGCAGGGAGGTAGAGTTACATTTATATAGAACCTTGCTTAGATCACTCTTGGCAATACAGTGCACAGTTCCGGTCTCTATGCTACAAAAAGGATATTGAAACACTGGAGAAATTGCAAAAAAAGATTGACAAGAATCTTGCCAGAATTGAGAGGATGCAACTATCAGGAAAGAGTGCGCGGGCTGGGACTCTTTTCTCTGGAAACGAGGAGGCCCGATCGAGGTCTTTAAAATTATAAAGAGGTTTGATATGGTGGATACCCTTGTGGGTGAGTCCAGAACAAGGCAGCAAAAATGTACAATTGCCTCTAACAGATCAAAGAAAGAATTTAGGAGGAATTTCTTTACAGTGTTGAGAGAACATGAAACTCACTGCCACATGGAGTGGTTGAAGCAGATAGTATTAACACATTTAAAGGAAGACTTGATGCTCCATGAGGGGGAAGGGAATAGAGGGATACGGGGTGAGGAGAGGTAATTAAGAGTGGTAAGAGGCTCATGAGTAGCATAGTTAGGTCAAATAACAACAACAACTTGCATTTATATAGCGCCTTTAATATAGTAAAGCATTCCAAGGCGCTTCACAGCAGTATCATCAAACAAAATTTGACACCGAGCTACATAAGGAGGTATTAGGACAGGTGACCAAACGTTTGGTCAAAGAGGGAAATTTTAAGGAGCATCTTAAAGAAGGAGAGGAATTCCAGAGATTAGGGCCTAAGCAGCTGAAGGCACGGGCTCCAATGGCGGAGCGATTAAAATCAGGGATCTGCAAGAGACAAGAACTGGAGGAGCGCAGAGATCTCGGAGGGTTGCAGGGCTGGAGGAGGTTACAGAGATAGGGAGGGGCGAGGTCATGGAGGGATTTGAAATCAAGGATTAGAATTTTAAAACTGAGGCATTCCCGGGCCAGGAGCCAATGTAGGTCAGTGAGCACAGGGGTGATGGGAGAATGGGACTTGGTGCGAGTTAGGGTACAGACAGCAGAGTTTTGGATGAGCTAAAGCTTATGGAGGGTGGAAGATGGGAGGCCGGCCAGGAGAGCATTGGAATAGTCTAGTCTGGAGGTAACAAAGGCATGGATGAAGGTTTCAGCAGCAGATGAGCTGA
Source organism: Heptranchias perlo (assembly GCF_035084215.1). Classification (NCBI taxonomy): domain Eukaryota; kingdom Metazoa; phylum Chordata; class Chondrichthyes; order Hexanchiformes; family Hexanchidae; genus Heptranchias; species Heptranchias perlo. The sequence goes on along the minus strand of NC_090362.1, from coordinate 7,535,808 downwards.
GGCAGGGGCGGAGACAGAATAGCCTTTTTCTGTGCTGTAGATTCTATGTAAAGGCACTGTATGAATGTAAGTTGCTGTTGAAATGGAGATTGGAGATGGCGGAGTTAGTCTGCATGGACAGTGGTTCAGGGTGGGCTTTTCTGAAGAGTGGAGGGGAAGTTAAAGCAGTTTTGAAAGGGACTGCGCCTGAGGAGAGGGAACCGTTTATAATGTCAGTTAGCATGGAGGCCAAAAGGAAGTTGGGTGGTCAGCAGTTTAGTGGGAATGGTGTTGATCTCATAGATGGGAGAGGACATGGGGGGAGATGGGAGAGAAACTAGACAGAGATGGTGATTCAGGGTTAGGGAAGGAGAGCCCTGGTGGGGGGGGGGGGGGGGGAAGGTTTGGCTTGGTGGGCAAGGGGAAGTGAGGATAGCAGCAGAGGCAGGACAGGGTTCGGCGTGGCTGTTATGCCTCCGGTGGCCAAAGAGCCAGTCAACAATCAATGTCTATGCTGCTAAATGACGAATTGCCAATTGAGAGCACATGTGGAATCACACCTCAGCAAGTCACTGCCTTCAGGAGAAAACAGAAGGAAACGGTGGGAGACAACTGGTTGTGAGGTTGTCAGCAAATCTAGTTGGAGAGCCTAGCAGAGTGAAGAATGCTGGGCCCATAATCCAGGGGTCAATGGATCCAAACCATTCCCTGCCATGTGGATGTTAAAGCTTGATTGGAGTTGCTGATGCATTTAGACAAAGCTTGTGAAAATTAGTTGGGCAACATGGCTTAGAGGCTCAAACACTTGTCTTGTAAACAGGAGATCCAGGCTTCGAATCCCACTGGTGCCTTTAAATCGGTGGGCACCGCTGGACGTTAATTATATAATTGACAACACCAACGAAATACTAGATTTAGTTTATGTTACGGCTTCTTTCAGTTTGAGTGGACCTTGGGTTAGATTATTTTTTATTCGCGGTGACTTTCTAAAGGGGGCACTTGTGATACTGATTTCTGCCCGGTTACACTGGGATTCCCAGTGGCCCAATTAAAAGAAGCAAATCTAGTTAGAGCATTGTTAATTTCACAGCAAAAACTATTCTCATACAAAGCAGCGTGTTTATGTAAATGTCATCCAGTCAAGCTTTTACTGTTAGACCGAAACAGTTTGCCATTGTCTGGAACTCACCTCAGCAGCTGGAGTGGAACAGTCCACTTGTGAGGGAGGTGGTGCTTGAGAAAATGCACAGCAAAATGGGGACATTACCATTACTTTAAAAAACAATTCTCAGAGTTACTATTGTAGCTGGCAAAGTATTGAACACTGCAGCATTCAACTTTCAACTAGACCACAGTTAGGAACCCAGCCTCTTTGCCTTGCTATTTATATAATGATGACCCCATAGTGACGGCACTGCCAATCTCCTCTGGGTTGGAGGGAGATCAAACTTACCCATTCTTCTTGGATGGGGAGAGAGGAACGAGCCTTTGCTCACACTCAGGAGTACCTGTTGAGGGGTTGACAAGACATTAATTGGCACAGTAGAGATGTGCCCATCCAAAGAGGTGAGGAGAAGAACAGGTTACGTTTTAGAGGCCAGAAATATGCTGTTAGTAAACAAAACTGATACACGCTTTGCTTCTGTCTTGGATGCACAGGTGCACAAAAAGCCAACTTCAGATTTATTTATTTTTTGGCAGTGCTTCCCATTGCACCAGTTAATATCTTTCTTAAACCAGATGAATCTGCCATGCTGGGATGTTGAACAGTCAACTCATTTCTACTGTGGAAAACAAGACCACAGGAAACCTGTGCTCTGGGTGTCTGAGGCTTTGAACACAGCAGCCTTTGAGGGCAATTGGATGTAAAACCAGAGGAAGTGAGAAGCAGGACAGGGATGGACAATCAGAGCCAGAGGACGTGGGTCCAGCAATGGAACTTCCTGGCCGACCATAATCAAAGTGATGCTGAGCAAACAAAGCTTAATTAGTCCCTAATAGAAATATTCACCTCTAATACTTGTGCAGAGAAACTTTTGTTTCCATATGTATAATGCTGAGAAGATGACATCATGAAGAAGGACTTCCTTGGGCTGCAAAACCACCCATTAAAATATTTCCCTTTCTAGGTCGAAGAATTACAATTCATTCCAGTTCATTCCCCTCCCCCTCATTAAATTATCTTGGCACATGTACTATAAATAGAGTATCAGTGTGATATGATTGTAAAAAGAAAATCCATATTTAAGCATGATATGTCCTCTTCCTCTCTCCTTATAAATATAGATACACAAATTCTATTCCATGGGATAATTAAGATGATAATATGTTGCATAATATCTTCAAAGTGATGTCAGCTGTTCTAGAAACATTTGATGTTAAAACCTTGTGGTTAACGGTGTAACTAGTTACTATATAACAAAGCTTGCCACCTGAAAGGAAATCCCTCTCCAGCCTCCAATCTCTCGTCTCTCTATTGGTGATCCACTTTCTTCTCTCCATCCAAGCTCCAAATACACTTCTCTACATGCTCTTCCGACTCCCTCCATCCCCACTGTGAAGAATCAAGACCCTTTGCACGGTCTTCTATTCCGACTCATTCTTTCCCAAGTCCCCCAATCTGTGGAACTCCTCACCTCCCCCAGTCATTCCTTCCTCTTACAATCTTCAGGATTTTAAAGCTAAAGCTTGGCGTCTCTTCATCAATTCTTCCTACTCATCTCTCTTACTTTTCTTTCAACCTTAAAGTTGCCTGACATTCAAGTAGGTTTCTCAATTTAAACATTTTTCTAAATTTATTGATGCTCATTCTATTCCATCACCCCGGTTCTTGCTTGTGCTCCCTGTGCCTCTCTGTATCAATTTCAAAATTCTTGCCCTCACCTTCAAATGCCTCCACAGCCTCCCTCAGTGACGTCCCATATCCCTTAGTTCCTCTGACACTGGTCTGCTCCTTGTTCTCTGTCCTCTTCATTTCACCATTGGCAGCTGCTCTTTAAGTCACCATTCCTCTGGAACTCCCTCCTAAATCCATCCAATTTATCTCCTCCCTTCCTGCTTTCAAAAACCTTCTCAATATATGTTTCTTCAACCACGTTCCCTAATTCCATCTACTTTTTCTTCCCTCCATTGTTTTTTTTGATGGTCCGCTCTCTAAATCATCTTTTGGACATGGGAAACTCTGTATAAATGCAAGTAGTTGCTATGACGTGTATCAATTTGGCTCAGTTGGTTAACGCTCTCACTTCTTGAGTCAGAAGGTTGTGGTTTCATAGCCTTGAGCATTCCAGTGCAGTACTGAAGGAGTGCTGCATTGTCGCAGGTCCTTTGGATAAGATGTCAAACATGCAGCCCCATTCAGGTGGTTCGGATGGTTGTTAAAGACTTTACGACACTATTCGAAGAGAAACAGGAGGAATAATAATCTCTCAACTAATATCACCACTGAAACAAATTGAGGGGGCATTCACCTCACTGCCTTGCTGTGCACAAAATGGCTGCCTGCACAGTCACTGTAATTAATTTTACATGACTCACTTTGAGGCGTTGCTGAGACGCACAATAAGGTACTACCAAAATGCAAGTCTTTCTTTAATATATTCTTGTAGAAGTATTTTATAGGCTTTGTTATCATTGCTTAGCAAAGCTCTGATGAAATGAAGTTGGGAGTGAGCCTATGGCCAGTAGGGATCAGGGGGAAGGCTATTTATAACGGAGATGTGAGATCCATAACTGGGGAGGGGGATGAATGTGGGGTCAAGGCCAGATTTTTTTTTTTAAAAAGGGTGTAAATAGACTGGGTCTGGACTTTAAGATCTAGTGCTGCACCCTTGGTGGGAGGTTAATGAAAGCTCAGAGCTGCATGGAAATCGAACTCAGAACACTTCACTCCCGTGGTATTAATTTCCAGATCTAGGCAAATATTTCCAAATTAACTGACTGTTAATACTCAGCACAGAAAATATGATTGAACCCACTGCCAAATCTCAGCTAAAAACAAAGGCACAGCTGAGAACGCTAAGAATTTTGTGTAAAGTAGGTCCTTGTTAAGAGATCTCGCTGTTTCTGTTGAGAATGAATTACCAGGTGATTAAATGGCTGCTGTAGAAAGATTTAAAAATTGGATATTTTTCATCTGATCCAAGTACATCACATGGACCACCAACTTAATAGGATTCAACCATGAAATGGGTTTAGTTTTAGGAAAGTATTGTTTGATAAATAAATATGCGCAGAACTGAGCTTATTTTCAATGGGAAAAACACAAATTGGGGCTACCCCAGTGACCGACTGGGTAAAAGCCACTGCCCAGAGCAGGAAGTTCCAGTTATGGTTTTTATTCTGTGCTGTTGGCCGATCTCAGCTGGTTGCACTGATTGACTTCAGCTCCCCAAACTAGGGAGAAGAACATCCAACTGGTGTTTGTACTCAATGACTATCCAGTAGATGCTGCATGTGTGGAAGTTGGTGTGGAGAGGATTGTGATGCTTTACACAGTTGAATACCCTGTCGACACTCAATGCATTAAAAGATGTTGTTGTCTAGACTCGGGTATGAAGAATAGCCACTTAATAGAGGCACAAAGTCTACCAGCACCTGTGGATAGGTATCCCAGTAAGAGGCATGGGAGAGGGGGAAATTTGGCAAAATAAAACTTCCAAGAGGTGACAATGATCCAAGTTTTTAAAATTATGAGGCACAGCAAATGTAGATGGCAACAGGCTACTGTAATAGAATAAATAGACGGTAAGAGTATAAAATTAACTAGCCTTAAGCACGATTACAGACTGGAACATTCTGTCCCCCAGAGTAATAGATATGTGGAATAGATTCCCAGCAACAGCAATTAATGCCGTGCCAATTAACTCCTGGGTAAACAGCAGGATAAATATCTGATTAAGAATGAGACTGAAGGGGATTAGAATAAGGACCCATCACAGAGATTCAAATGTTTCATCCAACATGATGTCTCCCACGCTATCGTGGGGCTCCTGTGGAATGCAATTGGTCGGAGTTGAAGGAGGAACAAACTTGCAATTGTATCGTACCTTCTCGTGACCCGCAGGATGTCCCAGAGCAATGGATTACTTTCGAAGTGCACTCAGCAAGGCACCGGCAAACGAGGCAGTCGATTTGCACGGTAGCAAAGTCCCACACCCAGCAATGAGATAAATGACCTGGTCATCGTTTTTTTGGTGGTGTTAGTTGAGAGATGAAGGTTGGCCAGGACAAGAATAATGTGGAATGCAAGACTGGATTAATGCCCTGCTCAACAAACTTAGAAGGCGAGAGATATTTCAGTATTATCTCCTTTGAATGACAGGAAGAACTCACACTTATACATAACCCTATCAGGTCCTCAGGTCATCCCAAAGCAACAACTACTTGCATTTATATAGCGCCTTTAACGTAGTAAAACATCCCAAGATGTATCACAACCAATGGATTACTTTTTGAAGTGTAGTAGCTGTTACATAGACAATTGCAGCAGTCAATTTGCACAAGTAAAGTCCCTCAAACAGCAATAAAACAATTTAGTCTATTTTTGGTGGTATTGGATAAGCAGATAAATGCTTTTTTAAAAATTCGTTCATGGGATGTGGGTGTCGCTGGCAAGGCCAGCATTTATCGCCCATCCCTAATTGCCCTCGTGAAGGCAATTGCTGGCCAGGACGCCCCTTCAAATAGTGCCACAGGATCTTTTACATCCACCTTAAGTCTCTGGAGTTGGAGTTGGACTTGAACCCACAGTCTTCCGACTCAGAGGCGAGTGTGCTGCCAACTGAGCCAAGCTGGCACTTGGAGGTGTTAACTGTGGTTGATCACGTCCCAAAGAAGAATGGGTGAATTGGACAAATTCACTCCAAGACAGTGCACAATGTAAAGTGTGTACAGAGAATGGGCTTGATGGGCAAAATGGCCTTTTATTGTTCTAAGCTGTCTCCTGTTCTTAAGTAGTTATGCATTAATATAACTGTATTTCAAAGTTTAACAATAGGTCCAACCCAAGTCTTCAAAATTCACAGCATTCTATCTTAATGTTCAGATACTCTGACGCAAAACACCAACCCTCAATCATAGAGCCAGACGGGGGGCAGAAGTTATTCAAAGATTGCAGATTAGCTATTTTTAACCAGTTTATAGAAAGCCCGATGCCAGGGGTTACATTTTGTGGCAAACTAGCTATGGGTTTGTCACAATTTATCAGCGTATTCCCTGAATATGGAGCAATGGTGTCAGAAATACAACCAGCTCAGAACTACAACGAAAATATCAAAAACCACCAGAATTCAAGGTGGATCTGTGCAGTGTCTTGGAATTGTGGTGACTCCCCCTGCAATTACCCTCTGGTGTGGGGTGCAAATTCAGAGGACAACTTGTTTTTAGTTGTCCTTGCGCATCTCCTAGTAACTAAACATAAAGCAGCACAGTCAAAGGCCTGGGAATCTTCACTCCACGGGGGTGATTTTAAACCCCAAGAACGGGTGGGTTGGGGGCGGGTGGGAGTGAAAATAGTTGTTTTTTTGGGTCGAAACTGCATTTTTGCGTTCCCGGTGGGAAGCCTCTACTTTTCCGCGCCGACGTTAAACCCGGAAATAAAGCCGGGTTGCGGTCGCGACCCCAAAAAAAAACTCTTTTCAACTCCCACCCGCCCCCAACCCACCCCGTTCTTGGGGTTTAAAATCACCCCCCATCTCTCTCTTCCAGCACATGGTCCATATCAGGATCCCACCCTGTCTGTAATAACTGGGAGAATCCCGTGCGCTAGCACTCCACCATCAAATTATTTTTAAAATCACCATCACACCTCTGAATCGATCCCAAAAGGTACACATGCTGATATGAGTGACACCATCTTTGATACAACCAGATCCAACTGATCATCTGGACTAAGCCCTGGTGCCCTCCATATTAAGCTGTTGGACATTGCAAAAAAAGCCTTTGTCTTTCACAGGAACAGGAGGAGGCCATTCAGCCCCTCGAGTCTGTTCCGCCATTCAATTAGATCATGTTCTGTATCTTAACTCCATCTACCCGCCTTGGTTCTGTAACCCTTAATACCCTTACCTGACAAAAATCTATCAATCTCCGTTTTGAAATTTTCAATTGACCCCCAGCCTCGACAGCTTTTTGGGGGAGAGAGTTCCAGATTTCCACTACCCATTGTGTGAAGAAGTGCTTCCTGACATCACCCCTGAACGGCCTAGCTTTCTCAGAGCTGACGCAACATAATTTTATTTTTAAAACGTCAAGGCAGCTTTTATTTTTGCACCACCAAAGCATAGGAAATAGTTCAGATGTATTTGGTCTCTGAGAACACTTTGAATAGTACAGGTAGGCATTACCATTTGTAACAAACACACATGTATATGAGTTACTGTTTAGTCACAGTATTCGAACTAGACTATCCCTGTACTTGGATGAAAGTACTTGGATTAAAAGCAAGACAGCAAGTTGAAAAAGGCCACCTGGACACCAAGGTGAGGCTCCATATATAGTGGTAGAACAGGGTTTTAAAAAATATATAATTCTTGGGATGCGGGCGTCGCTGGCAAGGCCGGCATTTATTGCCCATCGCTAGTTGCCCTTGAGAAGGTGGTGGTGAGCCGCCTTCTTGAACCGCTGCAGTCCGTGTGGTGAAGGTTCTCCCACAGTGCTGCTGGGGAGGGAGTTGCAGGATTTTGACCCAGTGACGATAAATATCCAAGTCGGGATGGTGTCCGACTTGGAGGGGAATTTGGAGGTGATGGTGTTCCCATGTACCCGCTGCCCTTGTCCATATCCCGACATAGCAAGCCCCCAGTTTCAGCCAGTCCATTTGGGGAAGTAACTGTAACAAGGCTTGGTGTGTCAACAGAGGGAAGAACAAAGAATCTTGTCTGCTTTTGTGACCCTTCAGGTAACTGGCTCGAGAATGACGCTGAGACGTCTGGGAGTGCCTCCTTTCCCTGTCCTATTTACCAGGCATGCTGCATTTTATAATCAATATTCATACGTAGAAGATTGGCAAGTTCTGTAGTATTTGCCTAATCAGAACAAAATCACACCCTTTCCCATATTCTGACACCTGTGGTCTGCGTTTCACTGGCTCTGCTCCAGAGAACCTGCTGCCATACCTGTGCTCCATCTCAAATCAATCCTTTTATATAATTAAAAGAAAGAAAAAGCTTGCATTTATATAGCGCCTTTCACGACCTCAGGACATCCCAAAGCGCTTTACAGCCAATAAAGAACTTTTGAAGTGTAGTCCCTGTTGTAATGTAGGAAACACAGCAGCCAGTTTGCGCACAGCAAGATCCCACATATATATATATATTTTTTGGCCAACGTTTGGGTTCACCAAATTATTGGTGCTAGGGAACAAAATATTGTTTTTTTAAAAAAATATTTCAGTCACTCTAGTCTGAGCAAAAAGATTCCTGTGCAGCAACTGGACTAGCGATGTAGCATCAGCTCAATCAGAACAGAACCAGAGCACTCCACATCAGGTAGAGTGTGACCAGATACAGAGCTCCCTCTCCTCTTCTCCAACAAGGTGCATCAGCACTAATTTCAGAAGTGCAACCCCAATTGCACTAATGTGATTTTTTTCCCTACAATACTCAAACCGTACAGCCTCACCGAGTGAGATTGTCATTTAGTGCCAAATTATGAGCAATTTCACACTGGGGCTGTGCGACTGGGAACTGAGACTGCCCAAACACATCTCTCCAAGGGCCCTTACAGTCAACGGAGAGAGAGAGAGAGAGAGAGACACACAGAGTCGGGGACAGAGGGAGAGAGAGCGCGAGACCGAGAGAGAGAGAGAGAGAGAGAGCGCGAGACCGAGAGAGAGGGAGAGAGAGAGAGAGACCGGGAGAGAGGGAGAGAGAGAGAGAGAGAGAGCGCGAGACCGAGAGAGGGAGCGCGAGACCGAGAGAGAGAGGGAGCGCGAGACCGAGAGAGAGAGGGAGCGCGAGACCGAGAGAGAGAGGGAGCGCGAGACCGAGAGAGAGGGAGCGCGAGACCGAGAGAGAGAGGGAGCGCGAGACCGAGAGAGAGAGGGAGCGCGAGACCGAGAGAGAGAGGGAGCGCGAGACCGAGAGAGAGAGGGAGCGCGAGACCGAGAGAGAGAGGGAGCGCGAGACCGAGAGAGAGAGGGAGCGCGAGACCGAGAGAGAGAGGGAGCGCGAGACCGAGAGAGAGAGGGAGCGCGAGACCGAGAGAGAGAGGGAGCGCGAGACCGAGAGAGAGAGGGAGCGCGAGACCGAGAGAGAGAGGGAGCGCGAGAGGGAGAGGGAGCGCGAGACCGAGAGAGAGGGAGAGGGAGAGGGAGCGCGAGACCGAGAGAGAGAGGGAGAGGGAGAGGGAGCGCGAGACCGAGAGAGAGAGGGAGAGGGAGAGGGAGCGCGAGACCAAGAGGGAGAGGGAGAGGGAGCGCGAGAGGGAGAGGGAGCGCGAGACTGAGAGGGAGAGGGAGAGGGAGCGCGAGAGGGAGAGGGAGAGGGAGAGGGAGAGGGAGCGCGAGAGGGAGAGGGAGAGGGAGAGGGAGAGGGAGAGGGAGAGGGAGAGGGAGCGCGAGAGAGAGAGGGAGAGGGAGCGCGAGAGGGAGAGGGAGAGGGAGCGCGAGACCGAGAGGGAGAGGGAGAGGGAGCGCGAGAGAGAGAGGGAGAGGGAGAGAGAGGGAGAGGGAGAGGGAGCGCGAGAGAGAGAGGGAGAGGGAGCGCGAGAGGGAGAGGGAGAGGGAGCGCGAGAGGGAGAGGGAGAGGGAGCGCGAGACCGAGAGGGAGAGGGAGAGGGAGCGCGAGACCGAGAGGGAGAGGGAGAGGGAGCGCGAGACCGAGAGGGAGAGGGAGAGGGAGCGCGAGACCGAGAGGGAGAGGGAGAGGGAGCGCGAGAGAGAGAGGGAGAGGGAGCGCGAGAGAGAGGGAGAGGGAGCGCGAGAGAGAGGGAGAGGGAGCGCGAGAGAGAGGGAGAGGGAGCGCGAGAGAGAGAGGGAGAGGGAGCGCGAGACCGAGAGGGAGAGGGAGAGGGAGCGCGAGACCGAGAGGGAGAGGGAGAGGGAGCGGGAGCGGGAGACCGAGAGAGAGAGGGAGAGGGAGCGGGAGAGGGAGAGGGAGCGGGAGAGGGAGCGCGAGAGGGAGAGGGAGAGGGAGAGGGAGCGCGAGAGGGAGAGAGAGAGAGAGAGACGGAGAGAGCGAGAGAGAGGGAGAGGGAGCGCGAGAGAGAGGGAGAGGGAGCGCGAGAGGGAGAGGGAGAGGGAGAGGGAGCGCGAGAGGGAGAGAGAGAGAGAGAGACGGAGAGAGCGAGAGAGAGGGAGAGGGAGCGCGAGAGAGAGGGAGAGGGAGCGCGAGAGAGAGGGAGAGGGAGCGCGAGAGAGAGGGAGAGGGAGCGCGAGAGAGAGAGGGAGAGGGAGCGCGAGACCGAGAGGGAGAGGGAGCGGGAGCGCGAGACCGAGAGAGAGAGGGAGAGGGAGCGCGAGAGGGAGAGGGAGAGGGAGCGCGAGAGGGAGAGGGAGAGGGAGAGGGAGCGCGAGAGGGAGAGAGAGAGAGAGAGACGGAGAGAGCGAGAGAACTTCCATCCTGTCAGTATTGCCTTGGCTCAATTGCAATTCCCAGAGGTGAAGAGACAGTGTGTTAATTCACAACACCCGCCAGTCCCTGTCAAAATATGTTGTTGGTGAAACCTTTTCTTGCCCTCCAGTGAAGGAAGGGAAAAGGATTAAAGACATAACCACAAGATAAAGAGGTGAAAATCGCTGCCTTCGTTAATACTTGAATTCAGCTCCATGGGCAAGTCCTGTCCATTGTCTGCTGGGCAGAGCACTTCATCTTCATGTAGGAGAGGGGCCACACAAAAAACCAACAACAGAGAAAGCTATCAAATCCTATATAGCATACCTCTTGTTGGCCAATGAAGAGAAACATCGGCGATGGTTCCAGAGAAGACCCTGGGCTTGATATCCCACCCCAGTTAAACACCAACCACAATCTGCATTTATATACAGAGCCTTTAACATAGAAAAATGTCCTAAAGCACTTCACCGAGAAGGAGAGGAGAAAGCACCGAGCCTTTGCAAAAGGGTTCGGAGAGGTGATCGAAAGCTTGATCTAAGAGATGTTTTAAAGGTGGGAGAGGGAGAATCCCAAATGGGAGAGCCAAGGTGGCTGAAAGTACTGACATCAAAGGTGGAGTGGAGGGAGGGAGAGGAGATACACTGGGGGCCAGATTCAGAGGGTACGGGAGGATGCATAAGGCTGGAGAATGTTGCAGAGCTAGGGTGGGTTAGAACTATGGAGGAATTTGTAGACAACGAGAAGGATTTTAAATTCGATCCATTGTGGGGACGGGGTTAATGAGCAAGTGTCAGGATGTAGAAAGGGAGTTTTGGACAATTTGGAGTTCATGATGGTGCAGGAGGCCAGTGAGGAGGAGATTGGAGAAGGCATGGATAAGGTTTTTGATAGCAATGGGGGCGAGGCAGGGGTGGTGGAGGCGAGCAATGCTGCAGATACAACAGCAAGGTAGTGGATAGGATACGGAGCTGGAAACTCAGCTCAGGGTCGGACAGAAGGCTGAGACTGCAATGCAGTCTAGTTCAGCCAGGGTGGGCGTGGTCTTCCCAATGCTCAACTGTAGGAAGCTCTGGTTCATTCAGCCCTTAATGTCAGACAGACAGTCTGACAGTACGGGGATGGATGCGGGGCTGAGAGAGGTGGAGGACAGGTGTTATCATCACATCTTTGGAAGTTGACCCCATGTCTAGAAATGATATCACCAAGAGGCAGCATGTAAATGAGGGAACGGATGGGGCCAAGGGTGGATCCTTGGGGAACGCTGGACGGGACTGTGCGGGAGCTGCATTGGGACACGCAGGAATGGAATCACACAAGGGTTGTTCCACTGAGGTGGACTGCAGAGGAGTCAGCGGAGGAGAATGGTGGCCAGCAACGTGGCACGCTGCGGAGAGTTCTGAGGAAGATAAGGAGGGACAAAGCGCCACAGTTGCAGTCACTGAGGAGATCGTTGGTGACTTTGACTGGGGTGGTCTCGGCGCTGTGGGCAGGGCAGAAACCAGATTGAATGGGTTCAATTTGTGGCAGGTGAGCAGGCACCTGGGAAGCCAGGATGTCTCCAAAGACCTTGAAGAAGAAGGAGAGGTTAGAGGGAACAGACAGGTCAAGGGTGGGATTTTTAAAGGAGGTGGAAGGCGAAGTGAGATCACAAAAAAAATAAAGAAACCCGAGACGCAACAAAACAAAAAGATGGGAGGGAAGAAGGAAAACAAATAAAGGGAAAGAAAAAGTAATCAAACAACTATCGCAAAATAAAAGGAGCAACAGAAAAAGGACAAGATAAAGGACTGAAAAATTAAAGTGATGAAAGAGGAAAGACAAAAAAAAAAATCTTACCTGGTCAGTCACAAAATCTGAGAAAAGATGGTCTCGAAAGGTTGGCTGGGTCCTGTACAGATGGGGGGTCCGCAAGGTAGCAGGAGGTCTCCTTCCACAAAGCAGGAAGATGCTCTCCTGAAGCCAATGATGCGCAGGTAGGATGAGCCTCTGGACACTGCCTCTGAAATGCAGGATCCCAACTTTAGATGATCGATCAGACTGACTTTAGCTTAACGTAGACACAAAGGTACAGTATCGGTGTAATTTTAGTCGACAAAAGCAAGGAGCAAAATAGTCATCGACTAAAGTTATTGTACTTGTCAAGTAAATTCAAATGAGAACTATACTTCTAAAAACTAAAATTTGAGATAAAGAAAGAAGTCTTAAAAAAAGAATTTCTCTAGGACTAAAACAATACTGGGCAACAGACCCTAACTTTTGCAACAGGTGTTGAAAATTGAAACGGACAAATAACATCTTCATTGTTATTCAAAAAAGATGTACATTTATATAGCGCCTTTCACATCCTCAGGACATTCCCAAGTGCTTCACAGCCAATGAATTACTTTTAAAGAGCAGTTACTGTTGTTATATAGGCAAACGGGACAGTCAATCTGCACACAGCAAGATCCCACAAATTTAGTGGTGTGTTTACTCTTTTTTTTGGAGAAGTGTCCCTGGGATCTTTTACACCCACCTGAACAGGCAGACGGGGCCTTAATTTAACATCTGATCTGAAGGGTGGAACCTCAGACAGTGCAGCACTCCCTCAGTACTGAATTGAAGTGCCTAGTCCTGGATGGGGCTACCCAGAACCTTCTATCTCAGAGACTGAGCCAAGCTAACATCCAAAAATCTCTTTATTGTTTCTTAACATCCTTGAGTTTTCTGATGACTTTTGAAAAAAAACCCTGAAAAGTCTAAAATGAAAAATATGGAAAGCAAAAAAACTACAATTTTGTCCATTTTTCCCCCCCATTGGCCTTTTTTTCCAAAACCAAGATCACAATTCTTTGAAACTACAAGCCAAATGAGAATAAAACTAAAATTATTTCTAGGACTACAATCAACTGGTGTCAATCTCTCAGGGTCAGGTTTAGCTGGGTCCAGATGTGCTAGAGTCTGCTCTACACTGCCCCAATCTCAGAACAGTGTGACTTCTGTAATTCTCACATCAACCATCTGCATGCTCTTGTCAAGTGAGTGCCATTTGTAGCAAACCATGGGAGCTTTGGGCTGTACAGTTAAGTCTGCTGACAGGGGGTTGACAAAGGCCAGTTTGAGGGGATCAAGAATAAGAGAATGTGGTTAAATGATGTATTAAGTATTTCTTTCAGTAAAGCAAGTCTGTGAGCACAGTGTCAATAATAACTAGATTAGCATCACGAAAAGGGCAAGAGAAATATATTTTCTAGCATCATAGAGAGATTCAACATCATGTATAAATCACAGCCTTGGGGGCTGGGTGGCAGAGTCCTTTATCTCTAGGACAGGTTCAAATCCAGTCCAGTCTATTGGACTGCAAGCTACAAGCGTCCCCAGTGAGAAGCACCAATATCTCTCTCCTCAAGTCGGGCCTGTGTTCAGACAATCGCAATGGCTGCTGGTCCACACTACAGAACAGCCCACAATTCTGCACTCTGAGCAAGTCTCATTCACAGCTTGGCCATGAGAAATAGGAATGTCACAATCAATAATCTTATAAGGCCAGGAGGGTGTGCAGGAAGCTTTACCCTGACTCTAAACCATGCTGCAGCTGACCTGGGGGGGAACAATTGATTTTGACACTCTTTGCAAAAAATGCAGAATGTTCTTTATCCCAGCACTGACATCCCTCTCCACCCACACAATTACATCAATTACAAAAAAACTCTACAACACTCGGACTCCATATTTATTTAATATTTTTTTTAGAAAAAGAAACTTGGGTGAAACCTCTGACAAACAGAGATGGAAATATTGTATTCCAATGTCATACATCACCAGTATGTGGCTCACGAATATCCTTCAAACTGGTGTCATTGCTTCCCCAATTACACAGTGGATATCGAGCTAGTGTGGTACTAAACCTTACTGTCAGACTTGGCCGAGTGGGTAGCACTCTCGCTTCTGAGTGAGAAGGACATGGATTCAAACCCCGCTCCAGAGACTCGAGCACAAAAATCTAGGTGGGGAGTGCTGCACTGTCGGAGGTGCCGTCTTTCGGTTTAAGAAATTAAACATCTCAAGTGGATGTAAAAGAACCTACGGCACTTTCAAAGAGGAGGGGAGTTGTCCCCAATATTTATGCCTCAACCAACATCATAAAAACAGATTAATAGGTCATTTATCTCATTGCCGTTTGTGGGCAAATCGGCTGCTCCATGTCCCTATATTACAACAGTGACTACACTTCAAAAGTTGGCTGTGAGGTGCTTTGAGGTGGTGAAAGGTGCTATATAAATGCACTTTCTTACTGAGCAGGAAGGTCCCAGGTTCACTTCTCAGCGTGTGCTGAGTTAGCCAATCTCAGCCTCAACACATTTGGCAGCAACAACCAGCAATGGGGTCATTTTAACTATCGGAAACATTCCCCAGTGGGAACAGCCAAATATCATGAGGAGGGGAGAATAACAATCATAGGAACATAGGAACAGGAGTAGGCCAGTCAGCCCCTGGAGCCTGATCTGCCATTCAATTAGATTATGGCTGATCTGTATCTTAACTCCATTTACCCACCTTGGTTCCGTACCCTTGTCTAACAAAAATCTGTCAATGTCAGTTTTGATATTTTCAATTGACCCTCCCCAGCCTCAACAGCTTTTTATTTTGGGGGGGGGGGGGGGGGGGGAAAGAGTTCCAGATTTCCACTACCCTTTGTGTGAAAAAGTGCTGCCTGACATCACCCCTAGCTCTAATTTAAAGATTATGCCCCCTTGTTCTGGACTCCCCCATCAGAGAAAATAGTTTCTCTCTATCTACCCTTTCAGCCAAGGTCCCTGTTTCTGATATTATCCAATGACCTATGCTGGAAAGTGCGCTTATCTGGCTCCACCCCCAAGTCAAATCATCTGCTGACATTCACTGTTAAGGGTTACACATGAACGTGGCCACAGAGGGTTGTGGCCCCTGGAATGGTACACCAGGCTGAGTCAGCGTCTTTCAGACAGTAAGAGAACTGGATGGAAATAAAACCCGTTTTAATTTTATACAAAATAACAGGAAACAGCCTCTGCGAAAAAGAATCAACATTCATCTGGTCATTAGCAATTCTCAACTAGCTTCTGGCTACACAATTTAGACCCAATAAAGTGCTGTGTATGTCTGGTACGGTCTATGATATATTGTGTAAACATTGGCTGAAGTTGATAGTTAGAAACCGGCAATAACCCAAGGGTTTCTGAACTGTGTGCTTCAGTAACCAAAGTCAAGGACTATTATAGCACACTTGAGATCTCTCTTGGAACTTACCAATGATTATTTTCCATTCTGCGCCTGGTGGGAACCACAGGGTATAAAGTGTCCTATAGACACTGATATCATTATCATTTCGTTGGTACAGTTACTTTTGCTTTTGTTGTTTTATTTTAAGCATCTTTAGTTTAATCGCACCACTTGTCTGTTTATTATACCAGTGGTGTCCTTAAAGGGACGTTTGTAATTCTGGCTCCTGTCAGGTGACACGGGGGTAACTCAGTCCCACCCCCACTGATCCATTCAAATAGGCCCAGTGACTACTTTCTCCGCATGAAATTACATTTTCCTTTGCTTGTAACTTCGAGTCAGTTTTCAGTGACATTAAGCCGCGCTGTCAGTATTCATTCGGGTTTACAGTATGAATGATGAGCTGAATATTTTACAGCCTTGACTTTCCATAGTCTAGGTCTTAAACGTGTCGCATTCTTTACTTAGTTTTAGTTAATATGTCATTCTACCTTTTTTTTAAAAATGCCGATTAAAAATACATTTTAAATTTCCGGTAAGGGCACTCTTGCCCCACCCACAGCCTCAAGTCGCTTCTGGTCCCAGATCCATGGAGACGGGACCGATTAAAAAAAAGGCTTCCCATTCGGAGGAATGACAATACAGCATGTCCTCACTGGTAAACAAGGCGAGCACACCATGTTGCACCTTTAATAACCGGAGACCGGTTTAAAAAAAAACATCCGTCCAAATCAGAACCAGAGCAAACTTATAATAAAACCTCCACTGCTGGGTCAGACCCTGAAGTGGGAGGTTTAGCACCCCCATTAAAAAAAAGGATGTTGGTGACTTATAGTGACCTCTTGCATGGTGCAATATACTTCGCTGGCAGTAGGTAATAAGTATGATGGGACTCAAAAATAACGTGCCTGTTTTGGTACCAGCTGGCGAGACGTGTGTAAAAACGGCTCTACAACTACACACATCCCGTGTACGCACACACAGCACTCGGGAAATTGCATGAATGAAAGAACGAGTCAGAGGCTGCAGAAAATCGAACTGCTGTTCAACCGTGCCCCCCCCCTCTCTCCACAAACATGGTCAATATTTTGTTTTATTACATGTGTTTTCAAATAAAAGGCCGACTGCGTTAGACGCTGGCCAAAAAAAAGGAAGGAGGCGCCAAGTCAGTTCTAAGTGGGGAAGACTGGCGGCTCATGGGCATTTCCATGTCAATTTAGTACAGCGCCACTTCCTGCAGGCTTTCTCCGAGCCCAATGCCTGCGCATGTGCACTTGTTTTTAAAAAGTCATTCTCCTTCCTTCCTTCCCCCTCCGGACCTGCTAAACCGCTCAGCTGCCTAATACGGCGGCGGGTGGGACGGCTTCAGCTGTTCAGCCCCCCTGGCGACCATGTTTTTTTAAATATATATACACACACACTGTATAATATTGTTGGCCGCCTCTACTTCCGAAGGCGGCGCTCACGTCGGAAGCTCTGTGGAGATACAGCAGCAGCAACGCTGCATTCACTGTACACAAGCAGTGGGGCAGAGATTGCCCGACATAAAACACCCGAGCAAACTCGTTTTAAACTTGGGCGAAGGCTACAATTGGTGAGCAAGTTCTGGGTCCCATGAAAACACTAATAACCAGCGTTGGCGGTCAGTAGTGTTGTCTGAGTCATTACACTACTGACCGCCAACGCTGGTTATTAGTGTTTTCACACTCGGTTTGTTTACTGGGGATGGAAGGAGAACCAATACAAGTCACAAAGCGTTTGCAGAATTACTGATATATCTCTGCGATTAATACTGCGGTGCACTGAAGAGGCTGCAGCAGCTTCCTGTTGCCCCCATGTTTTTCCACGTTCAACTGCTGCTCCCGAAATGGACAATTATTTGATTCTCACCCCGGAAGCCTGAAGCAGCTGGAGTAACTGATTCTAATCATACAATCTTTACAGCACAGAAAGAGTCCGTTCGGCCCGTCGTGCCTATGCCGGCTCTTTGAACGAGCTATCCCATTAGTCCCACTCCCGTCGTTGAATTTATTTTTTGTTTCAGACCGTTCGCCTTTATTGTAGGTAACAGGCGCCACCCCAAAGTAACCCAAGCTCCACCCTCCAGTTAGACTGATTGCAGTGTATCGAGCACAATGTGGGCTAACCCCGGAATCCACCCTCCCTGCGGAAGGCTCCCTTAAACCGTTGCCTTTTGCGGGCCAGGGACCGCGCTGCCGTCGCCGACTGACGCGCTTCATTGTTACAATTCAGGCTCCGAGGGAATCCCCGCCCCTGACACGTGACCAGGGCGCCACCATTGTGACGCACCACATTCCTACGGAGGCGGCGACTCCGCCCCACAAACCAACCACCAATGGCAGCAACCGAGAGGCGCGGCCTGGCCGGGGAAAAACCAATCGGCATGAAGCAGACAAGGGGCCGGGCCTTCCCAACGTAACAACCAGTGACGAAGCTACCTTCTAAGCGAAGAGCCAATTAGAACTGTGTGCGAGAAGGGGCGTGTCTTAGGTAGAGGGGGCGTGTCTTGGTGGCAATCGCAGGAGGGGGGCGTGTCTGCGATATACGTTGGAGGGGGCGTGTCTTCGTGAAGCACGTAAGAGGGGAGGCGTGTCTTAGTGGTATACGTCGCGGGGGCGGGGCCGGGGCCGTGTTTACTCCGCTGGAATCATTGGGCTATCGGTGACGTTCGCGCACTCGGCGGATACACTCGCCATGGCCGTCGTTGATTAAAGACAAACAAGGGAGACGGGCGGCCGAATTTAACATCAACACACTCCCTCCCTCCCTCCACCTCTCCTCCCGTCTTAAACATTGAAAAGAAACCCGTGTTCCCCGTCCCACCCACCCCGCGGCCGGAGCGCGGGTTTCGAGTTTCTCTGGGGACGGCGAGCGCGTTGTGCCATTCGATCTCTTTGGCGCGCCGTAGCGGAGACTTTTGTTACACGGCGAGAGGCTTTTGTTGCACATTCGGGGAGAGCGCGGGTCGCGGGCGGTCCTCGGCCCCCACCCCGGGGCGGTCCTCGGCCTCCCAGTCCCCGTCCCCCCCTCCCCGGGGCGGTCCTCGGCCTCCCGGTCCCCGTCCCCCCCCACCCCGGGGCGGTCCTCGGCCTCCCGGTCCCCGTCCCCCCCACCCCGGGGCGGTCCTCGGCCTCCCGGTCCCCCCCCACCCCGGGGCGGTCCTCGGCCTCCCGGTCCCCCCCCCACCCCGGGGCGGTCCTCGGCCTCCCGGTCTTCCCCCCCCACCGGTCCTCGGCCTCCCGGTCCCCCACCCCGGGGCGGTCCTCGGCCTCCCGGTTCCCCCCACCCCGGGGCGGTCCTCGGCCTCCCGGTTCCCCCCACCCCGGGGCGGTCCTCGGCCTCCCGGTTCCCCCCACCCCGGGGCGGTCCTCGGCCTCCCGGTTCCCCCCACCCCGGGGCGGTCCTCGGCCTCCCGGTTCCCCCCACCCCGGGGCGGTCCTCGGCCTCCCGGTTCCCCCCACCCCGGGGCGGTCCTCGGCCTCCCGGTCCCCCCCACCCCGGGGCTTCACCCACCCTCAACCCCGGGGGGGGAAGGAGAGGAGGGGCAAACCCGGCACACTCACCAATAAAATAAACCACCAACACCCGCCCTCCCTCCGCCATAACAAACCCCGCTCGCAGCCGGTGTCCCTCCTCCCCGCTCGCACCAACAACCCGGCCCCAGCGACACAAAAAAATGGCTCAACAACAAGCCAGCTGCACATGCAACACTGCGCACCTTCCCTTCCGCTACTCTCCATTTTCACCCCCCTTTTAATCTCGGCCAAAAAAAAAATACACACACACACTCGACCGAGCGACAGTGATAAAAATAAAAAGGCGGGCGGGCGGACGGACCGCACTGATTCTCTTCCCTCATCTGCGTGTTTCCCTCCTCCCGATTGCTTTTTAAAAATCTGCACCGTGTGTATTATAAATAGTACTCGGTGGTCAGAACGAGAAGCGCCGACCGACCCTCTTCCCCCCCCCCAAAAAGGCAACGTGTGGGGGGGGGGGGGGAAGAGACAGAGTCCCAGCCGGCCCCCGGGTGCCCAGGGGGGGTGATCGGCTGAGCCTTGGTCTCCTCAGGTGAGGGGACGGAGGGGCTCCGATTTCCCCCCTTTCCTTCAAACCCAGCCCTTCCTCCTCCTCCTCCTCCTCTCTCCACACCCGCCCCCCCCCTCTCTCTCTCTCTCTCTCTCAGGACGCACTAACACTCCGGCCGGGGCTGCCCTCCCTCCTCTCCGGACACGCTGCTCGCCCCAAGCTCCCGAGGTGGGGTGGGGGGGGGGGGGGAAACATTCAGCCAAAAGCCCTGCCCTTTGCATCGCACCGCGAAATAAAGAAGAAAAATAAAGAGAAGGAAAATCGGAAGATTCCTCACCACAACTACCAGCTGGTACGTACCTCCGCTCACAGGCAGCCTAACACCCCGAGCTTCCAAAATGGAAACTCCCCCTTTCATTAACATAGGCTCCGGGGGGGGGGGGGGGGAGAGAGGCCGCGTCACCGCTTCAAACCCAAACCCGCCAAAAGGAGCAGGAGTTAGTGTGAGGAGTCCCGGAGTCTCTGCCCCACTGCCCACACCTCCAGCCGGCTCCGGGCTTTAACGCCGCCCTGTCACCGTGGCCCCTTTCATTTACTTTCGGAACAACAAGCGCTCGCAGCAGAGGCAGCAAATGTCACCCCCGTGTGCGGACAGCAGATCTGATCGACCCCCCCCGGGGTGGGTGGGGGGGAATGGCTGCAGAAAGCGCCGCTGGGAATGTGGGTGATTGTTTCGAGGGCATTAAATCCGGTCGAATGCAACCTAATGTGTATCTTTTTAAAAAGAAAGAACTCTGCATTTATATATCGCCTTTCACCACCTCGGGAGGTCCCAAAGCGCTTTACAGCCAATGAGGTACGTTTGAAGTGTTGTTATGTAATATAGAAGAGGAAAGTGGTCCTTTTAGTTGGAAGGTGGCGACACTGAGGGAAAAGGATGTGGGAGAAGTTGTAGGCTGGTCTTTAAAACTGTATTGACAGGGTGGGAAGGACGAAGGACCTTGCATTTACATAGTTCAGGGCCTCCCAAAGCACTTTACAGACCATGAAGTACTTTTGAAGTGTAATCACTGTGATCCCACCAACAACAATAAGATGATGACCAGATAATCTGTTTTAGTGATGATGGGTTGAAGGATAAACATTGGCCAGGACACTGGGGAAAACTCCCCTGCTCTTCTTCAAAATGATGTGGAGATGCCGGTGATGGACTGGGGTGGACAAATGTAAGGAATCTTACAACAC
Source organism: Heptranchias perlo (assembly GCF_035084215.1). Lineage (NCBI taxonomy): Eukaryota > Metazoa > Chordata > Chondrichthyes > Hexanchiformes > Hexanchidae > Heptranchias > Heptranchias perlo. The sequence continues at coordinate 7,514,740 of NC_090362.1, read as the reverse complement.
TAGGTTATAGTCTATAACCTGGTGTTGTAAGATTCCTTACTTCTTCAAAATAGCATCATGGGATCTTTTGCGTCCACCTGAGAAGACAGGCAGGATCTCGGTTTAACATCCTCTCCAACAGTGCAGCACTCCCTCGGTATTGCACTGAAGTGTAGCCAAGATTATGTGTTCAAATCTCTGGAGTGAGACTTGAACCCATGACCTTCTGACTCAGAAGGTAAGAGTACTACCCACTGAGCCACTGGCATAGACCATTGGGGTGAATGGCCTGTTTCTGTGTCATGGGTTCTGTGCAAAAATGTTAGCGTGTACACCTAAAAAGGAGATACAAGTCCAAGAGACTACACCTCCAGTACACCTGTACTCTACATTTACAATATTGCACCTGAATGCAGTGACATTCACAATTTTAAAATGGATTTAAATTTAATAAGGCTCCCAATAATTCAGCACTAAGTGAGCAAGTCTCATTTACAGCTTGTCTATGGGAAATAGGAATGTCACAATGAATAATCTTATAAGGCCAGGAGGGTGTGCAGGAAGTTTTACCCTGACTCTAAACCATGCTGCAGCTGACCTGGGGTGGGGGGGGGGGAGCAATTGATTCTGACACCAGACGCAAAAATTGCACCATGTCCTTTTTCCCAGCACTGACAGTCCTCTCCATTCACAAAATGACATCAACAAGAAAAAAATCCTACGACAGACACTCGGGCTCCATACTTATTTAATATTTATTTTCAGAAAAAGAAATTAGAGCATCTTGGGTGAAACCTCTGGCAAATATAGAAGGAAATATTTTATTCCAATGTCATACATCACCTGTATGTTCTAAAATAACCAATAAAGGAGGCTTTGGGTTGCCCCACTGTCATCAACCAAAAACCAAATAATATTATTCCTGGTGTCCATTATACACTCTATTCCCTGCGGTGCCCACCGGTCGTGGAAGACCTCCAGCATGCTGGCAGATACCACATGCTCCTTCTCCAGGGCCACCTGGGTGCGGACAAGACTGTGGAAGAGAGGCAGGAAGAGCAAACAACCCCAAGGGCGCATCCAGCCTGGACTTGTAGATGGCCACATCACCTGTATGTGGCTTATATATATCCTTCAAACTGGTTTTATTACTTCCCCAATTACACAGTAGGTAATAAGCTAGTGTGATACTAAACCTTACTGTCAGACTTGGCTCAGTGGGTAAAACTCTCGCCCTGAGTCAGAAGGTTGTGGGTTCAAGTCCCACTCCAGAGACTTCAGCACATTGTCTAGGCTGACACTCCAGTGCAGTACTGAGGGAGTGCTGCACTGTCAGAGGTGCTGTCTGTCAGATGAGAAATTAATCGTCTGCCTTTTCAAGTGGATGTAAAAGAACCCACTGCACTTTTCAAAGAAGAGCAGAGGAGAACATTTATCCCTCAGCCAACACCCTGCAGTGCAATCAGCACAGAGAAAATAACCCAGATCTTCACCCAGCTTCAGTCTAACACAGATTGTGTAATGGTGACTTTCAGGTCATTTCCTGTGTCACATTTCAGGGTCACACTTTGACTCAAATTTGGTATTAATGAAGAGAAACAAATGAGAACTCAAGTCATGCACAAATGTCAAGTGCTAACAGCAATCCAACAGCGAGGAAAATAGCAGCACAGTTTAACTAACCAGAGCACAAGCTTAACCAACCAGAGCACAAGTTTAACTAACCAGAGCACAAGCTTAACCAACCAGAGCACAAGTTTAACTAACCAGAGCACTCAAAAATTTCCATAAGGTTGCTTTGAGCGGCCAAATAGAATTTTTCTTCCAGTTAAAAATTTACAACTAAAAATAACATTGATCAGAAACCTATAAAAAGTTAAATAATTCTCAAAAAATAATAATTCTTATTTATAGAATTGTCTGTATTCTCATAAATCCCTGAATTCAGCAACACAGAGTGGGAGCAATTGGGAGGCCAACTTGTGATCTGCCTCGATGATCAGTGGGAGAGTAGTAAGCAGGAACATGGCACTTGAGGGAATAAAGCCAGCTCAAGAGAACAACTGAGACTTGAACTGGGGACAACAACTAAACACAGGTTTGGGGGAAGACAGAATGGACGCATGGGGACGCAGAGAGGCAGTAATCCACTGAAATAATTACACATTAGAGGTACCAATCATAGACACAGACAAAAAAGAAATTATATTAATCAGTAGTAATAGACAAATAATATGTAATAATCAATTAAAAATTCCTATGTGTTGGTCACAGTTTGAAGTATCAAAAGTATTTTCTTATTGAACTCACCAGCTGATAAGTGACTACAGTGACCTTCAATGTCCTATTTATAGTTGTAGTATTAAAGGCACAGGCCACGTTAACAGGTAAATATTACAACAGTGCTCCACGCCTGCAACTATCCATGAGCAATGTTGCAGGAGATCCATTGGAATTTAATAGAAATAGTACAACGTCACAATTCATGTGTCACACTTGGGTCTCACACTTTTGATGCTTGCAAATTTCATATTGATAAAATAGCAACAAATCAGAGCTCAGTAAGCAGAGAATGCACAAATCAAAAGTAAGTCAAGTGACTAGGAAGCTACCAATGAGGGAGGACTAACCAAGTAAGGAACGAATCAAGGATGAGCAGCAAGGAAAATCCACCAATAAAAACAAAGCAGAAGCTGAACCAATCAAATCACTGAAAACATTGTAATATTAGTTTCAGCTCCAATCTTAAACTTTCCCCCAGCTGAAAATTTACTAATTAAAATATTTACCACTAGTAAAACCCAAATAAGATCAAATAATTCTCAATAAAATACTCAAAGTTGCCTGTGTGATGTTCTAAATGCCCTGGTGAGCATTTTCTCAGAGACACCTACTCTAGTGTTGCAGGTTTAAGGCCCAGACTGGATTACTTGAGGAGCTGGGTTTGTTGGGTTGGGCTTTGCTGTTTCTTTCTGTGTAAATACTTTGGTTTCTCCTGATTGGTTGTACTTCCATGTCAATCATGGCAAGCCCCACCCTTCTATTTTTTGCCACCAGAATGCAAATGAATGATTGTCTCCTTCTGAGAGTAATACATTCACAAGGTGTGCCAGGCCCCTACTGTACGTAAGCCCCACCCTCCTCCAGTCCACTGGAAAAGCCATGATGCCTGGGAGGCAAAACAGAAAACAATGCAAACCGTGAACTTTTGGACTTTTTCTGAGATAAATGTGAATAATTATATGCAAGAGCTTGTTGATTTATGTAATTTATGCTATTGGAATAACTATGTGTTTACTGTTTCTGTGACATAGTCCTCCTAATCCCATCAATCTCCTCACCTTATCTCAGGAGTGCTACTTTTGTTTGGCTTTTACTCAAAATGCAGGCCCAGGTTTCTCTTTTTGAAATCCTTTCAATAATGTTTTCCAGACTTTTTTATGATCCACCTCCTGCTCCCTTGATTCCCTCCCCATTCAATTCCTTTACCTGGCCCTCATGATAGAGAAAAGTCAATGCATTCCCTTCCTCGGGCACCATTCCTTCCTCCTTGAAAACTGCCATCATCACTCCCCTCTTTGACCTATCCTTCCTCTCCAACTACTGACCTACCTCCAGCCTCTCTTTCCTCTCTCAGGTCCTTGGACGTGTTATCAACTCCCGGCTCTGTGCCCATCTTTCCTGAAATTACCCCTTCAAATCTCTCCAGTCCAGTTTCCACCTTTCTCACAGAAGTAAAAAAATTGCCTTAACGAAAATCACAAATGACTTTGTGGTGCTTTATTCCCTCTTTGTCCTTCTCTGCCTCGCCACAGCATTTGATACAGTTGACCACACCATCCACCTCCAACACAACCCCTCCTTCATCCAGCTCCATGGGACTCCTTACTTACCTGAGCACAGCCAGGAAATCTCCAGCAATGGCTTCTCTTCCTTTCCATGTACTGTCACCGTTGCAGATTGCCCAGGATCTATCCTCGGTCCTCTCCTCTTCCTTACCTACACGTTGACCTCAGCAGCAACATTCACAGGCGGCAAGGTCAGCTTTCACATGTACCCTGATATTATCCAGCTCTACCTCTCCGCCACTTCTCTCAACTCCTCAAATGCCTCCTTGATTGTCAGACTGCCTGTCTGACATCAGCTCTTGAATGAGTCAGTTCAACATCAAGAAGAAGGAAGCCATCATCTTTGGCCCCGGCTACAAACTCTGCTCTCTTACCCTAACCCTAACCCCAATCCTATCCCCGGTTGCTCTTTCAGGCTGAACCAGATGGTCCATAATCTCAGTGTCCTGTTCAACCCTGATCTGAGCTCCAAACCCCACATCCTATCCATCACAGGGGATGCTTACTTCACAACACTACCCATTTCCCCTCTTATTTTAGCTCCTGCACTGTGCCTTTGTTACCTCTAGACTCGACTGCTCCAATACTCTCCCATCCTCCAACTTGTCTGCCGCATGTATCCTCTCCCATACTAAGTCCCACTCGCTCAATACCCCTGAACAGTGCTTGGAAACATTGGCTTCCCACCCCCAACATTAAACTCCTGGGGGGGTGGGGGGGGGGAGCGATTTTAAACCCCCAAAAACAAGTGGTTTGGGGGCAGGTGCAAGGTGAAAATTGCTGTGTGTTTTTTATTGCGACCGCAACCCGGTTCCAACACGCCCACTTCCGGGTTTAACGTGGGCGCGTTTGGATGCGTGCGTGGGCTGAGGTCGCGTTCCCAATTAATGCTGGCGAGCGGCTCGTTAGCGGTGCAGTTAACATCGTTAGTCGAAGTCAAGTAGCTGCTTTTAAATTGAACGTCACTCAACTTCAAATTTAACATCTCCAGCACAGGTTTCCCGGACCTTCTGAATCTCGTCAGTGAAACGGAGGCAAGATTGAGCCACAGTTCATGGGGGTATTTAAACCTGTGATAGCCCCTTCTGAATAAAAGCTCAGCTATTTATTCACAGTTCCCTCTGGCAAACGTTTGGTGGAGAGTTCATGTGTTCTTCCAGGGTGCCACCTTTCACATCTTCAGGGTGTGGCAAAACTTTGGAGCCTTTTAAACTGACAAGATCAGGATGTGGATGCAATGGATGTATTCCAGAGGACGTCTGAGGAGGAAGAAAATGACCGTCCATGGCAGCCACCTCTTGCCGTGTTGGGATCTGCTAGTGCACAAATGTGAGGCACACAACAAAGATCTGGAGAACAACAGAGAGGGGGAGCTGAATGGAGAACAGCAGAGAGGGCAGCAACAGAGGGGCCGAGGTCACAGGAGGCACTAGCCACGCGAGAGGCTGAGGCTGAGCTTCCTGGACCTCTCTGAGGAGCTGTGCCTACGCAGGATCAGATTGAACCGCCAGATGGTCGCAGACATCTGCAGCCTCCTTGAGGAAGAGCTGCTCCTCGCTGGACCTGGTGGCCACGCATTGCCCTTCGCAGTAAAAGCCACCATAATCCTCAATTTCTTTACCTTTGACATCTCCAGGTTGCGTCAATCGTCTGCACGTAAGTGTATACGACAGGTGACGGATGAGTTGTTTGCCAAGGCGTCCGATTGCGTGAACTTCCCCTGCGACGACAATAGCCAGAATGAACGGGCAGTGGGTTTTGTCTCTGGCTGGCTTCCCATGGGTGCACTTCGCAATCGATTGCACACACATGGCAATCAGAGGACTACCACGTGAGCCAGGAGTCTTCATAAACCAAAAGGGCCATCACTCCATCAATGCACAGCTGGTGTATAACGCAAGAAGAGATTAGTGTTGAGTAGAATGGGCCTATACTCTCTGGAGTTCAGAAGAATGAGAGGTGATCTCATTGAAACGTATAAGATTCTGAGGGAGCTTGACAGGGTAGATGCTGAGAGATTGTTTCCCCTGGCTAGAGAGTCTAGAACTAGGGGGCATAGTCTCAGGATAAGGGGTCGGCCATTTAGGACTGAGATGAGGAGAAATTTCTTCACTCAGAGGGTTGTGAGTCTTTGGAATTCTCTACCCCTGAGGGCTGTGGATGCTCAGTCGTTGAATATATTCAAGGCTGAGATCGATAGATTTTTGGACTCTAGGGGAATCAAGGGTTATTGGGATCGGGCAGGAAAGTGGAGTTGAGGTCGAAGATCAGCCATGATCTGATTGAATGACGGAGCAGGCTCGAGGAGCCGTATGGCCTACTCCTGCTCCTATTTCTTATGTTCTTATATGCAGGTGTGCACCAGATTCCCTGGCAGCTGCCATGATACATTCATTCCGCATCAGTCTAACATTCCAGTCCTCTTCCAAACAGGGGATGGCCTTAAGAGCTGGCTCGTTAGAAACAAGGGACACCCCCTGCAAACTGGCTCATGACACCTGTGAGGAACCCCACCATGAGGCGCAAGAACGATAGAACCAAAGCTACATGACCACCAGGTGTGTCATTGAGCAAGCCTGTTGAAGATGCGCTTCGGGTGCCTGGATAGGTCTGGCAGTACCCTTCAGTACTCGCTGGCGAGGGTCTCCAGAATAAACGCGGTGTGCTGCGTCCTGCAGAACATAGCGCAGCAGAGAGGTTTAGAGGTGGAGGAAGGTGAAGGTGCTCATCAAGCATCCTCTGATGATAACAACATTGAAGAAGAGAAGGAGGAAGAGGAATATGAAGATGGGGCACCATCACCAGACCAGCCGCGCACTTTGCTGCCAGGGATGCCCTCATCTCTCACAGGTTCTCTTAGTCAGAGTGGGGAAAAAAAGAGGCATTGAGATAATCAATCCGGCTCCCGCCAACCCCCACTCCCCACCCTTTACATAAAAACAGTCCTTCAACCACGCATACACCCATTGCACATCCCCCTAATGGGTCGTGTCATGTATTGGCATTTCATCATGAAGCAAATGAAGGATGACTTCACACTCGGGACACAGTAATGTATTGGAAATGGTGATAATCAGAACATTTCATGTGCCAATATTAAAAAAAGGAAAGTTCACAACATAACACTTCTTCAAACTTCCTTGTGCGTGCCCTTGGTGAACTACAATTGCTTGAACTTAAGCTTCCTACCACTTCCACGTGATGCATCCCCTGTGGCTTCAGCAGAGGTAGTAGCAGGCTGCTCCGATCTCTGCCCTGAATGACAAGATGGTTTTGGCCTACGACCTCTGGGTTTTGGAGCTTGTGAGAGCCCCGCCAAAGACTGCACCACCTGCACCTGTGCAGGGGCAGACTTGGCCATCGGGAGAGGAGGCAGCATGTCGGGTACTGGTTGAGGTGAGACGTGGGAGCACTTTGAGTGGAGTTCCCACTTCCACGTCCCCTTTCATCATCATCCCTCTCCTGGTATCTGTCATCCTGTTTAAGGCGGCAGACGTCTCCTGCATGGCCGTGGTCATGGCCTGCATAGACTCATCTGAGTGCCAGGCTTGAAGCTCCATGGAGGCGGCCACTCTCTCCATGGCAGACATTCTTGCACTTATCTGGGACAACAATCCACTAGTGTTGGAGTTGGACTTCTCCATCTTCTCCGCTATTGTGGAGAGTGTGCGTGGCACATTTTCCAGTTCCTCGCAAAGTTATGTTTGTACCTCAATCATTCTCATTCTCAACGATGGCACCCGGGGTTCAGCATCTGTGTCCAGCTGAGCAGAGCTTGGAAAGGAGTGCGCCCTCCAACGCGGACTCTCCACAGCTGCCCCTGCCACCAGTGTCTGCTCGTGTTCACTTGTGAGTTGTGAATCACCAGGTGACAACCCAACTAACTGGCTAACAGGACCCAAAGAAGTGCTGGTATCTGCACTGGTGTGTGGCTGTGTGTCCTGTGATGACGCACCCTCAGAAGGAATGAGGTCCTCTGAGGAATCAATGCCATCCACCTCAGAACATTATTCTTCTACGCCTGAAGGCTCTAGAATATAAGAAATAGGAGCTGGAGTAGGCCATACGGCCCCTCGAACTTGCTCCGCTATTCAATAAGATCATGGCTGATCTTCGACTTCAACTCCCACTTTCCTGCCTGATCCCCATATCCCTCAATTTCCTTAAGAGTCCAAAATTCTATCGATCTCAGCCTTGAATATACTCGGTTACAGTCCAACAGTTTTATTTGAAGAACAGTTTTATCTATACCTTTATGGAATCCTACACTCACCTGACGAAGGAGGAAGCCTCCGAAAGCTTGTGATTTCAAATAAAACTGTTGGACTATAACCTGGTGTTGTAAGACTCCTTACATTTGTCCACCCCAGTCCATCATCGGCATCTCCACATCGTGATATACTCAACAACTGAGCATCCACAGCCCTTTGGGGTACAGAATTCCAAAGATTCACAACCCTCTGAGTGAAGAAATTTCTCCTAATTTCAGTCTTAAATAGCTGACCCCTTATCCTGAGACTATGCCCGCTAGTTCTAGACTCTCCAGCCAGGGGAAACAACCTCTCAGCATCTACCCTGTCAAGCCCTCTCAGAATCTTATATGTTTCAATGAGATCACATCTCATTCTTCTAAACTCTAGAGAATATAGGAATATATGGAAGACAAAAGAAAGTGATATGAATTAATCTTTGCAAAGTAACAATCTTGCCAATACCATACTCAGGCTTCTCATAATTCAGTCATTGATGAAATAAAGTCATCATGTGTGTGAAAGATGTTTAAGTTCGGTCACTGGGCATATGCGGGTTCCCAGTCTCTCCATCTCCGATGGAGAGGGACACAGATGTGCCACTTATCTCCATGGCCTCCTCCTCTGCATCTGTGAGCTGGACTATTTGTGGTGGGCCACCTCCAGTCCTTGCTGTCTCCCTTGCGTTTTGCGTTCTCTTCTCCTACAAGGGGCGATTGAACATATATGTGAGTGACAGAAGATGATGTATTCACCCGATGGATACAGTGCATTGGGTGAAGATGACTATGAGACAGATGGATCACACTGCATAAGGATTGGGGTGAGTGGCAGCAGTGGATGGCTACATGGGGAGGTGAGGAATTGCAGAGAAAGTGAAGGATGGGTGCTGCTGAAACTTAAGTGGGTGTGAGGAGTGATGTAATGGAGTACACTTGGCAAGACTGAGTGAGGGGGGGAGGGGGTGTTGTACACCACAGGAGGTAGATGAATCAGCAACTGTACTCACTTTTCCTAACCTCGTTAGGTCATTAAAGCACTTCCTGCACTACATCCAAGACGGGCCACAATACTGCTGCTCACCTCCTCAACCACCTCCAGCCACACCTTCTTGGTGGCAGGGCCAGGTTTCTTCCTCCCATTGCTGGAGTAAATTATCTCCCTCCTGGTCCTCAGTGCATCCAGCAGTACTTCAAGGCAACCACCTGTGAACCTGGGTGCTGGCCGTGCTCTCTTTGAATCCACTGCTTCATTTCCCCCTTTCTCCTCCAAAATCCATTTTTGCATTGGCCCTTTAACGAACAGACTTCAGACTGCGTCATACAGGTGTGCATCACGCCCACTGCACAGCTTGGAGACGCTAAACCCGCAAGCAAAAATTATTGCTTTCAATTGAGTTGCGATCGCAGATTCTGACGCGCTCACTACACGTCCGGGTTTCCCCACACGAAAATCTTTCCCACCACTCTCTTCCTGGGCCCATGTAAAAATCATGCCCCTGGTCTTTAAACCCTTTATGGCCTCATCCCACCCTACCCCTGCAAGTTCCTCCAGTCCTACTCATAACCAACTGAGTTCATTTCTCAATAAACTTGTATTATTGATGTTATTAATCCCTTAATGTCAACATCATCATATATCGCTGACACACAGTAAAATCATCACAACAAAAGTAGATCTCAATCTGAACAAAAAGATGCACAGTATAAATTACAAAACAATGTTTTCAAAGCAATAACCTGATCTTAAGAGTCAAATACAGGTATAGATAACTCAAGCATAGGTGTTTATGAAGCCATTTAAACTCAATTAGACTATACACTTGTAATCACTCCTACATATCTATTATTCTTTATATCGTATAAACAGTGGAACGTCCGCTATAATGAAGCTGCTCTTCCTCCCCAGTTAGATAATGGAAATTAGTCGATAACTGTTGGTCTTACACGAATGGTACAGCAATACTCTAGGAATGGGAATGGAATAAGTTAAAAAAATGAATTGAACCTTTTGGGGCTGTGTGGTTGATTTATGTTCGACAGGAGGGATGTGAACTGGGGCAAGGAATTTTGCAAGGCTTGGACCCACAAATAATTGGGAAAGAAAGAAGGAACTTGCATTTCTATAGTGCCTTTCATGGCCTCAGGACGTCCCAAAAGCTTTACAGCCAATGAAGTACTTTTACATAGAATTACATAGAATGTGCAGCACAGAAACAGGCCATTCAGCCCAACAGGTCCATGCCAGTGTTTATGCTCCTCCTCCCTACTTCATCTCACCTTATCAGAATATCCTTCTATTCCTTTCTCCCTCATTTGTTTATCTAGCTTCCTTTTAAATGCATCTATGCTATTCATCTTAACTACTCCTTGTGGTAGCAAGTTCCACATTCTAACCACTCTCTGGGTAAAGAAGTTTCTCCTGAATTCCTTATTGTATTTATTAGTGACTATCTTATATTTATGGCCCCTTGTTCTGGCCTCCCCCGCAAGTGGAAACATCTTCACGGCATCTATCCTATCAAACCCTTTCATAATCTTAAAGACATCCATCAGATCACCCCTCAGTCTTTTCTTTTCGACAGAAAAGAGCCCCAGCCTGCTCAATCTTTTCTGATAGATGTAACCTCTCAGTTCTGGTATTATCCCAGTAAATCTTTTTTGCACCTTTTCCAGTGCCTTTTGAAGTGTAGCCACTATTATAATGTAGGAAGGTGAATAACCTTCTGACTTCTGACACACACCATCCCGACTTGGAAATATATAGTCGTTCCTTCATCGTCACTGGGTCAAATTCCTGGAACTCCCTTCCTAACAGCACTGCGGGAGAACCTTCACCACACGGACTGCAGCAGTTCAAGAAAGCGGCTCACCACCACCTTCTCAAGGGCAATTAGGGATGGGCAATAAATGCCGGCCTTGCCAGTGACGCCCACATCCCGTGAATTAATTTTTAAAAACTGGGGCTGGGAAATCCCATTTCTCTTTTCTCTCCTCCCCTGCAGGCAGTGACTTGTGCTGGGTACACTAATGTTCCATTATACCTAGTGCCCTATTCTGCTGTAACACTGAATGGAATAAAATAGTGTATGATTTCTGTTCAATCCATGTGGAACTACAATAATTCAGTTCAAGTTATATGGTTCAATTACAATGATGGTACCACCAGAATTGTTTCTTTCCAAAGACAGAATGAACCTTCCACCTGTATCTTCATGGAGTGACCCAGGTAGGAGTGCCTCCACCATGTAAAACATTTCAGGGGTTGAGATGGCATTGATAAACTTCAAGCTCCATTGCCACTAGCAATGCTGTCAGCTAAAGCCCTCAACTGCATGTAAAACACTCCAGACTACAAAGCGATGAACTGAAGTGAATGCTTGCCTGCAGATTTTCTCTTCTCATCGCATTAGTTTCTTGTGTAAAAACAAAGTGTTAAGTGACGTTGGTGTAAAGTACTGAAGTGGTTTGAACTGAAATGAGAAGAGGCTGTCTGACCTGCGTATATTGAACTCTCATTGTGATCAAATTGCATCTGGGGAGTGTTACATGTCCAACAAGGGAAGGATGCACTGCCCGGACTAGGTCTGGATAATGATAAAAGGAAAATGAAGATAGGAGAACACTTAGGAAATAATGATCGACCTAATTGGGTTCACGATGAAAATAGATTTAAAAGTCAAAGATAAAGAATGTTGGATTCCAGGTTTCAATGGGCTGAAAGGAGACCTAAGCAACAACAACAACTTGCATTTATATAATGCCTTTAATATAGTAAAACATCCCAAGGCTCTTCACAGGTGCGATTATCAAACAAAATTTGACACTGAGCCACATGAGATATTAGGTCAGGTGACCAAAAGCTTAGTCAAAGATATAGGTTTTAAGGAGTGCCTTAAAGGAGGAGAGAGAGGCGGAGAGGTTTGGGGGGGGAATTCCATAGCATAGGGTCTAGGCAGCTGAAAGCATGGTCGCCAATGATGGGGCAAAGGAAATTGGGGATGCACAAGCATGGACAAAATGGCAAATCAAACAGCAGACCAACACTGAAAGATATCTAAATACAGGATGGATAAAGTACAGATTAAATACATTCTGGCTAAAAATAAAGGAGGTGCGTTAAAGGCTGGGGTTCCTTAGACAGAGAAGTTAGAGCAAAAATGAGGTTTGCAAAAGCGTACGATAAATATTGGGGGAAAATACAGAAAAAACAAATATAAGTGTTAGCAAAAAGCAAAAGGGAGGCCAAGAGGGAGTATGAAAGATTGGCAGCCAATATAAAGGGAAATAGCAAGGGCTTTCATAAGCACATGTCAAGTAAAACGATAATCAAAGAAGGGGTGGGACCATGTAGAGATGAAAGAGGCCCTCTCGTACATGAGAGCCAAGAAATGTTGGAGATGTTTAATAAGCACTTCACCTCAGTCCTTAGAGGAAAATGGGACTGAAGAAGAATCAGAGAATATCTACAGACACCACTGTAGATAAGTGTTCAAAAGGAAAAAATGTTAAAAAAAAGTCTGGTTTCCACCCTGTCCTCTGCACTGAGGTGGTCAAGGTATCAAGGATATCTTCTGCAACTGAGATTGTGGGTCTTTATCTCTCCTTGACATCTCTGCATCATTCCACATGGTCAATCATGCCATCCCCCTCCACCACCTCGTCCCCGTTGGCGCTGCCCTTGCTTGGTTCCACCCCTACCTGTCCCAACGCAGCCAACATTTCTCCAGAAAATGGCTTCTGCAGCCCCAACGGACATTTCCGGAGTTCCCTAAGGGCCCCTCCTCTTCCTCATCTGCATGTTTGTTCTAATCATTCTAATAAGCCCGATTTTTTTTTACAATTGAATATCGAAAAGGCTGAAGCCAGTGTCTTTGAACCCCACTAATAATTCTGCCCCCTTGCTGTCGTTTCCAGCCCCCTCCCTGGCTGGTCATTCAGACTGAACCAGGCTGCACACAACTTTGACTTTAAGTTTCAAACTACCACATCCTATCGACAGCCAAGATCACTGGCTCCTGCTACATTGCTTTGCTCGACCTTATCAGAATTACCATCAAAACCTTTATCCATGCCTGCATCACCCTCGACTCGAATTCTCCAGTGCTGCCCCACCAATCTTCCAACCTCCACAAACTCTAATAATCCAAAAGTCTGCCACTCACATCTTGCCCCATGTTAATTCCTACTCACCCATTATCCCCATTCTCGTTCATCCACTGGTTCAGTTACTTTTTTAGAAGCTGCATATGTCAAGACTGCACACTACTAAAACTCTGCTACAGGTGATTAATGTTTTTTATGAGGAGAGGAATTTTACCTACTCTGAGGGTCTGATCTGTATCAGCCGTAGTTCAGTGCTAACCTCTCACCTCTGAGTCAGACATTTGTGGGTTCGAGCCAGAGACTTAAGCATATAATCTAGGCTGACACTCCAGTGCAGTGCTGAGGGAATGCTGCACCGTCGAAGTTGCTGTCTTTCAGATGAAATGTTAAACCAAGGCCCTGTCTGCCCTCTATGTGGACGTAAAAGATCCCATGGCACTATTTCGAAGAAGAGCAGAGGAGTTCTCCCCGGTGTCCTGGCCAATATTTATCCCTCAACCAACATCATTACATCAAGTTATATCGAAACTATAGCACAGAAACAGGCCATTCGACCCAACTAGTCCATGCCGGTGCTTATACTCCACACGAGCCTCCTCCCTCCCTACTTCATCTAACCCTATCAGCATACCTTTCTATTCCTTTCTCCTTCATGTACTTACCTAGCTTCCCCTTAAATGGATCTATACTATTTACCTCAACTACTCCTTGTGATAGCGAGTTCCACATTCCCACCACTCTCTGGGTAAAGAAGTTTCTCCTGAATTCCCTATCGGATTTATTAGCGACTATTTTATATTTATGACCTCTAGTTTTGGACTCTCCACAAGTGGAAGCATTTTCTCCATGTCCACCCTATCAAACCCTTTCATTATCTTAAAGACCTCAATCAGGTCCCCCCTCAGCCTTCTCTTTTCTAGAGAAAAAAGTCCCAACCTGTTCAGCCTTTCCTGATAAGACTATCCTCTCAGAACTGTGCACAATACGCCAAGTGTGGTCTAAACAAGGTTCTATTCAAATTTAACATAACTTCTTTGCTTTTCAATTTTATCCCTCTAGAAATGAACCCTTGTGCTTGATGTTAATTGTATCCATGTGATTTATGTCAAATAGTGTTAATCGTATTCAGGTGGTGTGTATCAATTGGGAACTCCCTTGTATTCATTTATAAGAGAGCTGATCTGGGGTGTGGTGTGGGTGTAATGTGGAGCTCTGTGAATAAAGTTTGGAAGCAACAGAAGATCAGGCCTTCTATCCTTCACCACCTGGCTAACCAATTTAGATCACTTGATTTGCCTTTTTTATGGCCAAAATGCACCACCTCACAGTTATCCATATTGAAATTAATTTGCCAATTATATGTCCATTCTGCAAGTTTATTAATGTTTTATTGCATTTTCATACATTCTTCCTTTATATTAACTATACCCCCCCAATTTTGTGTCGTCTGCAAATTTTGAAATTGTACTTCTGATTCCTGAATCCAAATCGTTAATATAAACTGTGAACAACAGTGGCTCCAGCAGCAATCCCCGTGGAACACCCTTTCCCACCTTTTGCCAGCTGAGTAGCTACCCTTAACACCTACTCTGTTTTCTGTTTTGTAACCAAGTTGCTATCCATTCTGCTACCAACTCTGACCTTAGCCATGAGTCTACAATGCGGTACCTTATCGAAGGCCTTTTGAAAATCCAAATATATTACATCTACTGCATTACAGAAGATTACATTTACAATTACATTTCTGTTACTTCTTCAAGGAATTCAATAAAGTTGGTCAAGCATGACTTTCCCTTCTGAAATCCGTGCTGACTATTCTTTATTATATTTTCGTTCTCTAGATGCTTTTCTATTACTTCTTTGAGTAAAGATTCCATTATCTTTCCTACCACTGATATTAAGCTAACTGGTCTATAGTTCCCTGGATTTGTTCTAGCTCCCTTTTTTACAAACAGATTATCTGGTCATCATCACATTGCTGTTTGTGGGACCTTGCTGTGCGCAAATTGGCTGCCACGTTTCCTACATTACAATAGTGACTACACTTCAAAAGTGCTTCATTGGTTGTAAAACTCTTTGGGACGTCCTGAGGTCGTGTAAAGCGCTATATAAATGCAAGTTCCTTCTTTCTTTTTCTATCAAACATGGGGTGCAGTTCGAACACATGGTGTGAGGTAACCATTTCCTTTAGAGTTAAAAGGGGTTACAACCCTGTACAATGTGCTTCCCTTTGACCAATTTGTATTGAAGAGAACAAGCTTTGGTGATGTTTTTATCAAATGGGTATTCTCAAGTGCTGCAACTAACTCATGATTGACCAATCCTCTCTCCTCTCCCCTCCCCCAAATTGCTTATTTTATTTCTGATATGCCCTATCCTTCAGGATGGGTAAATAATATAAACAGGCGGTTGCAATATTGTGTCAGACAGACATTAATGCGTTGGTTCACTGGAAAAGGTGTCAAGGGAGGGGAATACTAGCTAACAAAAGGAACAAAGCTCATTCTCATTAGCCAAAGGATGAGAACAGAAATGACTCAGGTGTGAAGAACCAGGGGGATTTCTGTCTTTATTTCATACAGTATTTTAAAATAGGTCGAGGTTAAAGTAGAAGCTGTTGTTCCTGCCCAAATTTCAAAATGGAGGCTGGGAATTGAGTTGTCTGTGAGACCCAGGCCAGGTTGATTGATTTGGAAATTAGTCAGGACAAAAGAACTTTGCTTTCCATGCAAGTAAAATTATATGTGGTCAAGGCACTTGATAAATATGAGCGATCTGGATCAGCACATACCTATCAGCATTCTAGTTTGCACCATCTTGTCTAATCACGGATGATTCAATAACTATGACCTCAGGTGGGTGCCTTTGGTTCTGGCTGTAGATTTGAACTCCATGGATGAACTAAAATTCATAACAGAACATCACATTGTGAAGGTCTATGAAATATTTCCATTCAAAAATCCTGTTGCTCCTCCATCGGCACATGAAATACATTCTAGAAACATTTTACAAGGCATATTGTTGTAGTTTGATTCTATTTTCATTGTTTTTTTAAGTATTGTACTCTCAGTATCTCACCACTTCCATATATTCAATGTGCAAATTAATCTACTGTAGCCTGTGCGCACTGGTTTGATGGCATGGGTTTTTGGCATTCCAAATGATATCCAGTGGTCAAAGTTACAACTGGGGGAGGGGGAGGGAGATCAGGGATAATAGAAATTTGGAACTCTCTCCCCCAAAAGGCTGTGGATGCTGGGCGAATTGAAGCCTGGGATCGATAGATTTTTGTTGGGTAAGACTACCAAGGGATATGGAGCTAAGGCGGTTAAATGGGGTTGAGGTACAGATCAGCCATGATCTAATTGACTGTTGGAACGGGCTCGAGGGGCTGAATGATCCTGAGGGCTCGCTATCCTTTCAATGCATGTACAAAGTTTCAGTACATAGAAGACTTTGTCTGCTAAGAACATAAGAAATAGGAGCAGGAGTTGGCCATATGGCCCCTCGAGCCTGCTCTGCCATTCAATCAGATCATGGCTGATCTTCGACCTCAACTCCACTTTCCCGCCCGATCCCCATATCCCTGCTAATGGAAACCAATTTTTTGCCTTGAATACATGAAAACCTTTGGGAGAAAGGCTGAACTGTGCCAAGAATATAATGAGGTGAGTAAATAAAGTAGGACTATCCAAATCCTTTGAACTGAATTTAGAATTCTGGATAAAATTACAGACTAAAGGAATTGTTAATAATTTCGAAAGGAATTATATAATTTATTTAACCTTAAAATGTGCGAGAAAAAATCTTTACATTTTACTATAACACTTTGAATGTTTGCCAGGATTTCAGGGGAAATCCCCCTGACCCACCGCTGTAACTTCAGCTGAAGTTCATCAGAAACCCCGTTTACGCCTCTATTGGGGTTCCCCCACAGCCCCCCGATCTTCTGGTGAAGTTACAGCAGCCAATCAAGAGGACTCCTGAGGAAACCCCCAGAGGTTCTGTTCTGTTCATGAAGTTATCAGCATGAAGAAAATTCAATCAGTTTTGAATGAGTTATCGTAACATTACCCTGACTGTATGCAGGGATCAGTGACTGTCTGATACACACAGGAAAACAGTGCAGTTACCAGGCAGCCTGCAAGGGTGTGGAGTTAATAAATAAGGAAGAGGCCTTCGTCACTGAGCAATTTATGAAGTCAAACTGTTTCCATAACCCGCACCACTACCCAGAGGGACCAACCTCCTGATATCAGTGCTGCCCCATCATCCAGGCTATCCCTGTATATTAGGTTTCCCCTATGTCTTTGATTATTTCCTTTACACAGCAGGATCACAGAATTTTCCATAGAATTACCATAGAATGTACAGCACAGAAACAGGCCATTCGGCCCAACTGGTCTATGCTGGTGTTTATGCTCCACATGAATCTTTCTGACCAACCCATCCTGATTATTTATTTTTTATTATCTTGTCCGGCTTAATCTCTTCCAACATTTCTATCTCCTTATTTCCTAAACATCTCCCTCCCAAGCTGCCTATTCTACTCTCCTGCTGCTGCCGTCCACATTTATTTAATCCCACCTGCACAGCTCTAGTTAACCTCCCCAGGAGGATATTGGTCCCAGGTCTGTTCAGGTGTGGAACATCCAAGTCAGCACAGCTCGCATCTGGTCCCATCATCCCAAGAATCTGAACCCTTCCTTCCTATACAACCTGTTAAATATTTCCCAGACACTCAGTGAACCCAGATCACAATTTGAATGACATGCATGACTCAAGCCACCATTTTGGAAATACAAATCAGCAAGTAAGGGTTTAAAGGCCAATGGAAAAAGATTTTTACAACAAGATGCAAGATTACAAGTACACCCATTTAATTTGTCAGAGTGAATAATTAAAGGAGAAGGTAAGTCTGAGTGAGTGCATGTGCAGGAGTCCTTGTCATGCAATCTATCCTGGAACCTCCACTCTCTTACATGTGAGACAGACTCACATCAGACCATCACTATGGGGCTCTGATCGTAGTCAGCCTGCTGGGTGGAAATGGTGAGTGGGGGATATACCCAGAATCCATAATGTCCACAGGTCTGATATTTTAAAAAAATCATTCATGGGTTGTGGGTGTCGCTGGCGAGGCCAACATTTATTGCCCATCCCTAATTGCTGAAGGTGGTGGTGAGCCGCCTTCTTGAATCACTGCAGTCCGTGTGGTGAAGGTTCTCCCACAGTGCTGTTAGGTAGGGAGTTCCAGGATTTTGACCCAGCGACGATGAAGGCATGTCCGGTGCCAGATGGTCCATCCGGTTTTACTCTTATATCCTTGTGTAGTGGGATTGTACAACTGAGTGGCTTGCTAGGCCATTTCAGAGTTAAGAATCAACCACATTGCTGTGGGTCTGGAGTCACATATAGGCCAGGTCAGGTAAGGACAGTAACATGATCACTGTGCTATCGTACCCGTAACCCTGATGGGCTCCATTGTGGTGTTTGTGGAAAAAGGAGAAAACTGTTGAAATAAGTCTAAAGTTAAGTTGGTGATTTTTTTTTCTTGAATGATGGAACTTTTCAAGGATATACTTATGTCAAAAATGGCAGGGCTGAAATTCCTCGATCCCAAGCCCGCCACGAACAGCAGGGCGAGACCTCCAGCTGCCAGTGTGGCTTGATCTTGACCCCATCCCATACCCTGGGGATATGGTCAGTAGCGTAAAAGGGGCAAGCACCCATGGCATTTATGGTTCTCTGCTGCTCCACTGAGGTAGGGGAGGAGGGGGAGGGCAGGTTGGTTGTTTCAGCCAAAAAGGTACATTTTTTTTTAAATGACAGCAATTTCTCTGTAGCTTCCCCACCCTGATTATTTATTTCTGTAGCATAGACGCATTTAAGGGAATGCTCGATAAGTACAAGAGGGAGAAAGGAACAGAAGAGTATCCTGATAGGGTGAGATGAAGTAGGGAGGGAGGAGGCTCGTGTACAGCATAAACACCGGCACAGACCAGTTGGGCCGAATGGCCTGTTTCTGTGCTGTACATTCTATGTAATTCTTTCCGAAGGCAATCGATTGTTCTTTTTTGAATTCAACATTCACAGTATTCTGAATCCCAGCAAAGCTTTAATCATATCATCCTCCTGTCCTTATAAAACACAAAATCAATAAAAACTTACATTATTATATGACGAAAATGCCCCAGAAATGTTCCACAGGGATGGAAATAACTGGGTCGGAGGCAGGTTAGGGTCCGTGAGCGAAGCAGAGATCAAAGAAATCGGTTTTGAGGCAACTTCTGAAGGAGAGGAGAGAGATAGGGAGGTGGAGCAGTTCAGGGAGAGAGTTCAAGAGTGTGGGGCTAGGATTTCTGAAGGCTGCAAGAGTGAAGGTGGAGTGGGAGAGGAGGGGGCTGAAAGGAGGTCAGAGACGGAAGAGCAGAGAGAGCTGAAGGAGGTTACGAGAGGTTGGGAGTAGCGAGGCCACGGAGGGACTTCACGAAGAAAGGGATTTTGAAATAAATTCATTTGGGGTTAGTGAAGGTGGACAGGAGCAGAAGTGATAGATGAGCAGGACTTACTGAAGGACAGGATGCTGGGTTTTGAATGAGTTGCTAATTGTGGAGGGCTTTGGAGGCCAGTGTTCTGAATTTGGGTCTGCCACAGGCATCTACTTGGGAACAGCAGTGTGTCAGTCTCTTCCTGCAACTATCACTCCTTTATTTTCTAATTCTTTGTGGTGCATTCAATTTTTCTCTTCTACTTTCACCGTATGGCTCTCACTTATTGTGGTGTCCGTTTCTCTCTCTCCTTACTGTGGTGGCCATGTCTAGCTCTCCTTATTGTGGTGTCTATCTTTCTCTCTCCTTATTGTGGTGTCCATCTCTCTCTCTCTCTCCTTAATGTGGTGTCCATCTCTCTCTCCTTATTATGTCCATCTCTTGCTCGCTCTCTCCTTATTGTGGTGTCCATTTCTCTCTCCATGGTGTCCATCCCTCTCTCTCCTTATTGTGGTGTCCATCTCTCTCTCCTTAGTGAAGTGTCCACCTCTCTCTTTATGGTGTCCATTTCTCTCTCCCTCTCCTTATTGTGGTGTCCATTTCTCTCTCTCCCTCATGGGCTGTCCACCTCTCTCTCCCTCTTCAATGGGCTGTCCACCCCTCTTCATTGGGCTGTCTACCCCTCTTTCCCTCTCCATTGGGTTGTCCACCCCTTTCTCCCTCTCCTTATTGTGTCCATCTCTCCTTCCTTATTGTAGAGTCTATTTCTCTCTCTATCCTTATTGTGGTGTCCACCTCTCCCTCTCCATATTGTGGTGTCCATCTCTCTCTCTCTATCCTTATTGTGGTGTCCACCTCTCCCTCTCCATATTGTGGTGTCCATCTCTCGCTCTCTCTCTCTCTATCCTTATTGTGGTGTCCACCTCTCCCTCTCCATATTGTGGTGTCCATCTCTCGCTCTCTCTCTCCTGAGCATGGTGTCAATTTCGCTCTCTCTCCTTAGCGTGGTGTCCATCTCTCTCACTCCTTGTTGTGGTGTCCATTGCTCTCATTCTGGTGTCGATCTCCCCCTCTCCCCTTGTTGTGGTGTCCATCTCTCTCTCTCCCCTTGTTGTGGTGTCCATCTCCCCCTTTCCCCTTGTTGTGGTGTCCATCTCTCTCTCCTTAGTGGTGTCCATCTCTCTCTCTCTCTCTCCTTAGTGGTGTCCATCTCCCCCTCTCCCCTTGTTGTGGTGTCCATCTCCCCCTCTCCCCTTGTTGTGGTGTCCATCTCTCTCTCTCCCCTTGTTGTGGTGTCCATCTCTCTCTCTCTCTCTCCTTAGTGGTGTCCATCTCTCTCTCTCTCCTTAGTGGTGTCCATCTCTCTCTCTCTCTCCTTAGTGGTGTCCATCTCTCTCTCTCTCTCTCCTTAGTGGTGTCCATCTCTCTCTCTCTCCTTAGTGGTGTCCATCTCCCCCTCTCCCCTTGTAGTGGTGTCCATCTCTCTCTCTCTCCTTAGTGGTGTTCATCTCCCCCTCTCCCCTTGTTGTGGTGTCCATCTCTCTCTCTCTCTCCTTAGTGGTGTCCATCTCTCTCTCTCTCCTTAGTGGTGTCCATCTCTCTCTCTCTCCTTAGTGGTGTCCATCTCTCTCTCTCTCCTTAGTGGTGTCCATCTCTCTCTCTCTCTCCTTAGTGGTGTCCATCTCTCTCTCTCTCCTTAGTGGTGTCCATCTCTCTCTCTCTCTCCTTAGTGGTGTCCATCTCCCCCTCTCTCTCCTTAGTGGTATCCATCTCCCCCTCTCTCCTTAGTGGTGTCCATCTCCCCCTCTCTCCTTAGTGGTGTCCATCTCCCCCTCTCCCCTTGTCGTGGTGTCCATCTCCCCCTCTCCCCTTGTAGTGGTGTCCATCTCTCTCTCTCTCTCTCCTTAGTGGTGTCCATCTCTCTCTCTCCTTATTGTGGTGTCCATCTCTCTCTCTCTCCTTATTGTGTCCATCTCTCTCTCTCTCTCTCCTTATTGTGGTGTCCATCTCTCTCTCTCTCTCTCCTTATTGTGGTGTCCATCTCTCTCTCTCTCTCTCCTTATTGTGGTGTCCATCTCTCTCTCTCTCTCCTTATTGTGGTGTCCATCTCTCTCTCTCTCTCTCCTTATTGTGGTGTCCATCTCTCTCTCTCTCTCTCCTTATTGTGGTGTCCATCTCTCTCTCTCTCTCTCTCCTTATTGTGGTGTCCATCTCTCTCTCTCTCCTTATTGTGGTGTCCATCTCTCTCTCTCTCCTTATTGTGGTGTCCATCTCTCTCTCTCTCCTTATTGTGGTGTCCATCTCTCTCTCTCCTTATTGTGGTGTCCATCTCTCTCTCTCTCTCTCCTTATTGTGGTGTCCATCTCTCTCTCTCTCTCCTTATTGTGGTGTCCATCTCTCTCTCTCTCTCTCTCCTTATTGTGGTGTCCATCTCTCTCTCTCTCCTTATTGTGGTGTCCATCTCTCTCTCTCTCTCTCCTTATTGTGGTGTCCATCTCTCTCTCTCTCTCTCTCCTTATTGTGGTGTCCATCTCTCTCTCTCTCTCTCCTTATTGTGGTGTCCATCTCTCTCTCTCTCTCCTTATTGTGGTGTCCATCTCTCTCTCTCTCTCCTTATTGTGGTGTCCATCTCTCTCTCTCTCTCTATTGTGGTGTCCATCTCTCTCTCTCTCTCTCTATTGTGGTGTCCATCTCTCTCTCTCTCTCCTTATTGTGGTGTCCATCTCTCTCTCACTCCTTGTTGTGGTGTCCATCTCTCTCATTCTGGTGTCGATCTCCCCCTCTCCCCTTGTTGTGGTGTCCATCTCCCTCTCTCCTTCCTTAGCGTGGTGTACAACCAGAACCGCACAAGACAAATTTAAAGATATTCTAAGGAATAGTAGTGAGGCCAGATGTGTTATGGTATTCAGCTGTGGTCACAATACTTCAAAATACTATATTAAAAAAAGACCCAGAAAAGGGAACCAAAGAAAATTCAAAATTCGAGATCACTGATCTATTGAGAATGATTAAGTTTTCCTCATTGGAAAAAATAGGAGGGGGCCAATCTGAGGTTTTAAAATAAAAGGATTTCATGAGGTGCATAGAGAGGTATAAGCATGTAACTTATACAGTCTACAGGAGCTAACAATATAGGGAAATGGGAAGATGATTGGGAGAAGATCCCAGATATTGCTGGTAAGGGTGGAACAGAAGACTGGAGAGGTGCAGGAAGTAAGAATTAGCAAGAGAGAAAGTAGAAACAAAGAAAGCCTTGCATTTATATAGCACCTTTCACGACCTCAATATCCCAAAGTGTACAACCAATGAAATATTTTTGAAGTGCAGTCACTGTATAACCTAGGAAACATATAAAATACAAAGAGGAGAGCTGCAAAGAGAGGAGAGAAAGGATTGGGAGGGATGGAAGACAAAGAAAAGGAAGGCAGAAAGTTTTTTAAAAAAGGGAAATATGAGATGGGTGGGCAAGATTGTACATGAGCAAGTGGCAGCAAGCAGAAAGAGAGATATAATTGGTGTAAAATTCACTGTAGTTAGTTTGTGATAGCTGCTGATAGGTCAGAGTACAGAGGACATGAGGTCAGAGCACGCAGGATGTGAGGTCAGAGTGCCGGATGCGTACTCACTGTGGGTGCTAGGAGACGGGTGCTGGCACTCAAGAGTTGAGGGCCCAGGAGCACGGGAATGTAAACTGTGTCCACCCCAAAAGCATTACATCTGTTCAAACTACCCACTGTCCAATCTCCCCAACCATGAGGGAGACACAGGGGCTCAGCAGTCTGGTCTGGACAATGTGACACGGGGGCGGTTCCCAAGAGAAATGGAGAAGGAGCTTCAGCCCCAGCACTAAACAGTTACCGTTTATCCACGAGCAATGCTGCAGGATGACACAAGTATCTTTTGTGAAGGGAGGAGTCCCACTACGCACCAATATAAACTACCACAACAGTTTGGGAGAGGGCAACAATGGCAGTTCAAACTCAAGCTGCAAATGGCTCCTAGCCATGCGGTGGGACAGTCCTCTCTGGGGTGCAGTCGTATATCCTCTGGTGGCTGTCTTAGAGCAGCATTGGCAGGCATTTGGGAGCAGGGCACCTACTCGTAGTTACAGCTAGTACGCAGCCCAGGAAATGTGCACACCTTCACAACAAAAAAAATCACCAAGAAACATTCCCGATTACCAATGTCTAATTATTGCCAGTTTCTTTACAAGTGGATGCTAGAGATCGCAGGGCACTATTCGAAGAGTAGGGAGTTTACCCGGTGTCCTGGGCAACATTCCTCCCTCAACCAACATCACCAAGAACAGATTAACCAGTCACTTATCTCACTTGCTGTTTGTGGGACCTTGACGTGCGAAAATTGCCTGCTGAGTTTGTCTACAAAATAACTTCAACAGACACCATCATATTGGACCTTCCCTGTATTATGGTGTAGGCACAGCCGTAATACAGAATCTCCCCAGTGGGTTATGCAATTTATGCAATGTGGAAGTTGTGTACTTGGATACATCCTTAGTGCAGCTCTCGATATTGCATTTTCAGTCGGTACGTCCACTAAGATTTTTTTAAAAAAACTTTTATTTTAAATAAATTTTCCCTCAGCTTTCTCCCTAAGGCAGTGACTGGTGCAGGGGTACACCCTTCGAGTACTTCACCCAAACAAGTAGCACAGATCAGTGTGAAAATGGGGCCTTTGTTGCCTGTATGGCTTAGCATCACATCAGGATATGTACTTAAAAACAGCTTGCATTTATCACTTTTAACGTAGTAAAACTTCCCAAGGTGCTTTACAGGAGCGTTATCAGACAAAAATTGAACCATCAGGAAGCTCTGTTCTTCACATTCCAACCAGATGTTAGACGTCTAAAAAACACACATCTGAAAGTTCAAAACAAGGTCGTTAGTGGGGTCTGTTGCACATGGTTACTTGACGCAAATGAACTATCCTTGAGGCATTTTCCAATGGGCTTACACTTCCCAAACAATGACTTTGGTAGCATAAGACCAAGTTAAGGTCCAATTTCTGTCCACCTTTGTGAAGTTGACTGTGCGATGTGCCGACGGTGGTGCAGGGAGGTGGAGAACATCTGCCAAAAAGAAGCAGTTTCACATCCACAAATAAACTTCCCAGAAAGCTGGGGCGAGCTCCGTTTGAGTTGGAGCACGTCAAGATTACATGCCTGGCCTCACTCAGTGAAAAGGTCAGTCGGCACAGTCCCAACACAACCAGCAATTCAGATTTAGTCCCATTTTAACATAAAACTCCCGAAACTGGCCTCCCCCTTTTAACAATAGGTGGTAGGTGTCGTGAGTGACTATTAATCCCAGCACAAGTCCTGTTTAAGTTCAGGTGGGACCAGAAGTAGTTCCATTGAATGTTAACTGAAATAAGTCTACCCAAAAGTCAAATACAGAAAGAAAGAAGGACTTGCCTTTCACGACCGCAGGACGTCCCAAAGTGTTTTACAGCCAATTACGCACTTTTGAAGTGTAGTCACTGTTGTAATGTAGGAAATATACTGAAATGTCTACTAGTTACCAAACTTTAAGCCACTATTAATCATTTCAGTTGTAGTGAAATAAAATGGTTTATTGACTTAAAAAAATAATAAATAGTACATTACTTGAACAGCACTGGAAAAGAACAGGAACTAACAATATATGTAACGTAATAACAATCTTCACAAAGCATAATTTTGACAGTTGAGTTACAATAAATATTTTTAAAGCACTTTAACTTATTGCGTGGCAGGCTGCTTTAACTATCTATCGTTGGCTAGTAATGGGTTTGTGTATCAGCCACTGTGTCCTGTAACAAAACCTGTCCAATGATTTGGGAACATTGAACCAATCTGAGTAAATGCTGCCATTGTTGGTCAAAATAACTTGACATTTTTTGCTGAAATTCGGCCACAGTATCAAAGGAAGTGTGAGCGTTGAAATGCTGTTGAGAGCGACATTACTGGTGTTCTGCAGGTCACATTGAGCAAGGTGGTTACTACAGCGGCTCTGTGGAAACAATACTCAACAGATTGGCATATTAGCCTTGAGCTGACACCACATCGCTGGACCAGTGTTGGGTCTTTGACCCCTGTTGTGTTGATGGGAAGGTGCTACTTTTACATTGTTGTGTGTCCCATTTCATGCTCAGCCATTCACCGCACCAACAATTCAGTGCAAGTCAAAAAGAGAGCAAGAGTGCATTTCATTACTCGTTGAACAAAGTGAATTATTGAAGTAATATAAAAACATACCCATCCAGTATGATGATAGTAACATAGTATCGATAAGCAACCTGCGGAACTCATGAATGGGATTTTCAGATTCCACAGTTAAAGGGGCACAGTCTTCGAGAAGAAGTAAATGTGTTTGGCAAAACTATTGTGTCTGTAGAAGGACATCAGCTGGAAGAGCTGTGGGTCAGGTCCACCATAACAATAATCGCCCACAAGCGATGCACTGACGTCTGCCTCTGATTATGTGTTTAAAAAGAACAATAGTTTGTAAGATACATTCCCAAGAGGATGGTGCCCCTTTAATAAGTCACAATATTTAAAATATTTACTGTCAAACCAACAGTGGGTTATATCAATGTTGTGAGTAAACAGTATCAGGGCAGTATCAACTATTCCTGTACTGAATGAGCAATGAACCGACATTCATAAGTGTACAGGAACATGGTGAAACCCACTTAATCACATACTCTTTAAAATAAATCTCACCAGAGGGGCTCTTCTCATTGCATCAGAGAAGGTTAAGATGAGATCTGATACATGGGCTCTAAATTATGAGGGGATTTGATAAGGTAAATAAGGAAAAACTATTTCCACTGGCTGGTGAATTGGCAACTAGGTACTCACCAAAAGAATAAAAGAGACAGGTTTAGGAGAATGCTTTTAAACCGGGGGCTGCTAATGCATGGGAACGCTCGACCAGAAACAGTGCTGGAAACAGAATCTATAATGCCTTTTAAAATGGAAATGGATAAATATTTGGAAAAGAAAAGTTTAAAAGGGTAAGGGGAAAGAACAAGGGAATGGGGCCAAGTGGATAGCTCTTTCAGAGGCACGATAGGCAAAACAGCCTGTTGTGTTGTAACATTTTGGTTCTATCCCAGGTCCTCTGAACCAAACCCTATTCAGTGATAGTCTCAACTCTCACTCCTCGCAAAAGCCAGGGTACTTTACACAAATTATTGTTTAAAAGTTCTCCACTGCAGTTTGAAGGGTGTGTCTTCATAATGGCAACTGACAAGTGTGGACTTTGGCAGAAAAGCTTTTATTTTTTATTCCCACCTGTCTGGAGTTTCAAGTACAAGACAGGACGGTTACGATCCAGATTACAACTGTTGTACAAAAAATGAAATCATCCACTGCCCCCTCAACCTGGGCAGAAACCCAGTACAGAAAACGCTTGGTTTTGGTACAAACTCAGACTGAATGTTATTAACTACTGAATCTTTGTTTCTAGTGATACATCCCAGCATCTACTTCAGAACATGTCGTTGTGGGCTCTTTGCTCCGCCCCCTCTTAGTCACAACTAATTCCAAGTGCTAACAGAATCTAGAAGATACTACTCCATTCAGCAAAGTAGCATTAGCACATGGGCAGGTGAGTAGGATCAAATGGCGTCATCTAGACTACATTCTATTTGGAAACCTCCCAATGTCCAGAAGCACTCCTTCACACAGAGGGATTAACACCTGGAATCAGTAGAGTCGTGGAGTAGGCTACAGAATCAATGAAAAGGCAGTTGGATGCTATGGCAATTGGTCTATAGGTTTCTTTGGAATGATGGGCTGAATGGCCTCCCTCATCCTTGCCCAGCTTTGTGATTAGGCAGTATTTGTCCCCTGTATCCGCTATAATAAACTCATCTAGTAATCAATTAAAAGGACTAAAGGTGAGGCAATTCCTTACGATTGTCAGGTGATTGCACAGGACCATCCATATAGTTACCATGTGGTCTAACATACTTCAGATACTCAAGCTCTGGCCACAGATTCGCTCTAAAGTCCTCCAGCTAAACCTGCCACCAGTTTTGCAGTTTGGTCAATCTGTTATAAAGGATCACTGATTTGCTTCTACCCGCTCCGAGCAGGCTTCCCTTCAGCTGAGCCCTAAACAGCGCTGGTGTCAAATCCTATATGGTCAACCTCTCACCTTGGGAGGAAATATCGAGGAAAAAATGCCAAGGAGACAGGCAGGCAGACATACACACACACACACACAAACAGGCAATTATAAACACACACACAGGCAGACAGAGAGAGAGACAGGCACACACTCACACAATGTATGAACTTAGAACAAAACGCAACAGGGAGTCTTTTCAAAAACTATTTTGTGCATTACGTCCAGGTGATCCCTTCGGATGATAAATGTGGATATCAAACATAAGAAATAGGAGCAGGAGTAGGCCAATCGGCCCCTCGAGGCTGCTCCGCAAACTAAATGTTTCATTTTGTTACATTATCGGTTTGACAACCAATGATCCTCGGTTGCAGGGAGGGGTGGGAAGAGAAAAGATAGATAAGAAGGGTCCCCTTTGGGTTGAGTTGGCTCCAAGATGATACCACCAGTGATGCAAGATTAGAAGCAACTTGATTCTCTATGGTAATCTGATACTCAGGCCAGGCAAATGTATAGTGCTCTAGTGCACATGGTTGATGACTGACCAGCCGGCCTGCTTTATTGATAGAATCTGGAGGGGTAGACCCATCACTGGGAGTTGGAATTATTTTTATTTGGCACTAAAGAACTCTGCAAGCCAATGTGCAAGATGCATGGCAGCAACTCGACAAGGTTCCTCGATAGCACCTTCCAAACCTGTGAACTCTACCACCTAGAAGGACAAGGGCAGCAGGTGCATGGAAACACCACCACCTGCATGTTCCCCTCCAAGTCACACACCATCCCAACTTGGAAATATATCGCCGTTCCTTCATCGTTGCTGGGTCAAAATCCTGGAACTCCCTACCTGACAGCACTGTGGGAGAACCTTCACACATGGACTGCAGTGGTTCAAGAAGGCAGCTCACCACCACCTTCTCAAGGGCAATTAGGGATGGGCAATAAATGCTGGCTTTTGAATTTTGATGAGGAGGAAAGGGTATACTCCATATGGGCCAATGGAACCTCTGTGGATTTCTCAATAACTTGGTTGGAAACATGATGATGGTGATGGGTTTGTGTGTTGGGCAGACTCCCGGCTGACCAAACAAAAAATGACCAGCTTGTGTCCACCATAAAGATCTTCCGTCTAACACACAATACCTTTGTGATCAGCGTACAAGGTTGAACAAAGGTACTGATATCAATCAGTTTAGTTTACTGTCAGCTCTTCTAATTCAAACTGGTGTTTTTTTTGCTTCTATGCTTTCACCATCTGGTTTATTAATGTAACTAGAACCATTAATTACTCACAAGTGTGAAGTGCATCACTCAGCAGTGCTTTGGAAAGTAAATCTGAAGAATACTTCACACAACACAGCTCCTATTGTAGCCAACTTCCAAAGCTTTCTTTTGGACATTGCATTGAGGGAAGTGATAAATCCTTCATGGCTTGTCTAGGTACCTCCTTCTGGGCTAACAGCTGGGTCACTCTGAACTGGCAGCTGCATACAGTTCAAACATCCACACAAAACTGGTACAAAATTTGGCCTAATTCCATTAACACATATAGTCAGATATTAACGAGCTATTAGCCTAATAATCTCTCAATTGATCCAGAAAGGACCAAGCTGGTTAAAAGGATTGGAATAAAGCAACTTTCAGTTTAGACCATGAGGGAACAGAACAAGAAAAAGCTTTTCTCCCCAGCTCTGTAACCATTTGTTCTATTCGCTTAAGCAGTCAGGTAACATTTTTACACAAGTACACACCACTCAAGGTTTCAACTCATCATTGTACAAATCAGGGTTGATGGAGGAGCAGGACTAGCGCGGCCAAAACCGAAAACCGACAATCTGAGTTGGATTTAATGGCCCAATGAGAGCAACTAATCATCGAGTAGTGGGTGGATTTAATGCCATCCACACCTACCAATCTACGTTGACCACTACTGTCGGCGAGGCCAATTGGGCTGTTGGTTATGAACTAAAAATAGTTTTCCCCTTCGCCTGTAAAATTGGTACAATGGGACTTTTCAGAAGGAGTTCTGATGATTTCACAAGTTGCTCTCAGCATTTAGATAGCGGAAGTGCATTCAATTCCAGAATTGCTTCTTTTTGGGAGCTAAGTTTAGCAAAGTTTATCTTTTTAAATAAAAAAATACTGTAAAGTAAGGTCAGTTTTCACTGTGGGCATGGTCCTTACGGAGTAACAGTAATTCAGCTGATTATTTCATTCTCTTCGCTGGAGTGCTGAGCAGCCACTACCAGAGTAGCAAAGTTCAATCTTAGGAAAAAAATGTCTTCACTCAAAGAGTGAAAAATTTGGAACAGTTTGCAAAGGTACAGTGGTGGAATTATTGTGGGGCTGGGATGTCCAAGCTTTCAGTCTTTGTGGGTCACATAGGTGGGTAACATGGAGTTTGGGGAGGCCCCCATATAAAGTTTAATCTCGGTTCACATTCATTTACATATTCTTGAGCTGCTAAGGATTTATTCAGCGACAAGGCAACAAAAAAACAGCCAGTTCCAAACTCCAAGCCAACAACATTCAAACAAATTGGGAGGGGGGTGGGGTGGGGGTGGGGGTGGGGGTGGGGTTAGTTCCAACATCTCTGTGGATGCTAAATTGGGTGATTTTGAAATACTTGAGGACTGGCTTGATGGGCCGTCAGGCCTTTTCTCACCTTTTTGCTTCTTTTGGAGGTTCTTAAAGTTCGAACTATTAACACAATATTACTTAGTTTAATGCAAAAATTAAAATATTTTGCAGCAGGAATTTGAGCAGAGGACAAGTTTACAACTTCTTTCTCAAATCCATTGTTTCTAAAAAAAATTACTGAAAATCAAGTGAAAGTTTTAAATCAGAACTCAAGTTTCCACGGCATCACGTACAAGATTAAAGCACATTTCTGATCTCGGAATATTGAGTGCAAGAACTACAAAAACCTAGTTTAGGTGGAGTGTTGTTGAATACTGGTGTAACTCTGTACCGACACTGTAAGTTACTGATGAATTAGTGTGGGACAACACTCCATCAAAGGTGCACAGCTGTCTATACAAGGGATAATGCAAGCCTCTTATTGGGACCCATTTCGTGCAACACATAACCCAGTTCAGATCACATGGTCAGGGATCTCCATGACAGTGTCATATCAGGGCAGAGCACGACATAGAATACAGCTATACCATCCCTCTTAACTATCTTGGTTTCTATTCCTCTAGTGAAAAGTCACGCCAGCTATCTGCTTCACTGCCGTCACAATGACCCCTAGTTTCCGCAGTGGATCCCACCACACACAGTTCATGGATTGCACCAATTCAAACGTGAAGGGGAGGCTTGTAAGGCTGTGGTAGCCTCTTTAGCTGAGCCCCACCAGACCTGAAAACCAAACTTGTCAAAGTGAGAGTTTGCCCCATTGCAACCATTCTTCCCAATAAAAAAAAGTTGAGTGAAAATTTTATAACAATCGTAAAAACAACAAGAAAATGGCTGTGAGGTTTAAAGTAACACACGGTAAAATATTGGCAATGAACTTCAAATGAACGGTACAGAGATTTGGTCACTGTTTTGATACATTATAACTCATTAAAGGTACCATGTGGTAAATTAAAACACACTTATTATTTCTCCAAAGCTTTCGCACAGCGACAGCATCGAGCACTCCTACCTTGGGTATCGCCCTGGATTCCCCTCACAGTGCTCCTATGGTGCGATTACTTCAAAACATCAGAAGCGTGCCACTTGGAGTCAAGCTAATGATTATCTACATGTAGGCTTACACCAACCTCAAGGTCTCATCTCACAGGAATATCCATCTCACAAGGTAGGAATCCAGGACTATTCTCCCCGGAAAAAACACACAGCAATCTAAGATGCCATGGTTGCTGAGAGCAGCGATAATGTTCAAAGATGACATCCTTAGTAATGGCCCTCATGACAGAGAGAGAAAATTGGGCAAAGGGGGTCAGAAAACAATGGCCCAAGGCAAAGAAAATACACAAGCACACTTATTCAAATGCAGGACTTGTTCTGGCCGATGACACCATTGATGATATTAAGTCACTGGCATAACAATTCTATAGGAATTTCTGGCAAGCAATAAAGTCCTGATGGCACAGGCAGATTGAGATAAACCAGATCAGACGGCCAATTCAGCTCAGGTGTGTATGGAGAACCTGTGTTAAGGGTTAACTGAGGCAGTGGCGTACAATAGGATTTTGCCCTGCTGTTGCCAAACTCCCCTGCCCTTAATGCCGCCCGAGGGAAGTCTTTGGGAGAGAGGGAGCTGCAGCTTTTCAAAGCAGAACGGTAGGTTGGGTCATCATTATTCCAATCAAACCAAACCCAACAGAGAGAAGGAGAGAGAGAGAGAAAGAAAAAAGTTCCCCTGAGAGAAAGGTTTAGCTTCGAATAATACTCTGGCTGCATTTACTGTACAGCTCCGACTAGGAATAAAAAGACTACAAGAAGGCACAAAGAGTAAACTCATCTAACAGGCACGGACATCAGTGACAATTACACAGCTCAGCTGACGACGTCTCGCTCTCCAGCTCGTCTCGTGAATGATGCTGAGGCGGGCACCGCCTCCAGGGTAGAGAGTCCGTGTGGCATTCCCGATGGTAACCTTGGCCCGAGGTAACAGACGTACAACATGGTGCTTGCTGCCGTCCCTCAGGTGATGCTTGAGGTAATTTTTTTTGTTTTTTTTGTCATAAACAAGTTTCTTTTTCAGAAAAAAAAAGTCTGGTCCACAGACGACATGTTACAGAATTCAATTGGGAGCCACATGGTGCCTAAAGATTGTGGTTTCAGTCTCTGCAAAAATTATCGCCTTCATTTCTCATTGGCCATTCATGTCTCCTGTACCGTAGATTTTATTTCTAATGCTACATTATTGGAATAAATGAACTGTAACATATTTTCTTCAGGAAAAGTCTATATGCTCCATGAAGATGGCTACTGGTACGATGGCATTAAACCATTGTAAAATAAGTTCTATCCAAGTAATTAAGGCTAGTACTAAATCTAAGATCTTGTACAATCACAAAAGGTGGACGTCTACAGATATACAATGAGTATATTAGTAGAACTCATCTGCATGTGTGCAGAAGTGGTATATTATCTATGTGGGAGAGAGGGGGAGGGAGGAGTCGTTCTCTCGTTAATGATTGGCTGACAGCAGGTTTTGCCTCTGAGCATGCTCGATAATCGCTGTGTAACAGAAGTAGTACTGATCGGGAGTCTGAATGCTGAAGGCTCGTTGTGTTCGCATCCTTCGGACGGTTTGGTATATGTTGAGAGTACTCACGTCTTCCAGCTGAGAAAGGCATATATCCAGAGTACACAGAGTGCCTGCAGAGTAAGAGTATGGAGCGTAAGTGCAGGGACTGAACAGAACAGCACATCTAACCAGCCACAGTTAAATATTGCCATGGATTTTAGCAGGAGTTTACATTTACACACAGTGAGCACAACTTCTATCAAATAAAGCTTACAAGAACAATTGACTAACAACAAGCTGCAGCAGTTTATTTGTTTGATATTTATCATGACCCTTAATCCACAGATCTATTGGGGGTAAAATAAATGATTACTCTGCATTTTCTGACCCTAAAATAGCATGTTATCTACCTTCTGAGTACTATACCCAGATCTGTGTATTCTCCTCTGGTTACCGTACCCAATGCACCCAGATCTGTGTATTCTCCTCTGGTTACTATACCAAGTATATCCAGATTTGGGTAAACTCCTCTGGTTACTGTACTCAGATCCGTGTATTCTCCTGTGCTCCCTGTACCAGCTCTATGTATTCTCTTCTGGTCACTGTACGAAGTATACCCAGCTCTGTGCATAGACCTTGGATCACTACATCCATGATATGCAGTTTGTGCTACATTGGCTGGTGCCTTTAAGCACTGGGACAGGGTTCTTTCTTCTGACTCCTCGTCATCACCAAGACTGCCTACTTCCACCTCCATAATATCGCCCACCTCCGCCCCTGCCTCAGCCCATCTGCTATGAAACCTTCATCCCTGCTTCTGTTACCTCCAGACTTGACTATTCCAATGCTCTCCTGGCTGGCCTCCCACCTTCCACCCTCTGTATACTTGAGCTCACCCAAAACTCTGCTGTCTGTATCCTAACTCACATCAAGCCCCGTTCACCCATCACCCATACTCGCTGATCTACATTGGCTCCCGGTTCAGCAACGTCACAATTTTAAAATTTTGGTGTTCAAATCTCTCCATGGCCTTGCCCCTCCCTATCTCTGTAACCTTCTCCAGCCATACAACCCTCTGATTCTGGCCTCGTGTGTTCTCGATTACACTCGCCTTTCCATTGGCGGCCGTGCCTTCAGCTGTCTAGGCCCTAAGCTCTGAAATTCCCTCCTTAAACCTCTCCGCCTCTCTACCTCTCTCTCCTCCTTTAAGATGCTCCTTAAACTTACCTCTTTGGCCAAGCTTTTGGTCACGTCCGAATATCCCGTGTTGCTCAGTGTCAAATTTTGTTTGATACCCTTCTGTGAAGCACCTTGGGATGTTTTACTACGTTAAAGGTGCTATGTTAAAACAGCAAGTTGTTGTTGCTGTTGACTGATATCCAGTGACCCTTATTGGAAAGTGCAACTCCTGTGGATAAGATCTGGGTTGGACACAATCTCCCTCCATGGATGATTGGCACTCAGTGTCTGTGCTCATTTGTGAAGAATGGTCACTTGGGGGAGATTCCCGGGGGCTGTCTTCACCCCTGGAACCGTAACCCAGCACGGGCTAGCAACTTCTGGGAAGGAGCGAGAAAAAGAAAGAACACTGGAAGAAAAAGGTCAAAAGGAGTAGCAGACAAAGAAAGAAATCAGGAATATCCAGAGGTATTCACCTGGAGAGATGGAAGGGACTGGGTAATACAGTGAGCACGCAGTGCTCTTTTTGCCTTTGGCAGTAAGGTTTAATTCTAGCCCAGATTGAGAGAATGGAAGGGCTTTTCTCTTCCCTTGTGGGAAAGTGCCCTCCTGTGGGATCAGTCTAAGTTGACCAAGATGCCCTTCTATAGCTCAATGGTTAACTTGCAAAGAATGGGCACTTGTCTGGTACTAAAGAGATCCTTATCTGACATATGCGTAACCTAAACTCAGTTCCAAGTGGGTGCATGTTCCCAGCACAACCCACAGCTCCGTGCAGGCTGCTCAGAGAAGCCACAATGGGTAACTAAACCAGACAAACTGAAGGGTGTGGGGAGTAAGGAGAGTGCGATTAGATAGGTGGCATGGGCACTGACACTGACTGACCTGATGGGCCAAATGGCCTCTGTCTGTCCTGTAACTTGCTATGATTTTATGAAGCCAAGAAGCTCCCAGGACCAATCACTTGTCTCTGTTGAGTTAGTGGATCGTAGCTGGTGTAACTGTAGAGCAGTAAGATTGGACATGGTGTTCCTGAGCTAGGGAACCAGGGTTTGAATCAAAAATGTTCTCATGCTTGATTGCTATCCACTGACAGCTGGTTAAAAAGTGCACGCGAAGGTCGGGAAGGGACACCATCAGACTTGGTTGTAATGTCTGCCTTCAGTCAAACTGCCCGCCAACATTCACTGTCCAGGCTTGCAAGTATGACAGTCAATTTGGCAACAACAACTTGTATTTATATAGCGCATTTAACATAGAATCATAAAGGTTACAGCAAGGAAGGAGGCCATTCGGCCCATCGAGTCCACGTCAGCTCTAAGAAAGAGCAATCCAGCTAGTTCAACTCCCCTGCCCTATCCCTGTAGCCCTGCAATTATTTTCCTTTCAAGTACTTATCCAGTTCCCTTTTGAAAGCCATGATTAAATCTGCCTCCACCACTCCCTCGGGCAGTACATTCCAGATCATAACCACTCGCTGTGTAAAAAAGTTTTCCTCATGTCACCTTTGATTCTTTTGCCAAACACCTTAAATCTATGTCCTCTGGTTCTTGACCCTGCCGCCAATGGGAACAGTTTCTCTCCATCTACTCTGTCTACACCCTTCTATCAAATCTCCTCGCAACCTTCTCTGTTCCAAGGAGAACAACCCCAGCTTCTCCAGTTAATCCACGTAACTAAAGTCTCTCATCTCTGGAATCATGCCAGCAAATCTCTTCTGCAACCTCTCTAAGACGGTGCCCAGAACTGGACACAATACTCCAGTTGTGGCCGAACCAGTGTTTTATAAAGGTTCATCATGACTTCCATCCTTTTGTACTCTATGCCTCTATTTATAAAGCCCAGGATCCAGTATGCCTTTTTAACTCCTCCAGCCAAGCTGTTCCAGTACAGCTACAACACTGGCATTTACCCGACAATGTGGAAAATTGCCCAGGTATGTCCTGTCCACAAAAAGCAGGACAAATCCAATCTGGCCAATTACTGCCCCATCAGTCTACTCTCAATCATCAGCAAAGTGATGAAAGGTGTCGTTGACAATGCTATCAAGCAGCACTTACTCACCAATAACCTGCTCACCGATGCTCAGTTTGGGTTCCGACAGGACCACTCGGTACCAGACCTCATTACAGCCTTGGTCCAAACACGGACAAAAGAGCTGAATTCCAGAGGTGAGGTGAGAGTGACTGCCCTTGACATCAAGGCAGCATTTGACCGAGTGTGGCACCAAGGAGCCCTAGTAAAATTGAAATCAATGGGAATCAGGGGGAAAACTCTCCAGTGGCTGGAGTCATACCTAGCACAAAGAAAGATGGTTGGGGTTGTTGGAAGCTAATTATCTCAGCCCCATGACACTGCTGCAGGAGTTCCTCAGGGCAGTGTCCTAGGCCCAACAATCTTCAGCTGCTTCATCAATGACCTTCCCTCCATCATAAGGTCAGAAATGGGGATGTTCGCTGATGATTGCACAGTGTTCAGTTCCATTCGCAACCCCTCAGATAATGAAGCAGTCCGTGCCCGCATGCAGCAAGACCTGGACAACATTCACACCAGACAAGTGCCAGGCGATGACCATCTCCAACAAGACAGAGTCTAACCACCTTGCCTTGACATTCAACGGCATTACCATCGCCGAATCCCCCACCATCAACATCCTGGGGGTCACCATTGACCAGAAACGTAACTGGACCAGCCATATAAATACTGTGGCTACAAGAGCAGGTCAGAGGCTGGGTATTCTGCGGCGAGTGAGTCACCTCCTGACTCCCCAAAGCCTTTCCACCATCTACAAGGCACAAGTCAGGAGTGTGATGGAATACTCTCCACTTGCCTGGATGAGTGCAGCTCCAACAACACTCAAGAAACTCAACACCATCCAGGACGAAGCAGCCCGCTTGATTGGCACCCCATCCACCACCCTAAACATTCACTCCCTTCACCAGCGCACTGTGGCTGCAGTGTGTTCCATCTACAGGATGCACTGCAGCAACTCGCCAAGGTTTCTTCGACAGCACCTCCCAAACCCACGACCTCTACCACCTAGAAGGACATGGGCAGCAGGCACATGGGAACAACACCACCTGCACATTCCCCTCCAAGTCACACACCCTCCCGACTTGCTTCATTGTCGCTGGGTCAAAATCCTGGAACTCCCTTCCCAACAGCACTGTGGGAGAAGCTTCACCACACGGACTGCAGCGGTTCAAGAAGGCGGCTCACCACCACCTTCTCAAGGGCAATTAGGGATGGGCAATAAAAGCTGGCCTCGCCAGCGACGCCCACATCCCATGAACGAATAAAAAAAAACTGCTTTCTCAACTTGCCTTGCCACCTACAACACTTTGTGCACATATACCCCCAGATCTCTCTGTTCCTGTACCCCCTTTAGAGTTGTGCCCTCTAGTTAATACTGCCTCTCCTCATTCTTCCTACTGAAATGTATCACCGCATTTTTCTGCGTTTAATTTCATCTGCCACATGTCCGCCCATGCCATCAGCCTGTCTTTATCCTCTTGAAGTCTATCACTATCCTCCTCACTGTTACTACCCTTCCAAGTTTTGTCTCATCTGCAAATTTGGAAATTATGCCCTGTACACCCAAGTCCAAGTCATTAATATATATCAAGAAAAGCAGTGGTCCCAGCACCAACCCCTGGGGAGCACCACTGTATACCTCCTCCTCCAGTCTGAAAAACAACCGTTCACCACTACTCTCTGTTTCCTTTCACTTAGCCAATCTTGTATCCACATTGCTACTGCCCCCTTTGTTCCATGTGCCGCAATCTTGGTGATAAGCCTATCGTGTGGCACTTTATCAATCGCCTTTTCAAAGTCCACATACACCACATCAACTGCATTGCCCTCATCTACCCTCTCTGTTACCTCATCAAAAAACTCAATCAAGTTAGTTAAACACGATTTGCCTTTAACAATCCGTGCTG
Source organism: Heptranchias perlo (assembly GCF_035084215.1). Classification (NCBI taxonomy): domain Eukaryota; kingdom Metazoa; phylum Chordata; class Chondrichthyes; order Hexanchiformes; family Hexanchidae; genus Heptranchias; species Heptranchias perlo. Next base: position 7,476,609 of record NC_090362.1, on the reverse strand, counting down.
GCTTTCCCTAATCAATCCACAATCATCCAAGTGACTGTTAATTCTGTCCCGGATTATCGTTTCTAAAAGTTTCCCCACCACCGAGGTTAAACTGACTGGCCTATAGTTGCTGGGTTTATCCTTACACCTTTTTTTTGAACAAGGGTGTAACATTTGCAATTCTCCAGTCCTCTGGCACCACCCCCGTATCTACGGATGTTTGGAAGATTATGGCCAGTCCCTCCACAATTTCCATCCTTACTTCTCTCAGCAACCTGGGATGCATCCCATCCGGACCAGATGACTTATCTACTTTAAGTACAGCTAGACTTTATAGTACCTCTTCTTTATCAATTTTTAACAGAGTAAAATGTCTCAAGGTGCTTCACAGGAACATTATCAAACAAAATTTGACACCGAGCCACGTAAGGAGACATTAGGATGTGACCAAAAGCATGGTCAAAGAGGTAGGTTAAGTAGTGTCTTAAAGGAGGAGAGAGAGGTAAAGAGATGGTGAGGTTTAGGGAGGGAATTTTAGAGCTTAGGGCCTAGTCAGCTGAAAGCACAGCCACCAATGGCGGAGCGATGAAAATCGGGGCTGCGCAAGAGGCCAGAATTGGAGGGATGCAGAGATCTCGGAGGGTTGTAGGACTCGAGGAGGTTGCAGAGATAGGGAGAGGTGAGGCCATGGAGGGATTTGAAATCAAGGATGAGAATTTTAAAAATCGAGGCGTTGCTGGTCCGGGAGCCAATGCAGGTCAGCCTCCCCGTGGGGAGGACCCGTACCCCGGGGAGAGTCGGTGCCCCACGGGGGGATCCGTACTCTGAGGAGGGTCGGTGCCCTCGTGGTAAGGGTTAGAAATGAGTGAGTTATTGATTCCTGTCTCGCGGGCAGGGCCTGGAATCGATGGTCACGCACAGACTGAGGAACGTGGACTCAAGCTCCTGCAGCTCTTACACACTATACAGGAGCAGCGGCTGGAAGCTGAGCTGGAACAGGACTTGGTGCGAGTTAGGTTACGGGTAGCAGAGTATTGGGTGAGCTCAAGTTTATGGAGGGTGGAAGATGGGAGGCCGGCCAGGAGAGCACTGGAATAGTCAAGTCGAGAGGTAAAAAAAGGCATGGACGAGGGTTTCAGCAGCAGATGAGCTGAGGCAGGGCAGAGACGGGCGATATTACAGAGGTGGAAGTAGGCAGCCTTGATGATGGAGCGGATATGTGGTCGGAAGCTCATCTCAGGGTCAAATAGGATGCCAAGGTTGCAAGCGGTCTGGTTCAGCCTCAGACTGTGGCCAGGGAGAGGGATGGAGTCGGTGGCTAGGGAAGGGAGTTTGTGGCAGGGACCGAAGACAATGGCCTTCCCAGTATTTAGTTGAAGGAAATTTCTGCTCATTCAGTACTGAATGTCGGCAAGGTGCCGGCACCAGTGTAAACGTAACCTGGCGTGGGTTGGTCTCTGCAGGAATACAGAAGTGAGATTAGTGCAGGTAAGTGGGAAAGTTAATAACAGTATAGTGGGGGTGGGGTAAGGTAGTTGCTGTTCTGAGATTGGGGTGAGGGAAGGAAGAATGGGTGTTAGTTGGTAACGACCTGTACTGATCTTGACCTGCAACTGGCTGCTGCCAGCAAAAAGTGCCAGAAGCCAGAAAGTTTTCTGGTCAGTAGCAAAAAGTGGAGTAAAAAAAAAATCAACACTTAAAAAAACGCTGGAGACAAACAAGGTGGTTTACTGAAAATAAAAAAAGGAAATTCTGTATATACAGGCAAATAAGCAAAACAATAAAAGGACCACACGAAAATAAAGGCCATTTATTCCCCACACAGCGAGATCCTGATCCTAGTTTGAGGAAAATGCAAATAGAGCCTTTAATACAAAGAAAATCCAGGGGGGAAACGTAGAGCCATTTTTTTTTTTTAAATACAGTGAGTTACGATGATCTGGAATGCATTATCTGAAAGGGTGGTGGAAGCAGATTCAACAGTATCTTCCGAAAGGGAATTAGATAAATACTTGAAAAGGAGAAATTTGCAGGGATATGGGAAAGAGCAGGGGGAGTGGGACTAATTGGATACAGAGATAGGGAGGGGCGAGGCCATGGAGGGATTTGAAAACAAGGATCTTTCAAAAGGCCAGCATAGACAGGATGGGCCGAATGGCCTATTTTTTGCACTGTATGATTCTAAAACACATAAATGGCCTTAACATGGATCATTCTGCTGCATTCTGTAGCACCCAGTTAGACAACAGAATGGTAGAGATTACCTATCTGCCCTGCATCAGGATGTGTGCGCGACATGGGGGTGGGGGAGGAGGGATGGCATCATTTTTAAAACCGGTCTTAAAAATATATACTTTTTTAAAAGCAAAGGAACAAACAAGTAAGAACACTGCAACAACATGCATTTATATAGTGCCTTTAACATGGTAAAATGTCTCGAAGCGCTTCATAGGAGCGATTATCAAACAAAATTTGACACCAAGCTACATAAGGAGATATTAGGGCAGGTGACCAAAAGCTTGGTCAAAGAGGTAGGTTTTAAGGAGCTTCTTAAAGGAGGAGGGACAGGTAGAGAGGCGGAGAGGTTTAGGGAGGGAATTCCAGAGCTTAGAGCCTAGGCAGCTGGAGGCACTGCTACCAATGATGGATCTATTAAATCAGGGATGCACAAAAAGTAAGAACTGGAGGAGCGCAGAGATCTCGACGGTTTGTATGGCTGGAGGAGGTCACAAAGATAGGGAGGGGTGAAGCCATGGAGGGATTTGAAAACAAGGATGAGAATTTTTAAATCATATCTTCAAACAGGTAGCAAATCAGCAGGAGTAAGTCTAGTCAGCAGAAATGGCTGCTTACAAAGCAAGCTTGTTAAAAGATAAATTTACAATTTAGCATTTATTGTTGAGGATTTGTACCTGTTATATTAAAAGTGTATACTCTGTGGTTCTGTGTACACAAAGAAATTCCTTTTGCTGATAACAGGGTTCTTTATGAAAGTTATATATGTGACTGGATTAATCAGAAATACAGTGGAGTAAAACCAGAAAAGGGGAATCCTTTTAAAAATTAGCCCATTTGTCATCACAGTAAATCTCTCAGAGTCATAGTAATGCTGAACGTACATAATTCACATCATAAGTTAAGGTACAAAAGTTTGTTTGGCCGTAGCCAATCACTGCAGTTGACGATCTGTAGCTTTACCACTAGGTGGGACCAAATACCAAAGCAGCTGAAAGTTTCTGCGCTGTTCAGTCGGTCAGATCTGACCCACTGCGGTGCTGATTGGGAACAAAAACAACAAGATAGCAAAACCATGGGAACAGTGAAGAGGTGGACAAGTTATCAGTGAGCAGACCAGTAACCTACCCTGCCAGAAGCTCAGAGCTTAGATGTGGAGGAAAACAAAAACCATGGGTGGACGTAGGAATAGGAGCAGGTCACTCAGCCCCTCGAGCCTGTTCCACCATTCAATGAGGTCGTGGCTGATCTGTATCTTAACTCCATTTACCCGCCTTAGCTCCATATTCCTTAATACCCTTGGCCAGCAAAAATATAGATCTCAGATTTCAATTATTAATTGAGCTAGCATCTACTGTTATTTTGTGGAGCGAGTTCCACACTTCTACCACCCTTTGCAAGAAGTGTTCCCTAACTCTCCTGAATGGCCTGGCTCTGATTTTAAGGTTATGTCTCCTTGTTCTAGACTCCCCCACCAGCGGAGAAGTTTCGCTCTATCTCCCTATCAATTCCTTTCAAAATTCTAAAAACCTCAATCAAATCACCCCTTAACCTTCTATATTCCAGGGAATACAAGCCTAGTTTATGTAATCTCTCCTCATAATTTAACCCTTGGAGCCCTGATAACTAGATCAATATATCCTTTCTACGGTGCAGCACCCAGATCTGTACACAGTACTCCAGATGTGGTCTAACCAGGGCTTTGTATAAGCTGTAGCTATAGGGTGCTCAAAGAGTAACCACTTACTTAAACTGATTCATCCTTTTGCAGCTTGTTACTATAAACAACTGTAAACGACAGCTCCTATGAAATTACGGAGTGACTATTGACACCACTTGCAGCTATGAAATTATGCTCTTTGGTATCTTAACTGATTAACGCAATTATCAGAAACTCGAGGGGTGTGGGCGGGGAAAGAGATTACAGTATCAAAGCTGGGGAGGAGGCATTTCTGCAACCAGTAAATTAACTATTATAAGAGGACAGCTCCCACACTTGGCCAAAAAACCACATTCAGAGCACAGGCAGCACTTGACTCGGGGACTGATGAATCAGGGAGGCCAGAAAGGAATAGATAAACTGTACCACCCTCTCAAGTTAAAAATGCCCCCAACATAAACAGATACCCACGGCAATAATCACGGGTACAGAAGACAATTGTATTTACGCTCCTAACAGACGGTTACAGATGTGAACTTATTCTCTGGTAACTGTTTTTAAACACAGCTTTGTTCTTAGTTCATTTCTCAGAAATCCAGTGTTTTTTTTTTTGCACTGCATATTCCCAACAAGGGAGGGCATTCACACGAGGGACAATTGTGTACACAATATCACTGCAGACAACGCTTGATAAAAACTCAGAACTATTCAATTTCCAAGAAGTTGTCCCTTTCTCAGAGCTGAGAGTAATGGTAGGAATTTGCACTGCAGGAGAGCAGCAATTGTCAATTTTATGAGTCTTATCACACCAATAATCGCCATCTCTGTTCGGTTGGCATTTCATCGGGGGGACGGGGAGCAGCAGTGAAGGTTTATAATTTTTCTTATGTTGTGTTCAAATTACAAACAGAAAGGGCACAATGAGATGTGCAATATGGAGATGTGGATTATCGGCACACTGAGGTACGTCTCCTCTATTTCATCCCTCTCCCCCATCATACAAGCATGTCTTAGAATTCCTATACTGTACCAGTTCTCCCAATGCCGGCACTGCAGTGGACGACTATGGGTGGTCCTCCAGGATGTCCCTTCCACCTGTTGCCCAGGCTTTGGACAGAGAGGCCTTGCTGCTGTCGGACAGCTGACCGAAAGTCAATGAGAGCTGCCGCCGAAGAGGGGACCCCATAATCTGGCCAGCTCAGGTATTGGAAGTGAATCACCTGGCGTCTCTCATAGGTCTGTGATAGAAAAGAAAATTAAAATTAAAATCAACATAAGCGCAGTCCTTCAGTTCAGTGATTCTCCTTTTACCCCATTTCCAAATGAGTTTGCTCCTTCCCCACAGATGGTTTCTACGTGCTAGGCAGTCCCCACTATCCAAGACAGTGGGGCAAGGAATTCACTCACTGTTCTTTGCTGATGTCCCTAAAGTTGGCCCTCTAATCTCCCCACCTTGATCGAGCTCATGGTCACTGCCAAACACCTGCTGATGGAAAAGCCAGGAGTGGGAACTTGCTGCGTTCGGCAAACCAGCCCCGGCATAAGCTGGAACTGCTCTTGTAGGGCACGAGCTCGATGGGCCGAATGGCCTCCTTCTGTGCTGTACCCATTCTATGATTCTACCCCCCTGCTGGCTGACTCGAGGGACATTAGCAAACTCCAGTAAGTGGGCTGCTTGCCCATCCTCCTGTAACTGCACCAAATGCCAAAGTTGTTGTGAATGTTTCGTGGAGAAAAATCAGCCTAATCGTATCAGAGGGATTAAATTTAGCCCAATGCCCAGAATCAGGCGACCTTGGCTCAGTTTGCAGTCTTGCTCAAGCAACCGGTCAGCCAATCGGCAGTTTGTTGGTGGGAAGAAAATGAAAAGTAACGGCAGTACCGTCCCAAGACAGGCAAGTGTTTGAGAAACCCTGTATTTATATAGCATGTTTCACGACCTCAGGACGTCCCAATGCTTCACAGCCAATGAATTAGCTATCAGCCATAGCTCAATGGTCGTGCTCTTGCCTGAATCAGAAGGTTGTGGGTTCAAGTCCCATTCCAGAGACTTGAGCACATAATCTAGGCTGACTCTCCAGTGCAGTACTGGTGGAGAGTTGCAGTATCGGAGGTGCCGTCTTTTGAATGAGACATTAAACCTCTCAGGTGGACGTAAAAGATCCCATTGTCCTATTTTGAAGAAGAGCATGGGAGTTTTCCCCAGTATCCTGGCCAATATTTATCCTTCAACCAACACCAGTAAAACAGATTATCTGGTCATTATCACACTGTTGTTTGTGGGACCTTACTGTGCACAAATTGGTTGCCACATTTACTATATTACAAGTGACTACACTCCAAAAGTACTTCATTGGTTATAAAATGCTTTGGAATGTCCCACGGTTGTGAAAGGTGCTATATAAAAGCGAGTTCTTTCATTCTTTCACTTTAAAAAAAAATGTAATCAATGTTACAGCCAATTTGCACACAGAAAGATCCCAGAAACAGCAGAGATAAATGACCATCTATTTTTGGTAGCGTTGATTGAGGGACAAATATTCACCAGGACTCCTGATAGTCTTCAAATAGTGGCATGGGAAGTTTTACATCCTCCTGAATAGGCCCATGGGGCCTCGGTTTAACATTTCATCCATAAAATGGCACCTCAGGAAAGATATATTGGCCTCGGAGGGGATACAGCGCAGATTCACCAGAATGTCATCGGAGCTTAGAGGGTTACATTATGAGGACATGTTGCATAAACTTGGTTTGTATCCCCTTGAGTATAGATGGTTGAGGGGTAATCTAATCAAAGTGTTTAAAATAATAAAGGGAAACTACTTCCACTGGTGGGGCAATCCAGTACAAGGGGGCACAATCTTCAAATTAGAGCTAAGCCGTTTAGGAATAAAATCATGAAGTACTTTTTCACACAAATGTTAGTAGAAATCTGGAACTCTCTCCCACAAAAGGCTGTAGATGCTGGATCAATTTAAATTTTCAAGTCTGATTTTTGTTGCGTAAGGGTATCAAGGGATATGGAGAAAAGACGGGTAAATGTAAATGGAACAGCCATGATCTAACTGAATGGTGGAATAGGCTTCGAGGGGCCGAATGGCCTACTCCTGTTACTATGTCCCTCATTACTGCACTGAAGTGTCAGCCTTGATTATGTGGTCAAGTACTTGAATAGGGCTTGAACCCAAAACCTTTCAACTCAAGAAACGAGTACACTACCACTGAGCCAAGCTGACACAAGGTAAGTCTCAAGTTGGGGAGTTCAACTCAAAACCCTTCAGTCGGTGCTCCTCCCCCAGTTGCTCAGTTGGCGGATGTACTGCTCGTTGTTGAGTAATGCAGATCACGAAGGTTGCAAGTTTGACCCCCAGTCAGTGTCAGTCAATCAATATTATCCAGGGCAGCAGTACAGTTACTAGAATCTATCTGAAGTGCATGTGTAGGGATGTTGGGGGTGAAGACAGGATTAGGTTTAACAGCAACAATCTATGTAGTTCAATAACTTGTTACATTCACTGTCTAGGCTCACACATAATGAATGGCCACTGGGCAAGGAACCAAAGGGCTCCTGGCAGTCAAGGGGACAACGTCTAGCACGGCAGGAGGGACAAAAATTGAAGGGGAAAACAAGTCTGGGAGACGAACACCCCAGCAGGCAGACAGTTTCTACTGTTGTTTGAACCAAGCTGAGGGATCTTTTTACAGTGACTCATCATTCACAACTCAATTTCCCAAAATCAGGGTTTTTGTCATTTTACAGCTGGATGAGCAACCCTGACCAGCACAACCCAACAGACATCTCACGCTCAGATTGCTCCATTCAATACATGATTAAATCATGAGTCAAAAACTTGGATCCAAGATCTTCTTGGAATCGCTTCTATAATATCTTGCATTCAGTAAGCTCAAACTTCTACCTTCCTGGAGCTGCCTGTAGTCCCAGTGGATCTGTTTTAAATCATATTGGATTGTACCCTTGGAGACAGCGGCAGACCCATTCCTCCCCATCTCACCTGTGAGGACTCCTGCCATGGTACAGTGTTAAGGGTGCCAGCTACTCTCTCTTACCTGACCCCACGGTGCCATTCGTTGCATGTTTGACATGCAGTGACTTTGAGTAGGCTATTCACACCACTCAATCCAATCCCCACCCCGGCTAACTCAGCACAGACCAGGGATCTGGGAGCTGCCTCGCTCAGTTCCACAATCAGCAGCGTACTTACCAACTGAGCCATCACAGGAGCAAAGCCAGCGTTCTGATAGGGGATCTCTCGGGACCACTGGCACACCCAAACATCAATCCTGCAAACCATTTTACAATGGAAAACACTCAGCTTTCAAAGCAATGGAAAACCAATGCTATTGATCATCTGGGCTGGAAAACCAGCGCTATTGATCATCTGGGCTGGAAAACCAGCGCTATTGATCATCTGGGCTGGAAAACCAGTGCTAACTTCTCACTACAGGAAGACCTCAGTTATCATATTTGCAGTCCTTCGTCTTCCTCTCTTTCCAGCAGACAGGAGGAATATCAAAGATCGACAGCACCGCCCAAACCCGCGGCCTCCTCTACCTAGAAGGACCAGGGCAACAGACGCAGGAACACCATCACCTCCACGTTCCCCTCCAAGTCACACACCATCCAGACTTGGGACACATATCTCCATTCCTTCATTGTCGCTGGGTCAAAATCCTGGAACTCCCTACCCAACAGTACTGTGACAGCACCTTCACCACACGGACTGCAGAGGGTCCAGAAGGCAGCTCACCACCACTAGGGCAACCAGGGATGGGCAATGAATGCTGACCTTGCTAGCAACGCCCACATCCCAAGAATGAATTTTTTAAAAATACCCCTGATATACACACACTCCCATCATGAACACTGGAGGAAACCAGCAAAGACAATTGGAGGAAAAGCTGTAATGATGATTCATGGCAATAACTAACAATACTGTACTCGAGAAATGGCAAGCAACAGCCTAAATAACTTAACATGTCTACTTGAAACCAAGGCAAGTCTCCTCTCGCTAATATTCTGGCTATAAAGGCAAGGTTTTCTGATTCATAGACTACATGTCCACCATCAATCCTATTTGTGAGTGCCAAGGAAGCACTGTACAAGCTGAGCGAGATCAAGCTGGCTGAATCAGTTCTTATCCAATCTACCAAAGGGGAAGGGTTCCAGGATTAAAGCAGATCCAACAAAAGCAAGCACATTTGATTGACAGGTGGCAGTGGGGCTCAAGTATTCAACAACCACTCAATCACCAACCCAGTCAACTGTTTAATTAACATTTTTAAACCGGTGTAAAGCAGAAATTAATGATCCCTCACCTCTACATTCTGAATCTCTAGTGTTGTTTTGTTATAATGTTTAAAGCTTTCTACTGCCATGCTTTTGACAGAAATAAGTCCATAGTTCCCCTGAATGTTCAGGTCCAGAGGCCAGTACTGACCACATTTTTTCCTGCCACTCTCGTCAATCCTAAAGCAGTAAAAAAAAAACACCATTAGAAATCACACCAAGCAGGCAATAGTACAGAATACAGGCCAATAGAAAAAAAACTTTATAGCCACTGGATTACTATATATATATATATATTATATATATATATATATATAGTAATTTATATAGTATATTTATATTTATATAAAAGGACAAAACTTTCATACACAGAACCTGTTCCAATGTCCTAGGCCATGGGTAGGATATTGGTTCGCTGCTGTAAATTCCCACATGGAGTGTGCCGATTCTCAGCTGGTCCCTCTGTGGAGGGAAGGTGATTCCACTCAGGCAAAGCAAAAATACAAATCAACCAACATGGACATCGGGGAGGTGGGGGGGCAATGAAAGAAACTCTTCCAGAACAATCTCCTCCAGCAAAGCACAACCAGGAGACTGACCCCTCTACACCAGCATCCTCCAGCAGAGGGACAGGCAACAAGGGGACAGACACTGCCATACTAACCCCATCCAGCAGAGGGACAGGCAACAAGGGGACAGACATCAAGTCTCTCTAGCAACTGCAGATTTCAATTCTATCAACCGGAGTTTAAATTCGGGAATGCACTTTAAATCCCCTCTGCTGCTCGGAGATGACTGATCCATGCTGAGACATGGTTTCATGGGTACTGGTTACCCTCCAGTACCCCATTTAATGGCCTTGTTCGGTACTAATTCACTCTTCAGTGCCCCGTTCTTTCCAGTGGGCCTAGACAATGAGCATCAGGAGATTAAGTGTGGCATCAGTGCAGATCCTGATCCCCTCACCAGGTGTCCCCACATGTCCAATTTCCAACTGAAATCACCTGATAGCGATCACGAATGGGACTCATGCCCCATTTTTTCTTTTATAGCTTCAGGGCTCCCGGGCTGTATAGTGGCCCCTATTACCATCGTACCAGAGATCAACTAACTTTGTCTCTTCCCAATGCTCTAAATGGACCGATGACAAAGGTCGATTCTTCCCCTCACATTATGTATCCAAATCATGACCGTTCAGTGGAACCAGGTAGTGTATCATTGAGGACATTTGGAAAACTGGCTCTCTGAACTTGTCAGAATGCAAAGTATCCTGTTCAATCACGTCTCTGACTTCTGGACAAGATGAAGTGTAGATTTTATATTGTGGATCCTGGATACCTTCAGCTTAATACCTGGGGAAAGCAAGTTTGAGTTTCAGATGGACGCCAATGCTGGTTTCAGCCGAAGTCCAATAACTAGCAGAAGGTCCAGCAACTTTATGTATCGCGTCAGCACTTAATTGTGGGTCAGTTCAGTAGGACTCATGGTGAGGGACAAGGATGAAGCCAAACCTCTGATCTCATCCTCTTCGTGAAGACAGCCCTATTGGAGCAATGCTGATTTGTACCGGAGGCCATGTTCTGCTTGCAACAATTGCTGTTTTGATATCACATTCAATAAAACTCTTGAAAATGTACAGGGAGTGAGAAGGAGGCAACAAAGTCCCTGGTGGAGCCTCTGGTTCTGCTTCCAAAGTAAGAAATAAAGACTTGAATTTATATAGCACCTTTCACGACCTCAGGATGTCCCAAAGAGCTTTTCTGCCAATTAAGTACTTTTGAAGTGTAGTCACTGTAGTAATGTAGATTGCTGGGGTTGTCAAAAGTACCGTACATACCAGTTGTTTATGTGCTGATGTTCCTAAAAAAGCTTTGGGGTGACAAAGCGACAGGATTGGCTTGTGGAACACATTTGGCACATAAACAAAAAAAAGCAAGTCGAAGTCAAGCTTCAGATCGATGTAGTTGAGGAATTCTTCACTCCCCCAACAACTCTGCAATTGAGGTGCAAGGTGGCACCTCACCTACGAAGCACATACGAGAGTGCAGCACCTGTGGAAAACTAGCTCAAATTACAGTATCGTGCCGATGTATGACCTGCAAGAACTGTAACAAGGTCAGCTCAGAGAACAGCAAGAGAATCGCCGTAACCTGTGCAACGAAGCAGGTCTGGACAAAGCAAAACTTCCTTTATGTCCAGGATACCAAAGAAGTTAAAGACACAAGAAGCGCCCAGCAACCGTATTAAGCCCATGTCTGATGAGGTGACTTGATGAGTCAGGCAATGAAGAAGTCTCGTCACAGGGAGTAACAGAAGGATTGGCATGACAGTGGAGGAGTACAAGGCCATCGCTGGTGCCACAACCACTAACAACACAGAAGCCATTCCTGAAGAGCAGAGGCATACAAAAGTCACCATTGGAGAATGAAAATTTATAACTGGGATGCCAAATGAAAGTTCTCCACCTGGGGAGGAAAGAGAAACCTGCAAATCCCTAGACGGACAAAGGACACATGGGCCGCACCGTTAATCGTTAAAATCTCCTTTAGAAGGTGAGGCGAAGCAGTAGGAAATATTCGTAAAGAGTGCCAGCTCAGAAATCCACACGACAAACGACTCCAAGGTCCGGCAAACTGGGAACAGCAAGAATGCAGACTCCATAGTATTGGGCACAGTAAAGACCAAGATCCTAGCCCTCAGGGACTGCACCCTCACCAACATCAGCACAACCCCTGGATAAGATCGTGACAAACAGCTCTTCTTGTAAACCATAGGGATCCAGGGAGGAGACATCGAGCAAGGCAGAACAGTAGAACCTGCGGTGCTCTCAGGTATTGTTTAAACAAATATATTCTTATGTCGATAGCAATTTAAAAAACTACACAAAGTTTTTAAAAAGTACTATTTTGTTCCATCAAGTGTTAACTTTTAAATGTGAAATGCCTATCTAAGCACACCTTTCTTTCCCTCTTGCTCTCCCTGCCCACGTGTATTGAGAGCAAGACCAGTGACGAGATTAAATTCCAATTGGAGTACTAATGGTAAGGAATTGCCCCAAAGAACAAAACAGTTACTTTCAAATAAAGAGTAATGATTTATGCAACCAGTTTAAAGTAGTTTTGCTTTCATCGTTAAGCAAAAACAAATCTGATCATTTGAGTACACCATATACAGCTGGAACATCAATATTTCTTGGAGCCAAGAAATTAAAGCTTTCAGAACTGCACAAGCCAAGACGACTATGGACAAAAATGCATTATTTTTCACTGAAGCAGTTCCACTTACCTTGTTGTCATGACAATAACCAGGACATGTTGTTCCCATACCATTCTCCAGAAATCATTGTACGTCTTTTCTAAAGGTCCTATGGTAGAAAATAAAAGGGCAAGAGTTTAAAAAGAAAGGAAATGGTAGGATGGATTTTACAACTGAAGAACAGCAGGCCTATTCACAGCTTTGTGTACAGACTGCCTCCTGTTGCTAAGGCAACGTAACTTACAAATATAGGAATAGGCAGGAATAGACCAGCTGGTCCATCAAGCCTGCCCCACATTTCCTGGAGCATCATGACTGGACACTTCCAACCAACCCCGGCAGCCATGTAATCTCTTGGGAGTGGCAAAAACCAAGGGGCAATATGGGAAAAAATAATCTGGAAAATTCCTCTCCAACCCCCTCAGACAAATCGAAACCAGTCCAGGAGATCACACGGACTAAGTGTTATCTATAACGTAGCATCTACTGAACATATTTTGTGCTACTGAATCAAGTGCAGCTTAACTACAGATCACTTAATGCAGGTCCTACAAGGCGCTTCATATAGCACCCACATATCCGGCAGCTTCATCAGCAATCAGATGGTAGGCTTGAAATGTCTATAATAGCCAGGGTGAAGATCTGGTATAGCAGTGATTGGAGACAAAATAAATCAAAGCAAGTCAAAATGGCTGCCCTAACTCCATAGTATCAGATGTCTTCTATGTTCCGTTATATGAATTAAAGGTTGGAAGATTGTTCTGAAGACTAGGAAGGATGCCACTACTGAAGATATGGGGGCTCTTAGCATCCAGCCTGTTGATCTCAAGAGCATGATCAAGCAGGGACTGTCCATCTGACAAATCAGATCTAACCTGAGAGGAAGACCTAGGAAATGATACATGCCCAGCACTGTGGGAGAACCTTCACCACAAGGACTGCAGCGGTTCAAGGCTCTCCATCATCTTCTGAAGGGTAATTCGGGATGAGCAATAAATGCTGGCCTTGCCAGCGACGCCCACATCCCATGAGCGAATAAAAAAAATACAAGCCTTTCTCTGTTGGTCCTTGTAGACAGGTTTATTGTAAGATGCTCAGTTTCAGAGGGGAATGAGGAGAATTTATGAAGAAACATTGATACCCATGTGTGCTGGAGCTCAACAGACAGATCTTACAACAGGTACTGCAAGAAACCAAGACTGTTCAAACACCTGTTGATGCTGAGGCATCAGAGACGGGACTGAGGAGGTGGTAATAAGGTTCATGAGTCAACGATAAGGTCAATGCTGTAACCTCATCAAAACAAGGTGGACCCAGCCTGCCTCAACTAAAACTCTGAGTCAGTTCAGAACCAAGACTTAGTATGCTGCTATTTTCTCTTTAATCTGTAGTGCATGTATCCTTTCTTACGACTGTGTTGATAAGTCAACCTTGAAATTTCCCTTCCATACAAAAGATGTGTATGAGTGAAGTCAAACTGATAGGGCAATAAAGACACAGGTTGTGACAGTCTGTAGCAGAAAGGCCGACAGAATTCATTAAGTTTGAAGCCCGGTGAGTAAGTGGCCCAAAAATATTTTTTTTCAACCAGAACACGTTTGGGAAAACGGTCACTAGAAATGCCAAGGTCCAACATCAAGACATTGATTAATTCACAAATTTCAACAGACTGGAGACTGAAATGGCTACAAAACCACCAAACTGAAAAACAGTGAGACAAAAGTCAAGTAACCTTTTACCCCAGCTGTGATAGAGGGCTACAGGTGGGAGTTGAAGTAAGAAAAGAACTTAGATCATAACCACTACTCCCATTTTCTCAGATAGCAAATGCTGGTAATGGTTCTGCTGTAACCATTTACACCTCCTCTGGACCCACCTTTTGCTTCTTTACTTGTCCCATTATCACCCCCTTTTGTCATTTAAACACGCCTGCCCTCCACCCTATCTCAGACCTTTCCCTTTGTTCCCCCACCCACTCCCAACCTTTCTCCTTGACTCTGTACTTGCTTAAAAACTGTTAAATCTCTTCTTCCAGTTCTGATGAAAGGTCATTTACCTGAAACGTTAACTCTGTTTCTCTCTCCACGGAAGCTGCCTGACCGGCTGAGTGTTTCCAGCCTTTTCTGTTTTTATTTAAGAACTAACTGGCAGCCTTAGGGTATGGGACTTAAACAACACAAGAATAGGGGCACACTTAGGGCTACCATTCTGCAAACTAATGAATGGACAATGTCCTCGTGGTTTCTCTTCTCCCACTTCCAAAATGGACCTGTCCACTGTCACATGGAGGAAAAGCGAAGGAGACGGAATGAAACCTGCTCAACAACTTAAATACTAAGACGACTAAAAGCAGTTGCTTTTTTTTTAAGAAGTGAAGTCTATCTTTTTCTGTTCATTCTGAGTAACTGGGGTAAATGACAACTCTTATTGCTGGTAATCATTCAATGCCTGAAACAATTCCTGGCATTGTCGCCTCCACATTCAAGAGAGCCATTAACAAGTCCTACGTGTGGGTGATAAAGGTCACAATTATATTTCTGAAAAATACATTTTGTCTGAAGAACATAAATCTACATCATAGTGGCACTTCTTGGCTACACTTTGAAAAACTGAAGCACTGAGTCATTGGTACTTTTTCATATTAATAATTTAGTAAGCTCTGTGTAACCTAATGCCAAGTAATTTTACAACTAAAATGAACAGACTTTTGTGCATTCAAGTATAACAATATAAGGAAACTCAGTCAGCTTTGACAAGCCTCTCCCAGAAAGGCACGTAGTGAGTAAGGAGTTGCTTGATGTGATGCATAAGGCATCACAATTTTATGGGACAGGCTAGATGAACCAGCTGGTCTTTGCACCTCTGTAGTACCAATGGCCAACTATTGCAAAGGAGTTCAGCCAGAGATCATTGTAGTGTATCTACGACTAAAGACTGGCCTCATTTCAAGGTGTTAACAAGCTACTGAATGAAGATCCCCACCACTAACTAAAGCACAATGCCATTAGCTAAACCCATGTCAAAGCTGCGCCCAAAACATAACATTCCAAACTCAGACAAATGGAAGGGATTTATTTTCTCAGTTACAATTCAGACTTTTCCCCAACACTTCTAGTTGTGCAAAGGTGGTTTCCATAAGCAGAATATCCTGTGATCCAAATCTACATCCTGACAAGTGCTGTGAATGGCTTAGCAAGTACAGGTTCAACAATCAACCTCTAACTGCGATATATTGATCGCTGGAGAATACGTGATCTACCTAAATGCTCACCTGTCCCTTTCTAAAGCATAGGAGAGCATAAACTATGCTGTTAGACAAATGCATGCAAAGTAATTCTATTCGAGACTCATTCATTTACCCAGTTAAATAACACAGCAAGATACTGAATCAGCATAATACTTAAAAACAAAATTAGAATCAGTCCACACAAGGAGCTCATTTAAAAAAAAAATTGTTCTCAGGACGCGGGTGACACAGGCTGGATTCTTTGCCCATCTCTAGTTAGCCCAAGGTGACGGCAGTGAGCCTTTTGCTTGAAATGCTGCAGTTGTTGTGGCGATGGTGATGGTAGTGTTAGGCAGGAAATTCCAGGCTATTGATCCAGTGACGGTGAAAGATACATGTCCAAGTCAGGATGGAATACAACTTGGAAGAGGAACATGGAGGTGATGGTGTTCCCACAACAGTGCTGCTCTTGTCGGTCTCAGTGGCAGAGGTTGCAGGGAAGAGGGAATATTGAAGTAACCTTCGAGAGTTGCTGTAGTGCATCCTGCAGATCATACATTCTGCAGCCACAACACGCTGGGGATGAACACTCAATGGACACGAATCCAGTGGCGGGAGAGCCAATCAAGCACACTGCTCTGCCTGGATGATGTCAAGCTTTGAGTGTGGCTGCAGCTGCACCCATCCAGGCAAGTGGTGAGTGTTCCATCACACTCCTGGCTTGAGTTGTGTCGATGTTGGATAGACTTTGAGGCATCAGGAAGTGACCACAGAGTACCGAGCCCTGCACTTGTAGCCATGGCGTTGATATGGCAGGTCCAGTTAAGTTGGTGTTTCACTACATGTTGATTTTGGGGACTCCCCAATGGCGATGCTGTTGAAAGGCAGGGAATGATGGCTGGGTTTTCTATTGATCGAGATGGTCATTGCCTAGCACTTGTGGCGTGACCGTTATCTGCCATTTGTCAGCCCAAGCTTGGACGTTATCCAGGTCCTGTTGTAGGCTGGCTTCCTACTTCATTATTAGAGTCGTTGTGAATCAAGCAGGACACCATGGAATTTCCAGCGAACAACCTCATTCCTGACATTATGATGATGGGAAGGTCACTGATGAAGTAGGTGAAGATGGTCACTTCCCTGAGCTGCGATGACTGACCTCCAGTAACCACAATCATCTTCCATTCTGTTAGGTATGACTCCAGCTAATGGATACAATTCTGCTGCTGTTGATGGCCCACAGTAGTAGTGCCATACTACATGATGGAGGCTGTCCTCAATGTGGAGATGAGACTTTATTTTCATAAGGGCTGTGGAGCGGTCAATCATACCAATGCTATCATGGACAGATGCGTCTTCGACAAGTAAGTTGGTGAGGATGAGGTCAAGTAGATCACTTCCTCATGTTGGTTCGCTCACCACCCGACACAGGCTCAGTCAGAACTAAGCCAGCTCAGTCAGTAGTGGTGCTACTGAGCCACTCGGTGGTAGACACTGAAGTCCCCTACCTTTGCTTCCCTCAGAGATTCCTCAAAATGATATTCAACATGGATGAGCATTGATTCAATAGTTGAGGGTGGCAGTAGGTGGTAATCAGCAGGTGGTTTCCTTGAGCTTGTTTGACCTGAAGCCGTCAAACTTCATGGGATCTGAAGTCAATGTTGAGGACTTTCAGGGCCAAAACCACCCAACCCTCTACCACTGTAACCCATCTCTGGTGGGTTTATCCTGTTGTTGGACAGGATGTACTCAGAGCTGATGATGGAAGAGTCTGAGTTGTTGGCTGATAGACAAGATTCTAAGATTACGACTATGTGAGGCTGTTCCTTGACTAGTTCTCCCAACTTGATAATTGAATTAAATTCAATTTCACAACTTGCCATGGTGGGATTTGAACTCACGACCTCTATTAATCTAGTACCATCACCACTACTATCCTGATTAATTTCCAGGTCAAACAACCTGGATAGTCTTACATTTTGATTCTGAAATTTGCTCCGGAAAGACTCCATTTTAAGTCTAGCTATTATATGAAATAAAAGGCAGAATTGTTCTGTTTTGTCACAGTCCTTACCTTGTGTGCCAATGTAGGCATTCTTCTGCTTATAACCATCCATGAAACTAGCATTGATGTAATCTGTCCTCTACAGGAAGAATAAAATTATAGGTTACCCTGACATGCAAACATTTTAATTTAACAAGCAATTTCATTTCAGGGGATAGTTTAATTGCAAATCCTTCTCATCGGGGTGCTCCAGAGTCACTGTAAAAATGAGTTAATGTCATGAAATTGTTGCCCCAAAAAAATATTGTAATTAGAAGGAACTTTTCATTTTAATGATTTTTTTAGAATGAAATCCACCTTTACATAGTAATTTATCTGAACTTACAGCCCTTTGATCAGCTTAGTAACTAGTTTCAGTCCACTATGCCAGCAGCTTTAGCTCACAAAAGTACCGTATTAGGTGTTTTGCACCAAGTTATAGCATCAGTCTTGGCTCAGTGGTAACATTCCTACCTCTGAGTCAGAAGGTCATGAGGTAATGACCCACACTCTTGAGCACATAAATCGAGGTTGACACATAGTGCAGTACTGAGGGAGTGCTGCACTGATTTCTCAGGTGGATGTTAAGGATCCTACGGCACTATTCGAAGAGGAGCTGGGGAGTTCTCCCAGCCAACATTTATCCCTCAACCAACAGCGCCAAAACAAATTAACCACTCGTTCATCTCATTGCTGTTTGTGGGACTTTGTGCCGTGTGTGTCTGCATTATAACCAGCTTCAAAAGTAATTAATTGGCTGAAACATTTTGGGATGGCCCGAGGATGTGAAAGGCACTATATAAATGTATGTTTGTTTGTTCTTTATTTCTTATCGATGTTCTGCACCAGGTTATAGGTGTTCCATCAGTATTCAACCAGCCAAGCAGGGACTATTATCTTTAAAATGGGTTGTCCTTATCTATTTTAGATAGTAGGACGATTCAATGGAGTTTCTACCAGCAAACTATGCACTTCACTTTTGTGCTTTAAAAAAAAAAATCACCCAAACCCTTTGGGTGAATTATTGCCGACGACGCATTTTCAGCCAAAAGGATATTTTCACACTCATTCTACACGAGATGGAAAGCGTGCCGTTCCCTTTCTCTTTCTCGCGATGCTGCTCAACGCGAGTGGCCAAACATCCTTGAAAACTTGTGGGCAGAATCTGACATCTGCTGACTTGGGGGTATATCTTGGAGTGGCTTAGGTGAGGTATGGTCTTAGGGTCAGGACCCTTGTAAATCAGTGAAACTTTGCACCTGGGTTCTAATCAGTGTCACCACGGCTACTACAGCCACTGAACTTTCACGTGACAGGAAGTGGGAGTGTTTTACAAAATCTTGACTCCTGACCAGGGGTAAATAGAGTTCAGTTGGTAAGAGTTGTAATAAGGAAATCTTGTTTTGCAAAAGGTGCAACACTCCTGTATAAATAACATGTGACCTTTCAGTGCGGCACCAGAGGAAAACGTGTAAAAGTGTAGAATCAGCCACAAGATTGTGCATTTGTATAAAGTTAGCACTGGGATTGAACCTGGGGGTGAGGCTGTAGCTGCGCTTCCTGCTAGTGGTGGCAACAGGAAGTGACAAAGGAAAAGCAGGCTTCATCTGCCCATTCCTCTTGAAAAGGCAGTCACCAAAATAGCCTCTTCAGATCTGACCTCATTTATTGAGCAAAATATCAGCAATAAGAATGTATTGCTGATTATTCCATTATAACATTTCAGTTTTGAGACAAACAAAAAGGTGCAACCACAACTTCTATTTATATGGCAACTTTAATGTTGAAAAATGTCTCGAAAGTGCTTCACAGAAGTGTGGTCAAAAAATAGGACGCTGAACCAAAGGAGGAGATATCAAGGGGGGAGGGGTGAACATGAGCTTGGTCAAAGGAAGATCTTAAAGATGGAGAGGGATTTAGGGGTCCACATACACAGATCACGAAAATGTAGTGGTCAGGAACAAAAAATAATTAAAAACTAGAGGGCTAGAATATAAAGGGGAGGAGGTTTTGCTACAGTTATACAAAGCCCTGGTTAGACCACATCTGGATTACTGAGAACTGTTCTGGGCACCACACCCTAGAAAGGATATAATGGCCTTGAAAGAGGTGCAGTGCAGATTCATTAGAATGTTACCAGGGCTCCAAGGGTTAGATTATGAGGAAAGATTATGTAAACTAGGCTTGTATTTCCTGGAATATAGACGGTTAAGGGGTGATTTGATTGAAGATTTTAGGATTTTGAAAGGAATCGATCGGGTAGGTAAGAGAGAATTTTTTTCCGCTGGTGGGGGAGTCTAGGACAATAGGACATAACCTTAAAATCAGAGCCAGGCCATTCAGGAGAGAAGTTAGGAAACACTTCTTTACGCAAAAGGTGGTAGAAGTGTGGAACTCTCTCCCACAAAAAGCAGTAGCTGCTAGCTCAATTAATAATTTTAAATCGGAGATCGATAGATTTTTGCGAGCCAAGGGTATTAAGGGGTATGGAGCCAAGGTGGGTGGATGGGGGTAGGATACAGATCAGCCATGATCTCAATGAATGGCGGAACAGGCTCAAGGGGCTGAATGGCCTATTCCTATGCTCCTATGCCTACTTCATGCAGGTACACGTTCCCTTAGCCCTAGTGAAAGCAGAGCTGGCAGGATCGCTGGTGGAGTGGCATCAACCCACGAGTCCTGCCTCTTTGATTGATGTCATGACGGAAGGGCAGCCAGCACCCATTCTCATAACTTAAAATGGGTGGAGACCCAACAGTATAAGGACCCACCCTAAATTTCCCACTCACTGCTAAACTAAAACCTTCTGACCCCTTAGGCCCAGGAATTTGGGGATAATAATTCTAGTTCCCCTGTACCTTCACCCAAGCTAATGACGTCTGACAGGGCTACATATTCCAGATTTATTACTATCCTCCGACACATGCCCTGGAAACTTCAATTTCTAATGCTTTGTCAGAAATATGCAGGCAACTAATATTTATTTTAAAAAATACTGCAATTAATAGTTTTATGGATTTGTAAAACAACAAACATTTTGTTCATTCAGAAAGGTTAGGCATTCACTCAAATATCTCATTCAGAAAATTGTTTGGTGTTTTGGCCAAGAACAAATTAAAAACATTTGATGCTAAATTATTATACATACATTGTATTTGTAACATGTATAAGGAGGCAAATGGAATAGTAATAAGGGCTGAAAAACACTATTACATTTTTCAAAAGCAGATATCGTCAAACATGGAACTCTTGGTTTTAGTGTAGAGGTCAAGGTCCTTATGGTCGATTTGTTAATTGCTACGGTGTTTTTAGCCCTCAGATACTGCTAGATGGCGCCACAACTCTGCTCTTCCATCTCACTAACACTATGTTGAACGTTTGATAATTTAACCCAGGCAGCTGAATTAAGTGTTTTCTACTTGGCGTTTGGTGCTCTTAAAGGTGGGATTCAATCAGGATATAAGTTGGTCAAAACAGGAGGGTTACATCATGGAGTGCAATGCAGTGGCAGCAAGATTCTGAAAAGAAATGCTGGAAAGAACATCGGATCGGACTGGGAACAAACAGATTTTGGAAAAAGTAGTGGTATAGACTGGACATAAAGGGGGCAAAGCACTAGCCAGGTTGAATGGTAGTTCTGATTAGGATCAGATCCCAGGTAAACTACCAGAAGAATAAACGCAGGAAGGAGGAAGTGAAAGACCATGAACTTGGACAAGAACAAGGTTCTAACCCCAATAACTTTGCTCTGCTCCTGACAAGCTTTTAGTAAAAGAGGATGAGCAGCAAAAGGATGATGCCTGAGCTCATTGGAGAGAAATTCCAGCTGCGAGCAACACCAAGTGTGAATCCTTAGGACCTGAATGAGGCAACTAGGATTTGAAAACGTGTACTGGCTTTGGGAGAGGAAATGCACAGACACACAGGATAGGCAGGGGCTGGACTCAACTATTTCTGCGAGTTAAATATTAGCAACTGCAGAAATAGGAAAATATATTGCAGTCTAAGCTTATTAAGCCTGTTAGTCTTTGAAGCATTGGATATTTGAGAAGAGGAAAGCAACATAAAACATTAGCAAATTATAAGACAAGTACAGACCTAGAGAAGAACAATCTCATAAAATGTGAAAGACAAATAAGTAAACAGTAAACTCTTATCAAGCGGATATTTACAAATAGGTGTAGTTGATGCATTAAAATAAGCAAACAATCAATCAGTCATGCCAGTGTATCACACAATGAGGAGATTTAATAACCCTTCTGGGACACAGTATCTGGATCCTCTTCACACAGCATACTGGACAATTCCAGTTCTGGAATTCCCTCCCGAAACCACGCTGCCTCTCTCTCCTCCTTTAAGACATTCCTTAAAACCTAGCTCTTTGACCAAGCTTCAGGTCACCTGTCCTAATATGTCTCCGCGGCTCAGTGTCAAATTCTGTCTGCTTACGCTCCTAAGAAGCGCCATGGGACATTTTACAACATTAAAGGTGCTATATAAATGCAAGTTGTTGTTATTGGACAAGGCTCAGGTTTAACTCATTACCTTGACTTTCATTTTCTAGCCATGGGCATTGTTGAATCGGCCTGTACCGATTTTCCCCACTCAATCTGCCAGTGACCAGGAAAAGAGAAACAAAAGGCAGCCGGTACTATTGCCAGGCGTTTACATTCGTCACCAGCAGAACAGCTGGCTCTGGAGACTTGGGAAAGCCACTTCTCGAGGTGATTCAATGCCCGGCGGCAGCAGTAGGTCTGCCTCATTAGCATTACAGCATAAATCAGGGCTACTGCCAGCAGCAGCACTAATATACAGATACTAATATACATTGTCACTGTGAGAGTGTAACACTACTAGAAGAGCAGAGAGTTCTTCCTCTGCCCTGGCCAAAATTCTTCCCTCAACCTATACCAACAAAAATACGTGAACTGGTCAATCATCTCATTTGCCTTTTGTGGGCCCTTAAACAGCTGCTGCATTTGCCGACATCGCAACAGTGACTGCAACTTTAACAGCAACTCACTGCGTGAGGCACTTTGGGATGCCCTCGGTGACTTTATGCAGTGTTCATAAATGCATGTTCTGTCTTTCGACTACATCGGAGAGGTAATTTTTTTTAATACCAGTCACTCACAGAAAATCTCATTAATTCAAGACAGTAACTCTCACTTTCCAGTTGGTCTTTTGAGTACTCGAAAGAAGATTCTAACACTGAATAAAAGAACACCTGCTCTTGTTTAATCTGTCTCGAGAACACTGAGAATTCCCAAGTGTTCTCATTGCTTTGTACAGTTCACCACTTAGCCCAAAAACTCCCAATTACAGACAAAAAGCTGGGTCACGGAGAGTGCTGGGCTGTGATAAATCTCTCTGGCCAACCAGCAGTCTGACGAGCTGATGTCCATTGCGTTTCACTGGTACTCATTACACATTCCAACCCTAAACAAACACTCATATAAACTTTTCATTTGGACTAAAGGAAGGTTTCTTGTAGTCCGCGAAAGTTAATTAAAACCATTTTGCGATGTCACTATCGCGGTATTGTCACACCAGTGATTTGATTTCCGCTGGTATTTTTCCACGGGTATCAGAAGTAGTAAGACTTAGAATACACTGAAAGCTGCCAAGAACACCAAGTGCTCAGAGAGAGGTGTTAGGTATTTCAATCCCAGTCTCATCTGAACTCAATGGAGAGTTTCACTCGCTCTGTAGTGACAACACAAGGCCGGGGCATAAAAAAAATCCCATTGCCTGGCAGCTGATCCGAATGGTGATTAAGGCAGCTGAGCATTGGCCAACCTTCAGGCAAGGTAAGGGCAGCAGTTTGGAGGGAAGGGTGGGCAGGATGAGAGAAAATTTTTTAAAAGGCAAACCCAATCTCACTCCTCCACCATCTGGAACCAAGTGATTTTTCAGCCCTTTGGCTTCAGGAGCCTCCTTCTCCTACCTCATCATGATTGAGGGACTTCAATGGCACTCTAGTTTGGTCCAAGCACAGCACATCCCCATATCGATTCTTCTGCTGGTTGTATGGCTGTCTATGTGGAAAGGAAAGACACCATTAGAGAAAAATCACCATTGTTTTGTACGGGTATCGAACTCCCTCCATCCCCCCGTTTCCTTGATTACAGGCCTTCTCTAAGTAGGAGCACCCGACTGGGATCTCTACCAAAGGCTCTCTGAGCCAGCTACCACGGAGAACGTTACAGCAGGTCGGGAGCAAAAAATTCTCCCTCTCCGTTGTAGAGAATGACTTGACCATTGTAGAATGTGGTCAGACATTCCGAGTTTTGGAGGCGTTGGGAGTCTTGCAGGAGCTCGAGGCTTCCTTATTTAAGGCTGTGTACAGTGCATTGCACTTAATTTTTTCTTTTAAACTGGACTCTTGCTGTTCCTAATCAGTTACTGTGTGAAGGAATGAGCTAAATATTTCTACAGGAAGGATTCAGTAACTTATTTTTTTGGTGCAATTCTTGTGATATTTTGCTTAGCCTCCAGACGTTTATGCAATTCCTGTGGTAAGTCAGTGAGTCACATTGGCTCCAAGTGTAACCACCTACCAATCTGGATCCTCAAAGCTGGAGGGATCTCCATTTTATAATCCACCCACCCCACTTTTTCCTGGCTCTATACTTGCTTATAAACTGTTAAATCGCTAACTTCTTCCAGTTCTGATGAAAGGTCATCGACCTGAAATGTTAATTCTGTTTCTCTCTCCACAGATGCTGCCTGACTAGCTGAGTGTTTGAAGCATTTTCTGGCTTTATTCCATTTTATAGAAGGTTTGATAGGCATCATGTTATTGGGATGGCATTTGTAGCGAATCAGAGAGTTGTTTCCAGCTGGCCCTGTGCTTTAGTGTCATGGCAATGCCAAACAAATCAAACAATGAGTCCAATGATGAGGACAGCTGAAGGGGTAATGCTGACTTGCAAGAGTATAAAATAGTGAAAATGCCATTTCCATGGACTGTGGTCCCCTAAGTGTTTAGCAGTGCGTTCCTTCTGATGTCTATTCTCCCCTCCTGTTACGAGCTCACTTCTGATTTTATTTGCAAACTCAAATTGTGTAAAAAAAGAATACAACGAACTATATTGTTGGGTTTCAGTTTTAGTTAATTCCACTGTTTCATACTCATTTGTTTTTAAGATGCACAATTCTATACATGGTGTCACCCTTATTTTAACTGTGCAATATTAATTTTCAGAGTCCCAGTAGAAGCTTGAATATGATCCCCAAAACACCAACAAAAATCCTAAACCATGTACAGTAAAAACTGATTTTCACTTATTCAGTCACTGTCAAGTAGTGTCCTTGATCTTGCTCTGTATTGGTCGGGGATGGGTGTCTGAAACTGAAGCTGCCGCAAGGTGACATGCCTGACAAGTGAAGCTCAGAACCAAAGTAACTCTCCCATCATAGACTCAGTAACTGATACCTAAACTAGACAGAACACTGTGGACCAGCCAGCCTGCCTCACTAAGGAGCCCTGATGGAGTAGACCTATCACCGGGCACCAGTCAGTTATAGGTTAACAGGTAGGGTTGTCCAAGCTGGGCAAGCAGTAGTCAGCTCATCAATGCTCCGTGTTAGTAAGCTCTGCACTTTTAGCTGATTAAAGGTCAGCAGTACCCCTATGCGTACTTGGAAGTTCCTAGGTTCTGCCAATCCACATCTAAGCTATCCCAACATGGTTAAGGAGGATGTGCCCCTATGGACAGGGTGTGTGCAGTCCATATCAGGCAAACAGAAACCCTACAGGTAAGGTGTAGATTTCACAGCAGTCTGAGTTAGAGACTCTTGAACGTAGTGATGGGTTTTGTGGGCATTAGACACCCAGTTAACCAAGAAAAACAACCACCACAATCTAAAGAGCATTTCAAAACGAGACTTATCTTACAAAATATGTGCCACAGTCCATTCTTCTTCAGACACAAAAATAAAGAGTTATATTTACGGCCTAGTGTCAGTCTTATTGGATTTCCTATGCCGGTTGAGTCTAGGGACACAGTGTTTTGTAACATAGACCCACTACACCCTGAAAGCCACCCTCCCTCCTGCTCCCAGCAGAGCCACAGAGGAACTAAACAAATGAGAAAGTCAACAATGAGAAAAGGCTCTTCAGCTCAACTGAGCTCGTCCCACTAGTATTCAAGCTTTTAGTCTTTGTTGGCCATATAGTTGTATACCTCAAGCCTCAGGGAGGCTCATATGAAGTTTAAATCCATGTTCCATTAATTTGCATATCTCAAGATGCTGATGCTAACAGATCTTGGTGTTCTGATTTAGGGTTGAACTACCCATGAGCCAACACCATCTTTTCCAAATCTCCAGGCCAAAAAAAAAATTCAAACAGGACCAGCCAGACAGTAAGAAATAAAAACTTAAACAGGAGGGGGGAGTTGATTAGGCATCGAGAGCCAGATTACCAGAGCTTGGGGGGCCTTATATGGCCCTGGGCCAAAGTTTGGAATAATTCAGATAATATGTGTAAATGTAATTTCTGCTATAGGAGCTATGTCAACATGGATCTCTACTTTGTATAGAATGGTAGTGTCACGATGTTTATTTTACACTGTGCTTGATTTCTTTAAGCATCTAGCAATTGAATACCTGAAAACGGAGTACAAAATTTATTTTTGGCTACATTCTGTAAAATTGTGCCCATGTGTATTTGCAGATCTCTTGTACATAAGATCTGATATAAAATAATGATAAACCTGAGCAGACCCAAAGACTAGTGACGTAAGCAGCCGTAGATTTATACAGCCACAGATGTACGTTAATTTTATACTTTTTTTGTATTAATTTCTTTTTTAATTTGGTAGGAAATGAAGATTTTGGAACAGTCCTCTGAAAATCAACAGGTACAGGTTTTCATAAGCCTACTAAGTGCCTACAATTATCTGGTTCCTTTACTGCTGTCTTGCAGATATTTTGAGGTTGATATCAGCAAATGTATGGTATTTTGTAAGCTCAGTTAATTTACGTGCTATGGTTTTTACAGTTTAACAGACAAGTTTTAATTTGGAAGATGGGGAACATAAACTACTGAATAAATTATGTGGCCCACTAAGAAAAAAAATCTATCCCACTCAGTCTAACATTGCCCCCGATGTCTTTGACTCCACAACCTCACCTAGTAATTATTCCAAACATTCCTTCATTGAATAAAGATTTTTTATTTAAGATCTGTTTTGCATTTACTTTTCACTAATTTAATGTCCAACTGACGTGACTCACATGAAGAATACTATTCCTCATTCTTTCTCACTTAATGAGCTGTATTTGTTGGGTTCAGTATAGGATAATCCTCATCTTCAGGAACAACATGCAAACAAACTAATACAGCCAAGAATCTGCCCAGTGAGCAAGGCAGAAAGCAGAGGAACTGGAATACTACATTACTACATACTAATTATTGATGTACAATAAGCATTTATGAACGTGTATTACAATACTAGAGAACACCACTAGCATGTCATGTCTCCTAAAATCAGCCACTCCTACCCCAACCAACCTGGAACCTGCAAACTAAATACAGCCAAGACAATATTAATGTACACTGTGGTATTTAAAACTCATTCTTCTTATTCTGTCTCTTCCCCTCTTCAGCATCGGCTTGGCTCACTGATAGCACTATTGTCTCTGAATTAGGCGACTGTAGGTTCGAGCCCCAATGTAGGACTTGGGCACATAACCTTGGCTAACACTTTAGTGCAGTACTGAGGGAGTGCTGCATTGGCAGAGGTGGTGTCTTTTGGATGAGGTGTTAAAGCGACGCCCTGTCGGCCTGTTCTGGTGAATGTGAAAGATCCTACAGCACTATTCAAAGAGCAGGGAATTTACTGTGCACAAGTTGGCTGCTGCGTTTGCCTACAAAACAAGTGACTACAATTCAAAGGTAATTCATCAACTGTGAAGCACTTTGGGATGTCCTGAGGACATGAAAGGTGCTATATAAATGCAAGTTCTTTTTTCCTCCCTTATCTCCCAGTGAATTATTTCTCCCAAATCAAAGTAAATTTTAAGATGATCTCAATAAAGCTGGAAATGGATTAATATGAAAAAGAAACCTTTTTACATACAGTCCATTCGTAGGAACAATTAGATCTATTCTTCAAATGTGGTAAAAAGATGACACATAATTAATACTGGGATCACAAGGTTAGCAGCAACAACTTTCATCTGTATAAAAGCAAAGCAAGATGCATTATAACATCCTGGATCATTACGAACCAAACCCAACAGCAGCTCTCACTCCTCAACATATGACCACAACTACTACTAGAAACAATTGTAAGCTCACACCACACTATGCTACCTAATTATTCAGTTTCCAAGATTACTAAACACATACTAACCACAGTGCAACCACACATCAAGTATAGAACTCCAGTGAACCTCGAGCTCAATTATTGTAGCACATATGGAATACATACTAATCAACTGTGTACATTTATGAAAACAAATAGTCTCTACCCAAACTAGAAATGTGTCTGTCTCAACTGCCTGACATTTAAACTTAGAAAGTATTTGTACAGAAATAAACAAACTAAATATGCACTAAGTTGGAAAAACAAACACATTTTACAAGTAATTCTAAAATAATAAAACACATGGTACAAAAATCTTACCCCCAACTCCAGGGTATTCCAGCCTCCATAAAAGCAACAAAAAAAAATCCCCTTTTTAAGGCATCCAACTGCTCGAAGGCAAGCCATGGAAAGTTGATTCTAGTGCAGTGTCTCTCCTCCACTGCACCCCCCCAATTCTGACAGACCAACACAGACTTCAGTCAACCAACATTTCTCGCATCCAATGTGCATATTCCCCTCATGTCAAGGTCAATTTTGCAGCGTCACAGTCACCTAGCTCTCCTTTTTACACCAAGAAATGTCATTCTTTGACCTCACAGAGGAATATAGAGAACCCAAAACACAGACAGCACTTAAAAATAACGCCACTATTGCATAACAGTCTACGGGAACAGAAAACAGGTTGCTGTGGATTTATTTCACTTGTGGTGAGACTCGACCTGTATAACTTGCCTCATGACTGGATTTAGGGAGATGACGGGATGAGGCAGGCTTGCAGAATAGAAAACACAAAAAAAACACTTCCCAGTCCAGGAAACCTACTCTGATTTCTCACATTTGCCTCTTTGAATTACTCGAATCAGCTAATACCTTGAAAATACAGATCTTAGAAGTTTGCCATTTGTGAAATTTTCTTCAGGTGAAGGGTCAAGTCCTATTGTACCTTCAGTGTACATGTACCAATTACAGAAGGGTATGGTAGATGGGGGTGAGCATGTGGCCACCTTATTTTATTAGGCTACAGTGTATGGTACAATAGAAGGAATCGGAGAAAATATATTAAAAAAGGGTTCCAAAGGAATGACATTCTACACTCTACAGCAGAAAATGTGCACACTTCAACAAGGAAACTTCAGTAATATATAGATGCCGAATGGTCTTAGTAAAATTCAACCTTCCAAACTCAGACTTTAGTAACTAGGAAGAACTGTCAAGAAACATCAGACAGCTGGATTTTACTGAGGACAGATTGGCATCTCTGATCACAGCACGGTCAAAGCTGAACCCCACTATCCGTGTGTACGTGCTGTCAGCTTGAAACTTGCCTGAAAAATAATGTCTCCTGTAGGGTTCCAGCTGGGCAGCCTGCAGCGAGAATATAAAACAAGAATGTCGCTTGCAAAAATATGTAAAAATAGTTTAGGTTAACGGATTCTATCAGTGCTGTGTAAACACACCGAAGTGTTTGTTTACAACACGGAAACAGTGATGTAAAGTAACTTCCTTGTGCCAGGATCTCTCTGGAGCCATAGCTTCCCAACGACAAAATCAGACTAAAAGTAAACAGTACTTTATGCTGCTTCCAAATCCAACGGATGTCTGATTTTGCACAGGGAGCGATGATATGGGTTCAACCACCATAGCAAGTTCCTAAATCAGTATTGTTTGGGAGGAACTTTTGACTGCAGGGCTCCCCTGTGGAAAGCATCCTCAAAGTAAAAATACATCCATTACTGTCAAATTTTTTGATAACATCAGAACGTCCCAGAAAATAACAGCGCTCTTTTAACTAGCAAGTGCCTTCTTCTGTGTTGCTGAATGTATATTGCCATACCTGTGACATATTCCTCACCCCTCTCTTCCCCTCACCAACACATAGCAAGTTTCAAATCTACACTGCACAAACTGAACAGTTTATTTGACGGATGATGCTCATTTTTCTAATTTGTACGGAAAATGATGGACCGCAAAAGACCCACTGGTCCATCCAGCCTGTCCTTCACAGTTGCGGTGCCTTGTGCATCAAAATATATACACTTCCCACCCCACCCGGAAGCTATGTAATCATGTAAACCGTTAAACATTTTTTTTTAACTATAAAGCTTTCACTGGGTAATATCTGCACAATATACCTTAGTATCATGCACTAGGTTCCCAGAAAAACATGTAAAACATTTCACATCAGTAGCATAGTATAAGTAAGCTTGCTTAAGGTAATGGGAATTTGTTGTGAATGGGTTAAAAATAAAAAAAATCTATAAACAGACTGACCTCTAATTCATGTAGCACCAGTCTGTAAATCTAGGGATCTGTAATTCTTTTCTTCATTGCTAACCTGCATTTATTGCTTTTCTCTTGGCTACCTGAATGCTTCTGAAACTGAACTGAATCAACCACTGTCAATGTCTAGTACAAAAGCCAATTATCATTACCTGGTAAACTGACCTAGTTGCACACAATCACGGTGTACTACGTTAACAGTTGCCATTGTTTGAAGATTTATTGAAGACATCACAAGTGGCTTTCATACCATAGGAGTGCAGCTGATTGCATATCCCTGGGTCTCCTTCCTTGGCAGCATTCCACAGTGTAAACAAGCCCAGGTTCCAGGAGCCGACAGCATTATAGGCCTAAGATTCTGCTGTAGGGACAAGGAAGCCGGTTTTATGACTGTACACGTAGGAAGCTGGCGCATTGCTGACTCTCAGCTAGTCTCTGTAGGAAAGTGGAACCTGTGGAGACTGGCTCCCTAATCTCAATGTAAAAGTGAGAAGACAGAGCATGCACACTGCACTCCTGAAACTAGATGAAATTACTTGGCACAAAATATAAATGCACCGGACTGTGATTGCAGGGGGAGGGCAGATTCTCAGTCTCGATCTTCTGATCTTCCACAGTTTTCTGTGCTCAACCTCAGAGTCCCAAAAGCACTGCTCAGCTGTTCGAAGTTCGAAGTGCTGCTGAACGCACTGTAACCAGCTGGTGTTGCAATCAGCCACACATGCAAGCTCACTGAAAGAGGTCAAGCAGTGCATAAGAACTGGGACCTTTTAAACAGTTTGTTCATTTGCTCAACAATTTAAAGGGACAGTGATCTGTCACCACCAAGAAGGACAAGAGCAGCAGGCACATGGGAACACCACCTGCACGTTCCCCTCCAAGTCACACACCATCTCGACTTGGAAATATATCGCTGTTCCTTCATCGTCGCTGGGTCAAAATCCTGGAACTCCCTTCCTGACAGCACTGTGGGAGAACCTTCACCACACAGACTACAGCGGTTCAAGAAGGTGGCTCACCACCACCTTCTCAAGGGCAATTAGGGATGGGCAATAAATGCCGGCCTCACCAGCGACGCCCACATCCCATGAACGAATTAAAAAAAACTTGTGGAAGAATGCACCACAAACTGGTTACTTAATGTATTTGGGCTTCGCTCACTGTCACTTTAAACATCTGTGCAAAAACTTCTGCAACTCAAGAACGGAGTTACAGTAAGACAGTAAAGATCAAAGACCTCAACAACTAGCCCTCCAATTTCAGTAACAGTCTGTGATTCCTGCAATGGTCTTGTTATTGAAGCAGTACCAATGCCCTGATACCCCACTGACAGAGTCAGAAGAACATCAATTAATTTTCTGCCAATATGTTGTAATATTTTTGCATGGTTTATGCAATCTAGATAACTACCAGTTGATTTCAGTTGAAGAATGAAACTTGCATTAATGTGTCGCAGTCCAGATTTTTAATATGTAAAATTGACTTTCTCCCATTGCTTATGAGTTAACCAGGTCTGACTCCAGGCTATATGGGATGTTTATTTTTAAAGTCAGTTATTTCTTTTTACCCTATAACCCTCTTGTTCCAAGCAGATTCCCGTAGACCACGACAGCTCTAAAACCAGCTTCTGGAAAGTGCAAGAGTGCTCGTGTCAACTAGTCTTTGGTTTCTCTCTGAGGAGATGCCTCCTTTGCTGTGTCTCACGACTCCCACAATGGTACAGCTAGCAATCCCGCTGTGTGGGCAGTTGTGGATATAACCTGCCTCCTGCCATTCCATAATGCAGCACACAATAAGAGAAACTTGGGTCTTTTTTTGGGTAGCATAGGTCATTTGACACGACACAGTCTTCAGCTAAGAAGGGCACTGACTGACTGGTCCATGGCCTTCCTCACAGCTATGAGGAGTGTCACAACCAATGGATCAGATCAAAGCTCTGCAGTCCTGCCACATCCAGTCGTGAATGGTGGTGGACAATTAAACAACTAACGGGAGGAAGACGCTCTGTAAGCATCCCCGTTCTCAATGATGGCAGAGTTCAGCATCTGAGGGATTCCATTCGCAATCCCTCAGATAATGAAGCAGTCTGTGCCTGCATGCAGCAAGGCCTGGACAACATCCAGACTCGGGCTGATAAGTGACAAATAACATTCGCGCCAAACAAGTGCCAGGCAATGACCACCTCCCCTTGACAATCAACAGCATTACCATCACCGAATCCCCCACCATCAACATCCTGGGGGTCATCATTGACCAGCCATATAAATACTGTGGCTACAAGAGCAGGTCAGAGGCTGGGTATTCTGTGGCGAGTGACTCACCTCAGAGAGAAACCAAAGCCTTTCCACCATCTACAAGGCACA
Source organism: Heptranchias perlo (assembly GCF_035084215.1). Taxonomy (NCBI): domain Eukaryota; kingdom Metazoa; phylum Chordata; class Chondrichthyes; order Hexanchiformes; family Hexanchidae; genus Heptranchias; species Heptranchias perlo. Next base: position 7,443,943 of record NC_090362.1, on the reverse strand, counting down.
AATCAGGAGTGTGATGGAATACTCTCCACTTGCCTGGATGAGTGCAGCTCCAACGACACTCAAGGAGCTTGACACCATCCAGGACAGAGCAGCCCGCTTGATTGGCACCCCATCCACCACCCTAAACATTCACTCCCTTCACCACCTTCATCGTCGTTGGGTCAAAATCCTGGAACTCCCTACCTAATAGCACAATGAGAGAACCTTCACCACACGGACTGCAGCGGTTCAAGGCGGCGGCTCATCACCACCTTCTCAAGGGCAATTAGGGATGGGCAATAAATGCTGGCCTTGTTAGCGACGTTCACATCCCATGAACGAATAAAAAAATTATCAACAATGTGACTGATCAACAATGAGATGATGTGATTTGTGCAGGGGCAGATACCACCCTGGCTTAGAGATGAAGCCCAGTTACACTCTATTTTACGTCATGTTCGGTTACTACTGGCATTTCTCGCCAGTGAAAATAAAATTACGGATGTACCAATAGATCACTTTGCGTTGCTACCACATGTGCCACAGCTTCTGTCAGTAACCACGGCAACCAAAATGTGTAAATAAGAATAGAAGAAACTCTCAACACAGACAGGAATAGAAACATCAATTAATATTACACTGGTAACTGTAGATTCCTGGGCTTACTTTATTCCCACTTGTGGTACTCAGTTAGGAGGATTCTACACTCAGGTAGCTAATCCTGTAACATTCGACCTGTGTAATATCCTCTGTATAGGCACAAATTAAACAGCTTATATGACAGATAGTACAAAGCTCTAGCGCGCCACTTTGGCCTTTGTGGAATTCTGCTAGAAACCAAGACATACTGACTTATTCTAACACAGAACTGAACCATTACAGATGAGATATCCCGTTTGATGGAGTCAGTTTTTGTCAAACATTTCTATGGTTCTCTCTCCTTGCTTTTGTCTCTCTTTCAACACTTCTCTCTTCACAATAACCCAGCATCAGTTGCATGTCTGAAGGGCAGGCCTACTTCTGCCTGTAGCTCCTCTTTCTGTGACCTGGCTGAGATCAAGAGGTTTTTATGTCGGGTAGCACAACACAAAAGCCCCCTCCCGCTGCCCTCTATAATCTCGCTACCCAAGCAGCTTTAACTTGGACGTTAAATGGGCCACTGTCGTTCAAGTTTATGGTCTTGCAGTCTGTATAGAGCCTCGTGACCAGGTAGAGGGGAACTCAGCAAACAGATGTAAACGATGACGACGTGAATTATCACACACTTATTCCCCCGCAAATTTACCTACACAAGTTAAAACTCTACAGGATAAAAAGACTTGATACTACTGTGCTAACTCATGCCAACAGCTAACACAGCAAACATTAAGCACTGTTTTTAGCACCGCCTATTTGCTTAATTTGTTCAAAGCTCCCTGCAACTGCTATAAATATACATCTAATGTAAATATCCAGGGTGCAGTAGCTTTTGGTTGTACACTTGGATCAGCAACCCAGAGGTCATGCGTTCAAATCCCATGGCAAGTTGTGAATCTGAATTCAATAAAGCTGGTAATTTATGGGCTGGTGCGAGAAAAATGACCATGAAAGTTGCCATAAAAACCCAACTAGCTCCCCAGTGAACCGCAAGGAGGACCTACCACCCTTACCTGTCTGGCCTACATGCCCCGGCCCCATTCTATATGGTGGACTCCTAATACCCTCAGGGCAACTAGCGTTGGACAATAAACACTGCATTGTCAAGTGATGCCTACATCCCAAGGACAAACAGAAAAAATTCTCAATCTGCCCTTTAATAAAGCAAATAGCAATTTCTGGGTTTTTTTCTTAAAATGGAGTCTGTTGGATTATGAAGCTCCATGAAAGGTGTACGCAGTTCTGGAAAATCAGCTGAACACTTAGAAACCCAGTAGTATAAAAACTTTCAGTGTTGCTGAAGAGGGAGCTCATTGAAGAGAGCACAGTCTACTCCTGGTAACTTGAATTATCTTTAAACAATGTAAATAACATGGGAAATAGGAATTTAGCAGTAAAACAACTGTATTATCAGATAATTCTGAATTAAGAGGAGTGGACTATAGGCATTGTTGGCCTAATCAAAATTGCCAGCAGCAGTTTCTGCCCTTAATCTGTGCCTGCTGCGTTATGGAAATTTTACACAGCGATATCCTTACACTAAAATGTAAAGAGAATTTTATGATCTCTGTGATTGCATTTACAATGGAAATATTCTGCTTCTTATGGAATGCTAAAGGAATGCCAGTATACTGATACAATGGCAACAGGAGCGGCTCTGCCTGAAACTCCATTACATAATTTTTCAAATAGTTTCGCTGCATGCAACCATCAGCTAAAAGAGGAAAATTTCCACATTAGAGACTGAAAACATGGATGGATAGGAAGAGACATCGGTTCAGGTTCACGTTTTGAAAATTGAATTTACACAGACTATAAATATGGTACACTGGTCACACGCCATGCACAGGTCACACCCCGTACGTCGGTCACACGCCGTGCACTGCGCCGGTCACACGCCGTGCACTGCGCCGGTCACACGCCGTGCACAGCGCCGGTCACACGCCGTGCACAGCGCCGGTCACACGCCGTGCACAGCGCCGTGCGCCGGTCACACGCCGTGCACAGCGCCGTGCGCCGGTCACACGCCGTGCACAGCGCCGTGCGCCGGTCACACGCCGTGCACAGCGCCGGTCACACGCCGTGCACAGCGCCGTGCGCCGGTCACACGCCGTGCGCCGGTCACACGCCGTACACAGCGCCGTGCGCCAGTCACACGCCGTACACAGCGCCGTGCGCCGGTCACACGCCGTACACAGCGCCGTGCGCCGGTCACACGCCGTACACAGCGCCGTGCGCCGGTCACACGCCATACACAGCGCCGTGCGCCGGTCACACGCCGTACACAGCGCCGTGCGTCGGTCACACGCCATACATTCAGCAGTTGATAAAAAGTTTCCTCCTTCCACTTAAAATATTCCCATACCATTTCTAGTTGAAAACAGGCAACTGAGCTGATCCCCGACCTCTGCCATTGCTGATCTGTAATTACCCACAACAGCTGACTTTCCCTTCCTCTGCTCTTCATTCACCCCTCTTTGCTTCCTGCAACAGACTGAAATCAGGAACTCACCATGTGGGAATTGCTGACCACTCCACTGTGGCAGCTGTAAGTAAATATACATTTGTCGATTGATATTTTGAACAGTGAACCTACAATGCTGCATGTGCATGAGAAGGACCACTCACTCTTGGAATACTACAACCCCAATTAGTTTGTGATGCTTAGTAACACCATGACATGCGGCTAATTGTGAAGGAGCAGAACACCATTATTGCTTGAACATTCCTACATAACTAGCATACTGTACATAGGTACAGAAGTAGGCCATTCAGTCCCTCGAGCCTGTTCCACCATGCAATTAGATCAAGGCTGATCTGTATCTTAGCTCCATCTACCCGCTTTGGTTCCGTATCCCTGAATACCCTTACCCATCATCTATCAATCTCAGTTTTGAAATTTTCAATTGACCCCCAACCTCAACAGCTTTATTTTGGAGGGGGAGGGGGGGGTGGGGGGGGGGGGGGGGCGGGAGAAAGAGTTCCAGATTTCCACTACCCTTTGTGTGAAGAAGTGCTTCCTGACATCACCCCTGAACGACCTAGCTCTAATTTTAAGGTTATGCCTCTTGTTCTGGACTCTCCCACCAGAGGAAATAGTTTCTCTCCATTCACCCTATCAATTCCTTCAATCATCTTAAACACCTCAATTAGATCACCCCTTTATATTCTATACTCGGGGGAATACAAGCCGAGTCTATGCACCCTTTCCTCATAATTTAACCCTTTTAGCCCCTTTTTTTTGGTTTATATGCAAACAAACACTGAACTAACAATGAGCAGTTGAAGGTGCCTGGAGGAGTCTCCCGTCGGATATCTTCATATTCCTCATAGATTCCCCTTTTCTGAACGGTGTTGACATGGTCCAACAGTTCCACCACTGTCATTCCTTCCAGCCCCGGCACGTGTATGGACACTTCATCTCTCGGGAAGCCCGTGATGAGCTCGTCCAGCGAGTCAGTGTGTCCATTTGGTGATGTTAAAAACTGTTTGTTCCAGCTGGAATGGTCCAGTTTCAGCACCCCACCTAAATGTTCTGGCAGGCAGTCCCTGGGTAGGTACTGTTTCAACTCGTGCGTCTTCACCATTTGCACCTGCAATGCAAACACAAAAGGGAATCAATACAGTCCCCATCGCTTATAGCGGGTACGTTTGTGCGAATGCGATGTGCCTGTTATACACAATGGCTGGTATGACATATATGACATCTGGGGACCCGGAGCACCAGAAAAAGTTAGGATTTGCTATACTCTGCCAGCTGAGTGAGAGGTGCTCTTAACCCGGGGATCTTAGTTCCCTTAGCCATGCCTAGCACAAGATGCAGGTTCTGCTAGTTTTTCTTAAAAGATTTCAGTAAATTCTCTACCTGTCCCCTGGAAATACTTCCCCTCAAAGGGTATTTGTAATATTTGTTGCTCCTGTAGGAATGATCATAAATACAACCATCCAGTTTGCAGAGCAATAGAACAAAATTCTGGAATTCACTGACTGTTTCTGCCCAAAACAAATGGAGCACTTAAGATGCTATAACAAGCAACTTTGAAATCGGCGTTAATAGTTAACAGTTGTCGCTCTTTGGCAATATAAGTGACTACCCATTTTAAAGATGGACATTTTAAGTGGTGGGGACTGTAGCAGCTGAAAATCAGCTGCGGGTCGGCAGGTCCCTCCGGAGGATTGTTAATGGTGTTCATGATCAGAAATGCTTATAATCGACAGGCTCCCGATGTTACGGTTGATTTTAGTTTAAAAGTTTTTAAATGATCGAAGGGCTCCTTCAATAACCCATCAAGTTGCTGAGCCATACAAGCCAGGAAGGTCCGGAGGCCGAGTGCCAGTCTGTGCTGAGTTAGCAGATCTCAGGCTACGATTGGCCGCAGCACCTTGGGTTAGGGAGGGGAAAGTCGGCCACAGTTCCCAATTCTGATAACTACCCAGCAAAGCCTGCTGGAAGTGCATGTGTGTGGATGGTGGATAAGAGCAGCTGCAATGCCTCCTGTAGTCAAACAGTCTACAGACATCAGGGCAGCACTCATTGCATCAACGACAAGACTACCATATAGCTGATAGCAGCACAGAATCACTTTTTCACAGGTCTCACAATCTCCTGCCAGCACAATGACCTCTCAGCCAGTTAACCGTGTGAATGTGCTCACGTCATGAGGCAAAATAGCATCATGATGCAAGGACTCAGAAGCAAGGACTGGCTGCTCATGAATTTCTAACCGCAACTAAATCAATTAACGTTAAATTTTTTTTTTAAAAATTGCGCACCACTATATTCAGGACAGAAAAACTTTTGATGAAGGGTCCACACCCAAAACTTTAACTCCTCTTGTCGTTCCCACAGATGCTGCCTGACCTGATGAGTGTTTCCATCATTTTCTGATTTTGTTTCACAGTTCCAGCATCTTCAGTTATTTTGTTTTTTGCTGCTCTTTAGCATCACCTTCCTTTAATCTCAAGTCAGTGCCCCATTGATTGTAGGGGTTTGCACCCCTGGCCTGCCGCTGACTATTTCATTTTGAATATAAAAAAAACACACAACATTTGAAATATGTTGAAATAAAAAGGAAAATTTTGCTTGTTTTTAGAAATACAGTTTCTCATTTCCTTTTGGGTTATTAAAATAAAAAAGTTCTGTGACCAAGGAGATTCAAACCCAAATGATGCTAACTTCTACAGCAGAACCTTAATTATCGGCTATAATGGGAGAGATACCCTAGCACATAAGCAAAGTTCCACTGGGCATGACGCAACAGTTGCGAATCAGGACAATGAAAGCACTCTGCTTTAAATTTCCAATGTTAAAACTTTAGTTTGAGGAGACAGAATGCAAGCCAGTGATTGTTTTGCATTGGTTAAATACTTTTAATACCTCCTGGGCAAATTATATTTTTCACTTGAGCTATTAAATGATAAATAACTTTTTTTGCAAAGTGCAATATAATAAGTTTGGGAAAGAAGTTTGTTAAAAGGTCTCACAATCCATCAGATTATTAACACGTACTAGTCTCCCAATTCAATGCCTCAAGCCCTCCCAAAATATTAATAATGGAAGTGCACGTCATTGAAGCTGTCCTGAATGATCATTTGGGGAGGGGCGGAGAGAGAAGGGTGAGAAGTGGAAAAATCCAAAATGACATATCCCCAAAACAACACATTCTATTTAGGTTATGTTTTCAAAAGTTCCCCATGCAAACCTAGAAGGGTTCACACTCGGAATTAAATCAGAGCCAAAATTGGGTAAGACACTTGGAAAGAATGCAAAGCAAGAAAGTCTGGGGGAACAGTTACTTTTAAAAAATACAGGGTTCATCCCAGCAACCAAACTAGAAATGAAGGCTGAACCCTCAAAATTTTAAGGGCACCATTAATCATTAAACAAACATTCAGTCCACCCTGCCCTTTCTCCAACCTGAACCGCTGGGTTAATGTACATTGTGATTCAAATCCATCTCCATTTTATTGCCACAGCAATATACAAGTCTGCTTGCCCACAACCCCCACCCCACCCCAGCCAGGTCACACGTCTGTGGACTTATCTACCCTCCTGCAACAAACAACTGTCCAACTTTAAAAATAAATCATCAGGTCTTCGTGCCTGAATATTTATTCTATGTATTAAGTACCCAAAGAATTTCTAACAAAAAGCATTGCGAGATCTTTTCCTCCATAACTTGCTATCACATCTTGCTTTATACTCTGCAAGGCGAAGCCTTTAGGCACTAATCACATGTTGTATTTCTAAAGACTGGCTTCTATTGTCGAACCAATTCACCACGTCTCCTTCCAGTCCACGTGTCCCAATTTTCAGCAATCATCCATGAGGGACTCTTCAATAGCCATAAGAGCACTCTTTTTTAAAACACTTATGTAGTTATTTTAATGAAAACATGCAATGGTATGAGCTCACAATGACATCTTACATGTCTAGCAGTTTCAACTAATTTTCTGGAGCTCCAAAAATATACTTCATTAAAATTTCTTATTCTCGTTAAGAAGGTACAAGGGCTTTCTATGTTTGGCAGCTTTGTGAGTATCTCACAACTTTGATCAAGTAGTTGTCGGGAGCAAAGTCTTGGATAAATTGCACTGGATACCACTAGGGAAGTGGCATTGACTATTATGTGCTTTGGCAACCCCAGTTCAGCAAATGACAATTAACGCTGCACTGAATGTCTGTATACAAAGGGCTCAATTCCAAGGTCAATTATGCTGTCTCGGAAATCCATCGACAGGAAGAAGTGGTGAGCACTTCTGGAATTCTGTGCAGACTATGGGTGGATTAATACAAAATGCTCCGAGTTCCAACCAGAATCCTGGAGATAAAGGCACTGGAGAAAGTGCAAGAAAGATTCACAAGAATGATACCAGAACTGAGAGGATATACTTATCAGGAAAGACTAAAGAGGCTGGGGCTCTTTTCTCTAGAAAAGAGAAGGCTGAGGGTTGACCTGATAGAGATCTTTAAGATTATGAAGGGGTTTGATACGGTAGACGTAGAGAAAATGTTTCCATTTGTGGGGGGACCAGAACTAGAGGTCATCAATATAAGATAGTCACTAATAAATCCAATAGGGAATTCAGGAGAATCTTCTTTACCCAGAGAGTGATTAGAATGTGGAACTTGCTACCACAAGTTGAGGCAAATAGGCAGAGATGCATTTAAGGGGAAGTTAGATAAGCACATGAGGGAGAAAGGAATAAAAGGATATGCTGATAGGGTGAGAAGAAGTAAGGAGGGAGGAGGCTCGTGTGCAGCATAAACGCCGGCATAGACCAGTTGGGCCGAATGGCCTGTTTCTATGCTGTAGACTCGATGGCTACAATTCTGTAGACGGTCTATGGCGGCATTGCTCTGATATGGTAGATGGTGGATCATAGCGTAGAGTAGACCATGATCATCACCAGTAACTGTGGTTTTGGACTGAAGTGTACACAGAGCAATAGGTGGGTTTACTCTGCAGCTTACCAGAGCTAACCATGTCCCACTGCAGGGCAGACACAGATTTTTAAGTCACAAAGACAAGTATGGTTGACAGGTTTGAACACTCTTAGTATATCTGGCCTACCAGCTTTTGCAGCTAGTTCGGTCGTTAATCTGGGATGCAGTTTATAGTACTGACATATCATCTACGGTCAAAAGTGATGCATGAATTCAGTTTCCTAGCCCAGATCATTCTGCCACATCAAGACGAAGTTGCTAAATCTATACGTTCAAAATTACAGCCAACAAAATTGGACGACGGCAATACTGCAAAGCTGTCCTAGTACTTACTCTTTCCCGAAGCTTTTCTTTAAGAATTAAGCTTAGAACGGAATACGGGAATCGAAACCAGACAGGCGCACCAACAATGAACACTTTTTTCAAACGAGCAGGAAAGGCTCCCTGAAAATAGAAAGGTGGATATTTCAGTGATACATGATATAGGCCGGCTGCTATAGGCTGGGTTCTCAAACACCTGCAGAAAAATAAATGACTGACCATTTGATATAATATGACTGATCGAAAAGGATGTTTCTTCCAAGGTAAAATAATAAAGCTTTACCAGATCCATGATTTTATTTATTTTTGGACAAAAGCAGTTTATTAAGACAGTAACAAGTTACTTATAGGAGCCCACCTGCATAACTGGACAGATACGAATACTGAACTGCAGTATAATTTCCGCTGCCAGAATCAAAACCAGTCTGCCCTTTTTTGCTTTGTCGTCTCATGGGCAAGACAATTTATGGGTACCCTTTAAAGTTTTATATCATTGGGTCTGCCAATAATTATACATTTCTGCATATCTGTACTGCTATAAAGAAATAAAAAAGAAAGTGAAAGAGAAAAAGAGAATAAAAGAAAGAGAGAAAAAGGAAGAAACCAGATAGGCGCACCAACAATGAACACTTTTTCGAATGAGCAGGAAAGGCTCCCTGAAAATAGAAAGATGGATATCACAGTGATACATGATCTGGGCCGGCTGTCATAGGCTGGATTCTCAAACATTGGCAGAAAAATAAATCATTGACCATTTGATATAATATGGTTGATTGAAAAGAACATTTCTTCCAAAGTAAAATAATAAAGCTTTACTAGGTGTATGATTTTATTTATTTTTGGACAAAAGCAGTTTATTAAGGCAGAAGCAGGTTAGTTACAGGAGCCCACCTACACAACTGGACAGATATGAAGCTTGAACTGCTGAAGGAAGAGAAAGAGAGAAAGGAAAAGAATCAAAATCAAAATAACTGCATTAGAGATGCATTACCAATAATTATGGAGTTCCTTCCCCTCAATTACCAGAGTCGTGAGGTCCTCATTTAAAAGATAAAGCATAGGCAGGGTCTCAGGATATTGGATCCTCCACTGAATGAAATATTAATTTCAGGCAAACCACATATTAGCTGAACCACACACTAATTTACCTACACAGCCAAGTGACTGCACTTTACATACAGTGAATAATTTTTAAAGAGCTTTGGAACTACTTGAGAGATGGGCACAGGAGCTACACAAAAGCAAGTTCTTTCTCTTCCTTCAGTGCATTGAACTTGGGCACAATTATAAAATGCTTGTTTCAGACCCACTGACCAAGTTGCGAGATTCAGGGATGAATGGAAAATGGGTCAAACGTGGAATGACCGGGTGCGAATTGTACCGTGAAACTGACTCCCCAAGCAAAGCATTGTCTCATTATTGCAGAATAATTTTAAAGAAAACACAGCTAATTACGTGTGTAATACTGACTCAATACTACAGCAGGACAGCTATTCAATACATTGTTAGAATTGACAGACATCAGTTAATGGGGTCATCGTAAAAGGAGGAAAGGGGCATGTTCCGAAATCATCCAGAGGACAGAAGTGACGCATTAAAGAAAATTTCTCGAAATGCACACTGGACGTTTTCTGTACTCAGAACAGATTTTATAACTCAAACATTCTCCACTGCCGTCCTTGAGCAATGATGGAATAATGAACGGACTAAACAGATCTAATCATAACTCAACTCGTAGAGAAGGCCCTGGGCATTTCCATTAACTAGCTTCAACCCATCAGCAGAAAATCAACACAACAGTCCAAAGTATTTAAGTTGCACATCAGTTTCTGTATCAGTTTCTTTATGGCCTCGCCCCTCACCATCTCTATTCTCCTCTAGCCATACAACGCTCTCCCCGAACTCTCCGTTCCACTGACTCTGGCCTCTTGTGCAACCCTCTTTCCACCCAAAATAGTGGCTGTTCCTTCAGTCAGTTTAGCCTCTAAGCTCTGGAATTCCTCTGCCTTTCCACCTCCCATTCCTCCTTTAAGACCCTCTGTTTACCCACTTCTTCAACCAAGCTTTTGGTTACCCCTCCTTTGGCTCGATGTCCATTTTTTTTCCCTTCTGCCTCTGTGGAGCGCCTTGGGATGTTTTTCTACGTTAAAGGTGCTATATAAATGCAATTTGTCGTAAGCGTAGTGTTGCTTCTGAAAATACACTTGATTTATTGCACTACTAAACTAACATTAGCATAGATTTTATTTGTTGACAGCAGTCAGAGAAATTTGAACATTTTTTATTATAGAATCAAGTATTGGAGCCAAAACTTTACACCAACTAGAGCTCACTACTGAATCAAGTTGCCCCTGAAGTTTATTCATCAGCTTCATTCATCAACAATCACACACTAGAACAATCACACCTGGCAGCACAGAAAGATCTAAATAATCCAATAGGATAGTTTGAATCTAAATGGATTTTTCATTTCCTGCCAGGTTAAGTCATTACAGCAAATGGGGAAAATTTAACTTTATTCAGTCCGCTGATGGTCAGAATCAGATCACACATCATTTTTCTTTTGAGGGAAGTGGAGGAGGAGAGAGAGAAGCATTAAAAGCACATCCCAAAATCATAACAATCCTTATGAAGGCAAAGATTAAAGGAAATTGCTTAAAAGTAACATTTTAAAATGCGTGGCAAACAGAATAGAATTAGACTGGGAGCTGACCATAAATCACTCATGACTGAAGAGCAATATCTTTTGATCAGTTCAGCAGTGGAAACATATTACACAGCCACTCCATCATCATGCATCAATATTCTGATAAATCTAAACATACTAATAAGCAACACTATGATCTGGGACTTCTCTACATCCATTACCCTAAATATATATGGAGGGGGTGGGGGAAGCAAAAGATATAGTTGCCCCACAATGAAGAAAAAACAAGGAAAATAGAACACTCATTGAATCCAAGACTGGGAGGAACTGGTGGGTTTAAAGTGAATCTATATGGGTTCATATCAAATACATTAAAAACTAAACAGTTACACCAGACTTTTAGATTCATTTTTCTAATTAATCAAATAGACAATAACGGAGTTGTCAAACACTTCAAGACTTGCAAATATTGATACCAAAACAATCAGCAAGTTAGCTCTAGTTAAATTTTACACTAATATTCTGTCAGCAAGTGGCATTTGTAGTCGAGAAAAAATAATTACATCATTTTTTTGAAACAAATTAGTTCAACCACTCTCTTTAAATGATGACTCACAGACAGTTACACAACTTGATCTTAAATATGAATAGGGAGACAAGTAATGGTGAGGCATACACCTCCCAGTGACCCCATTGTAATAACAGCCAGTACTGGATTTTCTTACATTACTATGACATTAATAATGAAAACTATTCCACTACAGACTGCAAGTTCTCTTTATGCAATATTAGCAGTTAAAATGTCCCACTTCATACCTGCAAGTTTCCAATGAAATTTATTTTTCCAATCAACAACTTGTATTTCTATAGCACCTTAAACACAGTAAAATGTCCCAAGGCACTTCACAGGAGCCACATAAGATATTAACTTGGTCAAAGAGGTAGGTTTTAAGGAGTGTCTTAAAGAAAGGGAGAGAGAGAGAGAGAGAGAGAGATAGAGATAGAGAGGTTTAGGGACAGAATTCCAGATTAGGTCCTAGAAAGCTGAAGGCACAGCTGCCAATGGTAGAGCGAAGGAAGGTGGGATGCACAAGAGGCCAGAATTGGAGGAACGCAGAGATCTTAGAGGGGTGCAGGACTAGAGAAGGTTACAGAGGTGGGGAGGGGCGACTTCAAATATCTTCAGGTAGAATAAAGAATGAAAATAGAATGATCAACAGGATAATAAGAAAAGGAAATAAAGATAAAACATCAAGTATGTTCACATGCAACTGTTAAAATGCATTAAAATCAAAACACTTCAAACAGAACTTGTCCCATTTATAAACACAACTCCTAAAAAGGAAGACCATGAAATTCAAGTATTATCTGATAATACAACTAACTCATAAAAACAGAAAACAAGTCACATTTCATTTCTGAGACCTCAAAAATGGATAAATTACCTCTTGGCGTTCCTCATTCACAAGATGTTAACCTCCATTACTCGAAGAATAGAACACAGGCAGTCAATAGAATAGTAAAAAGACTAAACACAGCAATACAGTCCCTTCAGCAAGCTTGGCCACTGGGTCATGGCATTTTCTCCCCTCTCTTGACACAGCTACTAGCCGTGTCAGCTGTGGTTCCTTAAGTCGCACTCTCGCCTGAGTCAGAAGGTTGTGGGTTCAAGTCCCACTCCACAGACTTCAGTACAAAATCTAGGCTGACACTTCAGTGCATAACTGAGGGCGTGCTGCACAGTTGGAGGCATTGTCTTTCGGATGAGACGTCGGTGGATGTAAAAGATCCCATGGCACTATTTCGAAGAGCAGGGGAGTTCTACCCGGTGTCCTGGCCAATATTTATCCCTCAACCAACATCACTAAGGCGCTATATAAATGCAAGTCTTTCTTTCCTTCTTTACAACTCTTAAGCTATTCCTTCACCCAAGAAAGCCACTTTCTTACAAATTCAACCATGATTAATTTTTAACATTAAAAAAGATACAGCGTGACGCAAATGACAAACAACAACACATACAGATCAAAATTAGGAACAATGGAGAGAAGAGGGTATCAGTTAGGTGTATGGATGGTAAAATCATTCAAAGAACAAGGAGAAAACAACCAATTAAGTTTTATTGAGTCACCAAAGCATTCTCTTCCTGAAGTCTGAAATAGCCTTGCTAAGCACCAGAATCAACGCATTATTTTTTTAAGCCAACATCTGAACAAATAACAAAATCTTGGATTTGGGAAGCAGCGCCCCCGCCCTGCCTGACACCACTGCTCAAGCATTGCTGCATTTCCAACATTTCACTACGCACAGATGGACAAGAACACGTAAGCTAATGATGTTTAGTGACCTACCTTCAATAGGTGAAGAATTTTTTTGCTTAGGTCATACTCAAAGTTGGTGTACGCAGATCCCGCCATATCATAAATGAACACCAGCCCATTTCTTTGAGTTTCAAAACTGAGAAAACAAAAACACCCACTACGATTAGAAACGAGCTTAAAGAAATGATTAGAACATTGAGCATGGTAATGCTACAGGGCAGACATTTTTATTGCTGGAGAATCAATTCAAGTATTAAAGGAATTACTGGGGGGAAAACAATAATTATTGAAAAGATTTGAGTGTGTTAAATTGCCATTGTATTTTAATTGCCTTGTTTGGTCAGAAAAGGCCACATTTACACCATGTACACGGATGACAGAATTGACAGAGACAAACTGCTTATACATTAAAAATGGTGACAAATGCTCGGTCTGCTCTGGTGCAGCTTTTCTTACTTACCTGGTGTAAAAATCATACTTCATGTTTGGCTGGGACAGACATGTTCGAGAAGTCCATCCAACAAGGCCACAACTTAAAATCTCATTTTTGAAACGAAACAGAATTTTCTTCAAGAGCGCACTTTAATCAGTAATCTTAAAATAAAATCTGAGGTTATGCAGCTTAACTGTATTGTTCAGCAGTGCTGGACTATGTTATTGTAATAATTCTAAGTAAGCAGTGACCCAATCTCATCCACCGATCTACATAAAAGGCTTTAAGTTGCTCCCACAATCTCAAAACTAAATCTCAACTATTTTAAAATCCCTTCTTTTTCTCAAAACCCTAAATTGTGCAACATTTTTTTACGCCAGTGTGCAGCCTTGTGTCTGTGTTTTCTACTTGATATACTTCAACACTTTTATTACTATATAACTACTTCACTGTACAAATTATCCAATAAAGTATGGAAACTGCACCTTTTATTTAAATTGAAGGGGAATAAATTGCTAAACCCAAGTGAACGACATCCCTTTTTGAGTTACTGCTGTGAGGAGAGGAACAGAGCAAATGGGAAAAGCAGAAGGAAAGAGTGCATTACTTTTGTATGTTGTTGAAATACTAGACGACAATAGCAGATGGGATCTTCACATTTCCAACTTCGCACATTACAGGTTCAGGTTAATCGTAGGAAGAGGACCAGAAAAAGCTATGCGCTCCCAACTGGTCACTTCCAAAAACTAATAATTGTGACCATTTTCTCCCCACCAATATGACCCAGAAGAGCTATCTTAAAACGCGCTTTGAGCAGAAATTTGCTGAAAAGGGTTTTGAAGAGTTCCCAAACAATGGCCCATTGTGGAAACATTCACCTGAGGAAGGAGGAAGCCTCCGAAAGCTTGTGAATTTCAAATAAAATTGTTGGACTATAACTTGGTGTTGTAAAATTGTTTACAATTGTCAACCCCAGTCCATCACCAGCATCTCCACATTACAGTGAAATAAAGCAGCTTATGAATCAAAGCAAACCTCACCTTGCCTAGTGTTAACTCGGTCCACCTTCGCAGAGATTAAAGGAGTACACATGTTTAAGACCTGGAAATCCAGTCCTGATCACGAGTGAGTATCATTGTTGCACTCCCAGCTTCCACTACTACACAAGCACATGTAGGGCAGTGCAAGTCAAGTTCCATTAAAAACACACAACCAGCCTGCTTAAGGGAGCAACTGACACCACTGAACTGATTAGATACCAGCAGCAGACCCCTCAATCACCTAATCCCTTAAATATCTATCCAATTCTCTCAAATTGTTCTACACTATCTGCCACTACTGCTTCCACATCTTAACCATTTACACCAAACAGTTAAATCTAAACACTGCGCACTTTTCCTCTTCTAAAGGTTGATTCTAGAGTTTATAACAATCGCAAACATATTATTCGGGTTCAATTTATAGATTCCCTAAAGGATCTTGAATAAATTCTCCTTTGTCCAGAAGAAACAATTCCTGACAAAGATTTTAGCGTATAAAATTTTTGATTACAAGCCGCCATTACAAGGTAGAAAATGAATTATAGAAATTTATATAGAAGCGCTGCTAATTTGTCCAGATTATATTATCTTTTAAAACATTTAGTTTTGATGCAATTTGAATGGATTGGAGAATATAAATCATTTAGACCTGTAGACATTAACAAGCAAAATTTAAAGGGTTTCATAAAAATCAGAGTTTCCACCCCCACCGCCCCCCCCCACAATAGTTTCCTAAAAGCTTCAGGACCGTAAATGACAAAAAGCCTTACCTTTCAATAGCTTGATCAAGCAGGTAGAACAAGGCTTGCAACACCACATGTTGCAGAGTTTTGTTGGGTTGATGTAACTTGGCAGTGAAGAGGGCAATGGATGCTCCTGATGGATCCCGAACACTCTTTGGGGGGGTTTGAGGGGGAGGAAAAAGACAAGAGAAAACCAATGAGAAAGTGTACAGTGGACAGATTCACTCTGGTTTATCAATTAGAAATAAGTGTCATTATCACCCCTGCTGGCCGTTCATCTTTTTCTATGAACCATTACTGACATCAAAACCTATGCTATTTCAGAAACTGTTCAGTGAGCAGTTATAGCAGAAAAACAGACAGTTAGTGAAGGTTGATACCCTGGGTCAAGGATGATTGGATTTGATAGAAACCCACGAACACAAAGCAACCTCATGGTGCCGGTATCATTTAATTTAAAAATGTGCACTACCAGTCTGAATGGCCAAAACACAGTCAGCAATCTTTCCTCCCACCATACCAGTGGTTTGGGAGAAACCTGAGGGGGAAAAAAAAAGGTAAGTTTTGTTTAAAGAGAGAAAAAAAAGCAAGAGCTAAAGTGAAAGAGCACAAGAGAAAGGGAGTGAGAGAGAACGAGAGAAAGGGAGTGAGAGAAAGAGCGAGCGAGAGATAGCAAGCGAGAGAACAAGCACAAGAGCGAAAGAGAGCGAGCAAGAGTGAGAAAAAAGAGGCGAACGAGGGAGAGAGGGAGGATCCACGATTCAGCGGGGGAGGACCATAAAGCTGCAATGTTTAATAATGAGGAAGAACATTAATGAATTTAACCATCTTTTTCTCACCCTTCTGTTTGTTATTTTTTATTCTGCAGAAAGGCTGCAAATAGGACCTTGTGGAAATGACTAGGAGTCTTTAACAAACTTATTCCAAGCATTTGGATCATTTGATTCAGTCTGAAAGTAGTCTCTGCCTCTGACGTTGAACATCGGAACAGTAGGCCACCTCAGCCCCTCGAGCCTGTTCCGCCATTCAATGAGATCATGGCTGATTTTTATGCTAACTCCATCCACCCGCCTTGGCTCCATATCCTTTAATACCCTTGGCCAACAAAAATCTATCGATCTCAGATTTAAAATTATTAATTGGGCTAGCATTTACTGCTTTTTATGGGAGAGAGTTCCACACTTCTCCCACTCCTTAGGATTTTCCAATAGTCATCAAGTACAATCTCTCAAGGATTTTCTATTCCAGATTCTCTAGATTACTATGGAAGAACATGGCATGACATTGGCAAGCAAGCAATCACTTTTCCTATAACTGCTCTTAATGGTTCTATTATACATTACTGAAGCCATGTTTCTTTAGATGATTTAGTTGCTCTTCAGGTGCACCTCTGTCAAGAAGAGACCAGCACAGAATCCTGCCCCTCCAGACAAGGAGTCCTGTTAATTGGACTGTTGAGTCAGACATTTTTTAGGCAGGAAACCCTTTAGAGGAGAATAACCTCCAATATATCCATGGGGAAGGTTTACTTCATCTTACAGCTTGACAAATTACTTTCTCAGTTCGGGAACCAATCGACAAATTTAATAACCCTAGTCCTTCACTACAGTGACAATCCGCAGACTGATTCCCCCATTCTAGGATGGGGGAATCAGTCTGCAGCTTACCGCAATTCTTCCCCCAGTATGTTGGGTTGTAAATTATTATTTTAAGATAAACATCTTTAGACTATTTTCATATATAGGAAATTTGGAACAGAAAAAAGACATCATCCCTCCTTTGTGGTGCTGCTTAAGGTCTTCATCTCTATTCCTCATCTGCACAGTAGACTCAGATCTGGAAAGATGGGTTGCCAATAGCATCGTGGTAATGCAGGTAAATCTTTATAAGTTCAACTTGGTGCTCATGCAAAGGGCCCTCCTAAGAATTCTATTTACTTTTGTTGCAGGTTTTTAATGTGGCTTTGACCTAGTTCTCCTCCTTAGTGAGGGAATGCTTGACCTTGAAAGTTTTGTGCAGGGATACCATTAGATCTGCATTCCTACCACCACGATGGAGGAATGAAAACGAGAGAATTTCTGGGCTTCTGGCAGAATAAACTACTTGAGATACTTATTCAGTGAAAGGGTTACCTGGTGACTCCTTGTCTGGAGGGGCAGGATTCTGTGCTAGTCTCTTCTTGACAGAGGTGCACCTGAAGAGCAACTAAATCATCTAAAGAAACATGGCTTCAGTAATGTATAATAGAACCATTAAGAACAGTTATAGGAAAAGTGATTGCTTGCTTGCCAATGTCATGCCATGTTCTTTCACAGTAATCTAGAGAATCTGGAATAGAAAATCCTTGAGAGATTGTACTTGATGACGATTGGAAAATCCTAAGGAGTGGGAGAAGAATAAAACCGGACGGACCACCCGGCACCGGACACGACAAAGGCAAACCAAGCCCAGTCGACCCTGCAAAGTCCTCCTCACTATGTCTGGGGACTTGTGCCAAAATTGGGAGAGCTGTCCCACACACTAGTTAAGCAACAGCCTGACATAGCCATACTCACAGAATCACACCTTTCAGCCAATGTCCCAGACTCTTCCATCACCATCCCTGGGTATGTCCTGTCCCACTGGCAGGACAGACCGACTAGAGGTGGTAGTATAGCGATATACACTCAGGAGGGAGTGGCCCTGGGAGTTCTCAACATTGACTCTGGACCCCATGAAATCTCATGGCATCAGGTCAATACATGGGCAAGGAAACCTCCTGCTGATTACCACCTACCGCCCTCCTTCAGCTGATGAATCAGTCCTTCTCCATGTTGAACACCACTTGGAGGAAGTACTGAGGGCAGCAAGCAAGGGCACAGATTGTAATGTGGATGGGGGACTTCAATGTCCATCACCAAGAGTGGCTTGGTAGCACCACGACTGACTGAGCTGGCCGAGTCCTGAAGGACATAGCTGCCAGACTGGGCCCGCGGCAGGTGGTGAACGAACCAACACGAGGGAAAAACCTACTTGACCTCGTCCTCACCATTCTACCTGTCGCAAATGCATCTGTCCACGACAGTATTGGTAGGAGTGACCACCGCACAGTCCTCGTGGAGACGAAGTCCTGTCTTCGCACTGAGGATACCGTCCAACGTGTTGTGTGGTACTACCACCGTGCTAAATGGGATAGATTCAGAACAGATCCAGCAGCTCAAAACTGGGCATCCATGAGGTGCTGTGGGCCATCAGCAGCAGAATTGTATTCCAGCACAATCTGTAACCTCGTGGCCTGGCATATTCCTCACTCTACCATTACCAACAAGCCAGGGGATCAACCCTGGTTCAATAAGGAGTGCAGAAGAGCATGCCAGGAGCAGCACCAGGCGTACCTAAAAACAAGGTGCCAACCTGGTGAAGCTACAACTCAGGACTACATGCATGCTAAACAGCAGAGGCAACATGCTATAGTCAGAGCTAAGCGATTCCACAACCAACGGATCAGATCAAAGCTCTGCAGTCCTGCCACATCCAGTCCTGAATGGTGGTGGACAACTAAACAACTAACGGGAGGAGGAGGCTCTGTAAACATCCCATCCTCAATGATGGCAGAGTTCAGCACGTGAGTGCAAAAGACATGGCTGAAGCGTTTACAACCATCTTCAGCCAGAAGTGCTGAGTGGGTGATCCATCTCAGCCTCCTCCCGATATCCCCACCATCACAGAAGCCAGTCTTCAGCCAATTCAATTCATTCCACGTGATATCAAGAAACGGCTGAGTGCACTGGATACAGCAAAGGCTATGGGCACCGACAACATCCCAGCTGTAGTGCTGAAGACTTGTGCTCCAGAACTATCTGCGCCTCTAGCCAAGCTGTTCTAGTACAGCTACAAAACTGGTATCTACCCGACAATGTGGAAAATTACCCAGGTATGTCCTGTCCACAAAAAGCAGGACAAATCCAATCCGGCCAATTACCACCCCATCAGTCTACTCTCAATCATCAGCAAAGCGATGGAAGGTGTCGTCGACAGTGCTATCAAGCGGCACTTACACACCAATGCTCAGTTTAGGTTCCGACAGGACCATTCAGCTCCAGACCTCATTACAGCCTTGGTCCAAACATGGATAAAAGAGCTGAATTCCAGAGGTGAGGTGAGGTGAGAGTGACTGCCCTTGACATCAAGGCAGCATTTAACCGAGTGTGGCACCAAGGAGCCCTAGTAAAATTGAAGTCAATGGGAATCAGGGGGAAAACTCTCCAGTGGTTGGAGTCATACCTAGCACAAAGGAAGGTGGTAGTGGTTGTTGGAGGCCAATCATCTCAGCCCCAGGACATTGCTGCAGGAGTTCCTCAGGGCAGTGTCCTAGGCCCAACCATCTTCAGCTGTTTCATCAATGACCTTCCCTCCATCATAAGGTCAGAAATGGGGCTGTTCGCTGATGATTGCACAGTGTTCAGTTCCATTCGCAACCCCTCAAATAATGAAGCAGTCTGAGCCCGCATGCAGCAAGACCTGGACAACATCCAGGCTTGCGCTCATGAGTGGCAAGTAACATTTGTGCCAGACAAGTGCCAGGCAATGACCATCTCCAACAAGAGAGAGTCTAACCACCTCCCCTTGACATTCAACGGCATTACCATCGCCGAATCCCCCACCATCAACATCCTGGGTGTCATCATTGACCAGAAACTTAACTGGACCAGCCATATAAATGCAATGGCTACAAGAGCAGGTCAGAGGCTGGGTATTCTGTGGCGAGTGACTCACCTCCTGACTCCCCAAAGCCTTTCCACCATCTACAAGGCACAAGTCAGGAGTGTGATGGAATACTCTCCACTTACCTGGATGAGTGCAGCTCCAACAACACTCAAGAAGCTCAACACCATCCAGGACAAAACAGTCTGCTTGATTGGCACCCCATCCACCACCCTAAACATTCACTCCCTTCACCACCGGTGCACTGTGGCTGCAGCGTGTACCATACACAGGATGCACTGTAGCAACTCGCCAAGGCTTCTTCGACAGCACCTCCTAAACCCACGACCTCTACCACCTAGAAGGACAAGAGCAGCAGGCACATGGGAACAACACCACCTGCACGTTCCCCTCCAAGTCACACACCATCCCGGCTTGGAAATATATCGCCGTTCCTTCATCATCGCTGGGTCAAAATCCTGGAACTCCCTTCCTAACAGCACTGTGGGAGAACCTTCACCACACGGACTGCAGCAGTTCAAAAAGGCGGCTCACCACCACCTTCTCAAGGGCAATTAGGGATGGGCAATAAATGCTGGCCTTGCCAGCAATGTCCACATCCCATGAACGAATAAAAAAATGAATGTTCTATTCCAGAGCTACAAAAGGCATCATCAAAAGGACAATGCAATTCTTGTTTGGAGCTCTGGTCAGACCACATCTGGAATACTGCGTTCACTTCTGGGCATCACACCTCGGAGGATATATTGGCCTTGGAGGGGGTGCAGCGCAGATTCACCAGAATGATACGGGGGCTAAAAGGGTTAAATTATGAGGACAGGTTGCATAGAGTAGGCTTGTATTCCCCTGAGTATAGAAGATTAAGGGGTGATCTAATTGAGGTGTTTAAGATGATTAAAAGATATGATAGGGTAGATAGAGAGAAATTTTTTCCTCTGGTGAGAGAGTCCAGAACAAGAGGACATAACCTTAAAATTAGAGTTAGGCTGTTCAGAGGTGGTGTCAGGAAGCACTTCACACAAAGGGTAGTAGAAATCTGGAAATCTATCTTTCAAAAAGCTGTTGAGGCTGAGGGTCAATTAAAAATTCAAAACTGAGATTGATAGATTTTTGTTGGATAAGGGTATTAAGGGATATGCAGCCAAGGCAGGTAAATGAATCTAACTGAATGGTGGAACAGGTTCGAGGGGCTGAATGGCCTACTCCTGTTCCAATGTTGGTATGATACTGAAGTGATATGGTTCAGGGATATTCTTGATGCTGTTTACAGACCTAGTCAAAAGTCATCAACAGTGCTTTGAGGAGTAATACAGGTGTGCGCTCACTGATTGGCTTATCAGGGTTTCTTGCCTGGAAGTTGCTTAAATTGTTGCCCATTTGGCCGGAGCCAGGCAGGCATTATCATCAGTTATGAGAAATTTCAAATACGGTCAAAATATTCATAAGAGCTCATTTTTCCCATTGGAAACGGTCATCTTTCAAAATATCCTCTCCGAACTCTTCAATCGGCAGATCAGATCCAGCCAAATCTCTCTGGTTCGTGGTCTTGTGGTGAGTTATTTTTCTGCTACCAGATAATTAATGACGACTCATGAGATTTTGCAGTTGCACTTTCAACACCCCCAGTTTCCCATTCTCCGAACTGGTGTGTTAACACCAGATTTCAACCGTAGATATTTGATAGTAGATAGAAGCAGTAAAGAATGAAGATAAATGGTTCAGCATTGTGTGTGAACAATACATTCTCTATACTTTTCCCCATTGATTCTTAGAGCATTGCAGAAAGAATAACGAGCACTGTGGCCAATTCTGGTAACTATGTGCCACAGAAGTAAAGGTCCTCAGAAATCCTAAAAGACATCCTATTTTGGCCTCTTCCCCCGCCCCCCCCAGCTCCCACCCCCTCCCCACCGGCCAATTGAGCTGGTTTCCACCCCACTCCACCCCCAAATTCACAATTTCAGTTCAGATAATCGATTTATGTTTTATTACATCTATTTTTTTCATCATAAATAATAAGTACCAGCTAAGTAGTTACTCAGAAGCTTGAAAGTAGCATTTTATAATTGGCAAATCACCCTTGCTCTCCTTGTACACTTTGGTATGCATTTTCAAGCCCTCCCCTCCTATTGAGATGGGTACTTTATCAATGGCTCCATACGCACTAAGAGGCACCTCAGTACCTTTACCACCCAACAGAAACCTCCTGTTCCTGAGCCAAATTCATTTGGATCAGAGACTGCATCCTGACAAAGTATGGTTACTGTTAATTTGAGGGCATCTTCCTACCACAACAGACAGCAGTGGTGTCCTAGAAAGTAATGACCAATACATTATAATAGCGTATCAAAGTTGTCAGTATTCAAATTTATGATGCCGGGCACATGCCTTTATGAGTACATCCAACTTTAGCCTCGAGTTCCATCATGCAACTTTGCAGAAGGGGTCCAGTTTCTTATAACAATTTCTGAAAAGAAGTGGGAAATCTAACTCTACCCTCTTTCCTTCAAACGCTTATTGGAACCTGGGTCCCATGCTGCAAGTAAGTCAGCTTATACTTAAATCAACTTGAAGATTGTGTGTTCCTTGGACTTCACCACAAATTCCTCTCTTTAATAGTTCCACCAATTTATTAACCTCAGCATTAGTCTTGATCAAGAGCATAAATGCTAACGTGGGAATGCTAGGGGTGGCCTTCAGTCATTGTTGCAGTGCCTCAGTATGATTTCAGTAAAACATAAATGGTGGGTATGGTATGGTATGAAATTTCATCCACTTGGACTAAAAACACTCAGTAGGAATATAGATTTTCTCCCTCCAAACTTAGCTGAAAAACAGCTCTGAAACAATAGGCTGAAATAGCAGGGAATGTAATGCGAGAGCAATCTGAGGCGATGAATGAAGAGTGCTATCATACTGACCATAGTAAAGTGCAATTATTTCCTATGCCGTATTGGTCCCAGTAGTTTCAATATGGTTAATGATAACACTTGTGTTGGGTGGGACAGAGATTTGTAAACTTTTAGCACCATATAGGGTTAGGTATGCAGATTAGATAATACAATTTTGAGGAAACCCTCAGCTGATATATCAGGAACTGGTAAGATAACTGGAACTTTTGAGTTAAACGAGCAAGTTACAATAGACAACATCTGTAGCGCCACTATTTAAAGCAGTTGACATGCATTTCTTAACCATTAGTGCTTGGATCTATCTTCCAAGATTTGGAGGCCTGTTTTATCTGCAGCTGTTCTATCTAACCTATGAGATCCTATTTGTTTATGATTAGGATTACAGCCAGTCTCACATGGAGGGTGGGGGGTACTGGAATGCAGAAAGTCAGATTATCTACCTCGTATTCTTTGAATGAAATCATCCTCCCCACATACCAAAATCTCATCTATCACCTCAGCAGTTTTCCAGGAAATTGTTAATCATTGTATGATGTTCTATAATTGTATTTGTTCCCTGACTGTTTATGTTATCCTTATTCCTTAACTTGGTCTGACCTTTACACTCACTTCCTATTTCTTTTTTCTTCAGACTTCTGTTATCTTTCCCCGATCCCTCCCCCCATCTTACTAGTTTAAAGTCCTATTGACAGCCCTATTTATCCTTTCTGCTAGGACACTGGTTCCATTCCAGTTCAGGTGGAGCCCGTCCCAACAGACAAGCTCCTTGCTGTCCCAGTACTGGTGCCGGTGTCCCATGAAATGGAACCTCTCCTTCCCACACCAGTCTTTCAGCCATGTGTTCACCTTCCTGATCTGTTTATCCCTATGCTAATTAGCATGTGGCTGAGTTAGTAACCCTGAGATTATTATTAAACTTCTGTGGTTTTCTGCTAGTTTACTCAGCTCCCTTGAATTTTGGGAAAAATAACTGGGCAACCAGCCCAGGAAAGAATTCTTTATAGGTCTGGGAAGGAAGAGTGACGACGGGAGATCAACATCCTATCGTCCAATGTGAAAATGACTTAAAGGGACATTGCTCATATGATTTTCCTCATTAACAATTTGGGACTAAATCCTGTAGCATGTAGGAACAGAACAGGAGTAGGCCATTCTGCCCCACGAGCCTGTTCTGCCATTCAATTAGTTGATGGCTGGTCTGCATTCCAACTCCAGTTACCCGCTTTGGTTCCATATTCCTTAATACCATACCTTGCAAAAACCTATTGATCACAGTCTTAAAATTTTTGAGTGATCGAGCCGCCAGCTTTTTTGGGGGAGAAATTTCCACAACCCTTTGTGTGAAGAAGTGCTTCTTGACATCACTCCTGAACAGCCTCGCTCTCAGTTTAAGGTCATAACCCCCATATTCTGGACTCCCTCCACCCCCCCAACCCCCCCCCGCCCCCCAGAGGAAGTAGTTTATCTACGATATGTAGATGCATCTGTTTGAAGAATTGAAGAATGAAGATGGCCCCAAAGGTAGTTAATCTAAAATTCAACTTCACTGAGCGTAGTGCATTTTCTGTGTATATGTACATGAATTGCAGCTGATTAAACTTAAACTACAGCACACAACAGCTACAGTGCAAAGTGTTTGCGTGTACTGCAGTGATCACTAAAATGGTTCTACTCAGTCTCAGCCAATTACATTAAAAATGTCACCCAAAAAGTTGATATTGAGTGCTCGCAGTTGCTATGAGAAATGTATATATAAAAATTCCAATTCAAAACTTCATTTCATTTATTTTTGTAATTCTTTCCTCCCTGATTCTTTCCAAGTCAAACTATTCCTTTTAATGGAAGTGCAGGATAGTTCTGTGACTGCACGAGCACTGTTGATAACATTCTGCAGTAATTCCATCAATGTGTTTAAGTGGAAATGACTTGCTATCCTTCTCAGGAATCCCCAAAACTGGCAATCCTACCAGTTAGAGGAGGCTAAGCATAAGCGTCAGCTGACACCAAGATCTTGTGGTCTCTCAATTCAACTAACTAATCGAAAAGATTAAACTTTTGTTTTGAATTTCGAGAAACAGGGCAGGACTTCACACCTGCACTCTCCACAAGCCACCTCAGCTGTGTCACTGTAGGGGATGCATCAGGCAGAAGCCAAGCATTTCAACAGGGAAAGGGAGAAAAATTAAATATAGGGGAGAATCACTCCTCAGCCACTGTTGCACATTTGCTGGCAGCCAGCTTCAAAGTATCAGCAGTGGCAATTGGGAACATGTAGCCAGTTGTTCCGGTCGATCTTGGGTTAATGCATGGCAGAGAGCACATGCACAAGAGTAGCGGAAGAGAAATTGATACTATATTCTGCTCTATAGGCCTGGACACCAAGGCTGGTATTTCCATTCTAAATACCAGGTCGTAGTGGCTAAACTCCCATTACACGATCTGTACCAGTGCAGTACCTGCACCATGGTCCACTTTCATGCTCACATGCTTGTCAAGTGGGATGTTCCAATCTTCCGTATTTTCAGTGTTTTCCAACTAAAAATAGAGTCGTTGAGTGCATTCAAGGCTGAGATCGATAGATTTTTGGACACTAGGGGAATCAAGGGATATGGGGATCAGGCTGGAAAGTGAGTTGAGGGCGAAGATCAGCCACGATCTTATTGGCTGAGCGGGCTTGAGGGGCGTACTCTGGCTCCTAGTTATAACGTTCTTATGAAAGGGCAATAGAAAATAGGAAAGTAAATTCCTCGGCCTTTTATAAAGTAGGCTTTGTTCCACCACCTACATACAGTGCACCTACATAACGAGGCTGGCGCAAAACCAACTGATGAGACAACCTTTCACAAGCGAGCTCAATTTTGTTACTGGTGACATTGGATTGGCAATGCTATGCTGCACAAAAAAATCTTGACACAGCACTCACACAAAAATGTAATGTACCGCTAGTGTTAGGTGCAGGACAGCGTGGGTACTCATGTTGAGAAAATAACAGCCAGGCAGATTATAGAAGATCACAGGTGTTCAAACAGGATACAATGATATAGCAAGTGCCCATTGTCTTGACAGCTCCACAGCCAATGACTGCTGGTGATATCACATACTGTATAACATCCCAAACAGCATTTTCTGTCAGTGAGAAAAACTCACACTTGCCTGCTGGTAGCAAAAATGACCGCACTTAAGTTGTAGCTTTAAACAGACAAACAGCAGGAGTTAGGAGATGTAACTGAAAGCCTGTTTAAGAGGTAGGTTATTAAGAGACTTTGGAAGATGGCAAAAGATGTAGCAAGATGCAGGGGCTTAGGAAGAGTTCCAAAGAGCGAGGACAAGGTAGGTGAAGGGTCTGCTGGCAACAACATGCAGTGTACCAGCATAGGAAGGGCCGAGGGTAAGGCTTCAGGATGCTGTAGAGGTGGAGTAGGACATGGCCAGGGAGGGGAGGATGAGTGGGATGGGGAGGCACTAGATGTCAGCAAGAGCAAGAGTGGTGATCGGTCGGGGCTGTAGTGGTAGAGCTTTGGATGAGTTGGAGCTTGTAAAGGGTGAAGTCAGGAAACCAGCATGACATCAAACCTGGAGGGGATGAGGGTGGGTGACTGTGGAGGTGCGGGAGGAGGCAAGCAATGGTATGGAGGTGAAACAGACAGTCTTACTGATGGATAGGAGGTGGAGTTTGAAGCTTGGAAAGTTGTGCAGCTGTTTTGCCCGAGCATGCAGCCAGGGAGGAGATAGGATCAGGGGCTAGTGTGTAGTTTCTGCTGGGAGCCAAAAATGATAGCTTCAGTTGTACCAACGTTGAGCTGAAGTAGAGGAGGAATTCTACACAAAATGCTTTTCCTCATGTCGTTCCCCTAGCAGCAGCACAAAACATTGTAACAAAGGTACGGTCACATCCCTTAATAACATTTAGTGATTAACTAATTCACATCCCATGGAGCTGCTCACAATGAGTTGGAGAACATGCTGCTTTATAAGCAAGGGATGGGCGAGAAAGCCAAATGGCGACTTAAAGAATGTGGAAACGTAGAGAGAGGTGTGATACGAGGCAGTGAATTAAGTGTCAACATCTTTTCTGGGAAATGTGAGGCATCCATTTTTAAAAAGAAAATCTGACACACGATCTAACTATGATGGACCCATGCTAGACGAAAAAAAATTCTCAGTGTCTTCTGGGAGTCCCTTACCATGTTTTATGCTGCTGGTATAGAGATAACTTAAGGAAAAAACTTTTTTTGTGTACATATAAAGAGATGGATGCATAGATTATGATTGAATTCAATATAAATACTTTCCCCTAAAATATTCAAAAGACAATAATAAAAGTTAAAACTATAAAATCAATACGCCCAACTATAATTCACATCGATGCAGCCTGTGATTAATTGGACCCATATAATAACACTGTACAAGGTAGATTTTACAAATTCAGACTTCTGCTGAAGAGCTTCACTGGGAGAATAAAATCTACTCTTATATCTCTATTATTGACTTTTTGAAATACATTTTAAGAAGCAATTTAAAAAAAAATCAACCCACAAATGCACTAATTAATCGATTATAAGATCATCCCTCGAGGATATCACATGAAAGTAATGTGACGGTTGCAGCCACAAGAAATTTGTGACTGCACTACAATGGAAAATACTGACAACGGCTTTCTCAAGTAAAGCTATTTGCTGCTTGGATATACAACAGTTAAACTTCTGCGTTTGACTGAGAGCGAGTTTCAAATAAAAAATCTTTCAAAACAATTACAATTCTTTAAAACATCAAAATAGTTATCTACGAGGAAAAAGTCTGTATTGGACCGACCTCTGTGCTACAAGAACTTCCAGTCATAGCAGAGATGCAACTGTGTTAGGATGAAGGAGACAAATCTATCAACATCGGAAGTAACAAATCAACATCAAAACTGTATCAATACTTGTGAAGATCTGGGAGCAAAAGTCAAGGGCCCTGTGCCATAGTAAACAGCTTGTTTATCACCGAGAGACACCGTCTAGGGGGCGGAAAAAACATTCAGAACCGATTTTATTCGCAACGTGACTGAATGTACAAGGAATTCAAGAACTACAGGTACGTTTACCCTGTAGTTTAAAAACACTCAGCGCAAGTTGATATATTGATTTGAAGAATTTGGAATCACAAGGCAAAAAGAATTATTAATTAAAAAGAACAAACTCCTACTTCGGAGAAATAAACCATTACAGGCTTGTAAGGGAACAAGAAAAGTAGTTAAATTAAACCAACAAGATGACTGGAAATCTACAGCAAAAAGCTCGTGACCTCTAAGAAAACAGCGTGTTAACCACAAACGAACACACTTTGTACCGGGGGGGGAAAAAGAAGGGACTGTTCAAAATAGAAGAGCTAAATATATACAGAATTCAACAACAGGAAGGAAATCAACTAAACAGTCCTAGAATTCTGTAGTTTACAATTTATACATAGTTTATTGAGACAGTGAATTGAATAAGTTGGAATTGTAGATACCAAAAAAGAACAGATTTATTGCCTCCAAACCTTAAAGCAAAAATTGTTACTTTTGGGGAAATACAAATTTTTTAAGAAAATATAACTTTACTAAAAATATCAATAAAGCAATTAGCCAAACCAAAATCTGTGGAGAACTCTATACTGGATTAGGAACTTGGCTGCAAGAATCAAAGACTTTGAAATTTCAGTCACAAAAGGATTACTTTGTGCCCCGCTCCAAAAAAAAATCCACTACTGCAGTTGGTGAAATAACAATAAAATTTACTAATTTTCAAGGCAACTAAGGAATTAAAGTAACAGCACACATAATAAAATCTAGAGTTGAGGAGTGTGCACACTTTGCAAGTTACAATAAAATAGTGACTATGAAGGTGGAAACTTTGTTAGGTACAATTATGGACATGCCTTTTGATGACAGTGGACTTGTTAGAAAGAGTGAGAGTACCTGCAGGAAGTGGGGTGCAACAACACAAGAAACAGTTTGACTGTTCCTTCACAGGCTCCTTATTAAACACAAGAAGTTGCTAATGATGCAACAGTCTGCTATACTGGAGAGTTATGATGATCTGAAATGCACTGCTTGAAAGGGTAATGGAAACAGATTCAATAGTAACTTTCAAAAGGGAATTGGATAAATATTTGAAGGGAAAAAATTTACAGGGCTATGAGGAAAGAGCAGGGGAATGAGAATAATTGGATAGCTCTTTCAAAGAGCTGGCACTGGCACAATGGGCCGAATGGCCTCCTTTTGTGATGTACCATAGTATGACTACTACTACCACCACACACTGATAGTGAAAGACAACACTGCATATTTAGGCCAACCACTGGCAAAAAGAAAACCTCATTTTATTGGCCTTTAAGGGAAATAACCGAATTAGTGAATGTAACGGACTAACATTGAGATACTGCAAGTAACCTCCTGCTTATTGTTTTCCCGTTAAAGTCTGATGGAAGATGCGGTCAATGTTACAATGATGGATCCCAGCACATTTCTACAAGGTGTTGACCATTGCAAACCTGTGTTCTGAAATGGTACATTGTATCTATCTTTGTTGAAACCCAATTTGGAAAATATGCTCTTTATGCTTCGTATAACAATACAAGAGAGAATGAAGTGCATATTCTATTATGCACTGGGTCTTTTTAGTAAGAGCAATCTTGCATTCATCTCAGACACCAAGAAGGCCCCATGCTCTCCACTGAAGAATTTATTCTTCCATGACTTTTCTATTACTTAGCACATACTTTTCAACTTCTGCTTGCCAACAAAAGAGTCCAAAGTGAGCAGAACAGTAATTGATTCAATAGGCCAAATCACCCACCTACTGTCCAATGACAGACTAGAGTGAGCTCACCATGTTAATTCCACCAATTCAGTTCATGTACCCCAAAATGAAACACTAAGGGTCTGTGTGGTGTGGTGTACTGCACACAGTCATGAAGAGGAACAGTGAAGTGCTAGTGACCCAAAGAAATAGAACAGCAGTGGGAAACATTTAAAACGGTGATCAATAGAGCCCAGGAGAAATATATCCCACTAAAAAGCAAGAACAAAATAGTCAGTAATGATACACCATGGGTGAATATAGAAAAAGGGGCAAAATTGAAACTGAAGAAAAAGTCATACACTAAGTATGTAGACAACAAAGGAGAGGATGACAAAAGGGAATACGAAAAGGTTAGGAAAGAAGTAAAAAAAAAACGATTAGAAAGACAAAGAGAAACTACGAAATTAAATATCGAGGTATATAAAAAGAAATAGTAAAGTATTCTACAGACACAAAAATAACAAAAGAAAAATCAGGACAGGGAGAGGGCCACTAAGGGACACATACGATAAACTCACAGGTGATGACAGCAAAATGGCAGAAATATTAAATAATTACTTTGAATCAGTATTTACCAGGGAGACTTACATGGTGGGCATGACATGAGAAGAAGAGATCAAAAAAGATATAAAGACACTTAAAATAGAAAGTGGGGAGATAATTGATAAACTAATCAAACTTAAGAGAGGATAAAACCACTGGTCCGGATGGATTGCATCCACGCATATTAAAAGGAGTTGGGGAAGAGATAGCAGAGGCACTATTACATATATTTAAAACTTCATCAGAAAAGGGGATAGTGCCAGAGGACTGGCAGACAGCTAATGAGATAGAACCAGTCCGGGGAACGATAGGCCAATTAGCTTAACGTCGGTGGTAGAAAAGATAATGGAATCCTTACTCTAAGATGTAACAACAAAAATCTAAAAAACAAAAATATAATAGGAACATAGGGACAGGAGGAGGCCATTCAGCCCCTCGTGCCTGCTCCGCCATTTGATAAGATCATGGCTGATCTGTGATCTAGCTCCATATACCTGCCTTTGGCCCATATCCCTTAATACCTTTGGTTGCCAAAAAGCTATCTATCGCACATTTAAATTTAACAATTGAGCTAGTATCAATTGCCGTTTGCGGAAGAGAGTTCCAAACTTCTACAACCCTTTCTAATAATGAATAGTCAGCACAGATTTCAAAAGGGAAGGTCATACTTGATCAACCTTACTGAATTATTTGAAGTAGTAACAGAAAGTGTAGAGAAGGGTAATGTGGAAGATGAAATGAATTTGAATTTTCAAAAGGCCTTCGATAAGGTATTGCATAGTAGATTCATGACCAAGGTCAGAGCATGTGGAGTCAAGAGACAGGTGGCAGAATGGATAGCAAGCTACAAAACAGAAAACAGAGAGTAGGGGTTAAAGGTAGTTACCCAGATTGTCAAAAAGGTAGGAAGTGATGTTCCACAAGGATCGGTGCTGGGACCACTGTTGATCACTATTTACATAAACGATTTGGACTTGGGAATCGCAAGTACAATTTTAAAATTTGCAGACGACATCAAATTGGGGCATGTATTGGAGGACAGCGACAAAATACAGGACGACATAAAAAACTTGCACAATAGGCGTGTAATTGACAAATGAATTTCAATATAGATAAGTGTGAGGTATTACATTTTGGTAGGAGGAATAAGGGGGCCACATACTGCTTGGATAAAAAGAGTTTAAATGGAGTAGAAGAGCAGAGGGATCTGGGGGTACAGATACACAAATCACCAAAAGTAGCAAAGCAGGTTAATGAGGCCATCAAAAATGCAAACCAAGCACTGGGGTTCATTTCCAGAGAGACAGCATTGAAAAGCAGAGAAGTTATGTTAAACTTGTATAGAACCTTGGTTAGACCACATGGGGTACTCTGAACAGTTCTCTTCTCCATATTATAAAAAGGATATAGAGGCACTTGAGAAGATGCAAAAAAGATTAGCAGGATGATACCAGAACTGAGAAGTTACACCAATCAGGAAAGATTGAGCAGGCTGGGGCTCTTTTCTAAGACTGAGGGGACTGATAGAGGTCTTTAAGATTATGAAAGGTCTTGATAGAGTAGACGTAGAGATGATGTTTCCACTTGCGAGGGAGACCAGAACTAGTGGCCATAAAAACAAGATAGTCACTAATAAATCCAATAGGGAATTCAGGAGAAACCTCTTTACCTAGAGAATGGTAAGAATGTGGAACTCACTACCACAAGGAGTAGTTGAGGCGACTAGCATAGATGCATTTAAGAGGAAGCTAGATAAAACACATGAGGGAGAAAGGAATAGAAGGATATGTTGATAGGGTTAGATGTAGTAGGGAGGGAGGAGGCACGAGTGGAGTATAAGGAAATATAGGTTTAGAAGGTATTTAGGGGAACCAGGCTCAAAAGGGTTAATTAGTCAAGGCTTTAACTGAAAGAACTGTACCATAACATAGACTGCTTTCAAATTAACTTACTGCAGCTGCAGGCACTAACAACCATAAGCATCTTGTTATTGCAAACTAAGGGAGGAGACTTTACAAACCAGATCAATAAAATTCCTTCTGCTGCAACGGGAAATCAACAAGGGCCAAATTCAACTGGGAACACAGGCCGCAAATAAGCACCTGGTCAATACCGTCCCCTCGTGCACGGAAAGTCAGAAAAATCAGATTCTGAACAGCATGAAACTACCAGTTCTAGCTACGAGTAACAAAGTGAAGGAGATGTTTGCCCAGGCAATATATATTATGTCCGGTCACAGTTACCGAGAAGTAGAGGGAGGAGAGGAAATAGTCAAATTTATAATCTGACAGTGAGCATTGCCTGCTGAGGAGAATGAGGAAGACATGGAAAATGTGGAAAGCTCAGAAGAACTCAGCAATATAACTGCAGGTGTGATTACAGACAAAGATTTGAGGGGATTGTGAGAAGAATTGATGAAAATGACTATGATATTGATGATGTTCTCTGGCCATTGCTTTTAGAGTTTGCGATAGAGAAACTATTACAGGTATTGTCCAAACTCTGGAGGCATTAGAAGATAAAATACAGATTGTCCAGCTTAGCAAAGAGATGACTAACCACGTTCACAGTTGCCACCTGTATTCAAGAGAGGTTTCTGCATATGTGTTCAGGGATACTGTTACAAATGACCTAGAACAAGGAAGTGGTAAAGAGGAGACTTCACAAGATGCTAGAGTACACCATGAATTTTCAGAGAAAGAGGGTATAGCTACTGGAATTGGTTACTGTGCTGTAACCCACTCGGAAACCACCCTAACTAAGCAGAAAATTTTTGCAACGTTGAATATTTTTGAGATGACTACAAGCTTCTACCACATTACTAACAAACAGGTTGACATTTAAATAATAAAGGTTAAAAGCACACATATCTTATGCTATGGGTATTTAATCTTGCATTCCTTCAAGGACCTAATTCCACCCAGACTGACCTACCTTCCTCAGAATGCACAGTGCTATCTCAACATCAAGATTTTGGGACCAAAAGTTGTGGTCAAGGGCTCGACAATGAGGTCGAGTCTGATAAAGTCTATAACCCGACTGGCTAGAAGTACTTAGTGCAACAAAGAACCATTGATCACCAGCAAAAAGCTGGCAGTTGGCATGTATTAGCCATGGCTCAGCGGTAGCACACTCGCCTCTGAGTCGGAAGGTTGGGAGTTCAAGTGCTCCTCGAGACTTGAGTACATAATTTAGGCTGACACTCTAGTGCAATACTGAGGGAGCGCTGCACTGTCGGAGGTGTTGTTTTTCAGATGAGGTGTTAAACCGAGGCCCAGTCTCAGGTGGATGGAAAAGATCCCATGCACTATTTTGAAGAGCAGGGAAGTTCTCCCCAGTGTCCTGACCAATATTTATCCCTCAACCAACATCACTAAAACAGATTATTTGGTTATTATCACATTACTGTTTGTGGGAGCATGCTGTGAACAATTTGGCTGCCGCGTTTCCTACATTACAACAGTGACTACACTTCAGAAGTAGTTCATTGGATGTGAAGCACATTGGGACATCCTGAAAGGCGCTATATAAATGCAGGTTTTTCTTACTTTTCTTTATATAAGTATATACACAAGAGACTTCGTCCGATTATGTGTTAGGAGCACCTGAACAGTGCTTCAGATGCTCAGCACCCATATTAAATGGAAGACTTTATCCCTCATGGATCTTTGCTACTTAATTGTACAGCAAATTTTCTAATTTCTTCTTATAGCTGTTTGTCATTCATGGCTTCTGTGCTACATCAGTGTTTTTGAGAAAGGAAGTTAGTGAAACTTAGCGGAGCCTTATGGAAAGCTTGTTAAAACTGCATCAAAACAGTTACCTGTGCCCATTCCCAGGGAGTGGTTACTATTTGCTGCATCACTCTGGGCATCCTGCTCTATTTGTACATTCTGGAGAAGGAGGAAGATCATGAGAGGCATATCAGATATATGCATTTGCACCTCCGAATACAGCAGCATAATTGTTATACTGGAATAGCAACCCTAAAGGTCTTCAGTTCAAAGCCCAACATTGGCAAATTGTGAAACTGAATTCAGCAATCTGGTAATTTTTGGGCTAGCACCAGAAAAAAAAAAATAATCAAAAAAGCTGCCAGATTATTGCAAAAAACAAACTGGTTGTCCTTCAGGGAACCTGCTACTCCTACCTAGTCTGGCCTATACCAGACTCCAGTCCTATACTACGTAGTTACATTCATTGCCCATCCCCAGTAGCTCTGGGAAGCAATTGCATGGGTAACTGAGTGGCTACTTAATAGGGCTTTAAGAGTCAGCCACATCCAGAGAACAAATAAATATATTTTTTTAAATCTACAAGGGCCTGTCTTTATGTCGCTAGCATTGTTTAAAGACCTGGACATTCATACCTGGACATGTCAGACAAAACCTGCACAAAGAGATTACAATTCCCCAAAGAGGCCAACACTGAACTTGACCTACAAACAACTTCAAAATGGACATCGTTCTTGCAATCAAGGTGACCACATCCTTCAAATTTTATGCAATAGGGTCTTTCCAAGTAACAGAAGTTATCTGTCAAATCTCCCAACCTGCAGTGACCAGTTGCATCATGCAGGTCACAGATGTCTTGTTCGTCCGAGCCTCTCAATTCATCAGTTTCCTCATGGAAAGCAGACAGCAACACAAAACGGTCCTGCAGTTTCACTGTCTGGATGATTTCTCCCAAAATTGTGGAGGAGACCAAAACTAGGGGCCATAAATATAAGATAGTTATTGATAAATCCAATAAGGAACTCAGGAGAAACTTCTTTTCTTAGACAGTGGTGAGAGTGTGGAACTCAATACCACTTGCAGTGATTGAGGCAAATAGCATAAATGCATTTAAGGGGACGCTAGATAAGTACATAAGGGAGAAAGGAAAAGAAGGATATGTTGAGAGGGTTAGATGAAGAGGGATGGGAGGAGGCTCGTGTGGAGTATAAACACCAGCATAGATCAATTGGGCCAAAAGGCCTGTTTCTGTGTTGTAAAATTCTATATAAAATGCATTACTGATGACTCCTACTCCCAATATCACCCCTTTCATGGGCAGAAAAGGATTCTACTCTTACTGATGTGCAGCTGGTCTACCTAATTAGTCATTAGGTTATGCCTGCTAGCTTGGCAGTTGCAACAATTTGTCCATGCATTCATTTTACAGCAATTTATGGTTCTATGAGATTTGATGGATGTTTACTGGGGGAAGGCTATCCATGGCAGCTTACACCACCTGAAGAACCCAAGGACAAGAAATGAAAATCGCACTCTTACCATGTTCTTGGTCAAGCACACCATCAGCCTTCTTAAGCAAAGGCTCAGATGTCTTGGGGAGTGCTCAGTATAATCAGGCATGCTGCATTTTACACAACTTAACTCTGCAAAGGGGCCGTAGGGAAGAGCAGACTGCAGAACACATGCAACTGCAACCAACTGTAGATAATGACCCAACTAAGAGCGAGAAGTCACATCAGTCTAGCTGGCTAATCAGCCCGAGTGATAAGGCAGCTCTAACAGAAGACATTTTTAGTTAACTGCACAACACAAAGTACAACAATCATTTCTACATGTGCCAATACCCTACCCAAATAAAACACCATTCGCTTTGCCCAACCTTAAAGCAGGACTACTGAATACAGTAACACTTCTCACAACTACCTCAATCTGCCTCATAGCAAAAGAATAGTCAGCGCACAGTAGTATCATAAATACCACACTGTGTAATAGGCCAACAGTGTGTGCTGAAGTTGTATTTAGAGTAGCTTCCCCAGTGCTTCCTGTTTGTCACACTGCATGGAAAGTGGGTGCTGCTGTCCATGCTCCCCCTCCTCATTTTGAGAGGAGCAACCTTCAAGAGCTGCTGCTCCTGAAAATGTTCCCCCACTCCTTCTGCACGCTCAACGAGTCATGGGCTGTGCATCAAGATGGGCTCTGCATTATCAGCCCCATATTTCACTGCACTTTCCATACACATCTTGGCACAGTGTCATCAAATCCTTTGTTGCAAGATAGATGAGTTATGACATATTTGTCTTACAGGGGTGGCAGTCGATTAATAATACTGGTATTGATCTTCCTGCTGTTGGGGATGCTATCAATTTTTATGTCCTTATATCTTGGTAAATATTTGTGCAGCTGTTTCAGACCAAACTACATTATGGTAAGAATACAAAATGTCCACGTTTGGTATAACTGGAGTAATTCAGAGACAGAAAAGAGACAAAAAAATGGCACAGGGCTGTGTAATTGCTGCATAAGAAAAACATTTTAAAAGTCACAACATTCAAGAATGTCCTTTGGGATTCATATATTGCGTGGGACAACAGACTGTTCTCTCAGTGGGGTGGAGAAGGGAGAGGAAGTGATCCAACTAGGAGGTATCCACTCGAGTCTAGACAGATAGATCCTTAATGAGCCAAATGGAGTTCTACATTTTAATTGGCAGATATGATTATTTTCATTTTTTTTCCAGATTACAATTCCAACCCCCAGTCCCCCCACCCCACCCCTCTTCAGGGGACACTGACTCCTTGCTGGGATACAGCACCAGAGGTGGTGGTCACTCTCCGATACTTCACCCACGTGTCCGTTCTTTATATGTGAGCCCAGACAACGGGTATCAACAGACTATTTGAACATGGGGCACTTCACAGCTGAGCTCAACAGTCACACATTCCACCAGAGTCACTGGATAGTAACCAGGAGTGGGAAACCTTGCTGATCCCCCCCACCCCCAACAGATTGTCCAGCAGCACAAGCAATAGGTCATGGGGACCGTTGAGTTTTGATGTTTTTTACGTTAGTTTTTTTTCTTGGACCACTCCTGTAAGCAGATCTTACGTCTCCTATGATCCATTTCCTTTTCCTGCTCAATATCTAGGCAAACGATAGCATAACCCAAGGATCACTACACAGAATCATTACTCTGTACACCAGCTACTGGAATTTAAAACGTGCGACCAAGTGATTCACCTCTCTTTGAAGAGCTGACTGATTATACACGATCAGACCAAAACTCAGGCATTGAACCAACAGAGACTTTATTTAAATAGAACAGGTATAAAATAGAACAGGTAAACACAAATAATTTACTTCACTTTCCTCCTTGATACATTAAATAATGAACTATGTCATTTCTTATAGGACTCCTCTGGTATGTTCTCCTCCTTTGAGCACTTCACCTTGTTCCACCCCTCTCACCTCCTTTATATTTCTCTTTGACCACTGTCTCCCATCCCTCCTTTCCTTCTTCAGCCTCTGCACTGAGCAACTCACCATCCTCAATAATTTCAATCTTCATCTTAGCTCCCCTTGACTTCTCTCCTCTGAATTCACTGCCCTCCTGTCCAAATCACTTACAACTGCATTTTCTAAAACCCAGCTGTCTAGCCTTTGACCCTCCATTCACTACAGTACTTCGACAACCACTGATCTGCTCAACCACTTTTTATGTCCTTGTCCCCATTAAAATCTTGATTCTCTCACATTCCAGTCAATCCTCCTGGTGTGGTCCCTATCTTCTTTTCTCCACTATCAACCATTTCCTTAAACTCCAACAAGTATGAGTAGTTCATGGATTTCTTTGTCACAAAAATTAAGACCATCCGTTCAGCTGCCTCTGCTATTTCCCCCCACTTCCCTTGCCCACCGAGCCAAACCTCCCCTCCAGGCTCGCGTCTTCTCTAGCTCTCAACCTGCGTTTTTCTCTAGTATGTCTCCTACCTCCCCATATGCTCTCTCTCAGCTCTTTTTATCTATGAGACTAACCTCCTGTTTCCTTGATCCCATTCCTATCAGACTGCTAACCATCCAACTTCCCTTCCTGGTCCCCATGCTAGCTGACATTTTAAACTGTTCCCTCTCCTCAGGTACTGTCTCCCTCCCGTCATCACCCCACCCCTCAAAAGCCCACCCTCGACCTATCTAATCTTGCAAACTACCACCCCATCAATAACCTCCCTTTCCTCTGCAAAATTCCTAAACATGTTGCTGTCTCGCGAATCAGTGCTCATCTCTCCAAAAACTCCATGTTTGAACCTCTCAAATCAGGTTTCCATGCCTGCCACAGCAATGAAGTGGCCCTAATCAAAGTCACAAACGACATCCTCTGTGACTGTGGTGTAGCCCGCATTGTCAAGAACAACTGGGAGGTAAACCAAATTTAATCTAGT
Organism: Heptranchias perlo; assembly: GCF_035084215.1. Classification (NCBI taxonomy): domain Eukaryota; kingdom Metazoa; phylum Chordata; class Chondrichthyes; order Hexanchiformes; family Hexanchidae; genus Heptranchias; species Heptranchias perlo. The sequence continues at coordinate 7,405,220 of NC_090362.1, read as the reverse complement.
ATGAGGGAGTAATCTACAGAAAGAATTAATCTGGTTAGAAATTTCTAATGTAACTTAAAGCTAACACTAGGAATTTACTACAGCCCACCAGGCCAACACAAGAACAGTTTGCTCTACAAAGAAAAAAGGGTGCGAGAGAACAGGAAAGTTAATTCAATGGGAGACTTCAATCAACCCACTATAATGTTAGATTTGGTAAACGTAATGCATGACTGCTTATTGATTCAGCACTCAAAGGACTTCACAAGAGGCAGTGCATATCTTGACTAAAGCTAGTAGTCAGGTACAAAAAGCAATCAAAAAGGCTAATGGATTGTTGGCCTTTATCTCAAGAGGGTGGGAATACAAAGGGGAGGAAGTTATGCTTCAGTTCCATAGAGCTTTGGTCAGATCCCATCTGGAGTATCGCGTTCAGTTTTAGGCACTGAACCTCAGGAAGGTTACATTGGCCTTGGAGGGAGTGCAGCACAGATACACCAGAATGATACTGGGCTTAGAGGGTTAAATTATGAGGACAGGTTGCATAAACTTGGCTTGTATTCCCTGGAGTATAGAAAAATCAAGGTGTTTAAAATGTTGAAAGGGTTTGATAGGAACTATTTCCTCTGGTGGGCAAATCAAGAATAAGGGGACATAATCTTAAAATTAGAACTCGGTCATTCAAGAGTGAAATCAGGAAATACCCTTTGTGTGAAAAAGTAGGAGAAATCTGGAACCCTCCCCCCAAAAGGCTGTGGAGCTTTCAATACTGACATAGATAGATTTTTTGTTAGATAAATGTATCAAGGGATATGGAGCAAAAGCAGGTAAATGACGTAGAGGTACAGACCAGCCATGATCTAATTGAATGGCCTCCTCCTGTTCCTAATGTTTCTATGTTGACCTGGTATTTGTAAATAAGCCAGAAGTCAGTGCTGCTGGGAGATAGTAACCACAGAATGATCAAGTTTAACATGATCTGGGACCCAATTATACCATAAACCAGGAGCTAGGTCTAAAAGGCTAAATTCGAAGAGATGAGGGGAGAATGGAGTCAAATGCTTTGGAGGAGGCTGGGTAACATTTCAGTAGAAGATAAATGGAACACCTTGAAAAGAATAATGCTGGGTATGCAGGACTAGTACAGACTAAGGATCGGTTAGTTCAGACTAAACAAGTGTGGCCCTAAATGGGAAAATTAAGTGAAATGATTAGGAAAAATTACCTCTCCCAAATCCTATAGGGATAAAGGAGGAGTGGCTTAATGGGATGAATATAGGGTTGTGCAGAAACAGAGGGTGAACAGAGGGGCTAAGACAGACCTAGGAAAAAAATAGCTGCAGGGGCTAAACATAAAAGTAACAATTTATTTTAGTACTGCAATAGCAAGATGATTGTCAGAGAAGAGGCAAGAACATTAAAAGATGTAAATGGCCTTGAAAGAGAGGATGAGCATAAGATAGTTAATATTCTGACTGATTACTTCCTCAATGTATTCACAAGGGAAGACATGAATATCATCACCTCCCCCACAAAAAGAAAAGTACCAAGACAACATTCAGGACTTGGATATAAATGAGGTGGAAGGTCTAGACAAGCTGCAAGGGCTTAATGCAAATAAATCCCCAGGGATAGATGGCATTCATCCAAGAATGTTGAGAGACACTAGGGAGAAGATTTGTGAAGAACTGACTATCATTATGAGGGAGTCAATGGACTCAGAGCACCACATTAGCTTGTTTCCAATTGCTGCACTGCCTCTAGTGTTTGAATGTCTCCCTTGTTTTTCAGTAACCAGACCTGGACACAGTACTAAAGTTGTGATCTGACCAGAACACTGTATAACCCCCTCTGACTTGTATTTTACAGTTTTGATTACGCAGTTCAACATTCTATTTGTTGATCTAGTGGTCTGCATTGGCATGTTGAGCATTAGTAGATTGGAAACAGGCTAATATAGTGCCCTAACTCAAAGAAAGAGTTACAAAACAGACATCGGCAACTACAGACCCATTGGTCTTACTTCAATTCCATGTAAAATAATGCAATTGATCATCAGGAGTAAACTTGGAAGATTATCTGCACAACAAACTAGTTAAAAGCAGTCAACTTAGCTTTAGATGGGGAAGATGCTACCGGACCAACGTCCTTAATTTCTTTGAGGAAGTGACAATCCAAGTTGACTGTGGTAAACCCTACGATGTTGCATACTTAGACTTCCAAAAAGGTATTTGATGAAGTTCCACATAAAAGAACTGATAATCAGAAAATTCTTCTTCACACAAGTGATCAACACTTAGAATGGACTTGCAGGTGAAAACCTTGGAATCATTTAAGAAACAGCTAGATGCAGCATTGGGGAGGGATTGCAGGGTTGTTCTGGATAGATGAATTAGGTTAGGTTGAATGGCCTTCCTCATTAAGTATCTTGCTATCCATAGGAAAGTGAAGAAAATTGGCAGCTTACTTCTACCCCTCAGCAGGTCAACATTACCCATCAGTCAGAGGCTAACAGCAAGTTAGTGTCCAAACTGAGCCACAATAAAAACATGCAGGACAAAAGCACATGAAGTATCTAAACCAAAAAGCTGCATTTACAAACACTACAGTACTGGTATTATTTGAGGTTGATGCGATATTGCGATTGAAAACAAAATTTCCTTTTCAAAACATCAGCATTCAACATTCCTCCTTAAAAAAAACTGACAGTCAAAATCTCTCCCCTCTCGCAAGTTATTTACTTTCTACTCTTCTTCACAATAAAAAGACAAACTGTGGCCGAGAGGGCAGGCAAACAATCTGTTCTCAGGTACTCATCAGTGCTGCTTTAAATTGGCTGACTGCAGGAGATGTGTAAGCAGATGAGGCTCCCTCAGGCTGTCTCTTGCCCACCCTACTCAATGGGAGAGTCCCAGTCCCCTATTGAGGCGTAATACTTTCGAGACTGCAAACTCAGTAATGTGACCAGTTGTATGTGCAAAATCACATCTTACTACATGTTGGTGCCACAATACACAATACACTGCACTGATCACATCTGAAGACTAAAAGCCTTTATTTTTGGAAAAACAAACACAAATTGATGATCCATGAACTAGAGGTGGATCGACTAATAGCTGGTAACAGATGTTGCCTGGAGCCAGCTGTAGACACACCCTCCCCCATACCACTTCTGAGCAGAGCAAGGATTGAAGAAGTGGCTTCAGCAATATGCCCAGAATACAAGTCCTGTGCAGAGTGTTACTGCCAACCTACTTTCCCAAGGAGAAAAGGCTTGATGAGGGAATTTGAAAATCGGGACCACTTCAAAATCAAGCTGTTATACAAAATTGAGATTAGCTGCAATGCACTAGCTATTTTTTAAACAACTGTGCAAACCAGGGAATCTCAAACTTTTGTGAAAGCACATTCCCCCTCTCCCTCCCACCCACCCCTGAGAAAAACCACAACGCGTCCCCCACTTGTTATTCGATCTACTAGAATACCATCCTATTCAAAATACAATTGCTCTAACAATCATTACTGACTACTATAAAATGGACAGCACAGTATAAAAGACAGAGACAGAAAGAATGAGAGAAAAACAGTAAGCAAGAAAGTATGCGAAAAAGAGCAAGAAAGACTAAGTGCGAGGAAAATGGGCGAGAGCAAGCGTAAAAGAGGTGAGATTGGACAGCAAGGTGAAAAGCAAAAAGAGAGTGAATTTGACAACTGTTTTCAGTCTTACGATTGTTAAAATATTTCCAGTTCGGCAGGCAAGGGATAGAGGAGACAATCTAAACAAGATCTATACATACTAAAGATATTTAGTTATCAAATGTTTACTTGGTTATTTAATTTTTTGATACAACCGGCTATTCCCATTTCTCTGCACCCTATGTTGGATGATTCTGTTTCTGATCAGAGTGTTACATCTGCATTAATGTAGCTATTTCAGTTCTGTGCATGTCTGGTTATAATTAATGCATGTGCTGTCCCAAATCGGTTTTATAGAGCAGGACTGATAAGATAAGTTACTAAGCATCGATTTTACAAAGTGGGCTTCATCAGCACCTGTGCTCTCCTCTTCATTGACCTTGAGTGCAGATCATGTTTGTAAAAGGAAGTATTTTGACAACAACTTTTTTTTAAAATACTGAATCCCTACAATGTATATATGGTTCCGAAAAGTGCATCATCAATTTCAAACACATAGTCTTTGGACCAATGTGAATGGAATTATGCTCAACATGTTGCTAGTTCAATATTTCAAGAGAAAAACATTATGGATCTAATTTAACAGAACTATAAACAACAACAAAAAAATCCAGTACGTGCTGCTTAGAAAATTATTTTACCAGTTGAAAGTAAAGTCTGCTCAAAAAATTAAATATTTTCCAACATGGTCACTGTTACCACGAAAACAAATAAAGTTTATGCTGATACGCAGCCCCTGAATAGATGGACATATGGTATGAAAGGACTTATTGGCGGAGCAGGAGCCTGGAGGTGAGACGGCCACAGAGACAGGCAGAGAGAGGGAAAGACAGACACGCACTCACAGACAGAGGCAGAGACAGACAGAAAAGGGAAAAAATAACTTTCACTTGTATAGCACCTTATATGCAATGAAACATCTGAAAACACAAGGAGAGTTGGACCATAAGCCAGAGTTGTGAGATGACAAAAGGGGTGCTCAAAGAACTAAGTTTTGAGGAGGGTTTTTGATTTTGCGGAGAGATTTGAAGGAAAGACGTGGGGGTAGAGTGGAGGGCAGAAAGATGATTCCAGTCTTGACTATGCTGATGCACAAGATGGCCTATACAGTGAACACAGACTGAAGGACACCGGTTTAAATTGAATAAGCCTCAAACAAACGCCCGCAGAGAGCAGATCATGTTTGTAACGGAAGTATTTTGACAATTTTTTTTAAAATGATACATCGATTCCCTATAATGAATATACGGTTCTGAAAAGTTCACCATCAATTTTAAATATTCAGTCTTTGGGCCATTGTGAATGGAATTTTGCTCACATGTTGCTAGTTCCATATTTCAAGAGAAAAACATGTCGAATCTAATTTAACAGAACTATAAACTGCAAACTCCTAACGATTTCCAATACCTTTTACTGCAGGGTCCAGCTGAACAAGATGCTGAGTGTGCAAAATATATTTGACTCTATTCCAAGTTTTTTTTTCTGTTTTTCTGTACACTTGTTCCTTGCTTTTCACAGAAGAAAACAAAGCATCTGATAATAGTCTGGTAAAATAAACAGAACTTTTTAACCTCTTGCTGAAAATGGAGTTTTGCCTTCAGGGGTTGATGGGTCAGTTTTGAATGGTTTCAAATTTTCCATTCATTTATTTTTAAGTAGCCCAATGATTACATACCACCGTTCACTAAAAAAACACAAGTAACCTATGCCAAAAATTTGAGGTTTCATGAGATCCAAGTTTGTGGTCTGTACCAACTAAGTTTTTCAGACTTTGTGCTTATCTGACTAGACAGTGCAAAATATGCACCCTAGTCCATCCACAGAACATGTAAAATGCACCCTAGTCCATCCACAGAACATGTAAAATGCACCCTAGTCCATCCACAGAACATGTAAAATGCACCCTAGTCCATCCACAGAACATGTAAAATCCACCCTAGTCCTTCCACAGAACATGTAAAATCCACCCTAGTCCATCCACAGAACATGTAAAATGCACCCAAGTCCATCCACAGAACATGTAAAATGCACCCTAGTCCTTCCACAGAACATGTAAAATGCACCCTAGTCCTTCCACAGAACATGTAAAATGCACCCTAGTCCTTCCACAGAACATGTAAAATGCACCCTAGTCCTTCCACAGAACATGTAAAATCCACCCTAGTCCTTCCACAGAACATGTAAAATGCACCCTAGTCCTTCCACAGAACATGTAAAATCCACCCTAGTCCTTCCACAGAACATGTAAAATCCACCCTAGTCCTTCCACAGAACATGTAAAATGCACCCAAGTCCATCCACAGAACATGTAAAATCCACCCTAGTCCTTCCACAGAACATGTAAAATCCACCCTATCAGGGACTCCACCACCCTTATTTAATCTCAATTATCTACAGACATGCTCCATGATTCTCAGCAACTCCTGCAAAACTATTTACCCAATACCAAAATTCCACCCTCCCTTAGTTCCCCACCCCAGCGAATGCCTCTTCTTCTTCCTCCTCCTCCCTCCCACTACAAGCACTTTGATTTGCAATTGAGAATTTGATCATCTCAGTCTGTATTTATCCTTATGACTGCTTATGCTGTTCAAAACCAAATATTCACCCAGCTCTTTTTTGAAAGAGTTAACCAAGACAGCATCAAGTGCTTTTGCAGGAACGGTTCCACATTTTCACCTCTGCAGCCATTTGTTTGAAGCTCATTAATTTTGATCCTGTGCCCTTCAGTCTATGTTCATACTATAGACCACCTTGCACATCAGCATACTCAAGACTGAAATCAACTTTCTGCCCTCCACTCTACCCTCACACCTTTCCTTCAATGAAAAGTGCAGCCCTCTGAGCCTCCCCTTCTAACTTATAGCCCCTATCTCCTAGGAAAAACCTAGTTATAATTATCTGAGCCCTCTTCCTTTGGAGGAAGGTTGCCTAAAATGATGCACAATATTACAAATGTGATTCTCATCAACAGTCTATACAAGATTAGAATAACTTGTTCCAACCTAGTCAAATGCCCTTCAGATACAGAAGACTATTGGATTAACTTGGTTGATAATTTCACAATGGAAGAGAACTTTCAGGGAATAATCAGTAAGCAAACTCAAAACCTTTCCACTTTTGCTGACGGACATCCCTTCATGTAGTCATTTACAGTTTCCTGATCTACTTTTCGTTACCTTAAATTAATTTACATTAAAATCCATCTGACGTTCGTTAGCCCATTGGCTTAATTAGTCTAGATTTTTTAAATGTCACATCTCTCGCATTTATCACCTGGCCATGTACCTGTTCATCAAATTTATATTACAAGAAGCACTGTCCACCAAATTATCTACGAATAGAACAGGGGCCCCAGAACAGGCCAATGCAGAACTCCACCTATTGCTGCTTTCACTCTTCGAACCCCTCCCCCACATACCAACACAACTTTATCCATTTCTCATTATCATCTTCCTACAGCCAAGCCATGTGTCAGTCCAGCTAATCTGCAATCAATCCAACAAGCTTCAACCTCTTAAAAATCTCATGTGGAGCTTTTATCAAAAGCTCTTTGAAAACGCAAATTAAATATATGCACTGGATAGCCCTTCTTTACTTGTTTAGTCACCTCCTTGAATTCCATCAAATTAGTGAAGCATGACCTATTGCTTCTAAAATTCACACTGACCTTGCTTATGGACTTTAGATGAGCACTCCTCCCATCCCTTAATTGCTTTCAAGTATTTTCACCACTGCAGATATTAGGTAACATGGTCGATAACTTATAGTTTCATTTTTTGAATAATTGGGATAAGATTGGCTAATCCCATTCCTTAGGTACAAATTCCTGTATTTAGGAAGTTTCTAAGAAAAATTGATCAGTGCTTCATCTTTTGCCTTCCTCATTTTCTTGAGAATTGTACACTGTATCCCACCTAGCAGATATTTAATTTTTTTTTGAGTTTCTCCTACCCATGTTGCCATTTCACAAGCCAAAAAAGCTAGATATAGAATTTAAAGTCTTCAATTGTGAAGACTGATTAATTTTTTTTAAACGCATCTAGTTAAAGAGCCCACATCAGCACGGTGGGCTGAATGACCTTAATGTAACTTCTGTGATTCTAATTGCCACATGCTGACTTCCATACATCTCTTCCCAACATCCTTTTAAAGGACCCGTCTGCTCTATGGGATGACGACATATTCTGACAGCAAGCTTAATTTTAATTTCAGCCATCTTTACAGATTGCATCACATTCTTCCACCCCCCAACAAGTTCTGTGCCTCAGTAATTTCTCCCCACCTTCCCAGATCTAGGGAAATTGTCCCTAGGAATCGGTATTCCCAAGGTTGCAAGGAACAGCTAATTGCTTACCTCTAGTGTACACAATAGCCATCCACCCCCCCCCAGCCAGACGCAGAAGCAGACTATAAGGGGAAGGGACCATCCTGGTGATGAGGTAAGGAGGTACCAGTTGATGTTTCCAAGTTAGCAGCTACAGCAACTTACTGATTTATAAATTATAAATCCAAGGGATAGTCACATAGCTTTCTTGCAGATAATGAACAGGAAAAGATTAGTTCACTTTTTTTAAAAAAAAGCAAAAGGAACATCTTAAATAAATTTCTTCCTTCATATCCATTGCTTTTATATATTGTGCATTATATTTGAAACAAATTTGAATTGGAAAAATCCTACTGGTGCATTTTGATCTTTAATAAATGAAAATATTCAGTTTGGAAATCAGGTTTACATAGGTTACAATAATTCAACAGTTTATTTATAATGTCAGCAACTTTTTATGGAATAGAATGACAGCTAGTTGTGAATCAGGAAGTCTTAATATCTCAGACTTCTCTGTACAATCAGCAGATTTCACACAAGTTCCTGATCAGTAAATAGAATCCGAAACAAGAAACCCATTTCACTTCACGATTCTGGTGACCACATGTATTAGAATATTGTTCAATAGACACATATGTAGAATTTGTTCCATTACAGTGAGACAAAATAATATTGGAGTAAATCTTGATTGCATAGCAGATGTTTAAAAAATTATATTGCATTAGTTATGATGTAAACCAGCATAACATACAAAATAGCTGGGAATCAGCAAAGCCACGAAGAAGAAAAGCAGGATTAAGAAAAAATAGGAGAGAAATATAATGTTCATATCTCATTTATTCATATGCACTCAAACAGAATACAAGACAAACAGTATTAAACACCAGTGAAAACTGGAATTACATTTTGTTAAAACCTGCATAAGCTCCTCTCGATTATTATTAAACAACCTTTTTTTTTAAACGCATATGCTTCGTTACTCCAGCTCCAGGTGATGTGGAATTGGTGCAATACTGTGCTCCATATTAATGGGAGGAGGAAATATACTATTGGGATAATTTTAAATAATGCACCATTCTAAAAATGAATAGAAGTCAGAGTATTTTCAAGCCTCCAGAAAGGTATGACTTGTATTAGTGAGTCTGTGATGAAATAAAGCACTGTACTAGAAATGCTGTCACACTACAGTCCTGATTGACTATAAACCTGCTGCGGTTTTTCCACCCCTAAAACTGCTTCCTACCCGCTCCCAAATTTCTTGCCCTTGTCGCCTGCAGGTACTTATGATGGGGTGCATCTCTACGGCTACTGACAGTCCTTCCCATACCTTGCCCAAGAAGCATTGTTTACGGATGAGTGCAGCCAGTATCAATGAACTATTTTACTGTGGGGAGCATCACAACCAAACTCAATCCAATCTTCAGCTGGCTTCCACACACACACTTTTCTGAAAACATTAACAAACAGGAAGAAAGATCCCTGGTTGTGTTTTCTCTTTCCCAGCTCAAAAGGACAACCCCCAAGGCATACTATTTATCCTCCTTAACTGCCCTAAGATCGGCTAAGCTTAGACAAGGGATTGTCTGCCTAGCATGCCTCAGTTCCACACCAGGCAGTGAATTCACCCACTAAGCAGGGGCTCTCCAGTTGATACAATTTATATAGTACTGCTTTCCACACCAACACCTGTCTAGTTTCCGATTGTAACCCGATCTTGTTACAAGAACGTCTGTCTTGTTCTAAGTACCCCATCACCACTCTCCTGTGATAAAGGATACCCCTCCAGAGTTTCCCCCTCCCCAGCTCCTTGGCTGACCTGTGTCAGCGTTTCAGAACGAATGGGTTAATCTTTCATCCCCTCTCCCAGAGGGCATCTTCCTCTCATTTCAAACTTTTTGGCTGAGACTGAAAATGTTCAGGGAATCCAAAGTGCAAGCATCAAATGAGAATGGGATCAATGAGGCCGTTCAACACTAGTAAAATTAATTTTTAGATAGAAGTCTGGTTATTTTTGTCCTGTATTAGAACTGAAATTTCATTTTCAGCAACAAAACGTCCTGAAACAGTGGAAGCGTATGCCAGGTAGGCTGATAACAGGGGCTTGAAAATATCCCCGAAGGAGGCAAGAGGGAAAGATTCTGCGAGTCCCAGTACCGAAGCTTAATGGATGACTAAATATTTCACTGCACTCTCAGTACACATTGCACGCTCTGTACTCACTGCATTCTCCAGTAAATTAAAAAACAGCTATTTTTAGAATCTTCCAAATCACATTCATTTTAGGCAATTGAGGCCAAGCTCTCCCTGATCATGATATCAATAGGGCAAATCAACCCAGAATGTCACCAACCCAGCTTTTTTGGGCATTTCTCCCCATTGTGGAACTCTCTCAGGCACTGTTCCCTGGAACTGTGTTCCTCGTATAAATACATTCAAATGCCAATTTCAATATTACTTGGTGAACCATGGATGCTGAAGCAGGCAGTATTCGTACGGGAAATTTGAACTCATCGGTACACTTGGATAACGTCTCCTGTTCGCTCTATGCATCCAGCAACCAACAGGGTCAAAGTCATGAGACAACTGCCCTGGTGTCTAATTGCATCACGTTGTTATTATCGATATACACAGTAGCACAGGAAAAGCCCATCTCATCCAGACATGATGCAGCCACATACACCATTTATCCCATACATCCCTAATCACATAATCTCCTAGGAGAGGCAAAAACGTTCAACTGATTAAGGCTTTTACCAAGCTTACCAGGATGGTGAATTTGCCACTCAGCAACTCAGAACGAAGAGGCTCTTCGTGAGGTTTCAACTTTACAATCCCTTCTTTCAACCTCGTATCCTGAAAATAAATCAAAAATATTTTCATTTACTTCATAAAACACCCAAGATGTAAAGGAAGTGTTCACCCTCCCCATGATAGTCTCTAAACCCTGTTACCGGGCAAACCAAGCTTTAGAGTACTGTGGCCACACATATGTATTTCCAAATGATAGGGTACTTTCAGTGCACTACTTTCTCTGTTGAAGTATACTCTGTATTGCTACATTTCAGCTCTGGGGGGGGGGGGGGGGGGGGGGGGGAAGGTGGCTTACAAAGGTCACCATCAGTTTAATTTGTTGGGTTTCTTGATACAAAGGTATGAATTACTTGGCAACAGTGGGTCACATCATCATGTCAGGCCATTCATAATCCATGGGGATAATCCAGAAAAATGAGAAGGGAAGAACGAGGTTAACAGCGATTGTAATAGAGTTTCACGAAATAAGCAGCCTTCAGTTTACAGTTCACATTCTTCTCAATAACATATGGTGTGAACACCAAGTTAGAGAGAGCATGATGGAAAGTACCTTTCTCCATGTTCTTTTAAGACTTCTTTGCCATAGGAGCCACCAAGAAATCTACTCTCATGTTTCGAGAATGAACAGCTACAAGCTGCACGAAGTGCACCCCAAGTACTTCACTCACTTTTCCAGCTTCTTTCTCTTCCCACCACATCCCCTAATGGATGATAGCCAAGTAGAACCCAAGTCCACCACCTCAATAAGGCAAAACAAAGGAAAAACTGCAAGTGCTGAAAAGCTGAAATAAAAAACAGAAAATGCTGGAATTACACAGCAGATAAGTCATAAGAACATAAGAAATAGGAGCAGGAGTAGGCCATCTGGCCCCTCGAGCTTGCTCCGCCATTCAACAAGATCATGGCTGATCTTCTACCTCAATGCCATTTTACTGCACTATCCCCATATCCCTTGATGCCTTTAATATCTAGAAATCTATCGATCTCTGTTTTGAATGTACTCAATGACTGAGCCTCCACAGCCCTCTGGGGTAGAGAATTCCAAAGATTCACCACCCTCTGAGTGAAGAAATTTCTCCTCATCTCAGTCCTAAATGGCCTACCCCTTATTCTGAGACTGTGACCCCTAGTTCCAGACTCTCCAGCCAGGAGAAACATCCTCCTGGTATCTACCCTGTCGAGCCCTATAAGAATTTTGTATGTTTCAATGAAACCACCTCTCATTCTTCTATAATCTAGAGAATACAGGCCCTAGTCTACTCAATCTCTCCTCATACGACAATCCTGCCATCCCAGGAATCAGTCTGGTGAACCTTTGTTGCACTCCCTCTATGGCAAGTATATCTTTTCTTAGGTAAGGAGACCAAAATTGTACACAATACTCCGGGTGCGGTCTCACCAAGGCCCTACATAATTGCAGTAAGACATGTTTACTCCTGTACTCAAATCCTCTTGTAACAAAGGCCAACATACCATTTCCCTTCCTAATTGCTGGCTGCACCTGCATGTTAGCTTTCAGTGACTCATGTACAAGGACACCCAGGTCCCTTTGAACATCAACATTTCTCAATCTCTTACCATTTGAAAAATACTCTGCATTTCTGTTTTTCCGACCAAAATGGACAACTTCACATTTTTCCACATTATATTCCATCTGCCATGTTCTTGCCCACTCACTTAGTCTGACCATATCCTTAGCCTCTTTGCATCCTCCTCACAACTCACATTCCCACCTAGTTTTGTGTCATCAGCAAACTTGGAAATATTACATTTGGACCCCTCATCCAAATCATTGATATATATTGTGAATAGCTGGGGCCCAAGCACCGTTCCCTGCGGTACCCCACTAGTCGGCATCTATAAAGAGGACAGACAGGTTTACAACGTCATAACCTTTCAACTCTGATGAAGGGTTACACCCAAAACATGAGTCTGTATTTTCTCTTTATAGATGCTGATTGGTCTACTATGTATTTCCAGCATTTTCTGTTTTCAGGATACAGTCCATTTGCACTCTGGGATCAGTTGGATTAGCTGTCCCACGTTCGGGATCAGTTACCGCTGTCCCACGTTCGGGATCAGTTACAGCTGTCCCACGTTCGGGATCAGTTACAGCTGTCCCACGTTCGGGATCAGTTGGATTAGCTGTCCCACGTTCGGGATCAGTTACAGCTGTCCCACGTTCGGGATCAGTTACAGCTGTCCCACGTTCGGGATCAGTTACAGCTGTCCCACGTTCGGGATCAGTTACAGCTGTCCCACGTTCGGGATCAGTTACCGCTGTCCCACGTTCGGGATCAGTTACCGCTGTCCCACGTTCGGGATCAGTTACCGCTGTCCCACGTTCGGGATCAGTTACAGCTGTCCCACGTTCGGGATCAGTTACAGCTGTCCCACGTTCGGGATCAGTTACAGCTGTCCCACGTTCGGGATCAGTTACAGCTGTCCCACGTTCGGGATCAGTTACAGCTGTCCCACGTTCGGGATCAGTTACAGCTGTCCCACGTTCGGGATCAGTTACTGCTGTCCCACGTTCGGGATCAGTTACAGCTGTCCCACGTTCGGGATCAGTTACAGCTGTCCCACGTTCGGGATCAGTTACAGCTGTCCCACGTTCGGGATCAGTTACAGCTGTCCCACGTTCGGGATCAGTTACAGCTGTCCCACGTTCGGGATCAGTTACAGCTGTCCCACGTTCGGGATCAGTTACAGCTGTCCCACGTTCGGGATCAGTTACTGCTGTCCCACGTTCGGGATCAGTTACTGCTGTCCCACGTTCGGGATCAGTTACAGCTGTCCCACGTTCGGGATCAGTTACAGCTGTCCCACGTTCGGGATCAGTTACAGCTGTCCCACGTTCGGGATCAGTTACAGCTGTCCCATGTTCGGGATCAGTTACAGCTGTCCCATGTTCGGGATCAGTTACAGCTGTCCCATGTTCGGTATCAGTTACAGCTGTCCCATGTTCGGTATCAGTTACAGCTGTCCCATGTTCGGTATCAGTTACAGCTGTCCCATGTTCGGTATCAGTTACAGCTGTCCCATGTTCGGTATCAGTTACAGCTGTCCCATGTTCGGTATCAGTTACAGCTGTCCCATGTTCGGGATCAGTTATAGCTGTACTATGTTCCCCAATGTAACAACTGAAAACGAAAAACAATTACACTTCAATTAGATCGTGTTCACTCACTCAGATATTGGAGTATAGAATTCAAAACAATAATTCTCTTCAGAAATCTGGCCCATTTCTGAAGATATAATTTCTTATCCTCCACTTCAACACCAGTAATCAGCTCTATCATCTGCACCATGGCAAGAAGATTAGCTGCAGCTATATGGCGGCTGCGATGCGGATCCTATGTTTCTACGGCAGTTCAATTTAGGATGATGTATCTGCTTACCTGGCAGGCACTCAGTTCAAGAGTTAAAAATGCAGGTTAGGACCTGAACAGCTGGGTAACTGTTCAGGTTAGGACAGTCGGACAAAATTTGTACATATACTATTGCTTTTACAACAGGACTTTTAAAAAAACACTCCACTTTCAAAGTTCCACTGTACGAATGCAGTGAATTCTTGGGCAATAATTCACGTCTGACCACTCTATGGAACAGCACACTCAAACACCAACATGCAATGCCACCACACTGCCTCAGAATGCAAGATAGTGAAAGGATTGTCTTGACGACTCATTTGTAATTCATGGTTGGCAATAAGGCACTTTTGTCGTCTAAGCCGAGTCAAAGCAGTTCTGATGAAGTGACAAGTCCTTGCAAAGTCTAGTTGGGGAGCTGTACAGTAAACAAAACAGCACAGTCCTCAAGCTACATTTGGCAGTGGGAAGGGATGAGTCAAACTTGCCTCCAGGGTATGTAGTTTACACGACTGCATCAGCATACAGATATACTCTGGCCGAGTCAAATAGGTTTTCACGGACAGAGCGGAGTGCAGTTCACAGAAACTCCACAGATTAGGCACAGTTATACACAATCTAAGCAAGAATGCAAGAATGGTGCTCCCAATATTGATTTGGCAGCAATTGCTTGTAGTCTCTTTAATTGTTAGCACAGACTGCAGCTACATGGTCCAATTTGTACGGGACTTAAGTTTTTTTTCAGGGTGAAGGGAGGGAGGGAAGAAGGGAAATCAACAGCTGTGGGAAAGAATTCTTCCTTTACACATGTCTTATGAATTACTGTGTGGGATCTGAATTTTTGGATACCATCCAACTGGACTTTGGGCAGTTTGTCTTCATCTGCTGCCTGATCTCTCGAGAGGAATTGGAAACAGGGGACGGACACAAACACACAAAAAAAACAGCCTCTAACTAGGTGAGCGAAACTGAATGCACAGTGCATAGCAATATTTCTCCGCATCCTTTCCCCGCATATATCGTGCATGGACATATTTTGTAATGTTGGTGGCCACGTCATTGTCTATACAAAATTTTACTCTCGCCCTTGCCTCGATGCTGTCCTCCCCCCTTCCTCCCCACAAGCCATGATGGAAACTATTAAAACAGAAAGAAGCACACACAAAAATGCAAATACTGTCAACTTCAAGACTGCTATTTCAAACATATTTGTGTTATTACAAATTCATTCCACTGTTTTTTCCTGAAAGCTCAAATGTTCAATATGTTGATAAGTGGCCATTCCTCAGTGTGCATTTTTTTTAAAAATTATTGAGAAAGCAAGTTGAAAGGCTGAAGCCCAGAGTGAAGCAGGGCTAAAGTTTAAAAAGACTAAAAGAGAAAACAAGATAACTGAGGAAGAAGTCAGTAGGTGACACCAACCTTGCGTTTTAAAAGGAGAAAGGGAAGGAAAGAATGTGGGGGAAGGAGTTTCACAGCTTTGAGGACATGGCAAAGAATGAGACTGCAATGTCTTTATTTCAACATAAAAAGGTTGTGGGGAATAGGAGGCTCCTCAGGTGGCTAGGTGAGTATATTTTTGTTAATGCGTTCATGGGATGTGGGTGTTGCTGGCAAGGCCGGCATTTATTTCCCATCCCTAATTGCCCTTGAGAAGGTGGTGGTGAGCCGCCTTCTTGAACCGCTGCAGTCCGTGTGGTGACGGTTCTCCCACAGTGCTGATAGGAAGGAAGTTCCAGGATTTTGACCCAGTGACGATGAAGGAACGGCGATATATTTCCAAGTCGGGATGGTGTGTGACTTGGAGGGGAACGTGCGGGTGGTGTTGTTCCCATGTACCTGCGGCTCTAGTCCTTTTAAGTGGTAGAGGTCGCGGGTTTGGGAGGTGCTGTCGAAGAAGCCTTGGCGAGTTGCTGCAGTGCATCCTGTGGATGGTACACACTGCAGCCACTGTGCGCCAGTGGTGAAGGGAGTGAATGTTTAGGGTGGTGGATGGGGTGCCAATCAAGCAGGCTGCTTTGGCCTGGATGGTGTCGAACTTCTTGAGTGTTGTTAAAGCTGCACTCATCCAAGCAAGTGGAGAGTGTTCCATCACACTCCTGACTTGTGCCTTGTAGATGGTGGAAAGGCTTTGGGAAGTCGAGAGGTGAGTCACTCGCCACAGAATAGCCAGCCTCTGACCTGCTCTTGTAGCCACAGTATTTATATGGCTGGTCTAGCTCAGTTTCTGGTCAATGACGACCCCCAGGATGTTGATGGTGGGGGATTCGGCGATGGTAATGCCGTTGAATGTCAAGGGGAGGTGGTTAGACTCTCTCTTGTTGGAGACGATCATTGCCTGGCACTTGTCTGGCACAAATGTTACTTGCCACTTATGAGCCCAAGCCTGGATGTTGTCCAGGTCTTGCTGCATGCGGGCTCAGACTGCTTCATTATTTGAAGGGTTGCGAATGGAACTGAACACTGTGCAATCATCAGTGAACGTCTCCATTTCTGACCTTATGATGGAGGGAAGGTCATTGATGAAGCAGCTGAAGATGGTTGGGCCTAGGACACTGCCCTGAGGAACTCCTGCAGCAATGCCCAGGGGCTGAGATGATTGGCCTCCATCAACCACTACCATCTTCCTTTGTGCTAGGTATGACTCCAGCCACTGGAGAGTTTTCCCCCTGATTCCCATTGACTTCAATTTTACTAGGGCTCCTTGGTGCCACACTCGGTCAAATGCTGCCTTGATGTCAAGGGCAGTCACTCTCACCTCACCTCTGGAATTTAGCTCTTTTGTCCATGTTTGGACCAAGGCTGCAATGAGGTCTGGAGCAGAGTGGTCCTGGCGGAACCCAAACTGAGCATCGGTGAGCAGATTATTGGTGAGTAAGTGCCACTTGATAGCACTGTTGACGACACCTTCCATCACTTTGCTGAAGATTGAGAGTAGACTGATGGGGTGGTAATTGGCCGGATTGGATTTGTCCTGCTTTTTGTGGACAGGACATACCTGGGCAATTTTCCACATTGTCGGGTAGATGCCAGTGCTGTAGCTGTACTGGAACAGCTTGGCTAGAGGCGCAGCTAGTTCTGGAGCACAAGTCTTCAGCACTACAGCTGGGATGTTGTCGGTGCCCATAGCCTTCGCTGTATCGAGTGCACTCAGCCGATTCTTGATATCACGTGGAGTGAATCGAATTGGCTGAAGACTGGCTTCTGTGATGGTGGGGATATCGGGAGGAGGCCGAGATGGATCATCCACTCGGCACTTCTGGCTGAAGATGGTTGCAAATACTTCAGCCTTGTCTTTTGCACTCACGTGCTGGACTCCGCCATCATTGAGGATGGGGATATTTACAGACCCTCCTCCTCCTATTAGTTGTTTAATTGTCCACCACCTTTCACGACTGGATGTGGCAGGACTGCAGAGCTTTGATCTGATCCGTTGGTTGTGGTATCACTTAGCTCTGTCTATAGCATTATGCTTCCGCTGTTTAGCATGCATGTAGTCCTGAGTTGTAGCTTCACCAGGTTGGCACCTCATTTTTAGGTACGCCTGGTGCTGCTCCTTGCATGCTCTTCTACACTCCTCATTGAACCATGGTTGGTCCCCTGGCTTGTTGGTAATGGTAGAGTGAGGAATATGCCGAGCCATACAATTCTGCTGCTGCTGATGGCCCACAGCACCTCATGGATGCCCAGTTTTGAGCTGCTAGATCTGTTCTGAATCTATCCCATTTAGCACGGTGGTAGTGCCACACAACACGTTGGATGGTGTCCTCAGTGCGAAGACGGGACTTCGGCTCCACAAGGACTGTGCGGTGGTCACTCCTACCAATACTGTCATGGACAGATGCACTTGCGACAGGTAGATTGGTGAGGACGAGGTCAAGTAAGTTTTTCCCTCGTGTTGGTTCGCTCACCACCTGCCGCAGGCCCAGTCTGGCAGCTATGTCCTTCAGGACTCAGCCAGCTCGGTCAGTAGTGGTGCTACCAAGCCACTCTTGGCGATGGACATTGAAGTCCCCCACCCAGAGTACATTCTGTGCCCTGGCTACCCTCAGTGCTTCCTCCAAGTGGTGTTCAACATGGAGAAGGACTGATTCATCAGCTGAGGGAGGGCGGTAGGTGGTAATCAGCAGGAGGTTTCCTTGCCCATATTTGTCCTGATGTCATGAGATTTCATGGAGTCCAGAGTCAATGTTGAGGACTCCCAGGGCCACTCCCTCCTGACTGTATATCACTGAACCGCCACCTCTGGTCGGTCTGTCCTGCCGGTGGGATAGAACATACCCAGGGATGGTGATGAACGAGCCTAGGACGTTGGCTGAAAGGTATGATTCTGTGAGTATGGCTATGTCAGGCTGTTGCTTGACTAGTCTGTGGGACAGCTCTCCCAATTTTGGCACAAGTCCCCAGATGTTTGTGAGGAGGACTTTGCAGGGTCAACTGGGCTTGGTTTGCCTTTGTCGTGTCCGGTGCCGGGTGGTCCGTCCGATTTTATTCTTATTATGACTTTTTTAAACAAGATTTTACAACTGAGTGGCTTGCTAGGCCATTTCAGAGGGCAATTAAGAATCAACCACATTGCTGTGGGTCTGGAGTCACATTTAGGCCAGACCAGGTAAGGACAGCAGGTTTCCTTCCCTAAAGGACATTAGTGAACCAGATGGGTTTTTATGACAATCCAGTAGTTTCATGGCCACCATTACTGATACTAGTATTTTAATTCCAGATTTAATTAAATTAATTGAATTTAAATTCCCCAGCTGTCGTGGTGGGATTTGAACTCGTGACTCCAGATTATTAGTCCAGGCCTCTGGATTACTAATCCAGTAACCTAACCACTATGCTACGTACCCCTATATTCAGTGCATAGCTGAAACAAAGACACCAGGAAGGTTGCAAATCTGTGCTGAATTAACTGATCTCAGCTGGGAAGTGATTAAATATGTTTCCTACTCTTGATAGGTATCCAGAGACCCTTGCTGGAAGTGCTTTTGACGGCAATGGGTGATGACAGAATGGAGCTCAAGCTTTCTCCCCTTTGCCAAACAGCCCATCAAGACTCGCATGAATGAGGTATCAGAGGGTACCTGGACCCCATGGAACTGTACCACATCAAGCAACATCTTCAGAAAACAAGGTCAGAAGAGATGGAGGTCATCTTCGTTTTCAACATTTCAATTTTTTTTTCAATGTTTTGATGGCGCTATTGGGAACTAACTGGAAGCACCACTAACTGCAGCATCAGCATGAAACCTAGTTTCCATTCCCCTCTCTATCGAATTCCCAATCTCAGCAGAGTTGGTGTGGAGGATGTGGTGGAGCCGGTCAGTAAGCCAACATGTATTCCAGTGGCAGGCTCTGGAGCAGCATCAAGCATATAGGCTTAACCTTAAAATTCGAGCTAGTCCGTTCAGGGGCGAAGTCAGGAAGCACTTCACACAAAGGGTAGTAGAAATCTGGAGCACTCTCCCCCAAAAAGCTGTTGAGGCTGGGGGCCAATTGAAAATTTTAAAACCGAGATTTTGTTCGGTAAGAGTATTAAGGGATATGGAACCAAGGCAGGTAAATGGAGTTAAGATACAGATCAGCCATGATCTAATTAAATGGTAGAACAGGCTTGAGGGGGTCGAATGGTCTACTCCCATTTCTATACAAGTCAGAGTTGGCAATAACCTGAAGGAGGTACATTGCCCAAGAAAGATGAGAGAGCAACATGTCCATTTTTAAAGCAACTCTTGCCAATGTGAAAGAATTGTTAAAAATAATTATATTCCCCCTCCCCCCCCCCCCACTTTATTTTGAATAGTTGCTTAAAGCCGAGTGTGCTGATGGCTTCAGTGGTGTTGCTGGTTATGAAGAGTTACTGAATCCAACAGAGTGAGGGAGGGCATTTCATGTTGATATTTCAACTGCCTCCCACCACTGGGCTTTAACTCCTCCAAACCAACAATCCCAGTGAGATGTCAGCACTCAAGTAAACATTAATATTCTAAACAAAGTCCAACACGAATCAGAACAAAAAAAACTCCAAAAAACAAGTTAGTTTATTGGGGTTTTTTTTTAAAGTAGAGTTGCAAGACTCCCTATAACAGAGTGTTAAACCTTGAACTGAGTTCATTCAGCTCCCTCCCCATGTCAGGGTTCAAGGGCTGCTGCTGCCAGTATCAGCCCTCACTGTTTGAACACATTTGCTCGTCATTTATTTGCAAAAAATAAACTGGGTGATTATGATGTAACTGCTAAATATTTGCATAATTATAAGTCCTACAGTGGAACAGGATGCATAAACAAAGTACATCAACGGTCAGGAAAAACAAAAACAGCCATAGGAAAATTAATGCAAGATAGTATTCCTGGTGGGCCTTACAAAAGTAATCTACAAAACGAGGCTTATGTTATCAGATGCCTTCCCCCAAAATAGATTGCTCAGTGTATGAAATGTATATCCTCTCTCATATATACATACACACACACCTGCAGGACAATATTTTTTAGGTTAAAAAAGCCCTGGTGTTGCCACCCACTCTTCAAAGTCCTGTGTTATCTATTTGATCTTGCAGGTACCCCATTAACAAAGATATCCAGCCTACCCGGTATGAGTGGAAGAGCTCAATGGCACGGTATACATCAAATTTTCTGGCCATTAGGAATTTGACTGCTGCATTCCAGGAGAGGGGAGAAACACCATGCTGTGTTGTCCATTTGTTGATCTCCTCCAGGAACTGCTTGGTGGCCTGTAAGACAGACAGACAGAAATAATTACTTTCAAAGCATTGGGGAGAGAAATATTGGAAAAACACCTAACTTAAAATGAGCTACCGATGCCAAATCAAATCCCTGCAACTCGCTTCCTATGTTAAGTTTTACATAAAATGAATAGACAGGAATTTTTAACCCTTTAGATGATAACGAAATTTATAACTGTGACATGGAGTAAGGTTGAGCTCAAGATGGCACCATCAGCCCCTTACATTGAGTTACCGCCTCATCCTGCTGTAAGGCACCAAATAGAAATCAGATACTTCAACACGACAGAGGCACTCTTCCACACTACTTTATTGTAAACAATTTTACAACACCAAGTTATAGTCCAACGATTTTATTTTTAATCCCACAAGCTTGTGGGATTAAAAATAAAATCGTTGGACTATAACTTGGTGTTGTAAAATTGTTTACAATTGTTAACCCCAGTTCATCACCGGCATCTCCACATCACACTACTTTATGGCAAGTTCACAGTACCAGGGGACAAAGCCCAGAAGCAGGTCATCTACCGTGCTTGGCTGGAGGTGGCAGAGAGGTGTAAACAAAAACCCTTGGCAACGTGCAATTTTTGTAAAATCGTATCACGCTAGAATATTGAGGAACTCCATTGAGGAAATTGGAATTTATGAGTTTTTAAAGGGTCACACAAAGAGTGGGAGGGGGACACGGAAGGAAGAAAAGAAAACAGGTAATCACAGCAGGAACATCAGCTAAACAACAGCTGGAGACAGACACGAGCTTTCAAATACACACGAGACAGCAAGTGCGACAAACACCATATCTGTAACATGATGTGGAGATGCCGGTGATGGACTGGGGTTGACAATTGTAAACAATTTTACAACACCAAGTTATAGTCCAGCAATTTTATTTTAAATTCACAAGCTTTCGGAGATTTTCTCCTTCCTCAGGCAAATGTTTCAAGAGCTCCTTGAAGCCTACGCATTTATACATATTGAACAATACATGGTGTTTACAGACTGCCCCTGCAACTGCCCGTTGCCAAGGCAATCACCGTGTTCAGACAGAGAGGTGTCACCTGCAGAACCCCCGAATACACATTCAACAAAAAAACAAACAGGGAAAAAAAAGAGAAAAAAAAACAGAGAGAGGCAGAAACATCCGGAAGGCAGAGAGAGCCAGCAAATGACCCATTATATTAAAAACAGATAACATTTGTTCGCTGGTGGGGTAACGTGTAGCGTGACATGAACCCAAGATCCCGGTTGAGGCCGTCCTCATGGGTGCGGAACTTGGCTATCAATTTCTGCTCGACGATTTTGCGTTGTCGTGTGTCTCGAAGGCCGCCTTGGAGTACGCTTACCCGAAGGTCGGTGGATGAATGTCCATGACTGCTGAAGTGTTCCCCGACTGGGAGGGAACCCTCCTGTTTGGCGATTGTTGCGCGGTGTCCGTTCATCCGTTGTCGCAGCGTCTGCATGGTCTCGCCAATGTACCATGCTCTGGGGCATCCTTTCCTGCAACGTATGAGGTAGACAACGTTGGCCGAGTCACAGGAGTATGAACCATGCACCTGGTGGGTGGTGTCATCTCGTGTGATGGTGGTATCTGTGTCGATGATCTGGCATGTCTTGCAGAGGTTACCGTGGCAGGGTTGTGTGGCGTCGTGGACGCTGTTCTCTTGAAAGCTAGGTAGTTTGCTGCGAACGATGGTCTGTTTGAGGTTGGGTGGCTGTTTAAAGGCGAGTAGTGGAGGTGTGGGGATGGCCATAGCGAGGTGTTTGTCCTCATTGATGACATGTTGAAGGCTGCGGAGAACATGGCGTAGTTTCTCCACTCCGGGGAAGTACTGGACGACAAAGGGTACTCTGTTGGTTGCGTCCCGTGTTAGTCTCCTGAGGAGGTCCATGCGATTTTTTGCTGTGGCCCGTCGGAACTGTCGATCGATGAGTCGAGCGTCATATCCCGTTCTTACTAGGGCGTCTTTCAGCGTCTGTAGGTGTCCATCGCGTTCCTCCTCGTCTGAGCAGACCCTGTGTATTCGCAGGGCCTGTCCATAGGGGATGGCACCTCACTCTACCGCAAGCCCACGGACAACCTCACGATGCTCCACTTTTCCAGCTAAGCATCCTACGCATTCTCATCCCACGTAATCCCCGCGTGGGAGACTTCTACTGCCTCCCAAAGATACACAAAGCCAACACACCCGGACGTCCCATCGTATCAGGCAACGGAACCCTGTGTGAGAACCTCTCTGGATACATCGAGGGCATCCTGAAACCCATCGTACAGGGAACCCCCAGCTTCTGTCGTGACACTACAGACTTCCTACAAAAACTCAGTACCCACGGACCAGTTGAACCAGGAACACTTCTCACCACGATGGACGTCTCGGCACTATACACCAGTATCCCCCACGATGACGGCATCGCTGCGACAGCATCAATACTCAACACCAACAACAGCCAATCTCCGGAAGCCATCCTACAACTCATCCGCTTCATCCTGGATCACAATGTCTTCACCTTCGATAACCAGTTCTTTACCCAAACACACGGAACAGCCATGGGGACCAAATTCGCACCCCAATACGCCAACATTTTCATGCACAAGTTCGAGCAGGACTTCTTCACTGCACAAGACCTCCAACCAACACTATACACCAGATACATCGACGACATTTTCTTTCTATGGACCCACGGCAAGGAATCACTAAAGAGACTACACGATAACATCAACAAGTTCCATCCCACCATCAAGCTCACCATGGACTACTCCTCAGAATCAGTTTCTTTCTTGGACACACGAATCTCCATCAAAGACGGGCACCTCAGCACCTCACTCTACCGCAAGCCCACGGACAACCTCACGATGCTCCACTTTTCCAGCTTCCACCCTAACCACGTCAAAGAGGCCATCCCCTATGGACAGGCCCTGCGAATACACAGGGTCTGCTCAGACGAGGAGGAACGCGATGGACACCTACAGACGCTGAAAGACGCCCTAGTAAGAACGGGATATGACGCTCGACTCATCGATCGACAGTTCCGACGGGCCACAGCAAAAAATCGCATAGACCTCCTCAGGAGACTAACACGGGACGCAACCAACAGAGTACCCTTTGTCGTCCAGTACTTCCCCGGAGCGGAGAAACTACGCCATGTTCTCCGCAGCCTTCAACATGTCATCAATGAGGACAAACACCTCGCTATGGCCATCCCCACACCTCCACTACTCGCCTTTAAACAGCCACCCAACCTCAAACAGACCATCGTTCGCAGCAAACTACCTAGCTTTCAAGAGAACAGCGTCCACGACGCCACACAACCCTGCCACGGTAACCTCTGCAAGACATGCCAGATCATCGACACAGATACCACCATCACACGAGATGACACCACCCACCAGGTGCATGGTTCATACTCCTGTGACTCGGCCAACGTTGTCTACCTCATACGTTGCAGGAAAGGATGCCCCAGAGCATGGTACATTGGCGAGACCATGCAGACGCTGCGACAACGGATGAACGGACACCGCGCAACGATCGCCAAACAGGAGGGTTCCCTCCCAGTCGGGGAACACTTCAGCAGTCATGGACATTCATCCACCGACCTTCGGGTAAGCGTACTCCAAGGCGGCCTTCGAGACACACGACAACGCAAAATCGTCGAGCAGAAATTGATAGCCAAGTTCCGCACCCATGAGGACGGCCTCAACCGGGATCTTGGGTTCATGTCACGCTACACGTTACCCCACCAGCGAACAAATGTTATCTGTTTTTAATATAATGGGTCATTTGCTGGCTCTCTCTGCCTTCCGGATGTTTCTGCCTCTCTCTGTGTTTTTTTTCTCTGTTTTTTTTCCCTGTTTGTTTTTTTGTTGAATGTGTATTCGGGGGTTCTGCAGGTGACACCTCTCTGTCTGAACACGGTGATTGCCTTGGCAACGGGCAGTTGCAGGGGCAGTCTGTAAACACCATGTATTGTTCAATATGTATAAATGCGTAGGCTTCAAGGAGCTCTTGAAACATTTGCCTGAGGAAGGAGAAAATCTCCGAAAGCTTGTGAATTTAAAATAAAATTGCTGGACTATAACTTGGTGTTGTAAAATTGTTTACAAATATCTGTAACAAGCATTTTGAGTACTGTTTTACTGCCATGGTTAGTGCCATATGAAATTCTTCCAGGAGGTTTCAGGCCAGTAGATTTGACAGTGGGGCCAGAATACATCAGGTACACAAGTATATCGATTTCACCCCACATACAGTAGCATTATTGTTACACCTCCTCAATTCTGCATTAATATTTTACCCCATTGTGTTCGCTATCTATTTGCACCTGCAAGCTTTAGTGGGGTGCTAAAGAATCGTGGAGTCCAAAATACTCATATCCAGATGTCCCACTGCTTCTCGGGCGAAGGAGAGAATTGCATGATTATCTTCTGGAAAGGAAATTAAACTAAGGTCCAGGCTCCCAATCCAGTAGATGATGGTGTCTTTTGATGCTGATTACATACAGAAGGCAGCCATCTCCATTCCCTGACAAATACTCAAAAAACCCACACAGTGCTTGCAAGAAGTAGGAATGACACGAAGGCAAGGGACTCAGACCTTTATGAAAATATGTCAGAAGTGCTTTTCTATGTCTGCTAGCAGTTTTGTTAAAGTGTTGTAGGGGCCAGGTTTATTAATTCTTAATATCAGCTACCAGTATGGAAATTGTGCATAAACTAATTAGTTTCATGACTTTGCAGAGACCCTACCAAAAAAATGGTTCCAAATTTTTGAGGGCTGGGATTGAGGCAGGAAGAGATGATAAAAGAAAAGGAAAAGAGAGGAAATCGCCTATCTTTTTGAGAAAGAATGTAAATCATAGGAACATAGGAGCAGGAATAGGCCATTTAGCCCTTCAAGCCTGTTCCGCCATTCAGTGAGATCATGGCTGCTCTGTGACCATAGAACCATAGAAAAGATACAGCACAGAAGGGAGCCATTCTTCGCGCCGGCTCGATGAACAACCAGGTGCCCATTCTAATCCCACCTTCCAGCACCTGGTCTGTAGCCCTGCAGCTTTAGGTGCAGGTCCAGGTACTTTTTAAAAAGAGTTGAGGGTCCCTGCTTCTACCACCAATTCGGGCAGCGAATTCCATACACCCATCACCCTCTGGGTAAAAAGGTTTTTCCTCATGTCCCCTCTAATCCTTCCGCCAATCAGCTTAAATCTATGTCCTCTAGTTATTGAACTCTTCGCCAGGGGAAACAGGTACTTCCTGTCTACTCTATCTAGGACCATCATAATTTTGTACACCTCAATCAAGTCACCCCTCAGCCTCCTCTGCTCCAAGGAAAGCAACCCCAGCCTATCCAATCTCTCCTCGTAGTTGCAATTTTCAAGCCCTGGCAACATTCTTGTAAATCTCTGCACTCTCTCCACAGCAATTACATCCTTCCTGTAATGTGGTGACCAGAACTGCGCACAATACTCCAGCTGTGGCCTTACCAGCGTTTTATACAGTTCCATCATTACATCCCTGCTTTTGTATTCTATACCTCGGCTAATACGGACAGCATTCCGTATGTCTTCTTCACAACCTTATCTACCTGTATTGCCACCTTCAGGGACCTGTGCACATGCACTCCAAGGTCTCTCACTTCCTCTACCCCTCAATATATTCCCGCTTACTGCGTATTCCCTTTTACTATTTGCCCTCCCTAAGTGCATTACCTCACAGTTCTCCGGGTTGAACTCCATTTGCCACTTTTCCGCCCACTCCACCAACCCATTGATACCTTCTTGGAGTCTACAGCTTTCCTCTTCACTATCAACTACACAGCCAATTTTTGTGTCGTCTGTAAATTTACCAATCGTGTCCCCTGCATTCAAGTCCAAATCACTGTGTCCTCTCGTCCTAGACTCCCCAACCAGCGGAAATAGTTTCTATCTAACCTATCAGTTCCCCTTAATATCTTGAAAACTTTGATTAAATCACCCCTTAATCTGCTAAATTCCAGGGAATACAACCCTAGTTCGTGTAATCTTTCCTCGTAATTTTAACCCTTGGAGTCCAGGTATCATTCTAGTTAATCTACGTTGCACTCCCCCCAAGGCCAATATATCCTTCCTAAGGTACGGTGCCCAGAACTGAACACAATATACCAGGTGTGGTCTAACCAGGGCTTTGTACAGCTGTAGCATAACCCCTACCCCCCCTTGTATTCTAGTCCTCTAGATATAAAGGCCAGCATTCCATTAGCTTTTTTGATTATTTTCTGTACCTGTCTATGACATTTTAATGGTCTATGTGTAAGGACCCCTATGTCTCTTTGGACCTCCACTGTTTCGAGCTTCTCACCATTTAGAAAGTAGTCGGATCTATCCTTTTTAGGGCCAAAGTGACTTCACACTTGCCTACATTGAAATCTATTTGCCACAGTTTTGCCCATTCACTTAATCTATTAATACCTCTCTGTAATTTTATGCTTCCAATGCTGCCTATCTTGTGTCATCAGCAAACTTGGATATGTGGCTCTCTATCCCGTCATCTAAGTCATTAATAAATAGTGAATAGATGAGGCCCCAACACAGATCCTGTGTGACAGCACTAATCACATCCTGCCAAATTGAGTACCTGCCATTATCCCTAATCTCTGTCTCCTGCCACTCAGCCAATTTCCTAACCAGGTCAATAATCTGCCCTCAATTCGATGAGCTTCAACTTTAGCTAACAGTCACGAATGAGGGACTTTATCGAATGCCTTCTGGAAGTCCATATAAACATCATCCATAGACATTCCCCGTCCACTACTTTAGTCAACTCTTCAAAAAAATTCAATCAGGTTCGTCAGGCATGACCTACCCTTTACAAATCCATGCTGGCTCTCTCTGATCAGCTGAAAATTTTCAAGGTGTTCAGTCACTCTATCCTTAATTATAGACTCTTGTTATTTCCCGACAACAGATGTTAGGCTAACTGGTCTATAATTCCCTAGTTTCTCTCTCACCTTTCTTAAACAGCAGAGTGACATATGCAATTTTCCAATCTAAAAGGAATGGTTCCTGAATCAAGAACTTTGGAAGATTATAGTTAGGACTTCTGCAACGTTCTCATCTACTTCCTTTAAAACCCAAGGATGGAAACCATCTGGTCCTGGGAATCTGTCACTCATTAGTGCCATTATTTTCTTCATTACTGTTAATTTGCTTCCGTTAATTATGGTGAGCCCCCATTCCTGATTCAAAATTAGTTTCCTTGGAGTGTCCGGCATGTTATTCTCTTCCTCTACAGTAAATACTGACACAAAGTAATTATTTATTATGTCTGCCATTTCCATTTACAATATCACTATTACCAGTTTTTAAGGGGCCCACATTACTCTTGACCACCCTCTTTTTCCTAATTGTAAAAATTGTGTGTGTTGATTTTGATAGCCCTTGCAAATCTGTTTAAATACTCCCTTTTTGTAGCTCTTACTATCTGTTTTATCACTCTTTGCTGTTCTTTGTATCTCTCCCAGTCACCAGGATCTGTGCTATTTTTTGCATTTTTGTATGCTTTTTCTTTTAGTTTTATGTTGTCCCTTACCTCCTTTATCATCCATGGCTTTTTTTTTGGCAAGTAGAGCTCTTGCCCCTTAGGGGTATAAACTGGTTCTGTATCATGTTAAATTCTTTTTTGAACACCTCCCACTGATCTTCTGTCATTATATCCATGAACAGATTTGCCCAGTTTACTGTAGACTGTCTCAGTCCGTTGAAGTCGGCCTTACCTAAATTTAGAATGTTAGTAGCTGTTATAGGTTTCGCCCTTTCATAAACTAGAAGATAAAAGACACGCCTGTATATATTTTTTAAAACCAACAAATTTTACAACCATCACTGGGAAGTGTACAACTTCTGGTGCCCTTGGGTTTCAAGGTTAAAGTTGTATTCACACATCACCCTTTCCAGATATCTACTGGTATCCAAAGCAAAACCTCCAGACTTATTACAAGCCTAATCTTTATTAGAAAACAAAAAGCTCTTCCTCAACAGCTTCAACAACATAAACATGACCACGCCTATGGGTTCCCACATATTTCTTACAAGCTGATTTTTTTTTTAAAAAACCTTAAGAATTAACATGGGCAACGACTAGTGTAAAAACCCGACTACCTAATGCAGGTAAAGCTCATCGCACGTCACAGGGTTGCTGCAGGTCTAGAGTATTCCATCTGATCAGGTCTAATACTGGGTGTAGAACACAGGAACACACCATGAACATACAATGTCCAGAAATTATTTTGAAAAACAAAGATTGCCTCTCACAGTTCTGCTCCAGCTATTGCTGGAACAAGTGCCATGTCTGTGTGTACAGAGCAGAACAGCAGCACACCTGCACCTCCTTACACAGCAAGCTTCTGGTGGCTGCCAGATGAAGGTGCCAAGCAGAGGCAAGAAGTTAATTTGGGAGGGAGGCATGTTTACGCACTACCTTGTAGCTAGTTACGGATCAGCAGTGCTATTGGCAGAGAGTGGATCACAGAAAGACTATCTTGGACTTACCACCGTTGCAATGGTGGGAAGGTATGGGCATGTGACTGCTGGCCAGGTTTCCATCACCCTAGTGAGGTTTTGTAGGTGTAGTTTGCTTGTCACCTTACTTCTACCCATTCTCTCCCATAGAAAAACTATGCACAGGAGAGAGAAAAAACATAAAAATTCAAAGACTACTTCCATTCAATCTGCATGCATGATCCAATTGATCAGCCCAATACACAGCACTGGCTCTCAGTATCAAGGCAATACACATTATAATACAGAAACTACAAGATGTCACCTGAGGCCACGAAGTACAATCTCTCTATTTCTGGGATTTAGAGAGAAGGTTTCAGTCCCCTCCCTCTCAGGTCCTAGACCTGTAATATCCCCAGACATGAGCTATATTATCTATAACTCCCAGTGTCTTTAGCCTGCGTTGTACACCGGGAGGAGTCTGAATACATTGAATGCATACTCTGCCTTCACACATTTTCCAGCAACTGGTTATAGAGTGGCACTAGTGAAGATGTAGTAGGATTCCATCCATCCTCAGCATAGGGTACTTTGAGAAAGAAAAATCCATTCATTGCTTTTAAATGTAAAATCACTCTTTATCTGTCCCCACAACCAATCCTCTTACAACACACTGATATTTTGCCATAATTGGTCTTCATTAGTGAACTCACCAAACAAGTTCAAACCACCCACACAGTTTCAAGCACTCGTCTCATTCCGCCCCCAAACACAAAAGCAAGCAAATGAATATGAACAGGTAAGAAGTCTCAAATTTAATTGCATAAGCTTTAATAACTTAATTCTTTCCTCTTCACTTCACAGCCACCTCAAAGGGGATATTTAAAGCAGACACATCCAATAGATGATGGGATTGGATAGATCCCAAATCATATCTGGTCAAATTAACAACTGAGTTCATTTACAAGCTGAAACCCCAAAAGTAAGAATTTTTTAGAACTGGAAAAGTCTAATAGGCCCAACAAACACTTTCTTTATTGACTGTCCTTAATACAACCGGCCATCTTCTCACATATCACTCAATCCTTTCTTGCTACATCTGAACACATCTAAATTTGACTCTTGAACCCACAAAAAACTACTAAAGTAGGTTGCATCTGGTGGGATTGGCAGGCAGGGGAAGTTACTAATGGTAGCCATTCTACCCGGGAGATGGTCACCAGTGCAGTCCGCAGGAATTGGTGTTAAGGCTGCTGATCTTCACTGTTTTCATTAACGATCTGGATGAAGGCATCAGGGGAACAGCCTACAGGTTTTCTGACTCAGACATACATGTGTAAGAGTTCGGACCCTGGGTGAAATGAATAGTCTGCATGCAGATCTAGACGCACTGGGGAATGGGCCCTGGAGTGTGGTAAATGTCTGCCAACATAGAAACATGCAGCATGATGTATTGGGCGAGCGTCATTCCAGGCAGGTTTATACCATGCAGGGTTGCCTCGTCACAATTTCTGAGCTGGAGGAGGACCTGGGGGTTGTAGTTCATGCAACACTGATATCCATAACTAGTCTCAAGAGGCTGTTGCAAGGGTGAATAGGGTGTAGAGCCAAGATAATTAAATACAAAACTACAAGTACAATTCTTACCTGTAAAGACCTTGGCTTAGTTGCATTACAACACTGTGCCCAGTTTTGGTCCCCTCACATAGTGGGGGATATTCAGGCCCTCTAAAAAGGTCCAGAGAAAGGCCACTCGACTGATACCTAGTTTAAGAGCCCTTCGTCATCAGGATAGACTCACAGAACTGGGGTTACATTTACTCTAAAAAAGCATAGACTTCGAAGGGATGTGATTGAGGTCTTCAAAATAATGAAAAGATAAGATTCTGTCCATGTGGACAGGTTATTTGAGCTAGATAGGCAGGGGAGGATGAGGGGACACCAGTGCAAATTATAAAACCAAAGAGTTAGGTTTAATGCTGGGAAATACTTCTTTTTGCAGAAAGACATCAACCTCGAATAAATTGCCAGTGAGGTGTGGTGTGTGTAGATTTGCTGCTGGCCTTCAAAAGGGAGCTGGACGAGTTCCTGCGAGTGAAAGATATCTTGAGTTGTAGAAAGTAGGTGGGCTAACTGGGACTAGTGATATCAATCACCATGGTCTCCGAGAGATTACATAATTGCCTCTGGGGGTTCGAGAGTTTTTTCATAATTGGCCCAAGACTTTCCCCCCCCCCGACTTTTTTTTGCAGTCTGAAGAGATTGCAAGACTGGTTGGGAGAGAGGGAGTTGGTACATTGCACCATGTCAGGAGGGGACAGTTGGTCATTTCCTGTCCTTTCTTGTATGTTCATGGATCAGCGTTTGATGGGATTCAGCTGTACCCAATCCGTCCAATGAGTACCTGCACTTTTACAGGGGCCACAAGAGACACTTTAGAGAAGATAGTCTTTTTCCTAACTGAAATTTAGGGAATAATAATTTTAAGAAAAAACAAACAATTGTTCAGCATGTTGGGTGAGTGAGTGGTGATCGGATATTGAATAAAATTAGCGACGTTCTCTTTAGCACTTTACATTGGACAAGACAAGGTACAGGCCAGCTGCAGTTTCCAGCTCTTCTCTCTCCCCCCAACCCAACCCATCCCGACCCCAGGGAACACCATTGTATACCTTCCTCCAGGCCGAAAAACAACCGTTCACCATTACTCTCTGTTTCCTGTCACTTAGCCAATTTCTTATCCAAGCTGGCACTGCCCCTTTCATTCCATGGGCTTCAATTTTGCTGACAAGCCTATTATGTGGCACTTTATCAAACGCCTTTTGAAAGTCCATATCCACAACATCAGCCACATTGCCTTCATCAACTCTCTCTGTTACCTCATCAAAAAACTCAATCAAGTTAGTTAAACACGATTTGCCTTTAACAAATCCATGCTGGCTTTCCTTTATTAATCCTCACTTGTCCAAGCGACTATTAATTTTGTCCCGGATTATCGTTTCTAAAAGCTTCCCCACCAGCGAGGTTAAACTGACTGGCCTGTGGTTGCCGGGTTTATCACTACACCCTTTTTTGAACAAAGGTGTAACATCTGCAATTCTCCAGTCCTCTGGCACCACCCCCCGTATCTAAAGAGGATTGGAAGATTTAATTCTCCTGTGAGAAGAACTAACGCTTTCTGACCCATGTGTTGATATTTGCCATCCAAGTAAGTAGATGGGCCTGACAAATGAATAACTGTTAAAGCTGAATCCAGCCACTGCCATATTTCAAGAAATTAGTTAAGGAATCGTCTCTTGAAATATTCTCTTCTCCTTCCTTTCCCGCAGATGGTGACTCATGGTCAGTCATGGTTCCACAGATACCTGCAGTGGGTGCATGCTGATGAGGGATTAGACAACAGGGGCCATCACAGCCAAGCCCAATTCTGTTCTCTAAATGCACACACTTCCAGCAGAGAACAATGGTCACTTCCCCCTCTTCTAACGAATCAATGAACTCTGATGCCAAATTTGGAGTCCCCATCATCACCTTTGCCAGAAATCTGCTAACTCAGCACAAGTCAGGGATCGTAACTGGTGTACATGATTGCTGTACCACATGTGGTTCATTTACTGAACCATTGGAAGATTTATACAAAAAAAAAAGATTCCCTCGAAATCCCTAAAAAAAAAACAGGCTAATACAAAAAAAATCAAATTCAAGCTGTGTAGAGACACGGTCGTTTTGTTT
The DNA here is from genome assembly GCF_035084215.1 of Heptranchias perlo. NCBI lineage: Eukaryota > Metazoa > Chordata > Chondrichthyes > Hexanchiformes > Hexanchidae > Heptranchias > Heptranchias perlo. The sequence goes on along the minus strand of NC_090362.1, from coordinate 7,372,092 downwards.
TCCATCAAATCCTCCCTTCTAGTTTCTGTTATCTCTCGGCACTTAACTGTCCTCCGAAGTGGCCTAGAAAGCCACTCAGTTATAAAAACAAAATTATTCAGAATGGAAGCTTACCACCATCTTCTCAGATCAAATATATGGATGGGCAACAAATATGGCCTTGTCAGAGTCATCCACGTCCCAGAAAATTCAAAAAAGTTAACAGACTACTGTTTACTACTGCCACCCTTCCTCCTGCCTGAACGTTTAGATGTGAACATAACCACAACCATGTTATCCAGTAGCGTGCAAATAGTCTTTCTGCATTGTACCAAAGGCGTAGTCAAACAAGACTCCACTAAACAAGAGATTGTGGCTTGGCTGCTGTGGATTAGAACATGGTATGCACAACATGTAATTTTATATCATGTCAGCCCGGAGATGGAACTAGTCACCACTACAATCAACCACTATTTCTGGACACATTTGAAATTACAGCTTCAAGTCTTCCAAAGCTCATATCCAGGGGAGACCAGTCATTGGCAGCAATGGCTTGATACTGGTAGCTAAACTTTGGCATTTATGTTAGCAACACTGTACTTGTATGGGTCAAATCCTGCTTAGAGCTGGTTATCAGTTAAAGGAGTGGAGATGTTGTCCACATAGAGGAGACCACAGACGTTCTTCCAAAGACCCAGCCCTGTTTTTTTTAATAAGAGAGATGGTGATATCAAGAGTGCACTGGGCTCAAATCAGCCAAGAATCAAACCCAGGACTCTTCCGATCTGTATTCCTCAATACCACACCGTTCTGTACCAAGAATATCTTCCAGAAACTTTTTGCTAAAAGGTTAAAAGTTTCCAATTAGTTCCCCAAAAAATGGGATTGCCAAAGATTTGCTTGTTGGTCAACAAGAAAACCAGAAATCCTCAGGCAGACAGCTGGGAATCAGCGAACTGTAGGCAGATAAGATCAAGTTCCCATATCTAAGGCACAATTAAGCTTACTAGATAACATTATCCACACGACCCTGAAACCCTGACAGATGCAGACATTTGGGCAATAGCAATATAATTCGAGTAGTTTGCACATAAATCAATTAAAACTAATGAGGCTGATCAAATTTCATTATCCATTTTTTTTTGTTTTGACCTGTATTGGAGATCTTCCACATTCAGGCTGAAAATAGATGATCACATGGGAGTTACAACAGTTCCACTCAGGCTCCAATTGTAAATACACTGAAGCACAATTCACTGAACCATACATGAGCCACAAGAGAGATTCCAACCATTTGTTAAACAGGGCAAACAAAATTATAGGGCAAACAAAACAGAGGGGATAGATACATTAGAGAAAGGAGTGCCTTGCAAGAAAAAACAATGATGCACCCAATCTCCACTTCAGGGTTTCATCCGTGACAAGATATAGTTGTAATTACAAACAGGTGCACTGTAAGAGAATTCAGTAACAGCAGAATAGAAACACTGGCTCAACACCACACATTTGCAGTGTTGAAATGATTAATCCTTACCTTACCATGGTTAAAGCAAAATAGAGTTTCATTCAGATATTTTTTTCGCTGCTGATTTCTAAGAATTATTAGTCATAAAGAAAGCCCACACTGCACTACCGGTACATGCCCACAGATATGGTGATCAGTCGTGTGAAGGCGAAGCAATAGAGCACCAGCAATTGTACTACACCACAAGCTCAACTTCTAGCACATGCACAGCGGTTCCTGTGTGTTATTAGAACAGTTGCCGCTGCATTTTACAGGCAATACTCGTTTCACAAGGCAGGCATGAAATCATTCATTAAAAAGAACCACATCCCATCACTTCAAAATCACAAATAGCAGACATAAAGGAGCACAGAGGCTTCCAAGGTCGTGAATTGGACTCGCACCAAATGTAGACGGTTGTGAGCCGATTGCCTAGGGTATTGACACAACACAGCAATACCCTTCAGAAGCTTCAGTGTAAGATATAGCAGGGGATGTTGGCACTGGCCACCTTTTGGAAGGAGGAAGGGAAGTTGCGACTAAAACTGTAGCAATTCAAAACATCAGGAGGGCACATTTGATACATTAAAAGCCTGAGCCCCCGCCAGTGTCAGGACGCCCACACAAGTCACTAGGCAGAGGTTAAGGAGGGAAGTGGAACAAAAATTGAGCTTTTTCAGCTGATGACTTAACTGAGAGCCAGTGCTGAATACTTGCTGGAACTTTGGTCACCTGCCTGCCTTTTTGATCAGGTAATGTCATTTGTAATTGTCAGGGGGGTAGCATTATTGGTTAAAGAATCAATTACAGTTGTGAGAAGGGATGATATGCTAATTGGGTCATCAATCGAGGCCATATGGGTTAAGCTAAGAAATAAAAAAAGGGGCAGTCACACTACTGGGAGTGTACTATAGACCCCCGAATAGCAAACGGGAGATAGAAGAACAAATATGTAGGCAAATTTCTGAGGGCAATAATCGCAGGGGACTTCAACTATCCAAACATCAACTGGGATTCAAACAGTGTGAGGGGCACAGAGGGCGCAAAATTCTTGATCGGTGTCTAAGAAAACTTTTTTAGCCAGTACGTGACAAGCCCAACAAGAGGGGATGCAATTCTAGATTTAGTCCTGGGAAATGAAGATGGGCAAGTGGGTGAAGTGACAGTGGGTGACCATATTGGGGACAGTGAACACAATTCAGTTAGTTTTAGCATTATTATGGAAAAGGGCAGAGCTAAATCAAGAATTAACGTTTTAAATTGGGGGAAGGCAAATTTTACAGAACAAAGAGGTGATTTGGCAAAAGTGGACTGGACACAACTACTTGAGGAGAAATCAGTGGCAAGCCAGTGGGAGGCACTAAAAAGTGAAATTCTACGAGTACAATGCAGACACGACCCCTCAAAGAAAAAGGGTGGCCCCCTGGTTGTCTAGAAGTATACGGGGCAAGATATAGCAGAAAAAGAAAGCTTAAGACTGTCACAGAAAACTAAATACTGCAGAAAGCCTAGAGGAGTATAGAAAGTACAGGGATGACGTAAAAAACGAAATAAGGAAAGAGAGGGCATGAAAAAATATTAGCTAGTAAGATTAAAGAAAACCCAAAGATGCTTTATCAGTACATTAAGAACAAGAGGCTAGCTAAGGAAAAGGTGGGACCTATCAGGAATGATAAGGGTAACTTGTGTGTAGAAGCAGGGGATGTGGGTAGGGTTTTAAATGAATATTTTGTCTCCGTATTCACAAAGGAAAGGGATGATCCGGACGTAGTAGTTAAAGAGAGGTGTGAAATATTGGATAAGGTAAACATAATGAGAGAGGAAGTACTAGAGGGACTGGAATCCTTGAAAGTTGATAAGTCACCAGGGCCGGATGGATTGTTTCCTAGGCTATTGAAGGAACCCAGGGAGGCAACAGCAGATGCTCTGAGGATCATTTTCCAAATCTCACTAGATACAGGGGAGGTACCGGAGGACTGGAAGACTGAAAATGTAGTACCATTGTTTAAAAAGGGTACGAGGGAAAGGCCGAACAATTATAGGCCGGTCAGTCTTACCTCAGTGGTGGGCAAACTATTAGAATCAATACTGAGAGATAGAATAAACTGTCACTTGGAAAGGCATGGTTTAATCAGGGATAGTCAGCATGGATTTGTTCAGGGAAGGCCATGCCTTACAAATCTGATTAAATTCTTTGAGGAAGTGACAAGGAGGATTGATGAGGGTAGTGCAGTGGATGTTGTCTACATGGATTTTAGTAATGCATTTGACACGGTCCCACATGGCAGACTGGTCAGAAAGGTAAAAGCCCATGGGATACAGGGAAATGTGGCGAATTGGATCCAAAATTGGCTCAGTAACAGGAAAAAGGGTAAAAGTCAATGGATGTCTTTGCGAATGGAAATCCGTTTCCAGTGGTGTGCCATAGGGCTCAGTGTTGGGTCCCTTGCTGTTTGTGGTATATATTAATGATTTGGACTTGAATGTAGGGGGCATAATTGCAAATTTGCAGACGACACAAAAATTGGCTGTGTAGTTGATTTAGCGAAGACTCCAAAAAGATATCAATGGGTTGGTGGAGTGGGCGGAAAAGTGGCAAATGGAGTTCAACCCGGAGAAGTGTGAGGTAATGCACTTAGGGAGGGCAAACAGTAAAAGGGAATACGCAGTAAACGGAAATATATTGAGAGGGGTAGAGGAAGTGAGAGACCTTGGAGTGCATGTGCACAGGTCCCTGAAGGTGGCAGTACAGGTAGATAAGGTTGTGAAGAAGGCATACGGAATGCTGTCCGTATTAGCCGAGGTATAGAATACAAAAGCAGGGGTGTAATGATGGAACTGTATAAAACGCTGGTACGGCTACAGCTGGAGTATTGTGCGCAGTTCTGGTCACCACATTACAGGAAGGACGTAATTGCTGTGGAGAGAGTGCAGAGAAGATTTACAAGAATGTTGCCAGAGCTTGAAAATTGCAGCTACAAGGAGAGATTGGATAGGTTGGGGTTGTTTTCCTTGGAGCAGAGGGGTGACTTGATTGAGGTGTACAAAATTACGAGGGGCCCAGATGGAGTAGACAGGAAGTACCTGTTTCCCCTGCGGAGAGTTCAAGAACTAGAGGACATAGATTTAAGCTGATTGGCGGAAGGATTAGAGGGGGGACATGAGGAAAAGCTTTTTTACCCAGGGGGTGTTGGGTGTATGGAATTCACTGCCCGAGTTGGTGGTAGAGGCAGGGACCCTCAACTCTACGGACCAGGTGCTGGAAGGTGGGATTAGAATGGGCACCTGGTTGTTCTTCGAGCCAGCGCCGAAACGATGGGCCGAACAGCCCCCTTCTGTGCTGTATCTTTTCTATGGCTCTATGTGGTACAGGTGGGGAGGGTGCACAACATTGGAATTGTTACCAAACTGGAGTGGTTTACAACAGTTATATGAACCCAAAAATGAAATTCTCTGGAAATAACTTGCACGCTTTGCAGTTGAGAACCATTTTGCAGGTGTCAAGGTCGATGTCAAAAGCCACAATGCTCAACTGAAGGACTGAATCATATCATAAATAACTAAAATTTAATCTGCGGTTGATTATCAACATTAAACACAGTTACAGCAGTGAAGTAATCTATTATTTGACTGGTCATCAAACTAACCATAGCGTGGCACTGAACTTCATCTGCAGTCAGATCATGGGTTGTTAATCAATGTTACTCGAACGGGAAAAAGTACCAGAAAGCGCCAAATTTATTGGTCATTGGCTCCGCAATTGAAATTTGGCTATAAATGCAATCTAAATTAGCTGAGGTAGATTCAGCTAGGCCTCAAAACTTGGACAAGCATTCCTCCTCCTCACATTTGAAAGCAATCAGCATTATTCCATTATGTCCCACCTGCTTAGCCTCTGCCTCCATCTGACCTTCCTTCAGCCTAGAAGGATGGATGGTCGGGAGGGTCTGAGCAACAAGTGCCTCTGTTCTTTGCCGGTCTTCCAACCAAATTTCCCTCCGGTCATCCAAAATTAATACAGGTATTTCCACAACAATGAGGAAATCCTCCACTGATATGGTCAAGAAGCAAGAAAACCAAGGATAGGCCTGGAACCTAAGCTGCTGACATTCTGATTGATTTGATGAATATCTAAGCACCAAAATATTATCCGATACTACCCCATTCAGAGCCAAAACTGGCCACGTGCACCAGACCAAAACCATCGATCCATCTGGACTGCTAACTCGCTCATAATACATGTGTTTAGCCATTGAAATGTTAAGAGTTTCATTAGACAATGGGCTCCAATATAACTGTGGAGATAATCACAATATAAATCTGGGGGGCACTCAGCAGGAAACAGATGTGGACACCTGGACAAACATTCTAACTCTCCTCCCACCCCCTCATTCTGGCTGCTTTTCACAAAAAGCCTGTTGAGTACATCATTGAGCAATAGTACAAGAGCAAATTGTATGTCATTTTAAAGCTTCTATCTGCTCCTACAGGCAGTTGTTTGAACCAACAACCCCTCCCTCCTCCCCGATGCCGAATGGTTTGTGGGCTTACATTTACAACCCTAATTTGTTTTCGTCTTCCTTCTGATGGCTGCACTGGCTTCATTTACACTATGTGGACACTGGTTTTTATGAATTTTTGTGCTGATGGAAGTGCGGGAAATTAACTTTCCCATTTCAGTCACCCCGTGGCAGATCCAGCTGCAGAATGAAGCGCTCCTTACTCTGCCCCATCAATGTCTTAATCCCAATCTCAAAAGACCAGTCCAACACAGGGGTGTCCAAACTGCAAGCCCAAACCCTGGCAACTCGGTCTGACTTGCGATTACATTTCTTATTCGCTGGCTTGTTCTGTCTGAATTTTGTGGGCCTGGAGGCTTGAACAGAACTGTTGCTTCATTCGTGGCTAAATCTTAAATCTGCGACTCAAAATTAATGCACATTGAAGAGAACATTGTTTTAAAACTTGATAAGTAGCCCCCAAGCTCCATGGTACACACCTATATGGCCCACAAAGACAAAAGCTTTCACAACCTTGCTGTCATGTGACATTTCCGTATCCCATACCAGGTAGTTTTTTTTTCAAATTGATAAACCCGGAACAAAGACCCTTAATGTAGGACACCTCTGAATTGAAAAGAGTAGGAGGGAATGCAAGGGTCACACCAAGTTTTGAGTTTTAAAAGTGTATTGCATGAGGAGGGAAGACCGAGCAAGTTCCTGGAAAAGAACCAGTCACAGTAAAAAAAATACAACTTAAGCTTTGATTTGAATACAGTGAGCATGTAACCAAGAGGAAAAGCTTGACTTCAGATAAGCACCAAACTTCCAAGTGTTGGCAGGTAATTCAACCATGGAGGGTATCCCAGCCGAGCCTGATCCTGTTCTCATTTCACACCCTCACATCTATCCGTCTGAGCTGGATTTATACCAGCCTTGGCTCAACGGGAGCACTCTCACCTCTGAGTCAGAAGCCTCACTCCAGAGACTTGAGCACAAAATCTAGGCTGTCAGGTGGATGTAAAAGATCCCATGACCTTATTTCGAAGACGACAAGCAGCGGAGTTCTCCCCGGTGTCCTGGCCAATATTTGTCCCGGCCAATATTTATCCCACAACCAACACCTAAAAACAGGTTATCTGGTCATTATCACAATGCTGTTTGTGGGATCTTGCTGTGTGCAAATTGGCTGCCACATTTCCTACATTACAACAGTGACTACACTTCAAAACTACTTCATTGGCTGGAAAGCGTTTGGGATGTGCTGAAAGGCGCTATGTAAATGCAAGTCTTTTTCTTTCTAGGGGACAAGTCAGTACTTCAAATCATGCAACCACCCTTCCTGATATATTTTGGCTCGATTTTGTTATGGGTCCTCCGAGCTTCTGGCCCGACTACCTATTTATAATGTAGGGTGGTATCATCCGCAGGAAGGAAACATTGACCGCTTCTCTTAGTGCAATGGAGGTGGCTTCGGGGCCACTCACAGGTATTATGGCTCCTGACCCTGTTCGAATGCAGGGTAAAAAGAGACTGCACATTTTCCTAAAACTGCTTCAAAGGGAGGTCATAGATCTGAATCACCATGTTTTGTGATCGCTGCTGACTGCATTTTTGCCGACAGTTTATAATAGAAGGAAAAGTTTACCTTGGAAGGTAAGCCAGCAGAAATGCTTAATTTAATGTGTTTTTCTTTTTCGCAATCTCCGTTTATAGAGGCAAATAGGAGTTGAAACATCCATTCATTTGGCTCTTGCTTGCCGTGATAAAAAGCTATGAAAGCACCGAACTAAGTGAATACTGATATTGATCACACAAAGTTGTACAGACTGAATACATTGATTTTCCAATAGTCTTATTTGCATAATATATTTAGATATGGGAATTAGTTATCGATTCAGTTCTCAGAAGGCAAAGCAGTTGTTACTCTAAAACAGTAGATTTGTCAGGAGGATTGTGATGGAAAAAAACACAACACAAACTAAAAATCTTGATTTTTAATAGACAAAAAAAACAAGACCCTGTACACAAAAATTCAAAGATCCCAAACATAAAATAAAGCTCTTCCACTCTTGGAAGCATCCTCACCAAATCCTCTCTCCTCTCCCCCCTCTCCCCCTCTCCCCCTCTCCTCCTCCTTCTCCACCTCTCCCCCCACGCACCCCCGCCCGCTCCTCCTCCTCCTCCTCTCCCCCCCACTCTCGACCAGTCCTCTTCCTCCTCCTCCTCCTCTCACCCGCTCCTCCTCCTTTCCCCCTGTCTCCTCTTCCCCCACTCCTCCTCCTCCCCCACCCTCACCTTCTCTCCCCTCACCTGATGCTTCTCTACCCCCATCCTCACCCAATCTTTTTCTCCCCCCCCCACCGCATCCTCACCCCATCTTTCTTCGCAACCCCCCCCCCACCCCCCCAACTCCCACTCACTCCCCTCCATCCTCATCCCCTGAAGTTTGAAAAATGGGAAGAGGGCTGGAGACAGATGGAAAAAGGCTGGTCCCTGATGGGTCTAAATCAGGAAGCAGCCTTTCCTAGATCTCCAGATATGAGTCGTGCTTCTTCTCACCTTAACTGCACAAAGCCAATTCCAACTATGATGATTTTCAGCTCCCAATGAAACCAGCTTTGTACGTTTAATACCAGATTTGGCCTGTGGGTTGCCCTGGCCTCTAGTGCTGGGCTGCCAGGGCTCACGTGCTGAATGTTGCCCCTGGGACATAGTTTGAATACCCCCACTATAGATTGACTCATACACAAACAAAAAAATTATTCAACAGATACGGCATTTCAGAAAGAAAATAAGGGCAAGATATCAGAGAATTCCACGACTGCAAGGTTAAATTCAGAGATAGATTGAAATTTATAGCAGGTAGTCAACCAAAATAGAAAAGATCTTGCAATGATATAGTGCCTTTCACATCCATAGCACCTTCCAAAGGGCTGATCAACCAATTATATTATTTTTGAAGCAGTAACCACTGTTTATAGGCAAAATGTTCGAGAAATTCCTTGGATACGAGAAAAAAAAAGTACACAAACTTCCAGGAGCGCCCATTTTCTATGGAAACCCACTGCCTGAGAGGTGGAAGATACTTGCAAAATTTGGTTAAAAACTAGACGAGCATTTTACAAAGTTACTGAAGCAACAGATTAATATTTATAAATAAACTGTGTAAAAACTAGGCCATCAACCCCCTCCCAAAAGGGAAAAAATAAAGTTCTAATGGTGTATATATATACACACAGACAGAGGGAAGGGAGCGAACACTTTCCACACAAAAACTGAACTATAACCATCTTAACCTTTGCTCCTTTACCCATCTTCCGATGAGCCCACGTTTTCCACAGGTTTTGATACCATCTTCCCCTCACCCACGTTTTTTTGCAAATTGCCCACGTTTGACATCTCACTGTCATTGTGAAATACTGAACTAGATGAGTAAACACTTCTGTAATGGAATTCATTTTTGATATGTTACATCTACTGCTATAAAAAAAGACTAAACATAAAGTGGCACTTGTCCAAATTCTAAATACTGGCAAAAAAATACAAGGCAAGAGAGAGAAACACACAAGCCTTTTGTGCACCAATTATTTTTTTGAAGTTAGAAATAATTTGCTCTTTTGTTACCAAATGTAATTCAGCTACAGACCATGGGAACAAGACTTTCTCTCATGATCATTCAAGCCACTCCACATCAGCCGTAGCTCAGTGGTAGCTCTCTCACCATGGAGTCAGAAGGTCGTGGGTTCAAGTCCCACTCCAGAGACTTGAGCACAAAATCTAGGCTGACATTCCAGTGCAATACTGAGGGAGTGCTGCACTGTCAGAGGTGTTTCAGGTGAGATGTTAAACCGAAGGCTCTGTCTGCCCTCTCAGGGGGACATAAAAGATCCCATGGCACTACTTGCAGGGGAGTGCTCCTTGGTCAATATTTATCCCTCAACTAAAAAAAAAGATAATCTGATCATTATCTCATGACTGTTTGTGGGCCCTTACTGTGCACAATTTGGCTGCCCCGATCCCTACATTACATCAGTGACTGCACTTCAAAAGTACTTCATTTGCTGTAAAGCGCTTTGGGACATCCTGAAGTCATGAAAGGCGCTATATAAATGCAAGTCTTTCTATGTCCATGTTGTTTCAGTTCAAAGATGTTAAATGGGGAAAAAGAATTTCAAGTACAGCAGATAACTGAATATTCAACAGATCACTGCCAGAAGCAGGCCACATCTGTGGATATATACTGGTAGCAGACGAAAGTTGCTTGAAGAGAGAGAAATGGATTTTCAATTCTTCAGCGGAAACATCAATCAGGCCTCACTTCTGATTATTGTGTAGGAAGACTGTACTCATTTCAATTGACCAAGTAATCTAGTACAACCGGTTTGGCATGCCAAGAATTCTATATCCAGGCGCACCAATACTAATTTCAGCTTCATTATTTCACTTTTCTATCAACTCTTTAACTACCGACGCCAACGATACATGCCCAACCGAGAGTGGGATGATAAATCAAACTATTGGTACATCAGTTTGGCTCAGTGGTAGCACTCCCACCTCTGAGTCAGAAGATAATGGTTACAAGCCCCCAACCAGGGCTTGAGCACAAAATCTAGACACCTCAGTGCGGTACTAGGGGAGCACAGCATTGGCAGAGGTGCCATTTTTCACAAGACGATAAACCGAGGTCCCGTCTGCCTGTTCAGCTGGATGTAAAAAATCCCATGGCACTACTTGAAGAGGAGCAGGGGAGTTGTGTCCTGGTCAACATTCCTTTCTGAACCAACACCACCAGAAATAGATGATCTGGTCATTTATCTAATCACTGTGCTCAAATTGGCTGCCGCGTTTCCCTAAAACAAAGACTGCACTTTAAAAGTAATTAATTGGCTGTGAAGCACTTTGGAACATCCTGAGGACATGGATGGTGCCATTTCAATGCAAGTTCTTCCTTTCTTTGAGATGTCCAAACTCTAATTCCTGGTTCCCTGATGGAGTACGGACTTCATCCACTTTTCTGTTACTATAGTGCTGTGCTTGAGCGGCCAGCTCCATGCGTACGGGTCTCACGCAGATAGCGGCAACACTAAAATAAACTTGTCAGATTTGCAATGGCCAACTTTGGTGTTGCCACAAGCAGCCAGTGGCACAAGCACGGCACTAGAGCAATATCAAAGCAGAATTAGGTGTGAGGTTCGATCTGTGGTCTGTGCTGAATTTAGCAATGATAGGAGTGCTACAATTAGTTAATCTCAGTGGTCCTGGACTAGGGAGGGAGGTGGGTGAATATCCGCTTTCAAATACTCAAAGTACAGGATTACCCAAAGAGAGCATTTGAGACATTCCAGCAATATTACTGAAGTAAAAGGATGCATCAGCCTCCCACTTTTACAAACACTGTAGGCAGGTCAGGATGCTTGAGCTAGCAGTGAGGACTGTTTGTGATGGGAGCCAGATAATGACATGCAAAGTTAACAAAGTGCATTGCTACTTAAATTTAAAATCATGTTCCAAACAAAACTGGTTCCCAACAGAACGAATGTCATGCCATTCACATGAAAATGGCATCCATTATACCACAATGGCAAAGTAAACCCATGAAATTAAACAGCACTCCGAGTGCATCACAAACATGTCTCCTGAATCCTATGCTTCAGGATTACATGAGGGAGCATTAACATGGTGCGATAGGATCCTCAGTTTTACCCTACAAAACAAGCTAAAAATCAAAACGCTCACCATCGACATCGTTCACGCCAAGATATCTGTGCAAGACTTAGTACGCAAAACACCACTGCCTGCGTACAGCAACAAAACTGTTTGTACTAATTTCAGGGACTACCCAACACTTCAGATGTGAACAGACTGCTCCAACTGCATCTAAGGATTTAACCATTCCAGACCTGCAGTAGTATTTCTACATCAAAAGATGCAAGGTTATAAAACTGTTAGTCATTTAGATAATGCTACGAAATTCAGCTGAAACATTTCACTTATCCTACTTAAGGACAAGTGTTGCCTCATAATCCTGAAATGATATGAAGGAAGATATTACACTGAAGTTACAAGACAAAAACAGGCCGTTTGGCCCAACCAGTCCATGTTGGCATTTATCCTCCACACAAGCAGTCGTCCTAATAATGGTACATCTACCGGTGTCTTTCATTCCAGAAGCATTGGGAGCTAACATTTTATGTGAAATTCCCCTTGGTGTGACTTTATAGCTAAAAGCAGTGGCCATGGGGAATCACTCAGTTCACAATCTCACAGCAGGGGAACCTTTACATAAAATGTGCCTCCAACAGTTTTGAGGATTGAGAGACAACAGTTAATACATTTCCCCGTGTATATGTTTAGGATTATGGGGCACATTGTACTTTCCCTTTAATACGCAGCATTGTACAGTTAAAAAGAAACCAGCCTGCAGGCATTAGTGAATAGGAAACGTGCGGGGGCGCCTTATTTTCTGGAAGTTGTGGCGGATGAAGTAGTCACAGAGTTTAATGACATCTTCCCACCCTCTCATCCTGCAATTCCACTGGCAATTTCATTTATAAAAGTATGCAGAAATTTATTCCACGTTCCTGGATTTGAAAATGGGTTAAAAATACTTTTTTTGTTTTAGTGGAAAAAATGCCCCTATAAAATAGGGGAATGGGGGAAGAGAAAGAGATCCTGCAGTATATTAAAAAAGCGGTATATACACACATGGGTAAATCATTCCAAACATAAATTATCTGTGCAAAAAAAAACTTGATGGGAAAAAATACACACATCAAGAGCAGAGAGAAAATAACAAAAGTCACCATTCTTCGCTGGGTAACACTTGTCTGGAGTCTCACAGAAGGATCATCGCTGTACGATTACAGGTCGTGACAGGGAAACGAATTCTTAGGCTCCAAGCCCATATACTGCACTCAGTCTCTAATCTGCAACACTTGTAACATTGCATCCAAACCACATCCTCCACGGCCCTCAATTAACAACGAGGCCCTGGAGAACCTGAACAAAAGGCTCTTTACTACAGCCTGTGTACACGAGGAAAAGATGAAGACTCAAGTCCACTGAACTTCCATTCATCACCCATCCATTCATACAGCTCCACTCAGACAGTCTGAACACAATAAAGAGCCCAGAAAGCCACACACGTTCACCATAGCCAACACAGGACTTAAGCAGCTATCAGGAGAATGCTGCACTGTAGCCCACCAACAAAAGACGGGTTGACTACAGCATGGCGATTTCACTTAAGTCAGTCACTCCAGCAAATAGCAATGAAAATTAAACTCTGGTTTGGTTCTTCAGAATTTGGGTGCCTCAGTGCTACACCAGAGCAGTTACAACACCTATATGTATCCCAAATTTTCTTACCTCAGCCATGCCACCCAAGACACACTCAATCAAAAGCAGTGCCACTGTTGCATGTCTAGCAGACAGCTACAAACTTGCATTAGCAGAGGTCTAGAACACGATCTGATTGAATAGCCTACTCCTGTTCCTGTCTGTGTACCTAAGTTGTTCTTCTTGACCCCAGTAGCTTTTCATGCTACTGCCAAACCAATCACCAGATCTTACACTGGACAAAGCACAGAGGAGATGGGAATGTGTATAGCCAGCACTTTCCTCAAAAATAATTGTATCCCCAAATGCTAAAACTTTTCAAACAATTCCAACACAGATGGAATGACTCCCTCATTATTGTCGCGGCAGTACTCATTACTATTAACGCAGCCTGTCCCAGCTTTGCACCACGGGAAACATGCTCTATTTAAGATTTTTACGTGAACAGTGCAGAGTCGTGCATTGGGCTGGTTCTCAGGACAAAGGCACATTAATGGGACATTTCAATGTCTAAAGCCACAAAAAATTTCCAAGATTGATTTACAGAAATATCTGACCCAGCAAAAATAAAAAATAGAATTCATGCCCATCTTTTGTTTCCACTGTTAAAAATTCATAGCAATAAAGAATTAATACAACACTAAAAAGACCCTTCAATACAAATAACACTTTTAAGGGGAGATAAAGAAAATTATCTGAAAATGACTAGGGATGAAAATTTTGGAATGAAAAGTGCACTTTATAATAATTAGAGGTGTTTTTTAAAAATAATTTGGGTCTTTTCCAAACTCTCTTCAATTACAGTTCCCATAACTGAACCCTCATTCCTCAGCCAATACAAATTAAAGCAGCATATTAATGAGCAACATGCCTTGGTTACACACCAGAAGTCACCACCTGCCCAATGCACACTCCTAATCACTTCAATACGCAGAAAAAAAACACCATGCTGTCAGACCATATAGTTTGGGCTAAAACTACAAATCAGAACTATTACAAGCAAAATATTACACAGAAGAAAAATAAACCAGGACATAAACAGTGACATAACTTATGGTGATATTGTAAACCATTTCTGAAACCAAAATAAATTTACAGTCCTTTTCAGAGTCTTTTAACTGAGTCTTTTGATAATTCTTCTATGGACTGTACCCACAAAGTTCTCCCCCACCGGAGGGGTATAGAGGACAATGGTTAAACTAAGTAAACTGAAAAACCCAAGGCTGTTGCCCAAATATATCCCTCACTTCTTTTGAAGAATGATGTGGAGATGCCGGTGATGGACTGGGGTTGACAATTGTAAACAATTTTACAACACCAAGTTATAGTCCAGCAATTTTATTTTAAATTCACAAGCTTTCGGAGATTTTCTCCTTCCTCAGGCAAATGTTTCAAGATCTCCTTGAAGCCTACGCATTTATACATATTGAACAATAAAACATGGTGTTTACAGACTGCCCCTGCAACTGCCCGTTGCCAAGGCAATCACCGTGTTCAGACAGAGAGGTGTTACCTGCAGAACCTCCGAATACACATTCAACAAAAAAACAAACAGGGAAAAAAAAAAGAGAAAAAAAAACACAGAGAGAGGCAGAAACATCCGGAAGGCAGAGAGAGCCAGCAAATGACCCATTATATTAAAAACAGATAACATTTGTTCGCTGGTGGGGTAACGTGTAGCGTGACATGAACCCAAGATCCCGGTTGAGGCCGTCCTCATGGGTGCGGAACTTGGCTATCAATTTTGAAGAAGCCAGCTTCTTTGAAGAAGCCAGCTTCTTTGAAGGAAAGCACAGCTTATTTCTCAACATCAGTAATTACATTAGTTATTTCAATCACCAGAGTAGATTGGAATGTAAAAATAGCCATTCCCCCTGGAGCTAGCAGCTATTCTGCAGACAGTAACATGTATTACTTTACCCTCAAGATAAAGGAGATCCTTTTGAGTGCAACACAAACAATTACACATAAAATATACTGGCCTAGCTAAAAGTCCACATGAAAAATATAACAGAAATATTTCAGGATAGGACACAGGATGGAGCCTCACATAAGAATATAAGAAATAGGAGCAGGAGTAAGCCATATGGCCCCTCGAGCCTGCTCATGGCTGATCTTCGAGTCCAGAGTTTGTAAATGAATTCAAACATATTTGGCAAATGCACACTTATGGCTTGGTCACCCCTTTGGAACACATGGGCAGGCAATGCCATGATGATCAGTTTATTACATATTTAATACTCATTCATATTATACGGCGATCCAACCCCTTGGTTATAAAATCTCAACCATAAATGGAAGGCCACTGAACCCTACAGCACACGTGGGGTCAAGTGACTGACAACTAGGAGAATAGATGAATACGGCACAAAGATCAACCAAAAAAGGGCATGTTTGTTGGGTAAAAATGGTCTATTCCAGCAGAGCAGAATGGATGGCGATGAGGAGTAGGAATCCTGGCCAATTACATCTCCCACCTTAACCCCCCCCTCCCCCGGGCCAATTATAGTGCCCCAAATCCTGCCCCACACGTGATCAGCTAATTCGGCACAAAGCAGCATGCACATCTTCTGGCCGTTACAGTTTAGTTACACGCTGCCTTTACCAACCAAATCATTGTACAGACAATTCCTATGTAGGTACTTTTCTAATTCTTCTGGTAGCATGTAAGAGCTAAAGTTTACACTTAATTGGAGGAGGGCCAATTTCAGTAGGTTGAGAACGAATCTGCCGTGAGTAAATTGGAATTTAAGATTGGCAGAAAAAACTGTAATCGAACAATGGGCGGCATTTAAAGGGTACAGTCTAGGTACATTCCCACGAGGGGGAAACGTAGGGCAACTAAAGCCAGAGCTCCCTGGATGACGAAAGAAATAGAGAGTAAGATGAAGCAGAGAAAGGGGGCTTATGACAGATGTTAGGTTGATAATACAAATGAGGACCAGGCAGAATTAGAAAGTTCAGAGGAGAAATGAAAAAAGAAATAAGAGGGGCAAAGAGAGAGTATGAGAATAGACTGGCAACTAACATAAAAGGGAACCCAAAAGTCTTCTGTAGGCATATAAATAGTAAACAGGTAGTAAGAGGAGGGGTGGGGCCGACTAGAGACCGAAAAGGAGGCCTACGCATGGAGGCAGAAGGCATCGCTGAGGTTCTAAACGAGTACTTTGCATCTGCCTTTACCAAGGAAGAAGATGCTGCTAAAGTCACAGTAAAAGAGGAGGTAGTTGAGATATTGGATTGGGTAAAAATTGCTAAAGGAGGGACTAGAAAGGCTGACTGTACTTAAAGTAGATAAGTCACCAGGTCCAGATGGGATGCATCCTAGGTTGCTGAGGGAAGTAAGGGTGGAAATTGCAGAGGTACTGGCCATAATCTTCCAATCATCCTTAAATATCGGGGTGGTGCCAGAGAACTGGAGAACTGCAAATGTTACGCACCCTTGTTCAAAAAAAGGTGTAAGGATAAACCCAGTCAGTTTAACCTCGGTGGTGGGGAAACTTACAGAAACGATAATCCGGGACAAAATTAACAGTCACTTGGACAAGTGTGGATTAATTAAGGAAAGCCAGCACGGATTTGTTAAAGGCAAATCGTGTGAATCAATTACTGGCAATAACAAAAGTCAGCCGTATCATCTGTGCTCTATTTGCTGCGTATATCCATAATTTAACTGGATCACCAATAACAAATTGAATTCACCCACTGGAGACAAAGAGCTGTATATATAAGCAGAAAATAAGGTATATCAGCCTAACCAGCTGCAAACTTTCCATTAGAGGGAGGGATGAGGAGAGGTAGCTTTTCAAGGTTAGTAACTAAAAACAGGTAAGGTGATATCTGAACTATAATCATTTCACTGGATCATGCTATGCAAGGAAGGAAGGAAGCCTTGCATCTTTTGGATGAGATGTTAAACCGAGACCCCGTCTGCCCTGCCAGGTGGGCGTAAAAGATCCCATTACACTATTTCGAAGAAGAGCAGGGGAGTTCTCCCCAATACTTATCTCTCAACCAACATCACAAACAGATTATCTGGTCATTATCACATTGTTGTTTGTGGGAGCTTGCTGTGAGCAATTTGCCTTCGCATTTCCTACAACAGTGACTACACTTCAAAAGTACTTCATTGGCTGTAAAGTGCTTTGGGATGTTCTGAGGTTGTGAAAGGCGCTTTATAAATGCAAGTCTTTCTATGAACCCACAATTTTTTTTTAATACACCCTAGCAGAACTCTTGTGGCTTTACTCATGGTGAATTTAAGGTTACACTGTTGTAAGCATCTCCATCTCTCTAATAAGCTGAAGTGTCAACTGGGTTTGGCTATATTTATTCAGCCACAGAATTGGTTTCATCAAGACCAGCCCCTCACTACCAGCTACTATTTCAAATCAGCAAAATGTCACATAAATAATATAAAAATCTATGCTTATCTGACCTGTATTACATAAACTAAGGCTCGCAAACCAGGTTACAGCTCCCCCTTTTAGTCAACTGATTTCCTAAACACAGCTTTAAACATTATATTTTACTATAGGGTACCCTCTGTTTCCTTCATGGTTACAGATATAAAATACAATGTTTTGAATAAAATATAAATTATTACATTCTTTCAAAAACTGTCCTTCCCTGTTTATTAAGAGAGAGAATGTTCCAGGTGTTTAGGATGTGAGTTTTTATACTGAGAACGAAGAAATATAAAACTGAAGAACTGTTTTCCCTTTTTCCTTCGGCACAGTACTTAGTGTTACCAAAGGTTCGGTTTAATTAAACATGATTAAATTGAGGACTTTTATTCAAAACTTTCCTCCAAACTTAAACAATGTTACAGTCCTTTCAGAAGTTGCCATTCTTTCTGCTGCTGTTCTAGAGTTCTCAGATACAAAAGGAATGCAACTGTTGTAACTATTTTTAATACTTGGGGAAATATAAAAATTAAATGCCAAAATGTCAAAATTTCACTTGCTATACATGTGCTGTATTTGCTAATATCCTCTCCATCCCAAGACTGCCTACTTCCAACTCCGTAATATCGCCAGTCTCCGCCCCTGCCTCAGCTCAAGTGCTGCTGAAATCCTCATCCATGCCTTTGTTACCTCCAGACCAGACTATTCCAATGCATTATGCCTTACTCCGCTGCTAAGGTCATAAGGGCATAAAGTCCAATTGCTCTTACGTAAACACGTTAATAGTTAGAGTTTAATTGCTATTCAGGTTGCAGATTGGAACCATAGTTTTGTTTCTTTTTCTTCCAAGTAAAATTGACAAGGTCAATTACGAGGCAGCAGACATTCTGACTCTGGTATTTTCTGTACCTGGAGAGTTTCTCTGTACATTTCAAGCGACAGCCTTTGATTCCTTACACTACTTTTTTCATGACAGAAATTTAAGTGTGACATGAAATGTGACAATCGGGAAATATGGAAGAGAGAGACCAGAAATGCACACAAGACATATCAGCCTAGGCTTTCTTTCTTCTACTTCTCCAGTACTTCCGCCACCTCAAGACATAATATGATGACCCCAGCTGCATTTACAATCCTGGTCGCTGCCTGGGAATCATGCCAGTACTGGGGATGGGTGTCCCGGTCCAGCAACACTTCAATTTTAAAATTCTCATCCTTGTTTTCAAATCCCTCCATGGCCTCACCCCTCCCTATCTCTGTAACCTCCTCCAGCCCGACAACCTTCTGAGATCTCTGCGCTCATCCAATTCTGGTCTTTTGCGCATCCCCAATTTCAATCACACCCCCATTGGCGGGGGTGCCTTCAGCTGCCTAGGTCCTAAGTTCTGGAATTCCCTCCCTAAACCTCTCCACCACTCTCTTCTCCTTTAAGACACTCCTTAAAACCTATCTCTTTGTCCAAGCTTTTGGTCACCTGTCCCAATATCTCTGAGCTCAGTGTCAAATTTTGTTTGATAACTCTCCTGTGGAGTGCCTGGTGACATTTTACTACGTTAAAGGTGCTATATAAATGCAAGCTGGTGTTGTTGTGGAGGCAGGCCTCAGAGGTTTGCTGCAAACATGAAATAAAGGTGGCTAGCCAGCTGCCCAAATATAAAAAAATTATATTCAAAATTATGAGGCATGTGCACCACTGCACTTTTACAGTAATTGCACAAAGGCCAATTCAATTTTTGCCCAGGGGTCTCTTCCGCCAATCTATGAACACTGGAGGCCAGGGCCGAACAGGCAGCTCCTGCATCTAGCGTTCCAAGACCACAAATGGCAGGAACCCTGGCGGATGTGGCATTTCCCTCATTAGCATATACATACTTTGCATCCGCCCACATATAAGTGGCTGCAGTTTCCCCTAACAAGACCAAAATGGTGGAGAGGCATAACGGAATGTGTTCCCGAGTCGCTTTTCACCTCTGCTCATCACAGACCCACTGAAAAATCAGCTGGGGGGATGGAGAGGCGGACAGCCTTGACCACTGGTTTTATTGTATTATTTGTAGCATGGCTCATGACAAGTCAAGGGTACGTTTTTTTACAACGGCAGGAGTGTTATATCATGTAATGCATAATACATTATTCTGATAGGTGGAACTATGTCACCGTATTGGTCAGCGGTCAATTTTAGTTTGGTCAAGAAACTTTACCTATTAGAATGCACTTGTCAGTTTCAGGCTGCAAGTCAGAAGCAACCAGCATTTTAAAGATTATTTTGCATCCGGAATGTCTTGTGCCAGTTTTTATATAAAATTCTAATATATACACATTGATTTATTTGCCAATAACCAGCCATGAATTAAACTTGCAAGCTATGTCACAATCATTCATCCGTTTGCAGCAAATACCATCAGTAATAAGTTGTAATCTAGCTGCCAACAAAAATAGCACCACTCCCATGAATTTTAGTGTAGATACAAAAAAAAACAAACTCTGTGGAAAGAATAAATACATGGCAATGATCCTGGCTATTATCACATCCCAGAAATCTATAATTCCCTATAAAGTATTCAAAATGTACTGAGCTTCTCTTTGTCAAGCATGAGAAAGCTGAACTTTACATTACCATTTTCGTGGTAAGGTAAGACCACATACTGCTATTCAAATACATTTCCACAGACCAATGCCAACAGATCGACATTGGAGCCACATACTTTCCCCATAGGAAAGGACACCTCCACACAACAAAATTTTTTGCTCCCCCAATGGCTATGTGGGTACATAGGAAAGCACAGAAGCAGAAAAGACTTAATTACACACATGCTCAAGTATCTAGCCAATTCTCCCTTAAACTTTTCCATACTATTTGCCTCCTTCTGCCTGAAGTAGTTGAATCCAAAAGTTATTCCTATATTTAAAAAGGGAGATAGGACAAGTCCAAGGTACTATAGACCAGTTAGCTTAACGTTGGTGGTAGGAAAGATAACAGAATCTTTACTCAAAGATGTAATAGAAAAACATCTCGAAAACAAAAGTATAATAAAGAGCACTCAGCACAGATTTCAGAAGGAAAAGGCATGCTTGACCAACCGTATTAATTTCTTTGAAAAAGTAACAAAGAGTAGACAAGGGTAATACAGTAGATGTAATATATTTGGATTTTCAAAAGGACTTTGATAAGGTAGCCTCATGATTAAAGTCTGAGCATGCGGAGTCAGGGGACAGGTAGCAGAATGGATAGCAAACTGGTTACAAAACAGAAAACAAAGATCAGGGTTAAGGGTAGCTAATCAGACTGGCAAAAGGTAGGAAGTGGTATTCCACAGGGATCGGTGCTAGGGCCACTGCTGTTCACAATTTACATCAATGCTTTGCACTCGGGAATTGGAAGTACAATTTCAAAATTTGCAGATGACACAAAATTGGAGGGGGTATAGTTAATGCAAAGGACGAATGCGTTAAAATGCAAGGCGGCATTAATAAACTTGCAGAATGGACATGTAACTGACAAATGAATTTGAATGAGATGGTGCATTTTGTTAGGAAGAATAAGGAGGCCACATATTGCTTGGATAATACGAGTCTAAACGGGATAGAGGAGCAAAGGGATCTCGGGGTACAGATACACAAATCACTAAAAGTAGTGACGCAGATTAATAAGGCCATAAAAAAGGCCATCCAACCATTGGGGTTCATTTCTAGAGGCGCAGAATTGAAAAGCAGAAAAGTTACGTTAAACTTGTATAAACTTGGTTAGACCACACTTGGGAGTATTGTGCACAGTTCTGGTCTCCGTATTATAAAAAGGATATAGAGACATTGGAGAAGGTGCAAAAAAGATTCACAAGTATATTCACAAGTATATCAGGAAAGACTAAACAGGCTGGGACTCTTTTCTCTGGAAAAGAGAAGGCTGGAGGGTGACCTGATAGAGGTCTTTAAGATAATGAAAGGGTCTGATAGGGTAGAGAAAATGTTTCCTCTTGTGGGGGGGTTCAAAACTAGAGGTCATCAATATAAGATAGTCGCTAATAAATCCAATAGGGAATTCAGGAGAAACCTCTTTACCCAAAAAGTGGTAAGAATGTGGAACATGCTATCACAAGGAGTAGTTGAGGCAAATGGCATAGATGCATTTAAAGGGAAGCTAAATAAGCACACGAAGAAGAAAGGAATGGAAGGGTATGCTGATAGGGGTAGATGAAGTAGGGAGGGAGGAGGCTTGTGTGGAGCATAAACGCCGGCATAGACCAGTTGGACTGAATGGCTGTTCCTGTGCTATAGACTCGATGTAAAGTAAATAGCAAGAACATGACCAATTTCTCCAACTGCTTCTCTAAGTAACCTTCAGGAAGTACATCAAGACCTGGAGCTTTGTCTCCTCTCACCATCATCAGTCTAACAGTGAACATCTTACCTAAAATTTCTATTTCTTTTAGTACTTCATTAGTTGCCCCCTTATTTGATCCAGCTTCCCTTATTTAACTACAAAATTCTTGATCCAATACCTTCTCCTGACCTAATGACTTCCAGCAAACTCCCATCAGGTTACTCATCCATAGCTACAGAATTTCTACCTTTCCATACTCAGACAGGACCGGTCCATCTGTATTATAATTTCTTCCAGTTTGTCTTAATGACCTCTACAAGTAGTCTGATGCCTAAATGTTCATCCAAACCCTGCCATGGTTAAACCAGATCTCTGATATCTATAATTATCATCTCCCTCCCCTACAAGGACCTCCAGATCGCTGATTTTACTCCCAGTCACCAAGCACTCATATATTGAACTTTGAGGCTGCCATTTCTCCCACTCCCTAGACTGATGCGTTTATTTATTTTGTCATTATTTCCCATGTGATCATATCCTTATACTCTGCACACTTATCTGGTGAATCAGTGACTGGACTTGAACTGGTCATCCACCAGCAGCTGCTCTGTACCATGCTATCCAGTTTCTGAATCTTTATCTCCATCACTCTGTTTTCCTCTTTCTAAGCCTACTCGATCATTAATTTAAATCCTCCCCAGTGCAAGGACAATGGTACCAGTCTAATTCAGAAGCCTGATGAGCTTTCCACTCCTGTATTTCAAATTGCTCAAATCAGCACAATCCAGTTAATTAATTTTGCAGTTAATCTATTTCACAGAATCATAGAAAGATTACAGCACAGAAGGAGGCTATTCAGCCCATCGAGTCCGTGCCGGCTCTATGCAAGAGCAATCCAGCTCGTCCCATTCCCCTGCCCTATCCCCGTAGCCCTGCAAATTTTTTCCTTTCAAGTACTTATCCAGTTCCCTTTTGAAGGCCATGATTAGTCTGCCTCCGCCACACCCTCGGGCAGTGCATTCCGGATCCTAACCACTCGCTGTGTAAAAGTTTTTCCTCATGTCACCTTTGGTTCTTTTGCCAATCACCTTAAATCTATGTCCTCTGGTTCTTGACCCTTCTGCCAGTTGGACCGAATAGCCTGTTTCAGTGCTGTAGACTCGATGACCTGATGTTTTAAAAAAAAGCCCAATCCTCACACAGAGTAGGTTAAACCAGCACATTTATAACAGAGCCACCTACCCATGTCCTAGGTATCTGAAACTCTCTTTTTTAACCCACCTCCCAAGTCACACATTGTCTACTCTGCTCCTCCCTAACTTATCTAGTGCATGGTACATGGAGTAATCTTGAAATTACTACCCTTGTACTTTAGTCTGGAACCAAACTTTAAATTCTTTGCATGACCACTATTCTATTTTTCCTATGTCATTGCTTTCTACATAAATCACAACTTCTGGCTGATTTCTCTCTATTTTCAGCGGTCTTTACGCCCGCTTGGTTATGTCCCTTCTCCTGGCACCTGTGAGGCAACACATCATTTTGGACTCTGGTCATGGCAGCAGAACAAGCCGTCTATCCCCAATTACAGAATTCCCCAAAACTACTGCTTTCTTATTCTCATGGCTAGCATTTCTCTTTTCCCCAAGGGCAATAGCTTGCTCCATGTTGCCATGGTTTTAGCCTCGATTACCCTTCTCTGTGCCTCTATCCGTGTCCTCTTCGCAAGAGTCAAGAACTGCAATCCTGTTGGACAATGTCAGACCCCAGGAGTTTTCCTGTACTGGTTCCCTTCTGCCTCTTCCCTTACGGGCAGTCACCCACTTCCCTATTTCCCTCTCTGAGGTAACCACCTTCTGGAATCTTTCTTCCGGAAACCTTTGTGTATGTTTCAGAGTGTAGCCAATCGGTCCTTAGATCAGTACTCCTCTGCTCAAACAGCATGACTCTGACACCCCAAACATACAAACACATCCTGGATACTTTGCAGATCATGCTCCTCACAGACATCACTAACCTAACTCCTGAACCTCCCATTACTATACTATTAACTTCTGTACCACTCTATTCACAATGAAATAGGACCGGGATGGGGTACTGTAGTGTCTCTCAAGACGGGCTGAGTGGCCCTCCTCATTGCTAATGATCTTATGACGAATAGAGCAGAGTGCATTTTATTCTATATCGATCTTGCACTTTATTGGACTTGGGAGTGTTCGATGCAGACACAATGCCAAAATAGTGTTCCATTTCTCAAAGCCAAAAGCACTTATTTGGGCGAACACAAAAAAAAAGTATAAGTGCCTTGTATAATTGGAAGGCCAAAGGTAGGTCTTATTGGATTCCTGCTTATATGGGCACTCTTGTACAGATATACTGCTCACCATAATACTACACACAATTCATCTCTAATAACCTATTGCACCCCACATTATTGGAGAACATGTCCTTGCTGCAAGCATAGTGCAACATTTTCCATTTCTCACATTAGCTATCCTTGTGGCCTCAGTTTGCTAACTTAGTAGCAAATCTGGAGCAGTTTTAGATCCACACACACTAGAAGCTGGATTGAAACTGCCCAGATCACTTCATGGAAGACCGTTACACATCACTAGTAACTTTGTGGGAGGGAACAGAAAAAAGATAAGAATGTGTGCATGCCTGCCACACATACGTGACCACTTGAACACCCTCAAGAGCTTTCAGAATATCCTGGAATTCCCAGTGCTGTGGAATCCACTCCATTTATACTGCGGGCACTGGAGCAACAAGTAGGAGACGCCCAATTTCTGGCCAATGGAGTTCACCCAATAGATGGGGAAGGCCCATTCAGGCCAACAATGGGGAAACCAGGCAGCTAGTTTGTACTAGTAAGTTGATCACGTCTGGGGGGGGGGGGAAAAGGCACTTGGAGCTGCTGGTGACAGTTTGTATTTTCCACGATCAAAGCTACTGCCTCCAGAAACGCTAGCAAAATCTATCTCTTGATGTGGCTCATGGTACCAAGAGAAGCAGTTGTGCCACCTCATTTCTTTCACAGCACGGTCAGCCTCATCAGAGCTGCCCTTGGCAGGGAAGCCTGGAAATGGCTCAATAACGTGCTCCACATCACCGGCTTTTAAGATCTAGTCTCTGGGACACGATGATTGTGATTGTGAGGCTCAGCTGCAAGTCAAAACGAGTTGAGGAAAGTATTACTAAGAACATTCAAAATTGTAGCAAAGCAGCAGAATGCAAAGCATCACTATGCCCCAGAGTGGAAATGTGGGTTCACCCCTACAATCCCAAGGCACTAACCTCTCAATCTTGCATGCAACCAACAAGTGCCTACCCTTTCCCATGCTACTCTTGGCACAATTAGCATCTGGTTTCAATACAGTTTTGGGAGAAGGCAGAACAAGTTCCTGCCCTTCCTCTCGGCCACAGATGGTGAGAAACAGAGAGAAAGTAAGGGAGCCTCTGAGTCAAACAAGAAAAAAAATAGTTCAATAGATAACTATAGTTCAATGTGCCAAGAAAAGCTTTGATTTTAAAAAAACTCCGAACTTCTTTCTATTAAGTTATAAAATTCTATCTTATGGAAGCATCAGGGGGATGGGGAGAGCAGTGGGCATCAGCCAGAGTGGAAAAAAAATGCAAGTGAAAGTTTTAGTATCAGCCAAGAAAGCTATAGAGAGTGTAAGTTAATTACAGTAAGCAATCAAGACTGATAAGATACTGTAGAGAGGTAAAGCAGAAATATTTGCTAGAGTCAACACCAGAGTTCATATGAAGGACAGCGGTCCTGAAGCTCAGATGTATGCTATCCTTCAATCCATTTCTAAAGCATTGGTTGCGTACTACCAGAAATATATAGATGAAGCCTCCAAGAAGGAGATGAAGGACATCCTCACACAGGAGCTGATCCTAGTCATTGTGAGACCAAGAAATTTGGTGGACCTGGTGTATGTGCATGATACCAGAAATCTTATCGGTAATCGTTTTTTTTGATTGTGACAAATAAATATGTAATTGTCAAAAAAAATGCAAACAACTTAAAAAAGTGAAAGGAACAATAGGTCACATTAAGGATGCATTAACTGCAGAGAAAAAGCAGATCACTGCTCTTCTTGAAAATGAGATAGGAACACAGGAACATGAGTAGGCCATTCAGCCCCTCGTGCCTGCTCCGCCATTTGATAAGATCATGGCTAATCTGTGATCTAACTCCATATACCTGCCTTTGGCCCATATCCCTTAATACCTTTGGTTGCCAAAAAGCTATCTATCTCACATTTAAATTTAGCAATTGAGCTAGTATCAATTGCCGTTTGGGGAAGAGAGTTCCAAACTTCTACAACCCTTTGTGTGTAGAAATGTTTTCTAATCTCGCTCCTGAAAGGTCTGGCTCTAATTTTTAGACTGTACCCCCTACTCCTAAAATCCCCAACCAGCGGAAATAGTTTCTCTCTATCCACCCTATCTGTTCCCCTTAATATCTTATAAACTTCGATCAGATCATCCCTTAACCTTCGAAACTCGACAGAATACAACCCCAATTTGTGTAATCGCTCCTCGTAACTTAACCCTTGAAGTCCGGGTATAATTCTAGTAAACCTACGCTGCACTCCCTCCAAGGCCAATACGTCCTTCCGAAGGTGCAGTGCCCAGAACTGCTCACAGTACTCCAGGTGCAGTCTAACCAGGGTTTTGTATAGCAATTGTTAAGTTGTAAGAAAAAACAATCCCTCCCCTCAATTTCCTCCTCTCCTTTCATGAAGCTGTTGACTCTTACTGGAGTTCCATGGGCAGTAGCCAGCCCTGCAGGAGCTCACCCAAGTGGTCACTCTTCATGCGTGAGGTTCATTCAATGAAGCTTTCCACACTTTGCCGAGGTGTCTGGCCTCCGCTCTACAGCCCAAGCCCAACCCCCCCCCCCCCACCCCACTTTAAGTGCAGACAAAATCAGAGACTGCACAGGAATTCATGGGAGCAAATAAATGCCTCCCCCTCCTCATTCAACCACCAGGGCAGAACACGAGACTGCTCCGTGAACAATGATAAGCTCAGATGAAAAAGACCATTGGATTTCATCCTTCCAGAATATTGACTCCACGGTCTTCCCATACAGCATCTAGCTGTTCTACTAAATGAGTCCAATATCCTGACCTCAAATGCACTTTCTGGCAATGCATCCCAGGTGTTGATCATCTTCAGTTTAAAGGAACACTTACTGACATCTGTCCTAAATTTGTCCTTCACAACCTTTTACTCCTGCTGCCATGATGTATTGAAGTATTGTTAAGGGTTTACATCTGCTATCCAATTAAGTATCCTATTTACCTGTACAAGGTCTTCGCTGAGACATCTCCTTTTGAGGCCTAGTTTATTAAGTCATTTCTCAGCGCTCTTCCCTCCAAGTTTCAGATTAGCCACACTGCATTGCCTCAAGGGGACTTAGCTTTGAGTGTATCTCAAACAAATGGAAAAAAAATTATTAATGTGTGTATCTGGCACCATTTCAGAGTCCACTATTTCCTCCATCTTCCACTCTCCCCCCAACCTGCACACCCCACACACAAGAAAATCTCCCGATGCTGTTTCTATTTACAGGGAGGGATTACAAGCCAGAATGTTCTTTGAAACTACGGCAGTTAAAAGATATGCTGATGGAAATTAAAATTTGATTAACTGTTTCTCGAAAGAACTCGAAAGAGAGACTGCAGCACCAGGAAAGGAAATTGCAATCTGTCCCAGCGGAATCGGTTTACTTCCTAGTAAAGCAGCCTCAAAATGCATTTCTCTGAATTACAGGCAATGTGATAAAAGAAAAACTGAACGGAATAAAAAAGGTCATACAAAATGATTTTTGGAGTCTATCCAATCTTTCCATCAACATGCATTTCTACCTTTAAACAAATCAATTATGAAAATATTAACTCAAAGCATTTCCGTTTTAAGTACCTGATGTCTCCCTGAAGTACCCAATATGGGCACTCCATCCACTTTGAACGGAGAATGGTGGATACAGGCAGCATGACTTGGATTCTGCCAAATTGTCCCATCAGGACTACAGGACAATCACAACATAGCAAGTTGCTGAATTTTTCTCCCCCGGGGAGCTAGAAACAGTTTAATTTAAAATGCTAAAACAAGTCAAGAAGCACAACAAATGAGCACAATATCAATGTTTATAGTAAAGTTCCCTTCAATCCCAAGTTTCTGCAGGTACGAAGAAGCTAGTCACTGCTTTGATCTACAGAAGGAAACACCACAAAACTCGTGGAAAGCAGTCAAAATACGTCAAAGGAGAAAAAGGGACGCAACAGGAGCTGGCATCAATTTCAGAGAATTGATCTTTTTTGCTAGAATTTTCAGAGGGACACAAATGGCAGTATGGGATATATTTAACATCTAATGTGTTTGCAAGCAAGAGAGTTTTTTTCAAAATGACAGATAACGCTCGATTTCATACATCATGGTTTTCCACGGTGGTGGGGGGGGGGGGAAAGAGTGCAAGAGAAGATGTCAATTTTCCACCAACCTCTTACAGAAAGACATTAAAAAAAACTTGCATTTATATAATGCCTTTCACAACCTCAGAATGTTCCAAAGCTCTTTACAGCCAATTAAGTACTTTTGAAGTGTAGTCACTGTTGTAACGTAGGAAACGTGGCAGCCAATTTGCGCACAGCAAGGTCCCACAAACAGCAATGTGATAATGACCAGATAATCTATTTTAGTGATGTTGGTTGAGGGATGAATATTGGCCAAGACACTGGGAAGAACTCTCCTGCTCTTCTTCAAAACAGTGCCAAGGGATCTTTTACGTCCACCCAAGAGGGCAGAGGGGGGCCCCGAGTTTAAATTCTTAACTGAAAAATGGTACCTCCGACAGTGCAGCACTGGAGTGGGACTTGAACCGACAACTTTCTGACTCAGAGGCGAAAGTGCTACCCACTGAGCCACGGCTGACACCTTTATAGCTGGTCTAACAGCACAACCATCTACCACCCTCAATGGATATTAAACAGATATTTCATATTATAATGGGAACACAACTGTTTTCCTTCAAGGTGAACCAACTGTATTTCCCTGCAAAAGAACTGGGAAAAAAATCTCTCCCTCGCCCTCCCTCACCTCAGCACCACATGCAAAAGAGCTGAGAAGGAAGGACAAAAAAGGCATAAAGCACCAGGATAGTTTTTTTTTAAAATTAAGTTGAAAGTTACCAATAGGAGAACTCTACCTCACTGGCCCAGGTTCTGTCAGAGACTGTCTTTAAAACCTGTTGAAGCCATTCCATTACACAACACGAGACTGATTTTAAAACAGCTGCAAATTCGGTATATACTAAACTACTTATAGCTTATCTTTCAATGGGGAAAAAATAGAGCACAATTCTATTTCGAGAACAAGGCAAGACACATTTTAAAAGTCGATTATTTATTTATATTAAAATTACAGTGAGCCGCAGGGGAATGGTACTTTCTGTAAAACCGAGGCAAAGATCAGACTCAACATTCAAATTCACAAAGCTAATGCTATACTATTATTGGATTTCATGACAGACAGGAAGGTTCCACCACCATGTTTATTAATTTAAATGAAAATTTTTCTTCACATTTTTCATCGCCAAGAATAATTTTCTTTTTGACCCTGATGAACTCTAACCAAGAGTGTTCATTAGGCTTAATGAAAAGAAAAGCTCTCACTTGGAATGAATAGAAATATCCATTCATTTTCATTGAAGCTCACCCATGCAATGCAGCTATCCTCACATTATCAGAGTAGGGTTGCTCAGACTCTACTAAAACCGCTAACTGATCCTCATCAGGAAAGCAGAAATAAGTTGGAATGAGAGTTTAAAAGCAGAGTTTAACCTCCAGAGCAGAACTGTACAAAGATTCAGCAATTCACTATGTTTTTATACTGTATTATCAGCATTGCTCCAAATTCGTTCAAACCCATTAATCCAAAAATGCCAACCATACAATCAATGAAGCTAGCCAATACAAGCAAAGTATGGTACTTAGGAATGAAAGCGGAAGGTGTCTATGAAAGAAAACCCCTTCCCCCCCCCCCCCAATCCCCACCACCTCTCCCCACCTTAACATTCTCAAGAGCTACTTCTTCAACCAACTCCCCCATCTCTTCTCTCTAAGCCCAGGATCTTATGTTAAACATGCTCTTCAAAACTGCTTCCTGATCAGAAACCACTACTGCTGAACCCATCACAGTCAACAGCGAAATAAGGCTACTGCAGTGACATAGTCCCTGCAAAAAGATCTCCTGCTTATCCTGCTCTCAATCCCTGTTACCAAAACTTCAGTCTTTAAGTTGAAGGGGTGCAAACACACAGGAGAGTCATTTTAGAACCGTTTCTTCAGAAAACTGCTGGCACCATTACATGTTCAGCATGCTGGGAAATGTCCCATAAAGACTTATCAGTACGTCAGAGGACAAACGGCAAAATGCTGAAGAGTTATTCAGGAAGCAATACTTCCAGAAGGGTTGGTTCAAAGTTTCATAATATTGGATTACAAAAATGAAGTCCATTAATTCAACACAATTTAATAATCATTGCACATTAAGTCATTTCTTAACCCAAACCTCCTATTGGACTGACATTTAATGGTTCATTTCACACACATACAATTTGCACAGAGGGTTGAGAATGTATATGGTTTAGGACATTAATGTTCAGTATTGATTTCCTTAACCTACAGTCTCAGAAATCGTTTATTCAATGACCTCGTGTATAGATTGTGAAAGCCTGAACATAACCACACATGATGTTCCTTGAACCTCAGATATTGGAAGTCCATTAAATTGTTGCACCTGTGAGGTCTCACACCTGGTTTACACTCGGCCTCCTCACTGTTAGATTGCTGCAAATCAGTGAGCATAAGTGTCCCTTCTTGTTATCTCACACTTGCATTTTCTTGTCCACAATCAAGGAGGTCACCAACTGATCTGCTCTCCACTCCTTCTTCAGTGCTGCTTTGAAACCAATCGGATCGGATCGGATCGGGATCAGGGTGGGGGTGGGGTGGAACCCAGGAGGGCCAGGATAACTCTCTCCAATTCTCTCTCCATCCCATGGGAAACATCCATCCTCCTCACCGTCTGCCAGACATTTTATTCATAAATAGAAACAAAGGAAGGGACATGGATAAACATTGTACATTTTGTTGTGCCTCTGATGCCAGTACTCAGGGGTATGAACATTTAAGCCTTGGATTTTGATCAGAAACACTGAAATGAAGATCATAGAATCATAGATCGGGCTGTACTCAGATAGTTTTTGCTTACAGCTGATCACTTATTGGAGGTCTTTAGGATAATAGCCCAATAGCAGCTCACAAGACTCACCAAAATTTATGTATCCCACTTGACAAAGTTTGGTTCTTTTATGTCATCTGGGTCTAACAACAGCAGGAGTACATTATGAAAGTAGTCAAAAGATGAATTAGATGTGTGCCTAGGGGGAGGGAGGGGGATCCTTGTTGGATTTAAGTTGTTATTTCCAGCCTAAAACCAATAGGGAACCACAAGTATGACTAATGTACCCCAACCACAGCATGCAAAATATCTTATTCATAATCGGAGAAATACTGCACTTGCAAAATCAAAACTGAGAATATCTTCACAGAACTCATCAGACCACCGTTCCAAACAATCAGTGGGAGTAAAGCGATTTCTGTTGATAACTAGTAGACAATCTTTTTTTTAAAAAAAAGTGACATTCAGCAGGAAAAAAAGGTAACTATAGATCATTCTAGAATGTTTCATTCAGCAGTTTCTCATGCTCAGCAAAAAATAGAAACTCCTTTTTTTGAAACACACCAGCTGAAACGTATTGAACGACAGCGGAGAACATTCCGGCACACTGCGCCGAATAACGGAACCCTCCTCATTTGATCAACAACCCGCAGATCTAGTCATTCAATCCAGTTTCCCTCCACTCAATTCAAAGAGTACAAGATGCAAGAACATTCTCCACTGCTCACCTGTGACTTAAATTTAGTTGCTTTGAGCCTCATTCGAATTATTTGATAATTGAGCACAAAGAAAAATGAGTTGCAGTTATCAGAAGTAGATTGTACCACAAATGGCAATTTATCGATGTAAAACCGAAACAAGAGAAAGAATAGGGAGCAGGATGATCAGTCACCACAAGATGGTTTCTTCCCAGTCTCACAAATCACTTCACTTTGTCACAAACTACTCGAGCTATTGATCTAAAAAATATTTAAGGTAATAGTAGGATGTTTTTTCAGATGCACAGTACTCCTCTCCACACTCACCACCCCTTTTTCTGTGTAAAAATGCAACATAAAAAACCTTCTGCCCAGTATTCTGGGGAAAAAAAAATCTAGATCGCAACATTAATCTCCTGGCCACAAGACCTTGCCTCCTCTATGTAAACTGACCACACTGCAGCTAGGGTTTCCCAGTAATGATACATCATCCACAGGACAGGACTACAGAAAGCTGTAACCAACCAACTACAGAGCTGTCCCTCATCCAGGACTTCTAGTGGAAAGCTTAGTCACAAGAAGCCAGCTTACGTACAGAATGGGAGAGGGGCAAGAGAAAGAGAATGCTCATCATCTTCCCGTTGCAAAGAATATACAGCATACAGTTGCGAACTGGATTCCTCCAGAGCAGTTTCAGTACACTGGGCTGAGGATTGCTCAGGGGCAAAACTGAGTTCAGGTTCTCTTCGACAAATATCCACTACTCACCAATTGCCAAAAATAAAAGCAAACGTTTTTTTTTCTGGCAAAGTTTGTTCGGAAGGGATGAAGAGGAGGTCAAAGAGTAAACACAGATAAATTCTTTGAAATCAATCAAACTGCTTTGCTTTTAGCTCCATTCATGCAAGCTGCAAGTTTCTCCCTCTCTTCCCCACACCCCCCCACCGCCTCCATGTTCCATTCCGCAACCCACCCAGCAATGGTTATGTGCAGGTGATGTACCAGTGCAGTCCTTCAGAGTGATTCTCCACTCCTCAGAATTCCCAACCCCAGCCGACTGCTGAAGGAGATCAGTCATTCAGCCACAATAGGTATTTCATCCGCCCAACCCAAATTCTCTCCCCTTTTCAGTTGAAGGCACTGACTTTTACGGGGTTACTGTATTCTTTGTATAGTGGGTTGCTGCAGCACGGAATGCTGTGCGGATGTGCTTGAGGCAGAGACCACTGAACCTTTTAAGCGGAAAAGTGGATAAACATTTGAAGCAGAGGAAGATATAAGGCCAAGGGGAGAGCAGGGCAGTGACGTGTTTTGGATTGCTGTAGCAGAACAGGCAGACATAATGGTTTGAATGGCCTCCTGTTACTGACACTTCTATGGTTCAGCTGTGACGGCCCAAATCATGTATATATTTCCAGTGACAATACCGCTCCCTTAGTCAGCCTTGCGGTGTTCAAATCCTATTGGACAACAAAGAGCTCACCCTTACCATCCTCCCCTCTTTCCCTTCCAAGTAACCCTGCTGAGATTGGAAAACCTTCCCTTGGGAGACCACCCCCCTCCAACAGTATAAATTCATGTCCCTATTTGGAAATTCAGTGCTTTAGCATTGTACTGTTTCTGTGCAAGGGAAAAGTGCGGTGGAGGAGAAGAATTACAATGAGACCCCTTGCTTGATCCACCCACCATCCCCAGACCCAAGAGAACAGAAATGTTGTGATGAGGCCTCCAACATTCCACTTAAAACTGACTGGGTGGTGCACGACACCACCCCAGGGGATTTTTCTTCTGTGCTGGAAGCACCTGGCTCTGCTCAAAATCTCCCACAACAGAAGATGGAGATCTGTAAACGACCAGAGACACCAATTTATGTCTTGGCATGCTGTCCTGGAGAATGTGGGACTCCATCATATCACAAACCCCAAGGAGATGCGGTTTCCATTGGCCCACTGGACTGAGGATATTGCAGTGAACAACACCGACAGTAACAGCGGGAGTGTGATCGAACTGATGGCTGGCACTTTAGCACACGCTCCCACCCGCCAAAGTCAGCAGATTTTAGTTTAAAAAATAGGTTGCCCCAGACACCTACATTTACAATTAATGTGGATATTTCATCTGTAAATCTGTGCACTATTATCTGGGGTTTGCAGTCTCAAACCAAATCCATCATCAAGTTAGCACATTGACTCAAATCTTTAACTTCATGAAGTCAAATTCCATCAAAACCTCTAAGTTAGAATGAGACAATATTTTAAATGCAAAGAGTTCCCATTAATTTCCACAGATCTTTTCACTCTATTTTTACTTTAAAATATTTCACTCTCCTTTGCTTAACTGCATCTTAGGTCTTGTGTAGAAAAACTGGGTTCTAAACCCCTTAAGAATTTATGGAAACATGTCAGATAGCAGGTAATTATTGATAAAAGTTGATAAGTTAATCATGATAAAACAGAACATGAACTTCCTGCTAATGCTGACTCCATGTCAGTAGAACAAGAGTGGACAGGAGCCAACTCGCCCTGTATCTGTGAGCAATTCTAAGGACAGGCGCTAACTGCATCTTGTACCGATAACTTACAGCAAACACAAGAATTTGTTTAGGATTGAAATGCCAGGACAGCCCTGACAGTACTGTTCAGTTCTGGCCAATGTCTGTGGCTAACTTCGCCAGTTTTACGTTACACAAAATGTGCATGCATTTTGCCACTAATGTTAGGAACGTGAATTTGCTCATTTTATTTCCATCCTCATGGCCGCAATTTTTTGCCTCTCAGGGAGTTGATTCTTTACTGGGTACAGAGCCACAAGTGCCAGTGTCAACACGTGAGCCTCGGCAGAGAGCGATGACATGCTATCCAACTGGAGGGGGAAATCAAAGCCATCCTGTTTCCTCCTGACATCCCACCCATAGGCGCTTCCAGCAAGGGTCACTATATAGTGAGCAGAAGCTCTGGCCAATGTAGGCTTTAAATAAGTGGGAGGAAGGAGGAGGGGAGACAGTTCATGATGACCGTCACAAAGGAGACGTCACAAACCTCTTCTCTGGCAACAAAAAACAAATAGAAAATTACAGAGAGTGACCTCCCTCACCAGAGAATGCATTTTTAGAACACCAGTGAAATTAACTGGAGTATTATTTTTGTATGAAACACCCAAAACAAGGTAAATCACAAACCCTTTTTTGTGGAAGCTTTCAAAGCAGAATATGTGTACTATACATCAGCTGATACCCAGTGACTACAGTCAGCAGGTGTAAGATGAAGAGGATAAAACCAGCAAGTCTAAGCAGGTCTTCGTATTCTGAATGTTTTCAGCAGCTGCAGTTCGTATTTATAGGGATAACGGTTGTTTTTGAGTTCAGAGTATAAACAATGGCAGCCTTCTGGAAGGACTTTATTATTCAAGTTTGCAGGGAGATTTTAAATGAAAAGAAGTGCTGCATATTTTACTGAAAGGTTTTGTTTAAGTACACTGTGCACAGACATTTGATAAAAGATGCAAATAAGAAAAGATTAAACAAAAATGTTATATCATTCTTGGCCTGCATTATAAAAAACCACATCCTAAACAGATGGACAATAAAGAGCTGATCCCCTATAATACACAAGTTTTATTTACTTATACAAGTGTGGTCTGGGGAGGGGGGAAGGGGACAAATGTATCTGTCTGCAGTAGGTAAAAAATATTTATTTCCTTGGTCCAATCAAAAAATACTTACTTCACTGCCTCTGTAAAGATCTCTTACAAACTTCTTTCCAAATTCTCTCACTGAAAGTATGCACCCCTCCCCCACTTGCACACCCCAACCTCTGATTCATCATGAGCAATTCTATGAGAATTCCACTACCATTTTGCTGACTTTGCAAACTTCACCAAATTCAGGGGTAAAATAATTACTTTGTTTGGGTTACACAGAAGTCTATTTTTTTAAAGCACAGGTGGACTTCAATGATTTAAACCAACAAACAGAAGTTACACCTCACTGTCTGCAGGCAAGGCCAATCAGTGTTCATTTTTAACAATTATAGTTTGGTCGCCAGTCAGCAACCCCACGATCCTCAAACAACATCAACAAAAAAATTAACTGGTCATTATCTCATTGCAGTTTGTGGGACCGTGCTGTGCGCAAATTGGCTGCCGCATTTCCTGCGTTACAACAGTGACAATTCAGAAGTATTTAATTGGCTGGAAAACGCATTGGGACACCTTGAGGTCGTGAAAGATGCTATATAAATGCAAGTCTTTCTTTCTTTCGGTTATGTAGTTTCAATTGTGTGCAAGTAAACAACCCTCAAATGAATTAAAAAGCATATCAGAAACTGCTCTCGGGTGCATTTGGTTCAGAACAGGCAATACAGCAAAGCCCACTGATAGTCAACCAGTAACCAAAAACTCTGATTAGCCTCATACAATAACAGAACCATTCAGTTTTAATTTTTCAGCCAATATATCGTCAGCCATTTGCCTTGCAAATAAACTGAAGCCCAAAAGTATAGCAGGCGGAGAAGCATCATTTCTCCAGCACTGTACCATGCCCCACCAGCTGCTTCGACCACAAGTCAATTAAATCCATAACTGCACTGTTGATTCAAGGTCTTTGCTGCCCTTCGGCCACTTATTAGATGGGAAACAGCAGGCCAGTTTGTCTCGGTCTCCAGTTTTTCTGCCTCCATGCACGGGAAATGTCTCACCTCCATTCACAGCCTCCAAGACTGAAGTTGACAACACCCCGTGTAATTAGGCACAAACAAGAACACTTACGTTCGATTATTTTCATGCAGTGAAAATGAAAACATGCAGGCAGCTGTGCTACGCGTGAATAGTGAAACCTCCTGCCAGTCACTCCAGGCAGCCAGTCAATGGGCATTAGGCATTCTGGGCTGCCAGTCAATGGGCATCATAACACTAATTCTGCAGATGCTGCTACTTTTACACATCGCCACTGATTTGCTGACTTTATGATGAAAGAAACTAATATTCAAGCTGAGCAGCCACTTTCAAGTACTTCTTGACCAAGTAAACAATCCAAACCAAGAGCAGTAAACAAATTATCAAAGTTAACCAGGACAATGAATGAAAAAACAGGACAGATCTGGCGAATTTCCAGGCACATTCCAACCTTAAGCACGACTCACAACATTTGTTCCATTAACTGTAATGAGTTCCACTTTATTCAGCAGAGGGGCGGGGGGCCCGCGCGGAGGGGCGGGGGGCCCGGGCGGAGGGGCGGGGGGCCCGGGCGGAGGGGCGGGGGGCCCGGGCGGAGGGGCGGGGGGCCCGGGCGGAGGGGCGGGGGGCCCGGGCGGAGGGGCGGGGGGCCCGGGCGGAGGGGCGGGGGGCCCGGGCGGAGGGGCGGGGGGCCCGGGCGGAGGGGCGGGGGGCCCGGGCGGAGGGGCGGGGGGCCCGGGCGGAGGGGCGGGGGGCCCGGGCGGAGGGGCGGGGGGCCCGGGCGGAGGGGCGGAGGGGCGGGGGGCCCGGGCGGGGGGCCCGGGCGGAGGGGCCCGCGCGGAGGGGCGGAGGGGCCCGCGCGGAGGGGCGGAGGGGCCCGCGCGGAGGGGCGGAGGGGCCCGCGCGGAGGGGCGGGGGGCCCGGGCGGAGGGGCCCGGGCGGAGGGGCGGGGGGCCCGGGCGGAGGGGCCCGGGCGGAGGGGCGGGGGGCCCGGGCGGAGGGGCCCGGGCGGAGGGGCGGGGGGCCCGGGCGGAGGGGCCCGGGCGGAGGGGCGGGGGGCCCGGGCGGAGGGGCCCGGGCGGAGGGGCGGGGGGCCCGGGCGGAGGGGCCCGGGCGGAGGGGCGGGGGGCCCGGGCGGAGGGGCCCGGGCGGAGGGGCGGGGGGCCCGGGCGGAGGGGCCCGGGCGGAGGGGCGGGGGGCCCGGGCGGAGGGGCGGGGGGCCCGGGCGGGGGGCCCGGGCGGAGGGGCGGGGGGCCCGGGCGGAGGGGCGGGGGGGCCCGGGCGGAGGGGCGGGGGGCCCGGGCGGAGGGGCGGGGGGCCCGGGCGGAGGGGCGGGGGGCCCGGGCGGAGGGGCGGGGGGCCCGGGCGGAGGGGCGGGGGGCCCGGGCGGAGGGGCGGGGGGCCCGGGCGGAGGGGCGGGGGGCCCGGGCGGAGGGGCGGGGGGCCCGGGCGGAGGGGCGGGGGGCCCCGGGCGGAGGGGCGGGGGGCCCGGGCGGAGGGGCGGGGGGCCCGGGCGGAGGGGCGGGGGGCCCGGGCGGAGGGGCGGGGGGCCCGGGCGGAGGGGCGGGGGGCCCGGGCGGAGGGGCGGGGGGCCCGGGCGGAGGGGCGGGGGGGCCCGCGCGGAGGGGCGGGGGGGCCCGCGCGGAGGGGCTGGGGGGCCCGCGCGGAGGGGCGGGGGGGCCCGCGCGGAGGGGCGGGGGGGCCCGCGCGGAGGGGCGGGGGGGCCCGCGCGGAGGGGCGGGGGGGGCCCGCGCGGAGGGGCGGGGGGGCCCGCGCGGAGGGGCGGGGGGGCCCGCGCGGAGGGGCGGGGGGGCCCGCGCGGAGGGGCGGGGGGGCCCGCGCGGAGGGGCGGGGGGGCCCGCGCGGAGGGGCGGGGGGGCCCGCGCGGAGGGGCGGGGGGGCCCGCGCGGAGGGGCGGGGGGGCCCGCGCGGAGGGGCGGGGGGGCCCGCGCGGAGGGGCGGGGGGGCCCGCGCGGAGGGGCGGGGGGGCCCGCGCGGAGGGGCGGGGGGCCCGCGCGGAGGGGCGGGGGGCCCGCGCGGAGGGGCGGGGGGCCCGCGCGGAGGGGCGGGGGGCCCGCGCGGAGGGGCGGGGGGCCCGCGCGGAGGGGCGGGGGGCCCGCGCGGAGGGGCGGGGGGCCCGCGCGGAGGGGGGGGGCGCGCGGAGGGGGGGGGCTCGCGGAGGGGGGGGCGCGCGGAGGGGGGGGGGCGCGCGGAGGGGGGGGGGCGCGCGGAGGGGGGGGGCGCGCGGAGGGGGGGGGGCGCGCGGAGGGGGGGGGCGCGTGGAGGGGGGGGGCGCAGAGGGGGGGGCGCGGAGGGCGGGGATGAAGAGGGACACACCATAAACAGGCATCAAGAATTATTCCTTTCTGTTGAGGACACCTTCTAGTGGTCCATTGAGGGGGAACAGCAAAGACGGTGCCCTTGGAGACATCTGCAGACTCAAACTTATCCTATTATTATATAGTGAATGCTGGAAGAAAGCAGGATCCAGAAACTTGTTACGGTCAAGACTGTCTCATTTCAATTGTCTTTTATTTTAATTTGTTCTCGGGATTAAGGTGATCCTGACAAGGCCACATTTAGTCCCCATCTCTTGTTCCATCAGAAGGTGACGGGCATCCTTCTTGCTTCATGGTGATTATTAATTAAGAGTTAACCATGCAGTATGGGACTGGAGTCATGTGTATGCAAGACCGAGTAGGGGCAACAGATTCCCTTCCCTGAAGGACATTTGTGAACCATGTGGGTTTTTAAAACAAAAAAGGCAGCTTTCATGGTCATTTATTTTCTGGTGCCAGACGCAAATTACCAACAATAACTGCATTTATAGTGACTCAAAATATAGAAAATCATCCCAAGGCGCTTCACAGATGCGTAATCAGACAAAAATCAACACCGAGCCAAAGAAAGAGATATTAAGATAGGTGATTATATGCTTGGTCAAAGAGGTTGGGTTTAAGCCAGATTTATTTCACAGTATGCCATTGTGGGATTTGAACTCTCAGCCTCTGCATTGCTCACCTCGTACAATAATCACTACACTACCTGTATAGACTTTCATACCTCATTCCATTGGTCTCCCTAAAACACCCCTAAGCAAGGTTTTGGGTTCTCTCTCCACAGCATTGTGACATGCTGCTAGCAAGCAGGTCTGTTCACTGTCTTCTTGCACTACTACAGCTGACAACAGGATCTCCTCATGTGGGGAAATTCGCTAGCTTGAACCCACATCTCAATTATCCAATAGGGCCTCTTTAAAAATAGACTGCATTATGCTGCGCAACAAATTTCCTAAACACGTGATATAAAATTATTCATTACTGGGCAGGAAATTAATACTTTTTTTAAAACAGAAATGGTTAGCAACTTTCACTGAAACTGCATGCAAAAACTTACAGCGCAGACGGGACTAAACTGCAGTGTATCCTTTTCTGACTTAAAGTATTGTAAATTGAGATTCAGTGAAATAATTTCAAGTGTGAATTTGGAGTCAGGAACTCTTCCCAAGTTAAAATGAAGAAGTAAATCAACTGCTGTGTGAATGACACTTCCAGCGCAGTATTTAGGAGCAATCGAATTTCTTTCATGCGTCAGCTTTTTTTCCTGCCATCGAGAGTCACAAGGTTTCTATTAATTAGAGGCATCACCCAGAGTTTTCTACCACGCTTTGGATCTAGGGCCCCACCAGCATTATATCCCCAATGTGCATGTGCAGGCCTGAGGCAAGTAAATAAACTGATAGACTCAATCATTATACCCTCTCTACCCTTGCAGTCACATAGTGTGATGGGTAACTATGTTTCCAGAACATGATGGGAGATTCCTCCTCTTGCCCAAAAATAAACATGAAGCTGAAGCCTGCTACAAATGGAACACATCAATGTCCAGCTGGCAGATCTTCATGGGTGAACACTGGCAAGCTATTCAGTCATGGGGACCATCACAGCTGAACTTGATCCTGGTCATGTTTTCACCAGGGTTCAACAGGCAGGGGACGCTGGCTGAATGTTTTTGCTCCCACATCTGGTGATACTGAAGCCATATCCCACCCACCCACCCCAACCCTGAATGACCACCTGTCTCAGGCTCTATAACTCATCACTTTTCTTGTCCACCAGTCATCAAGTTAACCTCAATCCAAGTACTGCAACTCACCGCAGCAACGCATTCTATTGTATGATATTAGGCACAATATTTAAACCAACAGTCAGCTACCAAGTGCTATGTGGCCAGTGCCCTCACTATAACACCCCACCCGCTTTACTGTGAGATTATCAGTCACAGAATATGCTCAAACTGATTTCCTTGCATTTATCTCAAAAATACTGTCCCAGTTATTTATACCATATTACAAGTGTCACAGTTTTACAACTGTACAACGCACTGCAATTAGTGGTAACTTGAGTATCTGCAGAAGATGCAAATCTGTTTCAGCCAGGAGGAGGAAAGGAATCTCATCACAACCTCCGACCAATATCAAACTGCTGGGAAGCCATACCTGATAGTATATCACTCCTCGTTTTGACACCTCCTTCAAACTCATATCACTTAGTACTGATTGCCTTTGAAAGGGCTTTTTTTTTAATGTGGATTATTGTTAATGTATAACGAGTCAGAAATATTTTACAGTAAGTACACGGTGCCTACACTTACTGAGAAGGTGTCATTTAGGAACCAATTTTTTTTAACAAAAATTTTCCCTGGTGACATACAAACTTTGTACCTAAGTTGCAGAAGTATTCTTTTATGCCTATTTCAAAGAGAGCAAAATGGATTTGCCACAAAATGCTTTTTTTGTTAAAAGACAAAAGTAGATAAATGGCACCTCATTCTACAACCATACCCCCAGGGTCTGCCAGCTCCGTTTATCCCATGCTCAAAAATGGTCAGTTTGTTAAAAAGAATTCCCCAAATGTACCATTTCCCCCACTTGGATGCAGAACTCCTGCTCCCCAACCTGGAGGCATCTATGCAAATAAGATCCATTTTCCTTTAGGATATGACTGCAGTCAGCAGTCTAATGGGTGAGACCTATTCACTTGACACTGCCTCAGAACAAAAGGGGCAGCTTGCTGAGAGCAAATGGCAGGTTTCCCCACGAATATCATAACAGAATAACTTCATTCTGCAATAAGCTTGAGGTTTGGTGGAGATTTTTTTACCTACAGTTCAATGTTTTTCTCTCACTTACATACAAGAAGGGCTAAACCTAACACAAATGGGACTTTCAAATACCAGATTTTCTGCAAGAATATTTTAAAAGTTTGAAGGATGGAAGTGAAATAATGATCATTAAATCAGGACCACTTCTACATCAGTAGCATTTGGAGGCTGCTTGTTTGGGGAGTCAATGGGCGACTCTTCCCTCCCCCCCCGGTACGTAAGGTTTTAATGTCATTTGCTGGCAATCCCCCTCTCTCTGTCCCACACCCCCGCCCCCCCAGCAAGCCAACAAGAGGCCGGCGGCAGAGCTAGCGGGGCACCGAGGCTGCACAAGGCGTGTTTGAGGCCTGTAATGTGAGCGAGTTAAAGGGGGGGTTAACTGAGTCCGGTGCCCGGTTAGGCCCGGGTGCCGTGGCAACGGCGGCCTAACTCGGGTGGGGAGGGGAAAAGAAGCCTAAATATTAATCGAGAGTCGAGGCACAGCCCCAAAAAAAAATTTCCGAGCTTCACCCCCACAGAAAATACCTCATAAAACAGGCCGGGGTACGGGGATCCGGTGAGGGGGGAGACGCCGGGACCAAAACCCGAGCCGCTCCCTTTCTTACCTGCTCTTCTTCAGCCGTCAGCTCCGCCGCCATCCTCAC
Organism: Heptranchias perlo; assembly: GCF_035084215.1. Classification (NCBI taxonomy): domain Eukaryota; kingdom Metazoa; phylum Chordata; class Chondrichthyes; order Hexanchiformes; family Hexanchidae; genus Heptranchias; species Heptranchias perlo. Next base: position 7,329,602 of record NC_090362.1, on the reverse strand, counting down.
TCCTTCCTGGCAGTGCTCTGCCTGAAACGTCGGGCTGCGCTCCTGTCCCCAGCGCTCGCGCTCGCAACACACTCTCCTCCCCCTCACTCACACTCAACTCACACTCAGGGAAACAATGACCGAGCTCAGCTCACTGAGCAATCTCACACACCCACCCACTCACACAGTTAGATTCACTCACACCCCCACCCACACAGTTAGATTCACTCACACCCCATCCACACAGTTACATTCACTCACACCCCATCCACACAGTTACATTCACTCACACCCCATCCACAGTTACATTCACTCACACCCCATCCACACAGTTACATTCACTCACACCCCATCCACACAGTTAGATTCACTCACCCACCCACCCACACAGTTAGATTCACTCACCCACCCATCCACACAGTTACATTCACTCACCCACCCACCCACACAGTTACATTCACTCACCCACCCACCCACACAGTTACATTCACTCACACCCCATCCACACAGTTACATTCACTCACCCACCCATCCACACAGTTAGATTCACTCACCCACCCACCCACACAGTTAGATTCACTCACCCACCCACCCACACAGTTACATTCACTCACCCACCCACCCACACAGTTACATTCACTCACCCACCCACCCACACAGTTACATTCACTCACACCCCATCCACACAGTTACATTCACTCACACCCCATCCACACAGTTACATTCACTCACACCCCATCCACACAGTTACATTCACTCACACCCCATCCACACAGTTAGATTCACTCACACCCCATCCACACAGTTACATTCACTCACACCCCATCCACACAGTTACATTCACTCACACCCCATCCACACAGTTAGATTCACTCACACCCCATCCACACAGTTACATTCACTCACACCCCATCCACACAGTTACATTCACTCACACCCCATCCACACAGTTACATTCACTCACACCCCATCCACACAGTTAGATT